>NC_092763.1:0-671544 GCF_047496795.1 Chiloscyllium punctatum | reverse complement strand
CTGAAACAGACGGCGAGAAACAGAGGGGCTGAAACAGAGGGCGAGAAACAGAGGGGCTGAAACAGAGGGCAAGAAACAGAGGGGCTGAAACTGAGTGGCTGAATCAGAGGAGCTGAAACAGAGGGGCTGAAACAGAGGGTGAGAAACAGAGGGGCTGAAACAGAGGGGCTGAAACAGAGGGCGAGAAACAGAGGGGCTGAAACAGAGGGGCTGAAACAGACGGGCTGAAACAGAGAGCCTGAAACAGAGGGCGAGAAACAGAGGGGCTGAAACAGAGGGCGAAAAACAGAGGGCGAGAAACAGAGGGGATGAAACAGAGGGGCTGAAACAGAGGGGCTGAATCAGAGGGGCTGATTCAGAGGGGCTGAAACAGAGGGGCTGAATGAGAGGGGCTGAAACAGAGGGCGAGAAACAGAGTGGCTGAAACAGAGGGCGAGAAACAGACGGGCAGAAACAGAGGGTGAGAAACAGAGGGGCTGAAACAGACGGGCTGAAACAGAGAGCGCGAAACAGAGGGACTGAAACAGAGGGCGAGAAACAGAGGGGCTGAAACAGACGGCGAGAAACAGAGGGGCTGAAACAGAGGGCGAGAAACAGAGGGGCTGAAACAGAGGGCAAGAAACAGAGGGGCTGAAACTGAGTGGCTGAATCAGAGGAGCTGAAACAGAGGGGCTGAAAGAGAGGGCGAGAAACAGAGGGGCTGAAACAGAGGGGCTGAAACAGAGGGCGAGAAACAGAGGGGCTGAAACAGAGGGGCTGAAACAGACGGGCTGAAACAGAGAGCCTGAAACAGAGGGCGAGAAACAGAGGGGCTGAAACAGAGGGCGAAAAACAGAGGGCGAGAAACAGAGGGGATGAAACAGAGGGGCTGAAACAGAGGGGCTGAAACAGAGCTGCTGAATCAGAGGGGCTGAAACAGAGGGGCTGAATCAGAGGGGCTGAAACAGAGGGCGAGAAACAGAGTGGCTGAAACAGAGGGCGAGAAACAGAGGGGCTGAAACAGAGGGCGAGAAACAGAGGGGCTGAAACAGAGGGGCTGAAACAGAGTGGCTGAAACAGAGGGCGAGAAACAGAGAGATTGAAACAGAGGGCGAGAAACAGAGGGGCTGAAACAGAGGGCGAGAAACAGAGGGGCTGAAACAGAGGGCGAGAAACAGAGGGGCTGAAACAGAGGTGCTGAAACAGACCGGGCTGAAACAGAGGGCAAAAAAAAGAGGGGCTGAAACAGAGGGCGAGAAACAGGGGGTGAGAAACAGAGGCGAGAAACAGAGGGGCTGAAACAGAGGGCAAAAAACAGAGGGGCTGAAACAGAGGGCGAGAAACAGAGGGTGAGAAACAGAGGGCGAGAAACAGATGGGATGAAACAGATGGGCTGAAACAGAGGGGCTGAAATAGGGGGGCTGAAACAGAGGGGCTGAATCAGAGGGGCTGCAACAGAGGGGCTGAATCAGAGGGGCTGACACAGAGTGCGAGAAAGAGAGGGGCTGAATCAGAGGGGCTGAAAAACAGGGCGAGAAACAGAAAGACTGAAACAGAGGGCGAGAAACAGAGGGGCTGAAACAGAGGGGCTGAAACAGATGGTGAGAAACAGAGGGGATTAAACAGAGGGCGAGAAACAGAGGGGCTGAAACAGAGGGGCTGAAACAGAGGGGCTGAATCAGAGGGGCTGATTCAGAGGGGCTGAAACAGAGGGGCTGAATGAGAGGGGCTGAAACAGAGGGCGAGAAACAGAGTGGCTGAAACAGAGGGCGAGAAACAGACGGGCAGAAACAGAGGGTGAGAAACAGAGGGGCTGAAACAGACGGGCTGAAACAGAGAGCGCGAAACAGAGGGACTGAAACAGAGGGCGAGAAACAGAGGGGCTGAAACAGACGGCGAGAAACAGAGGGGCTGAAACAGAGGGCGAGAAACAGAGGGGCTGAAACAGAGGGCAAGAAACAGAGGGGCTGAAACTGAGTGGCTGAATCAGAGGAGCTGAAACAGAGGGGCTGAAACAGAGGGTGAGAAACAGAGGGGCTGAAACAGAGGGTGAGAAACAGAGAGCGAGAAACAGAGAGGCTGAAACAGAGGGGTTAAAAAAGAGGGGCTGAAACAAAGCGGCTGATACAGAGGGTGAGAAACAGAGGGGCTGAAACAGAGACCGAGAAACAGAGTTGCTGAAACATGGCGAGAAACAGAGGGGCTGAAAAAGAGGGGCTGAAACAGAGGGGCTGAAACAGAGGGGCTGAAACAGAGGGGCTGAAACAGAGGGCGAGAAACAGAGGGGCTGAAACAGAGGGCGAGAAACAGAGGGGCTGAAACAGAGGGCGAGAAACAGAGGGGCTGAATCAGAGGGTCTGAATCAGAGGGGCTGAAACAGAGGGGCTGAAACAGCGGGCGAGAAACAAAGGGGCTGAAACAGCGGGCGAGAAACAGAGGGCCAGAAACAGAGGGGCTGAAACAGAGGGGCTGAAACAGACGGGCTGAAACAGAGAGCCTGAAACAGAGGGCGAGAAACAGAGGGGCTGAAACAGAGGGCGAGAAACAGACGGGCAGAAACAGAGGGCGAGAAACAGAGGGGCTGAAACAGAGGGGCTGAAACAGAGGGGCTGAAACAGAGCTGCTGAATCAGAGGGGTTGAAACAGAGGGGCTGAATCAGAGGGGCTGAAACAGAGGGCGAGAAACAGAGGGGCTGAATCAGAGGGTCTGAATCAGAGGGGCTGAAACAGAGGGGCTGAAACAGAGGGCGAGAAACAAAGGGGCTGAAACAGCGGGCGAGAAACAGAGGGCCAGAAACAGAGGGGCTGAAACAGAGGGGCTGAAACAGACGGGCTGAAACAGAGAGCCTGAAACAGAGGGCGAGAAACAGAGGGGCTGAAACAGAGGGCGAAAAACAGAGGGGCTGAAACAGAGGGCGAGAACCAAAGGGGATGAAACAGAGGGGCTGAAACAGAGGGGCTGAAACAGAGCTGCTGAATCAGAGGGGCTGAAACAGAGGGGCTGAATCAGAGGGGCTGAAACAGAGGGCGAGAAACAGAGGGGCTGAAACAGAGGGCGAGAAACAGAGGGGCTGAAACAGAGGGCGAGAAACAGAGGGGCTGAAACAGAGGGGCTGAAACAGAGTGGCTGAAACAGAGGGCGAGAAACAGAGAGATTGAAACAGAGGGCGAGAAACAGAGGGGCTGAAACAGAGGGGCTGAAACAGATGGTGAGAAACAGAGGGGATTAAACAGAGGGCGAGAAACAGAGGGGCTGAAACAGAGGGCGAGAAACAGAGGGGCTGAAACAGAGGGCAAGAAACAGAG
The DNA here is from genome assembly GCF_047496795.1 of Chiloscyllium punctatum. Lineage (NCBI taxonomy): Eukaryota > Metazoa > Chordata > Chondrichthyes > Orectolobiformes > Hemiscylliidae > Chiloscyllium > Chiloscyllium punctatum. The sequence goes on along the minus strand of NC_092763.1, from coordinate 668,259 downwards.
GGGCTGAAACTGAGTGGCTGAATCAGAGGAGCTGAAACAGAGGGGCTGAAACAGAGGGTGAGAAACAGAGGGGCTGAAACAGAGGGCGAGAAACAGAGAGCGAGAAACAGAGAGGCTGAAACAGAGGGGTTAAAAAAGAGGGGCTGAAACAAAGCGGCTGATACAGAGGGTGAGAAACAGAGGGGCTGAAACAGAGACCGAGAAACAGAGTTGCTGAAACATGGCGAGAAACAGAGGGGCTGAAACAGAGGGGCTGAATCAGAGGGGCTGATTCAGAGGGGCTGAAACAGAGGGGCTGAATGAGAGGGGCTGAAACAGAGGGCGAGAAACAGAGTGGCTGAAACAGAGGGCGAGAAACAGACGGGCAGAAACAGAGGGCGAGAAACAGAGGGGCTGAAACAGAGGGGCTGAAACAGAGAGCGCGAAACAGAGGGACTGAAACAGAGGGCGAGAAACAGAGGGGCTGAAACAGACGGCGAGAAACAGAGGGGCTGAAACAGAGGGCGAGAAACAGAGGGGCTGAAACAGAGGGCAAGAAACAGAGGGGCTGAAACTGAGTGGCTGAATCAGAGGAGCTGAAACAGAGGGGCTGAAACAGAGGGTGAGAAACAGAGGGGCTGAAACAGAGGGCGAGAAACAGAGAGCGAGAAACAGAGAGGCTGAAACAGAGGGGTTAAAAAAGAGGGGCTGAAACAAAGCGGCTGATACAGAGGGTGAGAAACAGAGGGGCTGAAACAGAGACCGAGAAACAGAGTTGCTGAAACATGGCGAGAAACAGAGGGGCTGAAACAGAGGGGCTGAAACAGAGGGGCTGAAACAGAGGGGCTGAAACAGAGAGGCTGAAACAGAGGGCGAGAAACAGAGGGGCTGAAACAGAGGGCGAGAAACAGAGGGGCTGAAACAGAGGGCGAGAAACAGAGGGGCTGAAACCGAGGGCGAGAAACAGAGGGGCTGAAACAGAGGGGCTGAATCAGAGGGGCTGCAACAGAGGGGCTGAATCAGAGGGGCTGACACAGAGTGCGAGAAAGAGAGGGGCTGAATCAGAGGGGCTGAAACACAGGGCGAGAAACAGAAAGACTGAAACAGAGGGCGAGAAACAGAGGGGCTGAAACAGAGGGGCTGAAACAGATGGTGAGAAACAGAGGGGAATAAACAGAGGGCGAGAAACAGAGGGGCTGAAACAGAGGGGCTGAAACAGAGGGGCTGAATCAGAGGGGCTGATTCAGAGGGGCTGAAACAGAGGGGCTGAATGAGAGGGGCTGAAACAGAGGGCGAGAAACAGAGTGGCTGAAACAGAGGGCGAGAAACAGACGGGCAGAAACAGAGGGCGAGAAACAGAGGGGCTGAAACAGAGGGGCTGAAACAGAGGGGCTGAAACAGAGCTGCTGAATCAGAGGGGCTGAAACAGAGGGGCTGAATCAGAGGGGCTGAAACAGAGGGCGAGAAACAGAGGGGCTGAAACAGAGGGCGAGAAACAGAGGGGCTGAAACAGAGGGCGAGAAACAGAGGGGCTGAAACAGAGGGGCTGAAACAGAGTGGCTGAAACAGAGGGCGAGAAACAGAGAGATTGAAACAGAGGGCGAGAAACAGAGGGGCTGAAACAGAGGGCGAGAAACAGAGGGGCTGAAACAGAGGTGCTGAAACAGACGGGCTGAAACAGAGAGCAAAAAAAAGAGGGGCTGAAACAGAGGGCGAGAAACAGGGGGTGAGAAACAGAGGCGAGAAACAGAGGGGCTGAAACAGAGGGCAAAAAACAGAGGGGCTGAAACAGAGGGCGAGAAACAGAGGGTGAGAAACAGAGGGCGAGAAACAGATGGGATGAAACAGAGGGGCTGAAACAGAGGGGCTGAAATAGGGGGGCTGAAACAGAGGGGCTGAATCAGAGGGGCTGCAACAGAGGGGCTGAATCAGAGGGGCTGACACAGAGTGCGAGAAAGAGAGGGGATGAATCAGAGGGGCTGAAAAACAGGGCGAGAAACAGAAAGACTGAAACAGAGGGCGAGAAACAGAGGGGCTGAAACAGAGGGACTGAAACAGATGGTGAGAAACAGAGGGGATTAAACAGAGGGCGAGAAACAGAGGGGCTGAAACAGAGGGGCTGAAACAGAGGGGCTGAATCAGAGGGGCTGATTCAGAGGGGCTGAAACAGAGGGGCTGAATGAGAGGGGCTGAAACAGAGGGCGAGAAACAGAGTGGCTGAAACAGAGGGCGAGAAACAGACGGGCAGAAACAGAGGGCGAGAAACAGAGGGGCTGAAACAGAGGGGCTGAAACAGAGAGCGCGAAACAGAGGGACTGAAACAGAGGGCGAGAAACAGAGGGGCTGAAACAGACGGCGAGAAACAGAGGGGCTGAAACAGAGGGCGAGAAACAGAGTAGCTGAAACAGAGGGCAAGAAACAGAGGGGCTGAAACTGAGTGGCTGAATCAGAGGAGCTGAAACAGAGGGGCTGAAACAGAGGGTGAGAAACAGAGGGGCTGAAACAAAGGGCGAGAAACAGAGAGCGAGAAACAGAGAGGCTGAAACAGAGGGGTTAAAAAAGAGGGGCTGAAACAAAGCGGCTGATACAGAGGGTGAGAAACAGAGGGGCTGAAACAGAGACCGAGAAACAGAGTTGCTGAAACATGGCGAGAAACAGAGGGGCTGAAACAGAGGGGCTGAAACAGAGGGGCTGAAACAGAGGGGCTGAAACAGAGGGGCTGAAACAGAGGGCGAGAAACAGAGGGCGATAAACAGAGGGGCTGAAACAGAGGGCGAGAAACAGAGGGGCTGAAACAGAGGGCGAGAAACAGAGGGGCTGAAACAGAGGGGCTGAATCAGAGGGGCTGCAACAGAGGGGCTGAATCAGAGGGGCTGACACAGAGTGCGAGAAAGAGAGGGGCTGAATCAGAGGGGCTGAAACACAGGGCGAGAAACAGAAAGACTGAAACAGAGGGCGAGAAACAGAGGGGCTGAAACAGAGGGGCTGAAACAGATGGTGAGAAACAGAGGGGATTAAACAGAGGGCGAGAAACAGAGGTGCTGAAACAGAGGGGCTGAAACAGAGGGGCTGAATCAGAGGGGCTGATTCAGAGGGGCTGAAACAGAGGGGCTGAATGAGAGGGGCTGAAACAGAGGGCGAGAAACAGAGTGGCTGAAACAGAGGGCGAGAAACAGACGGGCAGAAACAGAGGGCGAGAAACAGAGTGGCTGAAACAGAGTGGCTGAAACAGAGAGCGCGAAACAGAGGGACTGAAACAGAGGGCGAGAAACAGAGGGGCTGAAACAGACGGCGAGAAACAGAGGGGCTGAAACAGGGGGCGTGAAACAGAGGGGCTGAAACAGAGGGCAAGAAACAGAGGGGCTGAAACTGAGTGGCTGAATCAGAGGAGCTGAAACAGAGGGGCTGAAACAGAGGGCGAGAAACAGAGGGGCTGAAACAGAGGGCGAGAAACAGAGAGCGAGACACAGAGAGGCTGAAACAGAGGGGTTAAAAAAGAGGGGCTGAAACAAAGCGGCTGATACAGAGGGTGAGAAACAGAGGGGCTGAAACAGAGGGCGAGAAACAGAGTTGCTGAAACAGAGGGGTTAAAAAAGAGGGGCTGAAACAAAGCGGCTGAAACAGAGGGGCTGAAACAGAGGGGCTGAAACAGAGGGGCTGAAACAGAGGGCAAGAAACAGAGGGGCTGAAACAGAGAGCGAGAAACAGAGGGGCTGAAACAGAGGGCGAGAAACAGAGGGGCTGAAACAGAGGGCGAGAAACAGAGGGGCTGAAACAGAGGGGCTGAAACAGAGGGGCTGAAACAGAGGGGCTGAATCAGAGGGGCTGAAACAGAGGGCGAGAAACAGAGTGGTTGAAACAGAGGGCGAGAAACAGACGGGCAGAAACAGAGAGCGAGAAACAGAGGGGCTGAAACAGAGGGGCTGAAACAGAGAGCGCGAAACAGAGGGCGAGAAACAGAGGGGCTGAAACAGAGGGCGAGAAACAGAGGGGCTGAAACAGAGGGCGAGAAACAGAGGGGCTGAAACAGAGGGCAAGAAACAGAGGGGCTGAAACTGAGTGGCTGAAACAGAAGGGCTGAAACAGAGGGGCTGAAACAGAGGGCGAGAAACAGAGGGGCTGAATCAGAGGGGCTGAATCAGAGGAGCTGAAACAGAGGGGCTGAAACAGAGGGGCTGAAACAGAGGGCGAGAAACAGAGGGGCTGAAACAGAGGGCGAGAAACAGAGGGGCTGAAACAGAGGGCGAGAAACAGAGGGCGAGAAACAGAGGGGCTGAAACAGAGGGCGAGAAACAGAGGGGCTGAAACAGAGGGGCTGAAACAGAGGGTCTGAAACAGAGGGCGAGAAACAGAGGGGCTGAAACAGAGGGGCTGAAACAGAGGAGCTGAAACAGAGGGGATGAAACAGAGGGCGAGAAACAGAGGGGCTGAAACAGAGGGGCTGAAACAGAGGAGCTGAAACAGAGGGCGAGAAACAGAGAGGCTGAAACAGAGGGCGAGAAACAGACGGGCTGAAACAGAGGGCGAGAAACAGAGGGGCTGAAACAGAGGGGCTGAAACAGTGGGGCTGAAACAGAGGGCGAGAAACAGAGGGGCTGAAACAGAGGGGCTGAAACAGAGGAGCTGAAACAGAGGGCGAGAAACAGAGAGGCTGAAACAGAGGGCGAGAAACAGAGTGGCTGAAACAGAGGGCAAGAAACAGAGGGGCTGAAACAGAGGGCGAGAAACAGAGGGGCTGAAACAGAGGGGCTGAAACAGAGGGGCTGAATCAGATGGGCTGACACAGAGTGCGAGAAAGAGAGGGGCTGAATCAGAGGGGCTGAAACACAGGGCGAGAAACAGAAAGACTGAAACAGAGGGCGAGAAACAAAGGGGCTGAAACAGAGGGGCTGAAACAGATGGTGAGAAACAGAGGGGATTAAACAGAGGGCGAGAAACAGAGGGGCTGAAACAGAGGGGCTGAAACAGAGGGGCTGAATCAGAGGGGCTGATTCAGAGGGGCTGAAACAGAGGGGCTGAATGAGAGGGGCTGAAACAGAGGGCGAGAAACAGAGTGGCTGAAACAGAGGGCGAGAAACAGACGGGCAGAAACAGAGGGCGAGAAACAGAGGGGCTGAAACAGAGGGGCTGAAACAGAGAGCGCGAAACAGAGGGACTGAAACAGAGGGCGAGAAACAGAGCGGCTGAAACAGACGGCGAGAAACAGAGGGGCTGAAACAGAGGGCGAGAAACAGAGGGGCTGAAACAGAGGGCAAGAAACAGAGGGGCTGAAACTGAGTGGCTGAATCAGAGGAGCTGAAACAGTGGGGCTGAAACAGAGGGCGAGAAACAGAGGGGCTGAAACAGAGGGCGAGAAACAGCGAGCGAGAAACAGAGAGGCTGAAACAGAGGGGTTAAAAAAGAGGGGCTGAAACAAAGCGGCTGATACAGAGGGTGAGAAACAGAGGGGCTGAAACAGAGGGCGAGAAACAGAGTCGCTGAAACATGGCGAGAAACAGAGTGGCTGAAACAGAGGGGCTGAAACAGAGGGGCTGAAACAGAGGGGCTGAAACAGAGGGCAAGAAACAGAGGGGCTGAAACAGAGGGCGAGAAACAGAGGGGCTGAAACAGAGGGCGAGAAACAGAGGGGCTGAAACAGAGGGCGAGAAACAGAGGGGCTGAAACAGAGGGGCTGAAACAGAGGGGCTGAAACAGAGGGCAAGAAACAGAGAGGCTGAAACAGAGGGCGAGAAACAGAGGGGCTGAAACAGAGGGGCTGAAACAGAGGGGCTGAATCAGAGGGGCTGATTCAGAGGGGCTGAAACAGAGGGGCTGAATCAGAGGGGCTGAAATAGAGGGCGAGAAACAGAGTGGCTGAAACAGAGGGCGAGAAACAGACGGGCAGAAACAGAGGGCGAGAAACAGAGGGGCTGAAACAGAGGGGCTGAAACAGAGGGGCTGAAACAGAGGGCGAGAAACAGAGGGGCTGAAACAGAGGGCAAGAAACAGAGGGGCTGAAACTGAGTGGCTGAAACAGAAGGGCTGAAACAGAGGGGCTGAAACAGAGGGCGAGAAACAGAGGGGCTGAATCAGAGGGGCTGAATCAGAGGAGCTGAAACAGAGGGGCTGAAACAGAGGGCGAGAAACAGAGAGGCTGAAACAGAGGGGCTGAAACAGAGGGGCTGAAACAAAGCGGCTGATACAGAGGGCGAGAAACAGAGGGGCTGAAACAGAGGGCGAGAAACAGAGTCGCTGAAACATGGCGAGAAACAGAGGGGCTGAAACAGAGGGGCTGAAACAGAGGGGCTGAAACAGAGGGGCTGAAACAGAGGGCAAGAAACAGAGGGGCTGAAACAGAGGGCGAGAAACAGAGGGGCTGGAAAAGAGGGCGAGAAACAGAGGGGCTGAAACAGAGGGGCTGAAACAGAGGTGCTGAAACAGAGGGCGAGAAACAGAGAGGCTGAAACAGAGGGCGAGAAACAGCGTGGCTGAAACAGAGGGCAACAAACAGAGGGGCTGAAACAGAGGGCGAGAAACAGAGGGGCTGAAACAGAGGGCGAGAAACAGTGGGGCAGAAACAGAGTGCGAGAATCGGAGGGGCTGAAACAGAGGGGCTGAAACAGAGGGGCTGAAACAGAGGGCGAGAAACAGAGGGGCTGAAACAGAGGGCGAGAAACAGAGGGGCTGAAACAGAGGGCGAGAAACAGAGGGCGAGAAACAGAGGGGCTGAAACAGAGGGCGAGAAACAGAGGGGCTGAAACAGAGGGGCTAAAACAGAGGGGCTGAAACAGAGGGCGAGAAACAGAGGGGCTGAAACAGAGGGGCTGAAACAGAGGAGCTGAAACAGAGGGGATGAAACAGAGGGCGAGAAACAGAAGGGCTGAAACAGAGGGGCTGAAACAGAGGAGCTGAAACAGAGGGCGAGAAACAGAGAGGCTGAAACAGAGGGGCTGAAACAGAGGGTCTGAAACAGAGGGCGAGAAACAGGGGGGCTGAAACAGAGGGGCTGAAACAGAGGAGCTGAAACAGAGGGGATGAAACAGAGGGCGAGAAACAGAGGGGCTGAAACAGAGGGGCTGAAACAGAGGAGCTGAAACTGAGGGCGAGAAACAGAGAGGCTGAAACTGAGGGCGAGAAACAGACGGGCTGAAACAGAGGGCGAGAAACAGAGGGGCTGAAACAGAGGGGCTGAAACAGTGGGGCTGAAACAGAGGGCGAGAAACAGAGGGGCTGAAACAGAGGGGCTGAAACAGAGGAGCTGAAACAGAGGGCGAGAAACAGAGAGGCTGAAACAGAGGGCGAGAAACAGAGTGGCTGAAACAGAGGGCAAGAAACAGAGGGGCTGAAACAGAGGGCGAGAAACAGAGGGGCTGAAACAGAGGGGCTGAAACAGAGGGGCTGAATCAGAGGGGCTGACACAGATTGCGAGAAAGAGAGGGGCTGAATCAGAGGGGCTGAAACACAGGGCGAGAAACAGAAAGACTGAAACAGAGGGCGAGAAACAGAGGGGCTGAAACAGAGGGGCTGAAACAGATGGTGAGAAACAGAGGGGATTAAACAGAGGGCGAGAAACAGAGGGGCTGAAACAGAGGGGCTGAAACAGAGTGGCTGAATCAGAGGGGCTGATTCAGAGGGGCTGAAACAGAGGGGCTGAATGAGAGGGGCTGAAACAGAGGGCGAGAAACAGAGTGGCTGAAACAGAGGGCGAGAAACAGACGGGCAGAAACAGAGGGTGAGAAACAGAGGGGCTGAAACAGAGGGGCTGAAACAGAGAGCGCGAAACAGAGGGACTGAAACAGAGGGCGAGAAACAGAGGGGCTGAAACAGACGGCGAGAAACAGAGGGGCTGAAACAGAGGGCGAGAAACAGAGGGGCTGAAACAGAGGGCAAGAAACAGAGAGGCTGAAACTGAGTGGCTGAATCAGAGGAGCTGAAACAGAGGGGCTGAAACAGAGGGCGAGAAACAGAGGGGCTGAAACAGAGGGCGAGAAACAGAGAGCGAGAAACAGAGAGGCTGAAACAGAGGGGTTAAAAAAGAGGGGCTGAAACAAAGGGGCTGATACAGAGGGTGAGAAACAGAGGGGCTGAAACAGAGGGCGAGAAACAGAGTTGCTGAAACATGGCGAGAAACAGAGTGGCTGAAACAGAGGGGCTGAAACAGAGGGGCTGAAACAGAGGGGCTGAAACAGAGGGGCTGAAACAGAGTGCGAGAAAGAGAGGGGCTGAATCAGAGGGGCTGAAACACAGGGCGAGAAACAGAAAGACTGAAACAGAGGGCGAGAAACAAAGGGGCTGAAACAGAGGGGCTGAAACAGATGGTGAGAAACAGAGGGGATTAAACAGAGGGCGAGAAACAGAGGGGCTGAAACAGAGGGGCTGAAACAGAGGGGCTGAATCAGAGGGGCTGAAACAGAGGGGCTGAATGAGAGGGGCTGAAACAGAGGGCGAGAAACAGAGTGGCTGAAACAGAGGGCGAGAAACAGAGGGCGAGAAACAGACGGGCAGAAACAGAGGGCGAGAAACAGAGGGGCTGAAACAGAGGGGCTGAAACAGAGAGCGCGAAACAGAGGGACTGAAACAGAGGGCGAGAAACAGAGCGGCTGAAACAGACGGCGAGAAACAGAGGGGCTGAAACAGAGGGCGAGAAACAGAGGGGCTGAAACAGAGGGCAAGAAACAGAGGGGCTGAAACTGAGTGGCTGAATCAGAGGAGCTGAAACAGTGGGGCTGAAACAGAGGGCGAGAAACAGAGGGGCTGAAACAGAGGGCGAGAAACAGCGAGCGAGAAACAGAGAGGCTGAAACAGAGGGGTTAAAAAAGAGGGGCTGAAACAAAGCGGCTGATACAGAGGGTGAGAAACAGAGGGGCTGAAACAGAGGGCGAGAAACAGAGTCGCTGAAACATGGCGAGAAACAGAGTGGCTGAAACAGAGGGGCTGAAACAGAGGGGCTGAAACAGAGGGGCTGAAACAGAGGGCAAGAAACAGAGGGGCTGAAACAGAGGGCGAGAAACAGAGGGGCTGAAACAGAGGGCGAGAAACAGAGGGGCTGAAACAGAGGGCGAGAAACAGAGGGGCTGAAACAGAGGGGCTGAAACAGAGGGGCTGAAACAGAGGGCAAGAAACAGAGAGGCTGAAACAGAGGGCGAGAAACAGAGGGGCTGAAACAGAGGGGCTGAAACAGAGGGGCTGAATCAGAGGGGCTGATTCAGAGGGGCTGAAACAGAGGGGCTGAATCAGAGGGGCTGAAATAGAGGGCGAGAAACAGAGTGGCTGAAACAGAGGGCGAGAAACAGACGGGCAGAAACAGAGGGCGAGAAACAGAGGGGCTGAAACAGAGGGGCTGAAACAGAGAGCGCGAAACAGAGGGACTGAAACAGAGTGCGAGAAACAGAGGGGCTGAAACAGACGGCGAGAAACAGAGGGGCTGAAACAGAGGGCGAGAAACAGAGGGGCTGAAACAGAGGGCAAGAAACAGAGGGGCTGAAACTGAGTGGCTGAAACAGAAGGGCTGAAACAGAGGGGCTGAAACAGAGGGCGAGAAACAGAGGGGCTGAATCAGAGGGGCTGAATCAGAGGAGCTGAAACAGAGGGGCTGAAACAGAGGGCGAGAAACAGAGAGGCTGAAACAGAGGGGCTGAAACAGAGGGGCTGAAACAAAGCGGCTGATACAGAGGGCGAGAAACAGAGGGGCTGAAACAGAGGGCGAGAAACAGAGTCGCTGAAACATGGCGAGAAACAGAGGGGCTGAAACAGAGGGGCTGAAACAGAGGGGCTGAAACAGAGGGGCTGAAACAGAGGGCAAGAAACAGAGGGGCTGAAACAGAGGGCGAGAAACAGAGGGGCTGGAAAAGAGGGCGAGAAACAGAGGGGCTGAAACAGAGGGGCTGAAACAGAGGTGCTGAAACAGAGGGCGAGAAACAGAGAGGCTGAAACAGAGGGCGCGAAACAGCGTGGCTGAAACAGAGGGCAACAAACAGAGGGGCTGAAACAGAGGGCGAGAAACAGAGGGGCTGAAACAGAGGGCGAGAAACAGTGGGGCAGAAACAGAGTGCGAGAATCGGAGGGGCTGAAACAGAGGGGCTGAAACAGAGGGGCTGAAACAGAGGGCGAGAAACAGAGGGGCTGAAACAGAGGGCGAGAAACAGAGGGGCTGAAACAGAGGGCGAGAAACAGAGGGCGAGAAACAGAGGGGCTGAAACAGAGGGCGAGAAACAGAGGGGCTGAAACAGAGGGGCTAAAACAGAGGGGCTGAAACAGAGGGCGAGAAACAGAGGGGCTGAAACAGAGGGGCTGAAACAGAGGAGCTGAAACAGAGGGGATGAAACAGAGGGCGAGAAACAGAAGGGCTGAAACAGAGGGGCTGAAACAGAGGAGCTGAAACAGAGGGCGAGAAACAGAGAGGCTGAAACAGAGGGGCTGAAACAGAGGGTCTGAAACAGAGGGCGAGAAACAGGGGGGCTGAAACAGAGGGGCTGAAACAGAGGAGCTGAAACAGAGGGGATGAAACAGAGGGCGAGAAACAGAGGGGCTGAAACAGAGGGGCTGAAACAGAGGAGCTGAAACAGAGGGCGAGAAACAGAGAGGCTGAAACAGAGGGCGAGAAACAGACGGGCTGAAACAGAGGGCGAGAAACAGAGGGGTTGAAACAGAGGGGCTGAAACAGTGGGGCTGAAACAGAGGGCGAGAAACAGAGGGGCTGAAACAGAGGGGCTGAAACAGAGGAGCTGAAACAGAGGGCGAGAAACAGAGAGGCTGAAACAGAGGGCGAGAAACAGAGTGGCTGAAACAGAGGGCAAGAAACAGAGGGGCTGAAACAGAGGGCGAGAAACAGAGGGGCTGAAACAGAGGGGCTGAAACAGAGGGGCTGAATCAGAGGGGCTGACACAGATTGCGAGAAAGAGAGGGGCTGAATCAGAGGGGCTGAAACACAGGGCGAGAAACAGAAAGACTGAAACAGAGGGCGAGAAACAGAGGGGCTGAAACAGAGGGGCTGAAACAGATGGTGAGAAACAGAGGGGATTAAACAGAGGGCGAGAAACAGAGGGGCTGAAACAGAGGGGCTGAAACAGAGTGGCTGAATCAGAGGGGCTGATTCAGAGGGGCTGAAACAGAGGGGCTGAATGAGAGGGGCTGAAACAGAGGGCGAGAAACAGAGTGGCTGAAACAGAGGGCGAGAAACAGACGGGCAGAAACAGAGGGTGAGAAACAGAGGGGCTGAAACAGAGGGGCTGAAACAGAGAGCGCGAAACAGAGGGACTGAAACAGAGGGCGAGAAACAGAGGGGCTGAAACAGACGGCGAGAAACAGAGGGGCTGAAACAGAGGGCGAGAAACAGAGGGGCTGAAACAGAGGGCAAGAAACAGAGAGGCTGAAACTGAGTGGCTGAATCAGAGGAGCTGAAACAGAGGGGCTGAAACAGAGGGCGAGAAACAGAGGGGCTGAAACAGAGGGCGAGAAACAGAGAGCGAGAAACAGAGAGGCTGAAACAGAGGGGTTAAAAAAGAGGGGCTGAAACAAAGGGGCTGATACAGAGGGTGAGAAACAGAGGGGCTGAAACAGAGGGCGAGAAACAGAGTTGCTGAAACATGGCGAGAAACAGAGTGGCTGAAACAGAGGGGCTGAAACAGAGGGGCTGAAACAGAGGGGCTGAAACAGAGGGGCTGAAACAGAGGGCAAGAAACAGAGGGGTTGAAACAGAGGGCGAGAAACAGAGGGGCTGAAACAGAGGGCGAGAAACAGAGGGGCTGAAACAGAGGGCGAGAAACAGAGGGGCTGAAACAGAGGGGCTGAAACAGAGGGGCTGAAACAGAGGGCAAGAAACAGAGAGGCTGAAACAGAGGGCGAGAAACAGAGGGGCTGAAACAGAGGGGCTGAAACAGAGGGGCTGAATCAGAGGGGCTGATTCAGAGGGGCTGAAACAGAGGGGCTGAATCAGAGGGGCTGAAACAGAGGGCGAGAAACAGAGTGGCTGAAACAGAGGGCGAGAAACAGACGGGCAGAAACAGAGGGCGAGAAACAGAGGGGCTGAAACAGAGGGGCTGAAACAGAGGGCGAGAAACAGAGGGGCTGAAACAGAGGGCGAGAAACAGTGGGGCAGAAACAGAGTGCGAGAATCGGAGGGGCTGAAACAGAGGGGCTGAAACAGAGGGGCTGAAACAGAGGGCGAGAAACAGAGGGGCTGAAACAGAGGGCGAGAAACAGAGGGGCTGAAACAGAGGGCGAGAAACAGAGGGCGAGAAACAGAGGGGCTGAAACAGAGGGCGAGAAACAGAGGGGCTGAAACAGAGGGGCTAAAACAGAGGGGCTGAAACAGAGGGCGAGAAACAGAGGGGCTGAAACAGAGGGGCTGAAACAGAGGAGCTGAAACAGAGGGGATGAAACAGAGGGCGAGAAACAGAAGGGCTGAAACAGAGGGGCTGAAACAGAGGAGCTGAAACAGAGGGCGAGAAACAGAGAGGCTGAAACAGAGGGGCTGAAACAGAGGGTCTGAAACAGAGGGCGAGAAACAGGGGGGCTGAAACAGAGGGGCTGAAACAGAGGAGCTGAAACAGAGGGGATGAAACAGAGGGCGAGAAACAGAGGGGCTGAAACAGAGGGGCTGAAACAGAGGAGCTGAAACAGAGGGCGAGAAACAGAGAGGCTGAAACAGAGGGCGAGAAACAGACGGGCTGAAACAGCGGGCGAGAAACAGAGGGGTTGAAACAGAGGGGCTGAAACAGTGGGGCTGAAACAGAGGGCGAGAAACAGAGGGGCTGAAACAGAGGGGCTGAAACAGAGGAGCTGAAACAGAGGGCGAGAAACAGAGAGGCTGAAACAGAGGGCGAGAAACAGAGTGGCTGAAACAGAGGGCAAGAAACAGAGGGGCTGAAACAGAGGGCGAGAAACAGAGGGGCTGAAACAGAGGGGCTGAAACAGAGGGGCTGAATCAGAGGGGCTGACACAGATTGCGAGAAAGAGAGGGGCTGAATCAGAGGGGCTGAAACACAGGGCGAGAAACAGAAAGACTGAAACAGAGGGCGAGAAACAGAGGGGCTGAAACAGAGGGGCTGAAACAGATGGTGAGAAACAGAGGGGATTAAACAGAGGGCGAGAAACAGAGGGGCTGAAACAGAGGGGCTGAAACAGAGTGGCTGAATCAGAGGGGCTGATTCAGAGGGGCTGAAACAGAGGGGCTGAATGAGAGGGGCTGAAACAGAGGGCGAGAAACAGAGTGGCTGAAACAGAGGGCGAGAAACAGACGGGCAGAAACAGAGGGTGAGAAACAGAGGGGCTGAAACAGAGGGGCTGAAACAGAGAGCGCGAAACAGAGGGACTGAAACAGAGGGCGAGAAACAGAGGGGCTGAAACAGACGGCGAGAAACAGAGGGGCTGAAACAGAGGGCGAGAAACAGAGGGGCTGAAACAGAGGGCAAGAAACAGAGAGGCTGAAACTGAGTGGCTGAATCAGAGGAGCTGAAACAGAGGGGCTGAAACAGAGGGCGAGAAACAGAGGGGCTGAAACAGAGGGCGAGAAACAGAGAGCGAGAAACAGAGAGGCTGAAACAGAGGGGTTAAAAAAGAGGGGCTGAAACAAAGGGGCTGATACAGAGGGTGAGAAACAGAGGGGCTGAAACAGAGGGCGAGAAACAGAGTTGCTGAAACATGGCGAGAAACAGAGTGGCTGAAACAGAGGGGCTGAAACAGAGGGGCTGAAACAGAGGGGCTGAAACAGAGGGGCTGAAACAGAGGGCAAGAAACAGAGGGGTTGAAACAGAGGGCGAGAAACAGAGGGGCTGAAACAGAGGGCGAGAAACAGAGGGGCTGAAACAGAGGGCGAGAAACAGAGGGGCTGAAACAGAGGGGCTGAAACAGAGGGGCTGAAACAGAGGGCAAGAAACAGAGAGGCTGAAACAGAGGGCGAGAAACAGAGGGGCTGAAACAGAGGGGCTGAAACAGAGGGGCTGAATCAGAGGGGCTGATTCAGAGGGGCTGAAACAGAGGGGCTGAATCAGAGGGGCTGAAACAGAGGGCGAGAAACAGAGTGGCTGAAACAGAGGGCGAGAAACAGACGGGCAGAAACAGAGGGCGAGAAACAGAGGGGCTGAAACAGAGGGGCTGAAACAGAGAGCGCGAAACAGAGGGACTGAAACAGAGGGCGAGAAACAGAGGGGCTGAAACAGACGGCGAGAAACAGAGGGGCTGAAACAGAGGGCGAGAAACAGAGGGGCTGAAACAGAGGGCAAGAAACAGAGGGGCTGAAACTGAGTGGCTGAAACAGAAGGGCTGAAACAGAGGGGCTGAAACAGAGGGCGAGAAACAGAGGGGCTGAATCAGAGGGGCTGAATCAGAGGAGCTGAAACAGAGGGGCTGAAACAGAGGGCGAGAAACAGAGGGGCTGAAACAGAGGGCGAGAAACAGAGGGCGAGAAACAGAGAGGCTGAAACAGAGGGGCTGAAACAGAGGGGCTGAAACAAAGCGGCTGATACAGAGGGCGAGAAACAGAGGGGCTGAAACAGAGGGCGAGAAACAGAGTCGCTGAAACATGGCGAGAAACAGAGGGGCTGAAACAGAGGGGCTGAAACAGAGGGGCTGAAACAGAGGGGCTGAAACAGAGGGCAAGAAACAGAGGGGCTGAAACAGAGGGCGAGAAACAGAGGGGCTGAAAAAGAGGGCGAGAAACAGAGGGGCTGAAACAGAGGGGCTGAAACAGAGGTGCTGAAACAGAGGGCGAGAAAGAGAGAGGCTGAAACAGAGGGCGAGAAACAGCGTGGCTGAAACAGAGGGCAAGAAACAGAGGGGCTGAAACAGAGGGCGAGAAACAGTGGGGCAGAAACAGTGTGCGAGAAATGGAGGGGCTGAAACAGAGGGGCTGAAACAGAGGGGCTGAAACAGAGGGCGAGAAACAGAGGGCGAGAAACAGAGGGGCTGAAACAGAGGGCGAGAAACAGAGGGGCTGAAACAGAGGGGCTAAAACAGAGGGGCTGAAACAGAGGGCGAGAAACAGAGGGGATGAAACAGAGGGGCTGAAACAGAGGAGCTGAAACAGAGGGGATGAAACAGAGGGCGAGAAACAGAGGGGCTGAAACAGAGGGGCTGAAACAGAGGAGCTGAAACAGAGGGCGAGAAACAGAGAGGCTGAAACAGAGGGCGAGAAACAGACGGGCTGAAACAGAGGGCGAGAAACAGAGGGGCTGAAACAGAGGGGCTGAAACAGTGGGGCTGAAACAGAGGGCGAGAAACAGAGGGGCTGAAACAGAGGGGCTGAAACAGAGGAGCTGAAACAGAGGGCGAGAAACAGAGAGGCTGAAACAGAGGGCGAGAAACAGAGTGGCTGAAACAGAGGGCAAGAAACAGAGGGGCTGAAACAGAGGGCGAGAAACAGTGGGGCTGAAACAGAGGGGCTGAAACAGAGGGGCTGAAACAGAGGCGCTGAAACAGAGGGGCTGAACCAGAAGGGCTGAAACAGAGGGCGAGAAACAGAGGGGCTGAAACAGAGGGCCAGAAACAGAGGGCGAGAAACAGAGGGACTGAAACTGAGGGGCTGAAACAGTGGGGTTGAAACAGAGGGCGAGAAACAGAGCGGCTGAAACAGAGGGCGAGAAAGAGAGGGGCTGAAACAAAGGGGCTGAAACAGTGGGGCTGAAACAGAGGGGCTGAAACAGAGGGCGAGAAATAGAGGGGCTGAAACAGAGGGCGAGAAACAGAGGGGCTGAAACAGAGGGCGAGAAACAGAGGGGCTGAAACAGAGGGCGAGAAACAGAGGGGCTGAAACAGAGGGCGAGAAACAGAGGGGCTGAAACAGAGGGGCTGAAACAGAGGAGCTGAAACAGAGGGGATGAAACAGAGGGCGAGAAACAGAGGGGCTGAAACAGAGGGGCTGAAACAGAGGAGCTGAAACAGAGGGCGAGAAACAGAGAGGCTGAAACAGAAAGCGAGAAACAGACGGGCTGAAACAGAGGGCGAGAAACAGAGGGGCTGAAACATAGGGGCTGAAATAGTGGGGCTGAAACAGAGGGCGAGAAACAGAGGGGCTGAAACAGAGGGGCTGAAACAGAGGAGCTGAAACAGAGGGCGAGAAACAGAGAGGCTGAAACAGAGGGCGAGATACAGAGTGGCTGAAACAGAGGGCAAGAAACAGAGGGGCTGAAACAGAGGGCGAGAAACAGTGGGGCTGAAACAGAGGGGCTGAAACAGAGGGGCTGAAACAGAGGCGCTGAAACAGAGGGGCTGACCCAGAAGGGCTGAAACAGAGGGCAAGAAACAGAGGGGCTGAAACAGAGGGCCAGAAACAGAGGGCGAGAAACAGAGGGACTGAAACTGAGGGGCTGAAACAGTGGGGCTGAAACAGAGGGCGAGAAACAGAGCGGCTGAAACAAAGGGCGAGAAAGAGAGGGGATGAAACAAAGGGGCTGAAACAGTGGGGCTGAAACAGAGGGGCTGAAACAGAGGGCAAGAAACAGCGTGGCTGAAACAGAGGGCAAGAAACAGAGGGGCTGAAACAGAGGGCGAGAAACAGAGGGGCTGAAACAGACAGCGAGAAACAGTGGGGCAGAAACAGAGTGCGAGAATCGGAGGGGCTGAAACAGAGGGGCTGAAACAGAGGGGCTGAAACAGAGGGCGAGAAACAGAGGGGCTGAAACAGAGGGCGAGAAACAGAGGGGCTGAAACAGAGGGCGAGAAACAGAGGGGCTGAAACAGAGGGGCTAAAACAGAGGGGCTGAAACAGAGGGCGAGAAACAGAGGGGCTGAAACGGAGGGGCTGAAACAGAGGAGCTGAAACAGAGGGGATGAAACAGAGGGCGAGAAACAGAGGGGTTGAAACAGAGGGGCTGAAACAGAGGAGCTGAAACAGAGGGCGAGAAACAGAGAGGCTGAAACAGAGGGGCTGAAACAGAGGGTCTGAAACAGAGGGCGAGAAACAGAGGGGCTGAAACAGAGGGGCTGAAACAGAGGAGCTGAAACAGAGGGGATGAAACAGAGGGCGAGAAACAGAGGGGCTGAAACAGAGGGGCTGAAACAGAGGAGCTGAAACAGAGGGCGAGAAACAGAGAGGCTGAAACAGAGGGCGAGAAACAGACGGGCTGAAACAGAGGGCGAGAAACAGAGGGGCTGAAACAGAGGGGCTGAAACAGTGGGGCTGAAACAGAGGGCGAGAAACAGAGGGGCTGAAACAGATGGGCTGAAACAGAGGAGCTGAAACAGAGGGCGAGAAACAGAGAGGCTGAAACAGAGGGCGAGAAACAGAGTGGCTGAAACAGAGGGCAAGAAACAGAGGGGCTGAAACAGAGGGCGAGAAACAGAGGGGCTGAAACAGAGGGGCTGAAACAGAGGGGCTGAATCAGAGGGGCTGACACAGAGTGCGAGAAAGAGAGGGGCTGAATCAGAGGGGCTGAAACACAGGGCGAGAAACAGAAAGACTGAAACAGAGGGCGAGAAACAGAGGGGCTGAAACAGAGGGGCTGAAACAGATGGTGAGAAACAGAGGGGATTAAACAGAGGTCGAGAAACAGAGGGGCTGAAACAGAGGGGCTGAAACAGAGGGGCTGAATCAGAGGGGCTGATTCAGAGGGGCTGAAACAGAGGGGCTGAATGAGAGGGGCTGAAACAGAGGGCGAGAAACAGAGTGGCTGAAACAGAGGGCGAGAAACAGACGGGCAGAAACAGAGGGTGAGAAACAGAGGGGCTGAAACAGAGGGGCTGAAACAGAGAGCGCGAAACAGAGGGACTGAAACAGAGGGCGAGAAACAGAGGGGCTGAAACAGACGGCGAGAAACAGAGGGGCTGAAACAGAGGGCGAGAAACAGAGGGGCTGAAACAGAGGGCAAGAAACAGAGAGGCTGAAACTGAGTGGCTGAATCAGAGGAGCTGAAACAGAGGGGCTGAAACAGAGGGCGAGAAACAGAGGGGCTGAAACAGAGGGCGAGAAACAGAGAGCGAGAAACAGAGAGGCTGAAACAGAGGGGTTAAAAAAGAGGGGCTGAAACAAAGGGGCTGATACAGAGGGTGAGAAACAGAGGGGCTGAAACAGAGGGCGAGAAACAGAGTTGCTGAAACATGGCGAGAAACAGAGTGGCTGAAACAGAGGGGCTGAAACAGAGGGGCTGAAACAGAGGGGCTGAAACAGAGGGGCTGAAACAGAGGGCAAGAAACAGAGGGGCTGAAACAGAGGGCGAGAAACAGAGGGGCTGAAACAGAGGGCGAGAAACAGAGGGGCTGAAACAGAGGGCGAGAAACAGAGGGGCTGAAACAGAGGGGCTGAAACAGAGGGGCTGAAACAGAGGGCAAGAAACAGAGAGGCTGAAACAGAGGGTGAGAAACAGAGGGGCTGAAACAGAGGGGCTGAAACAGAGGGGCTGAATCAGAGGGGCTGATTCAGAGGGGCTGAAACAGACAGGCTGAATCAGAGGGGCTGAAACAGAGGGCGAGAAACAGAGTGGCTGAAACAGAGGGCGAGAAACAGACGGGCAGAAACATAGGGCGAGAAACAGAGGGGCTGAAACAGAGGGGCTGAAACAGAGAGCGCGAAACAGAGGGACTGAAACAGAGGGCGAGAAACAGAGGGGCTGAAACAGACGGCGAGAAACAGAGGGGCTGAAACAGAGGGCGAGAAACAGAGGGGCTGAAACAGAGGGCAAGAAACAGAGGGGCTGAAACTGAGTGGCTGAAACAGAAGGGCTGAAACAGAGGGGCTGAAACAGAGGGCGAGAAACAGAGGGGCTGAATCAGAGGGGCTGAATCAGAGGAGCTGAAACAGAGGGGCTGAAACAGAGGGCGAGAAACAGAGGGGCTGAAACAGAGGGCGAGAAACAGAGGGCGAGAAACAGAGAGGCTGAAACAGAGGGGCTGAAACAGAGGGGCTGAAACAAAGCGGCTGATACAGAGGGCGAGAAACAGAGGGGCTGAAACAGAGGGCGAGAAACAGAGTCGCTGAAACATGGCGAGAAACAGAGGGGCTGAAACAGAGGGGCTGAAACAGAGGGGCTGAAACAGAGGGCAAGAAACAGAGGGGCTGAAACAGAGGGCGAGAAACAGAGGGGCTGAAAAAGAGGGCGAGAAACAGAGGGGCTGAAACAGAGGGGCTGAAACAGAGGTGCTGAAACAGAGGGCGAGAAACAGAGAGGCTGAAACTGAGGGCGAGAAACAGAGGGGCTGAAACAGAGGGCAATAAACAGAGGGGCTGAAACAGAGGGCGAGAAACAGAGGGGCTGAAACAGAGGGCGAGAAACAGTGGGGTAGAAACAGTGTGCGAGAATCGGAGGGGCTGAAACAGAGGGGCTGAAACAGAGGGGCTGAAACAGAGGGCGAGAAACAGAGGGGCTGAAACAGAGGGCGAGAAACAGAGGGGCTGAAACAGAGGGCGAGAAACAGAGGGCGAGAAACAGAGGGGCTGAAACAGAGGGCGAGAAACAGAGGGGCTGAAACAGAGGGGCTAAAACAGAGGAGCTGAAACAGAGGGGATGAAACAGAGGGCGAGAAACAGAGGGGCTGAAACAGAGGGGCTGAAACAGAGGAGCTGAAACAGAGGGCGAGAAACAGAGAGGCTGAAACAGAGGGCGAGAAACAGACGGGCTGAAACAGAGGGCGAGAAACAGAGGGGCTGAAACAGAGGGGCTGAAACAGTGGGGCTGAAACAGAGGGCGAGAAACAGAGGGGCTGAAACAGAGGGGCTGAAACAGAGGAGCTGAAACAGAGGGCGAGAAACAGAGAGGCTGAAACAGAGGGCGAGAAACAGAGTGGCTGAAACAGAGGGCAAGAAACAGAGGGGCTGAAACAGAGGGCGAGAAACAGTGGGGCTGAAACAGAGGGGCTGAAACAGAGGGGCTGAAACAGAGGCGCTGAAACAGAGGGGCTGAACCAGAAGGGCTGAAACAGAGGGCGAGAAACAGAGGGGCTGAAACAGAGGGCCAGAAACAGAGGGCGAGAAACAGAGGGACTGAAACTGAGGGGCTGAAACAGTGGGGCTGAAACAGAGGGCGAGAAACAGAGCGGCTGAAACAGAGGGCGAGAAAGAGAGGGGCTGAAACAAAGGGGCTGAAACAGTGGGGCTGAAACAGAGGGGCTGAAACAGAGGGCGAGAAATAGAGGGGCTGAAACAGAGGGCGAGAAACAGAGGGGCTGAAACAGAGGGCGAGAAACAGAGGGGCTGAAACAGATGGCGAGAAACAGAGGGGCTGAAACAGAGGGCGAGAAACAGAGGGGCTGAAACAGAGGGGCTGAAACAGAGGAGCTGAAACAGAGGGGATGAAACAGAGGGCGAGAAACAGAGGGGCTGAAACAGAGGGGCTGAAACAGAGGAGCTGAAACAGAGGGCGAGAAACAGAGAGGCTGAAACAGAGGGCGAGAAACAGACGGGCTGAAACAGAGGGCGAGAAACAGAGGGGCTGAAACAGAGGGGCTGAAATAGTGGGGCTGAAACAGAGGGCGAGAAACAGAGGGGCTGAAACAGAGGGGCTGAAACAGAGGAGCTGAAACAGAGGGCGAGAAACAGAGAGGCTGAAACAGAGGGCGAGAAACAGAGTGGCTGAAACAGAGGGCAAGAAACAGAGGGGCTGAAACAGAGGGCGAGAAACAGTGGGGCTGAAACAGAGGGGCTGAAACAGAGGGGCTGAAACAGAGGCGCTGAAACAGAGGGGCTGAACCAGAAGGGCTGAAACAGAGGGCGAGAAACAGAGGGGCTGAAACAGAGGGCCAGAAACAGAGGGCGAGAAACAGAGGGACTGAAACTGAGGGGCTGAAACAGTGGGGCTGAAACAGAGGGCGAGAAACAGAGCGGCTGAAACAGAGGGCGAGAAAGAGAGGGGCTGAAACAAAGGGGCTGAAACAGTGGGGCTGAAACAGAGGGGCTGAAACAGAGGGCGAGAAATAGAGGGGCTGAAACAGAGGGCGAGAAACAGAGGGGCTGAAACAGAGGGCGAGAAACAGAGGGGCTGAAACAGAGGGGCTGAAACAGAGGGGCTGAAACAGAGGGCAAGAAACAGGGGCTGAAACAGAGGGCGAGAAACAGAGGGGCTGAAACAGAGGGCGAGAAACAGAGGGGCTGAATCAGAGGGGCTGAAACAGAGGGCGAGAAACAGAGGGGCTGAAACAGAGGGTGAGAAACAAAGGGGCTGAAACAGCGGGCGAGAAACAGAGGGCCAGAAACAGAGGGGCTGAAACAGAGGGGCTGAAACAGACGGGCTGAAACAGAGAGCCTGAAACAGAGGGCGAGAAACAGAGGGGCTGAAACAGAGGGCGAAAAACAGAGGGGCTGAAACAGAGGGCGAGAAACAGAGGGGATGAAACAGAGGGGCTGAAACAGAGGTGCTGAATCAGAGGGGCTGAAACAGAGGGGCTGAATCAGAGGGGCTGAAACAGAGGGCGAGAAACAGAGGGGCTGAAACAGAGGGCGAGAAACAGAGGGGCTGAAACAGAGGGCGAGAAACAGAGGGGCTGAAACAGAGGGGCTGAAACAGAGTGGCTGAAACAGAGGGCGAGAAACAGAGAGATTGAAACAGAGGGCGAGAAACAGAGGGGCTGAAACAGAGGGCGAGAAACAGAGGGGCTGAAACAGAGGGCGAGAAACAGAGGGGCTGAAACAGAGGTGCTGAAACAGACGGGCTGAAACAGAGGGCAAAAAAAAGAGGGGCTGAAACAGAGGGCGAGAAACAGGGGGTGAGAAACAGAGGCGAGAAACAGAGGGGCTGAAACAGAGGGTAAAAAACAGAGGGGCTGAAACAGAGGGCGAGAAACAGAGGGTGAGAAACAGAGGGCGAGAAACAGATGGGATGAAACAGAGGGGCTGAAACAGAGGGGCTGAAATAGCGGGGCTTTAACAGAGGGGCTGAATCAGAGGGGCTGCAACAGAGGGGCTGAATCAGAGGGGCTGACACAGAGTGCGAGAAAGAGAGGGGCTGAATCAGAGGGGCTGAAACACAGGGCGAGAAACAGAAAGACTGAAACAGAGGGCGAGAAACAGAGGGGCTGAAACAGAGGGACTGAAACAGATGGTGAGAAACAGAGGGGATTAAACAAAGGGCGAGAAACAGAGGGGCTGAAACAGAGGGGCTGAAACAGAGGGGCTGAATCAGAGGGGCTGATTCAGAGGGGCTGAAACAGAAGGGCTGAATGAGAGGGGCTGAAACAGAGGGCGAGAAACAGAGTGGCTGAAACAGAGGGCGAGAAACAGACGGGCAGAAACAGAGGGTGAGAAACAGAGGGGCTGAAACAGAGGGGCTGAAACAGAGAGCGCGAAACAGAGGGACTGAAACAGAGGGCGAGAAACAGAGGGGCTGAAACAGACGGCGAGAAACAGAGGGGCTGAAACAGAGGGCGAGAAACAGAGGGGCTGAAACAGAGGGCAAGAAACAGAGGGGCTGAAACTGAGTGGCTGAATCAGAGGAGCTGAAACAGAGGGGCTGAAACAGAGGGTGAGAAACAGAGGGGCTGAAACAGAGGGCGAGAAACAGAGAGCGAGAAACAGAGAGGCTGAAACAGAGGGGTTAAAAAAGAGGGGCTGAAATAAAGCGGCTGATACAGAGGGTGAGAAACAGAGGGGCTGAAACAGAGGGCGAGAAACAGAGTTGCTGAAACATGGCGAGAAACAGAGGGGCTGAAACAGAGGGGCTGAAACAGAGGGGCTGAAACAGAGGGGCTGAAACAGAGGGGCTGAAACAGAGGGCGAGAAACAGAGGGGCTGAAACAGAGGGCGAGAAACAGAGGGGCTGAAACAGAGGGCGAGAAACAGAGGGGCTGAAACAGAGGGGCTGAATCAGAGGGGCTGCAACAGAGGGGCTGAATCAGAGGGGCTGACACAGAGTGCGAGAAAGAGAGGGGCTGAATCAGAGGGGCTGAAACACAGGGCGAGAAACAGAAAGACTGAAACAGAGGGCGAGAAACAGAGGGGCTGAAACAGAGGGGCTGAAACAGATGGTGAGAAACAGAGGGGATTAAACAGAGGGCGAGAAACAGAGGGGCTGAAACAGAGGGGCTGAAACAGAGGGGCTGAATCAGAGGGGCTGATTCAGAGGGGCTGAAACAGAGGGGCTGAATGAGAGGGGCTGAAACAGAGGGCGAGAAACAGAGTGGCTGAAACAGAGGGGCTGAAACAGAGAGCGCGAAACAGAGGGACTGAAACAGAGGGCGAGAAACAGAGGGGCTGAAACAGATGGCGAGAAACAGACGGGCAGAAACAGAGGGCGAGAAACAGAGGGGCTGAAACAGAGTGGCTGAAACAGAGAGCGCGAAACAGAGGGACTGAAACAGAGGGCGAGAAACAGAGGGGCTGAAACAGACGGCGAGAAACAGAGGGGCTGAAACAGAGGGCGAGAAACAGAGGGGCTGAAACAGAGGGCAAGAAACAGAGGGGCTGAAACTGAGTGGCTGAATCAGAGGAGCTGAAACAGAGGGGCTGAAACAGAGGGCAAGAAACAGAGGGGCTGAAACAGAGGGCGAGAAACAGAGAGCGAGAAACAGAGAGGCTGAAACAGAGGGGTTAAAAAAGAGGGGCTGAAACAAAGCGGCTGATACAGAGGGTGAGAAACAGAGGGGCTGAAACAGAGGGCGAGAAACAGAGTTGCTGAAACAGAGGGGTTAAAAAAGAGGGGCTGAAACAAAGCGGCTGAAACAGAGGGGCTGAAACAGAGGGGCTGAAACAGAGGGGCTGAAACAGAGGGGCTGAAACAGAGGGCAAGAAACAGAGGGGCTGAAACAGAGGGCGAGAAACAGAGGGGCTGAAACAGAGGGGCTGAAACAGAGGGGCTGAAACAGAGGGCGAGAAACAGAGAGGCTGAAACAGAGGGCGAGAAACAGAGGGGCTGAAACAGAGGGGCTGAAACAGAGGGGCTGAATCAGAGGGGCTGATTCAGAGGGGCTGAAACAGAGGGGCTGAATCAGAGAGCGAGAAACAGAGTGGCTGAAACAGAGGGCGAGAAACAGAGTGGCTGAAACAGAGGGCGAGAAACAGACGGGCAGAAACAGAGGGCGAGAAACAGAGGGGCTGAAACAGAGGGGCTGAAACAGAGAGCGCGAAACAGAGGGACTGAAACAGAGGGCGAGAAACAGAGGGGGTGAAACAGACGGCGAGAAACAGAGGGGCTGAAACAGAGGGCGAGAAACAGAGGGGCTGAAACAGAGGGCAAGAAACAGAGGGGCTGAAACTGAGTGGCAGAAACAGAAGGGTTGAAACAGAGGGGCTGAAACAGAGGGCGAGAAACAGAGGGGCTGAATCAGAGGGGCTGAATCAGAGGAGCTGAAACAGAGGGGCTGAAACAGAGGGCGAGAAACAGAGGGCGACAAACAGAGAGGCTGAAACAGAGGGGTTAAAAACGACGGGCTGAAACAAAGCGGCTGATACAGAGGGTGAGAAACAGAGGGGCTGAAACAGAGGGCGAGAAACAGAGTTGCTGAAACATGGCGAGAAACAGAGTGGCTGAAACAGAGGGGCTGAAACAGAGGGGCTGAAACAGAGGGGCTGAAACAGAGCGGCTGAAACAGAGGGCAAGAAACAGAGGGGCTGAAACAGAGGGCGAGAAACAGAGGGGCTGAAACAGAGGGCGAGAAACAGAGGGGCTGAAACAGAGGGCGAGAAACAGAGGGGCTGAAACAGAGGGGCTGAAACAGAGGGGCTGAAACAGAGGGCAAGAAACAGAGAGGCTGAAACAGAGGGCGAGAAACAGAGGGGCTGAAACAGAGGGGCTGAAACAGAGGGCCTGAATCAGAGGGGCTGATTCAGAGGGGCTGAAACAGAGGGGCTGAATCAGAGGGGCTGAAACAGAGGGCGAGAAACAGAGTGGCTGAAACAGAGGTCGAGAAACAGACGGGCAGAAACAGAGGGCGAGAAACAGAGGGGCTGAAACAGAGGGGCTGAAACAGAGAGCGCGAAACAGAGGGACTGAAACAGAGGGCGAGAAACAGTGGGGCTGAAACAGACGGCGAGAAACAGAGGGGCTGAAACAGAGGGCGAGAAACAGAGGGGCTGAAACAGAGGGCAAGAAACAGAGGGGCTGAAACTGAGTGGCTGAAATAGAAGGGCTGAAACAGATGGGCTGAAACAGAGGGCGAGAAACAGAGGGGCTGAATCAGAGGGGCTGAATCAGAGGAGCTGAAACAGAGGGGCTGAAACAGAGGGCGAGAAACAGAGGGGCTGAAACAGAGGGCGAGAAACAGAGGGCGAGAAACAGAGAGGCTGAAACAGAGGGACTGAAACAGAGGGGCTGAAACAAAGCGGCTGATACAGAGGGCGAGAAACATAGTGGCTGAAACAGAGGGCGAGAAACAGAGTCGCTGAAACATGGCGAGAAACAGAGGGGCTGAAACAGAGGGGCTGAAACAGAGGGGCTGAAACAGAGGGCAAGAAACAGAGGGGCTGAAACAGAGGGCGAGAAACAGAGGGGCTGAAAAAGAGGGCGAGAAACAGAGGGGCTGAAACAGAGGGGCTGAAACAGAGGTGCTGAAACAGAGGGCGAGAAACAGAGAGGCTGAAACAGAGGGCGAGAAACAGCGTGGCTGAAACAGAGGGCAAGAAACAGAGGGGCTGAAACAGAGGTCGAGAAACAGAGGGGCTG
Source organism: Chiloscyllium punctatum (assembly GCF_047496795.1). Lineage (NCBI taxonomy): Eukaryota > Metazoa > Chordata > Chondrichthyes > Orectolobiformes > Hemiscylliidae > Chiloscyllium > Chiloscyllium punctatum. The sequence continues at coordinate 642,781 of NC_092763.1, read as the reverse complement.
AAACAGAGGGCGAGAAACAGTGGGGCAGAAACAGAGTGCGAGAATCGGAGGGGCTGAAACAGAGGGGTGAAACAGAGGGGCTGAAACAGAGGGCGAGAAACAGAGGGGCTGAAACAGAGGGCGAGAAACAGAGGGGCTGAAACAGAGGGCGAGAAACAGAGGGCGAGAAACAGAGGGGCTGAAACAGAGGGCGAGAAACAGAGGGGCTGAAACAGAGGGGCTAAAACAGAGGGGCTGAAACAGAGGGCGAGAAACAGAGGGGCTGAAACAGAGGGGCTGAAACAGAGGAGCTGAAACAGAGGGGATGAAACAGAGGGCGAGAAACAGAGGGGCTGAAACAGAGGGGCTGAAACAGAGGAGCTGAAACAGAGGGCGAGAAACAGAGAGGCTGAAACAGAGGGCGAGAAACAGACGGGCTGAAACAGAGGGCGAGAAACAGAGGGGCTGAAACAGAGGGGCTGAAACAGTGGGGCTGAAACAGAGGGCGAGAAACAGAGGGCGAGAAACAGAGGGGCTGAAACAGAGGAGCTGAAACAGAGGGCGAGAAACAGAGAGGCTGAAACAGAGGGCGAGAAACAGAGTGGCTGAAACAGAGGGCAAGAAACAGAGGGGCTGAAACAGAGGGCGAGAAACAGAGGGGCTGAAACAGAGGGGCTGAAACAGAGGCGCTGAAACAGAGGGGCTGAACCAGAAGGGCTGAAACAGAGGGCGAGAAACAGAGGGGCTGAAACAGAGGGCCAGAAACAGAGGGCGAGAAACAGAGGGACTGAAACTGAGGGGCTGAAACAGTGGGGCTGAAACAGAGGGCGAGAAACAGAGCGGCTGAAACAGAGGGCGAGAAAGAGAGGGGCTGAAACAAAGGGGCTGAAACAGTGGGGCTGAAACAGAGGGGCTGAAACAGAGGGCGAGAAATAGAGGGGCTGAAACAGAGGGCGAGAAACAGAGTGGCTGAAACAGAGGGCGAGAAACAGAGGGGCTGAAACAGAGGGGCTAAAACAGAGGGGCTGAAACAGAGGGCGAGAAACAGAGGGGCTGAAACAGAGTGGCTGAAACAGAGGTGCTGAAACAGAGGGGATGAAACAGAGGGCGAGAAACAGAGGGGCTGAAACAGAGGGGCTGAAACAGAGGAGCTGAAACAGAGGGCGAGAGACAGAGAGGCTGAAACAGAGGGCGAGAAACAGACGGGCTGAAACAGAGGGCGAGAAACAGAGGGGCTGAAACAGAGGGGCTGAAATAGTGGGGCTGAAACAGAGGGCGAGAAACAGAGGGGCTGAAACAGAGGGGCTGAAACAGAGGAGCTGAAACAGAGGGCGCGAAACAGAGAGGCTGAAACAGAGGGCGAGAAACAGAGTGGCTGAAACAGAGGGCAAGAAACAGAGGGGCTGAAACAGAGGGCGAGAAACAGTGGGGCTGAAACAGAGGGGCTGAAACAGAGGGGCTGAAACAGAGGCGCTGAAACAGAGGGGCTGAACCAGAAGGGCTGAAACAGACGGCGAGAAACAGAGGGGCTGAAACAGAGGGCCAGAAACAGAGGGCGAGAAACAGAGGGACTGAAACTGAGGAGCTGAAACAGTGGGGCTGAAACAGAGGGCGAGAAACAGAGCGGCTGAAACAGAGGGCGAGAAAGAGAGGGGCTGAAACAAAGGGGCTGAAACAGTGGGGCTGAAACAGAGGGGCTGAAACAGAGGGCGAGAAATAGAGGGGCTGAAACAGAGGGCGAGAAACAGAGTGGCTGAAACAGAGGGCGAGAAACAGAGGGGCTGAAACAGAGGGGCTGAAACTGAGGGCGAGATACAGAGGGGCTGAAACAGAGGGCGAGAAACAGAGGGGCTGAAACAGAGTGCGAGAAACAGAGGGGCTGAATCAGAGGGGCTGAAACAGAGGGCGAGAAACAGAGGGGCTGAAACAGAGGGCCAGAAACAAAGGGGCTGAAACAGCGGGCGAGAAACAGAGGGCCAGAAACAGAGTGGCTGAAACAGAGGGGCTGAAACAGACGGGCTGAAACAGAGAGCCTGAAACAGAGGGCGAGAAACAGAGGGGCTGAAACAGAGGGCGAAAAACAGAGGGGCTGAAACAGAGGGCGAGAAACAGAGGGGATGAAACAGAGGGGCTGAAACAGAGGTGCTGAATCAGAGGGGCTGAAACAGAGGGGCTGAATCAGAGGGGCTGAAACAGAGGGCGAGAAACAGAGGGGCTGAAACAGAGGGCGAGAAACAGAGGGGCTGAAACAGAGGGCGAGAAACAGAGGGGCTGAAACAGAGGGGCTGAAACAGAGTGGCTGAAACAGAGGGCGAGAAACAGAGAGGTTGAAACAGAGGGCGAGAAACAGAGGGGCTGAAACAGAGGGCGAGAAACAGAGGGGCTGAAACAGAGGGCGAGAAACAGAGGGGCTGAAACAGAGGTGCTGAAACAGACGGGCTGAAACAGAGGGCAAAAAAAAGAGGGGCTGAAACAGAGGGCGAGAAACAGGGGTGAGAAACAGAGGCGAGAAACAGAGGGGCTGAAACAGAGGGTAAAAAACAGAGGGGCTGAAACAGAGGGCGAGAAACAGAGGGTGAGAAACAGAGGGCGAGAAACAGATGGGATGAAACAGAGGGGCTGAAACAGAGGGGCTGAAATAGGGGGGCTGAAACAGAGGGGCTGAATCAGAGGGGCTGCAACAGAGGGGCTGAATCAGAGGGGCTGACACAGAGTGCGAGAAAGAGAGGGGCTGAATCAGAGGGGCTGAAACACAGGACGAGAAACTGAAAGACTGAAACAGAGGGCGAGAAACAGAGGGGCTGAAACAGAGGGGCTGAAACAGATGGTGAGAAACAGAGGGGCTGAAACAGAGGGGCTGAAACAGAGGGGCTGAATCAGAGGGGCTGATTCAGAGGGGCTGAAACAGAGGGGCTGAATGAGAGGGGCTGAAACAGAGGCCGAGAAACAGAGTGGCTGAAACAGAGGGCGAGAAACAGACGGGCAGAAACAGAGGGCGAGAAACAGAGGGGCTGAAACAGAGGGGCTGAAACAGAGAGCGCGAAACAGAGGGACTGAAACAGAGGGCGAGAAACAGAGGGGCTGAAACAGAGGGGCTGAAACAGACGGCGAGAAACAGAGGGGCTGAAACAGAGGGCGAGAAACGGAGGGGCTGAAACAGAGGGCAAGAAACAGAGGGGCTGAAACTGAGTGGCTGAAACAGAAGGGCTGAAACAGAGGGGCTGAAACAGAGGGGCTGAAACAGAGGGGCTGAAACTGAGGGCGAGATACAGAGGGGCTGAAACAGAGGGCGAGAAACAGAGGGGCTGAAACAGAGGGCGAGAAACAGAGGGGCTGAATCAGAGGGGCTGAAACAGAGGGCGAGAAACAGAGGGGCTGAAACAGAGGGCCAGAAACAAAGGGGCTGAAACAGCGGGCGAGAAACAGAGGGCCAGAAACAGAGTGGCTGAAACAGAGGGGCTGAAACAGACGGGCTGAAACAGAGAGCCTGAAACAGAGGGCGAGAAACAGAGGGGCTGAAACAGAGGGCGAAAAACAGAGGGGCTGAAACAGAGGGCGAGAAACAGAGGGGATGAAACAGAGGGGCTGAAACAGAGGTGCTGAATCAGAGGGGCTGAAACAGAGGGGCTGAATCAGAGGGGCTGAAACAGAGGGCGAGAAACAGAGGGGCTGAAACAGAGGGCGAGAAACAGAGGGGCTGAAACAGAGGGCGAGAAACAGAGGGGCTGAAACAGAGGGGCTGAAACAGAGTGGCTGAAACAGAGGGCGAGAAACAGAGAGGTTGAAACAGAGGGCGAGAAACAGAGGGGCTGAAACAGAGGGCGAGAAACAGAGGGGCTGAAACAGAGGGCGAGAAACAGAGGGGCTGAAACAGAGGTGCTGAAACAGACGGGCTGAAACAGAGGGCAAAAAAAAGAGGGGCTGAAACAGAGGGCGAGAAACAGGGGTGAGAAACAGAGGCGAGAAACAGAGGGGCTGAAACAGAGGGTAAAAAACAGAGGGGCTGAAACAGAGGGCGAGAAACAGAGGGTGAGAAACAGAGGGCGAGAAACAGATGGGATGAAACAGAGGGGCTGAAACAGAGGGGCTGAAATAGGGGGGCTGAAACAGAAGGGCTGAATCAGAGGGGCTGCAACAGAGGGGCTGAATCAGAGGGGCTGACACAGAGTGCGAGAAAGAGAGGGGCTGAATCAGAAAGGGCTGAAACACAGGACGAGAAACTGAAAGACTGAAACAGAGGGCGAGAAACAGAGGGGCTGAAACAGAGGGGCTGAAACAGATGGTGAGAAACAGAGGGGCTGAAACAGAGGGGCTGAAACAGAGGGGCTGAATCAGAGGGGCTGATTCAGAGGGGCTGAAACAGAGGGGCTGAATGAGAGGGTCTGAAACAGAGGCCGAGAAACAGAGTGGCTGAAACAGAGGGCGAGAAACAGACGGGCAGAAACAGAGGGCGAGAAACAGAGGGGCTGAAACAGAGGGGCTGAAACAGAGAGCGCGAAACAGAGGGACTGAAACAGAGGGCGAGAAACAGAGGGGCTGAAACAGAGGGGCTGAAACAGACGGCGAGAAACAGAGGGGCTGAAACAGAGGGCGAGAAACGGAGGGGCTGAAACAGAGGGCAAGAAACAGAGGGGCTGAAACTGAGTGGCTGAAACAGAAGGGCTGAAACAGAGGGGCTGAAACAGAGGGCGAGAAACAGAGGGGTTAAAAAAGAGGGGCTGAAATAAAGCGGCTGATACAGAGGGTGAGAAACAGAGGGGCTGAAACAGAGGGCGAGAAACAGAGTTGCTGAAACATGGCGAGAAACAGAGGGGCTGAAACAGAGGGGCTGAAACAGAGGGGCTGAAACAGAGGGGCTGAAACAGAGGGCGAGAAACAGAGGGGCTGAAACAGAGGGGCTGAATCAGAGGGGCTGCAACAGAGGGGCTGAATCAGAGGGGCTGACACAGAGTGCGAGAAACAGAGGGGCTGAATCAGAGGGGCTGAAACAGATGGAGAGAAACAGAGGGGATTAAACAGAGGGCGAGAAACAGAGGGGCTGAAACAGAGGGGCTGAAACAGAGGAGCTGAATCAGATAGGCTGATTCAGAGGGGCTGAAACAGAGGGGCTGAATGAGAGGGGCTGAAACAGAGGGCGAGAAACAGAGTGGCTGAAACAGAGGGGCTGAAACAGAGAGCGCGAAACAGAGGGACTGAAACAGAGGGCGAGAAAAAGAGGGGCTGAAACAGACGGCGAGAAACAGACGGGCAGAAACAGAGGGCGAGAAACAGAGGGGCTGAAACAGAGGGGCTGAAACAGAGAGCGCGAAACAGAGGGACTGAAACAGAGGGCGAGAAACAGAGGGGCTGAAACAGACGGCGAGAAACAGAGGGGCTGAAACAGAGGGCGAGAAACTGAGGGGCTGAAACAGAGGGCAAGAAACAGAGGGGCTGAAACTGAGTGGCTGAATCAGAGGAGCTGAAACAGAGGGGCTGAAACAGAGGGCGAGAAACAGAGGGGCTGAAACAGAGGGCGAGAAACAGAGAGCGAGAAACAGAGAGGCTGAAACAGAGGGGTTAAAAAAGAGGGGCTGAAACAAAGCGGCTGATACAGAGGGTGAGAAACAGAGGGGCTGAAACAGAGGGTGAGAAACAGAGTTGCTGAAACAGAGGGGTTAAAAAAGAGGGGCTGAAACAAAGCGGCTGAAACAGAGGGGCTGAAACAGAGGGGCTGAAACAGAGGGGCTGAAACAGAGGGGCTGAAACAGAGGGCAAGAAACAGAGGGGCTGAAACAGAGGGCGAGAAACAGAGGGGCTGAAACAGAGGGCGAGAAACAGAGGGGCTGAAACTGAGGGCGAGAAACAGAGGGGCTGAAACAGAGGGCGAGAAACAGAGGGGCTGAAACAGAGGGCGAGAAACAGAGGGGCTGAAACAGAGTGGCTGAATCAGAGGGGCTGCAACAGAGGGGCTGAATCAGAGGGGCTGACACAGAGTGCGAGAAAGAGAGGGGCTGAATCAGAGGGGCTGAAACACAGGGCGAGAAACAGAAAGACTGAAACAGAGGGCGAGAAACAGAGGGGCTGAATCAGAGGGGCTGAAACAGATGGTGAGAAACAGAGGGGATTAAACAGAGGGCGAGAAACAGAGGGGCTGAAACAGAGGGGCTGAAACAGAGGGGCTGAATCAGAGGGGCTGATTCAGAGGGGCTGAAACAGAGGGGCTGAATGAGAGGGGCTGAAACAGAGGGCGAGAAACAGAGTGGCTGAAACAGAGGGGCTGAAACAGAGAGCGCGAAACAGAGGGATTGAAACAGAGGGCGAGAAACAGAGGGGCTGAAACAGACGGCGAGAAACAGACGGGCAGAAACAGAGGGCGAGAAACAGAGGGGCTGAAACAGAGGGGCTGAAACAGAGAGCGCGAAACAGAGGGACTGAAACAGAGGGCGAGAAACAGAGGGGCTGAAACAGACGGCGAGAAACAGAGGGGCTGAAACAGAGGGCGAGAAACAGAGGGGCTGAAACAGAGGGCAAGAAACAGAGGGGCTGAAACTGAGTGGCTGAATCAGAGGAGCTGAAACAGAGGGGCTGAAACAGAGGGCGAGAAACAGAGGGGCTGAAACAGAGGGCGAGAAACAGAGAGCGAGAAACAGAGAGGCTGAAACAGAGGGGTTAAAAAAGTGGGGCTGAAACAAAGCGGCTGATACAGAGGGTGAGAAACAGAGGGGCTGAAACAGAGGGTGAGAAACAGAGTTGCTGAAACAGAGGGGTTAAAAAAGAGGGGCTGAAACAAAGCGGCTGAAACAGAGGGGCTGAAACAGAGGGGCTGAAACAGAGGGGCTGAAACAGAGGGGCTGAAACAGAGGGCAAGAAACAGAGGGGCTGAAACAGAGGGCGAGAAACAGAGGGGCTGAAACAGAGGGCGAGAAACAGAGGGGCTGAAACAGAGGGCGAGAAACAGAGGGGCTGAAACAGAGGGCGAGAAACAGAGGGGCTGAAACAGAGGGGCTGAAACAGAGGGGCTGAAACTGAGGGCGAGAAACAGGGGCTGAAACAGAGGACGAGAAACAGAGGGGCTGAAACAGAGGGCGAGAAACAGAGGGGCTGAATCAGAGGGGCTGAAACAGAGGGCGAGAAACAGAGGGGCTGAAACAGAGGGCGAGAAACAAAGGGGCTGAAACAGCGGGCGAGAAACAGAGGGCCAGAAACAGAGGGGCTGAAACAGAGGGGCTGAAACAGAGGGGCTTAAACAGAGGGCGAGAAACAGAGGGGCTGAAACAGAGGGGCTGAAACAGAGGGGCTGAAACTGAGGGCGAGAAACAGGGGCTGAAACAGAGGGCGAGAAACAGAGGGGCTGAAACAGAGGGCGAGAAACAGAGGGGCTGAATCAGAGGGGCTGAAACAGAGGGCGAGAAACAGAGGGGCTGAAACAGAGGGCGAGAAACAAAGGGGCTGAAACAGCGGGCGAGAAACAGAGGGCCAGAAACAGAGGGGCTGAAACAGAGGGGCTGAAACAGACGGGCTGAAACAGAGAGCCTGAAACAGAGGGCGAGAAACAGAGGGGCTGAAACAGAGGGCGAAAAACAGAGGGGCTGAAACAGAGGGCGAGAAACAGAGGGGATGAAACAGAGGGGCTGAAACAGAGGTGCTGAATCAGAGGGGCTGAAACAGAGGGGCTGAATCAGAGGGGCTGAAACAGAGGGCGAGAAACAGAGGGGCTGAAACAGAGGGCGAGAAACAGAGGGGCTGAAACAGAGGGCAAGAAACAGAGGGGCTGAAACAGAGGGGCTGAAACAGAGTGGCTGAAACAGAGGGCGAGAAACAGAGGGGCTGAAACAGAGGGCGAGAAACAGAGGGGCTGAAACAGAGGGCGAGAAACAGAGGGGCTGAAACAGAGGGGCTGAAACAGAGGGGCTGAAACAGAGGGCGAGAAACAGAGAGGCTGAAACAGAGGGCGAGAAACAGAGGGGCTGAAACAGAGGGGCTGAAACAGAGGGGCTGAATCAGAGAGCGAGAAACAGAGTGGCTGAAACAGAGGGCGAGAAACAGACGGGCAGAAACAGAGGGCGAGAAACAGAGGGGCTGAAACAGAGGGGCTGAAACAGAGAGCGCGAAACAGAGGGACTGAAACAGATGGCGAGAAACAGAGGGGCTGAAACAGACGGCGAGAAGCAGAGGGGCTGAAACAGAGGGCGAGAAACGGAGGGGCTGAAACAGAGGGCAAGAAACAGAGGGGCTGAAACTGAGTGGCTGAAACAGAAGGGCTGAAACAGAGGGGCTGAAACAGAGGGCGAGAAACAGAGGGGCTGAATCAGAGGGGCTGAATCAGAGGAGCTGAAACAGAGGGGCTGAAGCAGAGGGCGAGAAACAGAGGGGCTGAAACAGAGGGCGAGAAACAGAGGGCGAGAAACAGAGAGGCTGAAACACAGGGGCTGAAACAGAGGGGCTGAAACAAAGCGGCTGATACAGAGGGCGAGAAACAGAGGGGCTGAAACAGAGGGCGAGAAACAGAGTCGCTGAAACATGGCGAGAAACAGAGGGGCTGAAACAGAGGGGCTGAAACAGAGGGGCTGAAACAGAGGGCAAGAAACAGAGGGGCTGAAACAGAGGGCGAGAAACAGAGGGGCTGAAAAAGAGGGCGAGAAACAGAGGGGCTGAAACAGAGGGGCTGAAACAGAGGGGCTGAAACAGAGGGCGAGAAACAGAGAGGCTGAAACAGAGGGCGAGAAACAGCGTGGCTGAAACAGAGGGCAAGAAACAGAGGGGCTGAAACAGAGGGCGAGAAACAGAGGGGCTGAAACAGAGGGCGAGAAACAGTGGGGCAGAAACAGAGTGCGAGAATCGGAGGGGCTGAAAAAGAGGGGCTGAAACAGAGGGGCTGAAACAGAGGGCGAGAAACAGAGGGGCTGAAACAGAGGGCGAGAATCAGAGGGGCTGAAACAGAGGGCGAGAAACAGAGGGCGAGAAACAGAGGGGCTGAAACAGAGGGCGAGAAACAGAGGGGCTGAAACAGAGGGGCTGAAACAGAGGGGCTGAAACAGAGGGCGGGAAACAGAGGGGCTGAAACAGAGGGGCTGAAACAGAGGAGCTGAAACAGAGGGGATGAAACAGAGGGCGAGAAACAGAAGGGCTGAAACAGAGGGGCTGAAACAGAGGAGCTGAAACAGAGGGCGAGAAACAGAGAGGCTGAAACAGAGGGCGAGAAACAGACGGGCTGAAACAGAGGGCGAGAAACAGAGGGGCTGAAACAGAGGGGCTGAAACAGTGGGGCTGAAACAGAGGGCGAGAAACAGAGGGGCTGAAACAGAGGGGCTGAAACAGAGGAGCTGAAACAGAGGGCGAGAAACAGAGAGGCTGAAACAGAGGGCGAGAAACAGAGTGGCTGAAACAGAGGGCAAGAAACAGAGGGGCTGAAACAGAGGGCGAGAAACAGAGGGGCTGAAACAGAGGGGCTGAAACAGAGGGGCTGAATCAGAGGGGCTGACACAGAGTACGAGAAAGAGAGGGGCTGAATCAGAGGGCGAGAAACAGAGGGGCTGAAACAGAGGGGCTGAAACAGAGGGGCTGAAACTGAGGGCGAGAAACAGGGGCTGAAACAGAGGGCGAGAAACAGAGGGGCTGAAACAGAGGGCGAGAAACAGAGGGGCTGAATCAGAGGGGCTGAAACAGAGGGCGAGAAACAGAGGGGCTGAAACAGAGGGCGAGAAACAAAGGGGCTGAAACAGCGGGCGAGAAACAGAGGGCCAGAAACAGAGGGGCTGAAACAGAGGGGCTGAAACAGAGGGGCTGAAACAGAGGGCGAGAAACAGAGGGGCTGAAACAGAGGGGCTGAAACAGAGGGGCTGAAACTGAGGGCGAGAAACAGGGGCTGAAACAGAGGGCGAGAAACAGAGGGGCTGAAACAGAGGGCGAGAAACAGAGGGGCTGAATCAGAGGGGCTGAAACAGAGGGCGAGAAACAGAGGGGCTGAAACAGAGGGCGAGAAACAAAGGGGCTGAAACAGCGGGCGAGAAACAGAGGGCCAGAAACAGAGGGGCTGAAACAGAGGGGCTGAAACAGACGGGCTGAAACAGAGAGCCTGAAACAGAGGGCGAGAAACAGAGGGGCTGAAACAGAGGGCGAAAAACAGAGGGGCTGAAACAGAGGGCGAGAAACAGAGGGGATGAAACAGAGGGGCTGAAACAGAGGTGCTGAATCAGAGGGGCTGAAACAGAGGGGCTGAATCAGAGGGGCTGAAACAGAGGGCGAGAAACAGAGGGGCTGAAACAGAGGGCGAGAAACAGAGGGGCTGAAACAGAGGGCGAGAAACAGAGGGGCTGAAACAGAGGGGCTGAAACAGAGTGGCTGAAACAGAGGGCGAGAAACAGAGGGGCTGAAACAGAGGGCGAGAAACAGAGGGGCTGAAACAGAGGGCGAGAAACAGAGGGGCTGAAACAGAGGGGCTGAAACAGAGGGGCTGAAACAGAGGGCGAGAAACAGAGAGGCTGAAACAGAGGGCGAGAAACAGAGGGGCTGAAACAGAGGGGCTGAAACAGAGGGGCTGAATCAGAGAGCGAGAAACAGAGTGGCTGAAACAGAGGGCGAGAAACAGACGGGCAGAAACAGAGGGCGAGAAACAGAGGGGCTGAAACAGAGGGGCTGAAACAGAGAGCGCGAAACAGAGGGACTGAAACAGAGGGCGAGAAACAGAGGGGCTGAAACAGACGGCGAGAAACAGAGGGGCTGAAACAGAGGGCGAGAAACGGAGGGGCTGAAACAGAGGGCAAGAAACAGAGGGCGAGAAACAGAGGGGCTGAATCAGAGGGGCTGAATCAGAGGAGCTGAAACAGAGGGGCTGAAACAGAGGGCGAGAAACAGAGGGGTTGAAACAGAGGGCGAGAAACAGAGGGCGAGAAACAGAGAGGCTGAAACAGAGGGGCTGAAACAGAGGGGCTGAAACAAAGCGGCTGATACAGAGGGCGAGAAACAGAGGGGCTGAAACAGAGGGCGAGAAACAGAGTCGCTGAAACATGGCGAGAAACAGAGGGGCTGAAACAGAGGGGCTGAAACAGAGGGGCTGAAACAGAGGGCAAGAAACAGAGGTGCTGAAACAGAGGGCGAGAAACAGAGGGGCTGAAAAAGAGGGCGAGAAACAGAGGGGCTGAAACAGAGGGGCTGAAACAGAGGGGCTGAAACAGAGGGCGAGAAACAGAGAGGCTGAAACAGAGGGCGAGAAACAGCGTGGCTGAAACAGAGGGCAAGAAACAGAGGGGCTGAAACAGAGGGCGAGAAACAGTGGGGCAGAAACAGAGTGCGAGAATCGGAGGGGCTGAAACAGAGGGGCTGAAACAGAGGGGCTGAAACAGAGGGCGAGAAACAGAGGGGCTGAAACAGAGGGCGAGAATCAGAGGTGCTGAAACAGAGGGCGAGAAACAGAGGGCGAGAAACAGAGGGGCTGAAACAGAGGGCGAGAAACAGAGGGGCTGAAACAGAGGGGCTGAAACAGAGGGGCTGAAACAGAGGGCGAGAAACAGAGGGGCTGAAACAGAGGGGCTGAAACAGAGGAGCTGAAACAGAGGGGATGAAACAGAGGGCGAGAAACAGAAGGGCTGAAACAGAGGGGCTGAAACAGAGGAGCTGAAACAGAGAGCGAGAAACAGAGAGGCTGAAACAGAGGGCGAGAAACAGACAGGCTGAAACAGAGGGCGAGAAACAGAGGGGCTGAAACAGAGGGGCTGAAACAGTGGGGCTGAAACAGAGGGCGAGAAACAGAGGGGCTGAAACAGAGGGGCTGAAACAGAGGAGCTGAAACAGAGGGCGAGAAACAGAGAGGCTGAAACAGAGGGCGAGAAACAGAGTGGCTGAAACAGAGGGCAAGAAACAGAGGGGCTGAAACAGAGGGCGAGAAACAGAGGGGCTGAAACAGAGGGGCTGAAACAGAGGGGCTGAATCAGAGGGGCTGACACAGAGTACGAGAAAGAGAGGGGCTGAATCAGAGGGGCTGAAACACAGGGCGAGAAACAGAAAGACTGAAACAGAGGGCGAGAAACAGAGGGGCTGAAACAGAGGGGCTGAAACAGATGGTGAGAAACAGAGGGGATTAAACAGAGGGCGAGAAACAGAGGGGCTGAAACAGAGGGGCTGAAACAGAGGGGCTGAATCAGAGGGGCTGATTCAGAGGGGCTGAAACAGAGGGGCTGAATGAGAGGGGCTGAAACAGAGGGCGAGAAACAGAGTGGCTGAAACAGAGGGCGAGAAACAGACGGGCAGAAACAGAGGGCGAGAAACAGAGGGGCTGAAACAGAGGGGCTGAAACAGAGGGCGAGAAACAGAGGGGCTGAAACAGACGGCGAGAAACAGAGGGGCTGAAACAGAGGGCGAGAAACAGAGGGGCTGAAACAGAGGGCAAGAAACAGAGGGGCTGAAACAGAGGGCGAGAAACAGACGGGCAGAAACAGAGGGCGAGAAACAGAGGGGCTGAAACAGAGGGACTGAAACAGAGGGCGAGAAACAGAGGGGCTGAAACAGACGGCGAGAAACAGATGGGCTGAAACAGAGGGCGAGAAACAGAGGGGCTGAAACAGAGGGCAAGAAACAGAGGGGCTGAAACTGAGTGGCTGAATCAGAGGAGCTGAAACAGAGGGGCTGAAACAGAGGGCGAGAAACAGAGGGGCTGAAACAGAGGGCGAGAAACAGAGAGCGAGAAACAGAGAGGCTGAAACAGAGGGGTTAAAAAAGAGGGGCTGAAACAAAGGGGCTGATACAGAGGGTGAGAAACAGAGGGGCTGAAACAGAGGGCGAGAAACAAGTTGCTGAAACATGGCGAGAAACAGAGTGGCTGAAACAGAGTGGCTGAAACAGAGGGGCTGAAACAGAGGGGCTGAAACAGAGGGGCTGAAACAGAGGTCAAGAAACAGAGGGGCTGAAACAGAGGGCGATAAACAGAGGGGCTGAAACAGAGGGCGAGAAACAGAGGGGCTGAAACAGAGGGTGAGAAACAGAGGGGCTGAAACAGAGGGCGAGAAACAGTGGGGCAGAAACAGAGTGCGAGAATCGGAGGGGCTGAAACAGAGGGGCTGAAACAGAGGGGCTGAAACAGAGGGCGAGAAACAGAGGGGCTGAAACAGAGGGCGAGAAACAGAGGGGCTGAAACAGAGGGCGAGAAACAGAGGGCGAGAAACAGAGGGGCTGAAACAGAGGGCGAGAAACAGAGGGGCTGAAACAGAGGGCAAGAAACAGAGGGGCTGAAACTGAGTGGCTGAATCAGAGGAGCTGAAACAGAGGGGCTGAAACAGAGGGCGAGAAACAGAGGGGCTGAAACAGAGGGCAAGAAACAGAGGGGCTGAAACTGAGTGGCTGAATCAGAGGAGCTGAAACAGAGGGGCTGAAACAGAGGGCGAGAAACAGAGGGGCTGAAACAGAGGGCGAGAAACAGAGAGCGAGAAACAGAGAGGCTGAAACAGAGGGGTTAAAAAAGAGGGGCTGAAACAAAGGGGCTGATACAGAGGGTGAGAAACAGAGGGGCTGAAACAGAGGGCGAGAAACAGAGTTGCTGAAACATGGCGAGAAACAGAGTGGCTGAAACAGAGTGGCTGAAACAGAGGGGCTGAAACAGAGGGGCTGAAACAGAGGGGCTGAAACAGAGGGCAAGAAACAGAGGGGCTGAAACAGAGGGCGATAAACAGAGGGGCTGAAACAGAGGGCGAGAAACAGAGGGGCTGAAACAGAGAGTGAGAAACAGAGGGGCTGAATCAGAGGGCGAGAAACAGTGGGGCAGAAACAGAGTGCGAGAATCGGAGGGGCTGAAACAGAGGGGCTGAAACAGAGGGGCTGAAACAGAGGGCGAGAAACAGAGGGGCTGAAACAGAGGGCGAGAAACAGAGGGGCTGAAACAGAGGGCGAGAAACAGAGGGCGAGAAACAGAGGGGCTGAAACAGAGGGCGAGAAACAGAGGGGCTGAAAAAGAGGGGCTGAAACAGAGGGGCTGAAACAGAGGGCGAGAAACAGAGGGGCTCAAACAGAGGGGCTGAAACAGAGGAGCTGAAACAGAGGAGCTGAAACAGAGGGCGAGAAACAGAGAGGCTGAAACAGAGGGCGAGAAACAGACGGGCTGAAACAGAGGGCGAGAAACAGAGAGGCTGAAACAGAGGGGCTGAAACAGAGGAGCTGAAACAGAGGGCGAGAAACAGAGAGGCTGAAACAGAGGGCGAGAAACAGAGTGGCTGAAACAGAGGGCAAGAAACAGAGGGGCTGAAACAGAGGGCGAGAAACAGAGGGGCTGAAACAGAGGGGCTGAAACAGAGGGGCTGAATCAGAGGGGCTGACACAGAGTACGAGAAAGAGAGGGGCTGAATCAGAGGGGCTGAAACACAGGGCGAGAAACAGAAAGACTGAAACAGAGGGCGAGAAACAGAGGGGCTGAAACAGAGGGGCTGAAACAGATGGTGAGAAACAGAGGGGATTAAACAGAGGGCGAGAAACAGAGGGGCTGAAACAGAGGGGCTGAAACAGAGGGGCTGAATCAGAGGGGCTGATTCAGAGGGGCTGAAACAGAGGGGCTGAATGAGAGGGGCTGAAACAGAGGGCGAGAAACAGAGTGGCTGAAACAGAGGGCGAGAAACAGACGGGCAGAAACAGAGGGCGAGAAACAGAGGGGCTGCAACAAAGGGCGAGAAACAGAGGGCGAGAAACAGAGAGGCTGAAACAGAGGGGCTGAAACAGAGGGGCTGAAACAAAGCGGCTGATACAGAGGGCGAGAAACAGAGGGGCTGAATCAGAGGGCGAGAAACAGAGTCGCTGAAACATGGCGAGAAACAGAGGGGCTGAAACAGAGGGGCTGAAACAGAGGGGCTGAAACAGAGAGCGAGAAACAGAGGGGCTGAAACAGAGGGTGAGAAACAGAGGGGCTGAAACAGAGGGCGAGAAACAGTGGGGCAGAAACAGAGTGCGAGAATCGGAGGGGCTGAAACAGAGGGGCTGAAACAGAGGGGCTGAAACAGAGGGCGAGAAACAGAGGGGCTGAAACAGAGGGCGAGAAACAGAGGGGCTGAAACAGAGGGCGAGAAACAGAGGGCGAGAAACAGAGGGGCTGAAACAGAGGGCGAGAAACAGAGGGGCTGAAACAGAGGGGCTGAAACAGAGGGGCTGAAACAGAGGGCGAGAAACAGAGGGGCTGAAACTGAGGAGCTGAAACAGAGGGCGAGAAACAGAGAGGCTGAAACAGAGGGCGAGAAACAGACGGGCTGAAACAGAGGGCGAGAAACAGAGGGGCTGAAACAGAGGGGCTGAAACAGTGGGGCTGAAACAGAGGGCGAGAAACAGAGGGGCTGAAACAGAGGGGCTGAAACAGAGGAGCTGAAACAGAGGGCGAGAAACAGAGAGGCCTAAACAGAGGGCGAGAAACAGAGTGGCTGAAACAGAGGGCAAGAAACAGAGGGGCTGAAACAGAGGGCGAGAAACAGAGGGGCTGAAACAGAGGGGCTGAATCAGAGGGGCTGACACAGAGTACGAGAAAGAGAGGGGCTGAATCAGAGGGGCTGAAACACAGGGCGAGAAACAGAAAGACTGAAACAGAGGGCGAGAAACAGAGGGGCTGAAACAGAGGGGCTGAAACAGATGGTGAGAAACAGAGGGGATTAAACAGAGGGCGAGAAACAGAGGGGCTGAAACAGAGGGGCTGAAACAGAGGGGCTGAATCAGAGGGGCTGATTCAGAGGGGCTGAAACAGAGGGGCTGAATGAGAGGGGCTGAAACAGAGGGCGAGAAACAGAGTGGCTGAAACAGAGGGCGAGAAACAGACGGGCAGAAACAGAGGGCGAGATACAGAGGGGCTGAAACAGAGGGGCTGAAACAGAGAGCGCGAAACAGAGGGACTGAAACAGAGGGCGAGAAACAGAGGGGCTGAAACAGATGGCGAGAAACAAAGGGGCTGGTACAGAGGGTGAGAAACAGAGGGGCTGAAACAGAGGGCAAGAAACAGAGGGGCTGAAACTGAGTGGCTGAATCAGAGGAGCTGAAACAGAGGGGCTGAAACAGAGGGCGAGAAACAGAGGGGCTGAAACAGAGGGCGAGAAACAGAGAGCGAGAAACAGAGAGGCTGAAACAGAGGGGTTAAAAAAGAGGGGCTGAAACAGAGGGGCTGAAACAGAGGGGCTGAAACAGAGGGGCTGAAACAGAGGGCAAGAAACAGAGGGGCTGAAACAGAGGGCGAGAAACAGAGGGGCTGAAACAGTGGGCAAGAAACAGAGGGGCTGAAACTGAGTGGCTGAAACAGAAGGGCTGAAACAGAGGGGCTGAAACAGAGGGCGAGAAACAGAGGGGCTGAATCAGAGGGGCTGAATCAGGGTAGCTGAAACAGAGGGGCTGAAACAGAGGGCGAGAAACAGAGGGGCTGAAACAGAGGGCGAGAAACAGAGAGCGAGAAACAGAGAGGCTGAAACAGAGGGGTTAAAAAAGAGGGGCTGAAACAGAGGGGCTGAAACAGAGGGGCTGAAACAGAGGGGCTGAAACAGAGGGCAAGAAACAGAGGGGCTGAAACAGAGGGCGAGAAACAGAGGGGCTGAAACAGAGGGCAAGAAACAGAGGGGCTGAAACAGAGGGCGAGAAACAGAGTTGCTGAAACATGGCGAGAAACAGAGTGGCTGAAACAGAGTGGCTGAAACAGAGGGGCTGAAACAGAGGGGCTGAAACAGAGGGGCTGAAACAGAGGGCAAGAAACAGAGGGGCTGAAACAGAGGGCGAGAAACAGAGGGGCTTTAACAGAGGGCGAGAAACAGAGGGGCTGAAACAGAGGGCGAGAAACAGAGGGGCTGAAACAGAGGGGCTGAAACAGAGGGGCTGAAACAGAGGGCAAGAAACAGAGAGGCTGAAACAGAGGGCGAGAAACAGAGGGGATGAAACAGAGGGGATGAAACAGAGGGGCTGAATCAGAGGGGCTGATTCCGAGGGGCTGAAACAGAGGGGCTGAATCAGAGGGGCTGAAACAGAGGGCGAGAAACAGAGTGGCTGAAACAGAGGGCGAGAAACAGACGGGCAGAAACAGAGGGCGAGAAACAGAGGGGCTGAAACAGAGAGGCTGAAACAGAGAGCGCGAAACAGAGGGACTGAAAGAGAGGGCGAGAAACAGAGGGGCTGAAACAGACGGCGAGAAACAGAGGGGCTGAAACAGAGGGCGACAAACAGAGGGGCTGAAACAGTGGGCAAGAAACAGAGGGGCTGAAACTGAGTGGCTGAAACAGAAGGGCTGAAACAGAGGGGCTGAAACAGAGGGCGAGAAACAGAGGGGCTGAATCAGAGGGTCTGAATCAGAGGAGCTGAAACAGAGGGGCTGAAACAGAGGGCGAGAAACAGAGGGGCTGAAACAGAGGGCGAGAAACAGAGGGCGAGAAACAGAGAGGCTGAAACAGAGGGGCTGAAACAGAGGGGCTGAAACAAAGCGGCTGATACAGAGGGCGAGAAACAGAGGGGCTGAAACAGAGGGCGAGAAACAGAGTCGCTGAAACATGGCGAGAAACAGAGGGGCTGAAACAGAGGGGCTGAAACAGAGGAGCTGAAACAGAGGGGCTGAAACAGAGGGCAAGAAACAGAGGGGCTGAAACAGAGGGCGAGAAACAGAGGGGCTGAAAAAGAGGGCGAGAAACAGAGGGGCTGAAACAGAGGGGCTGAAACAGAGGGGCTGAAACCGAGGGCGAGAAACAGAGAGGCTGAAACAGAGGGCGAGAAACAGCGTGGCTGAAACAGAGGGCAAGAAACAGAGGGGCTGAAACAGAGGGCGAGAAACAGAGGGGCTGAAACAGAGGGCGAGAAACAGTGGGGCAGAAACAGAGTGCGAGAATCGGAGGGGCTGAAACAGAGGGGCTGAAACAGAGGGGCTGAAACAGAGGGCGAGAAACAGAGGGGCTGAAACAGAGGGCGAGAAACAGAGGGGCTGAAACAGAGGGCGAGAAACAGAGGGCGAGAAACAGAGGGGCTGAAACAGAGGGCGAGAAACAGAGGTGCTGAAACAGAGGGGCTGAAACAGAGGGTCTGAAACAGTGGGCGAGAAACAGAGGGGCTGAAACAGAGGGGCTGAAACAGAGGAGCTGAAACAGAGGGGATGAAACAGAGGGCGAGAAACAGAGGGGCTGAAACAGAGGGGCTGAAACAGAGGAGCTGAAACAGAGGGCGAGAAACAGAGCGGCTGAAACAGAGGGCGAGAAACAGACGGGCTGAAACAGAGGGCGAGAAACAGAAGGGCTGAAACAGAGGGGCTGAAACAGTGGGGCTGAAACAGAGGGCGAGAAACAGAGGGGCTCAAACAGAGGGGCTGAAACAGAGGAGCTGAAACAGAGGGCGAGAAACAGAGAGGCTGAAACAGAGGGCGAGAAACAGAGTGGCTGAAACAGAGGGCAAGAAACAGATGGACTGAAACAGAGGGCGAGAAACAGTGGGGCTGAAACAGAGGGGCTGAAACAGAGGGGCTGAAACAGAGGCGCTGAAACAGAGGGGCTGAACCAGAACGGCTGAAACAGAGTGGCTGAATCAGAGGGGCTGAAACAGAGGGCCAGAAACAGAGGGCGAGAAACAGAGGGACTGAAACTGAGGGGCTGAAACAGTGGGGCTGAAACCGAGAGCGAGAAACAGACGGGTGAAACAGAGGGCGAGAAAGAGAGGGGCTGAAACAGAGGGCGACAAACAGAGGGGCTGAAACAGTGGGCAAGAAACAGAGGGGCTGAAACTGAGTGGCTGAAACAGAAGGGCTGAAACAGAGGGGCTGAAACAGAGTGCGAGAAACAGAGGGGCTGAATCAGAGGGCGACAAACAGAGGGGCTGAAACAGTGGGCAAGAAACAGAAGGGCTGAAACTGAGTGGCTGAAACAGAAGGGCTGAAACAGAGGGGCTGAAACAGAGGGCGAGAAACAGAGGGGCTGAATCAGAGGGGCTGAATCAGGGTAGCTGAAACAGAGGGGCTGAAACAGAGGGCGAGAAACAGAGGGGCTGAAACAGAGGGCGAGAAACAGAGGGCGAGAAACAGAGAGGCTGAAACAGAGGGGCTGAAACAGAGGGGCTGAAACAAAGCGGCTGATACAGAGGGCGAGAAACAGAGGGGCTGAAACAGAGGGCGAGAAACAGAGTCGCTGAAACATGGCGAGAAACAGAGGGGCTGAAACAGAGGGGCTGAAACAGAGGGGCTGAAACAGAGGGCAAGAAACAGAGGGGCTGAAACAGAGGGCGAGAAACAGAGGGGCTGAAAAAGAGGGCGAGAAACAGAGGGGCTGAAACAGAGGGGCTGAAACAGAGGGCGAGAAACAGAGAGGCTGAAACAGAGGGCGGGAAACAGAGGGGCTGAAACAGAGGGCAAGAAACAGAGGGGCTGAAACAGAGGGCGAGAAACAGAGGGGCTGAAACAGAGGGCGAGAAACAGTGGGGCAGAAACAGAGTGCGAGAATCGGAGGGGCTGAAACAGAGGGGCTGAAACAGAGGGGCTGAAAC
Organism: Chiloscyllium punctatum; assembly: GCF_047496795.1. Lineage (NCBI taxonomy): Eukaryota > Metazoa > Chordata > Chondrichthyes > Orectolobiformes > Hemiscylliidae > Chiloscyllium > Chiloscyllium punctatum. Next base: position 623,377 of record NC_092763.1, on the reverse strand, counting down.
AGAGGGCGAGAAACAGAGGGGCTGAAACAGAGGGCGAGAAACAGAGGGGCTGAAACAGAGGGCGAGAAACAGAGGGCGAGAAACAGAGGGGCTGAAACAGAGGGCGAGAAACAGAGGGGCTGAAACAGAGGGGCTGAAACAGAGGGGCTGAAACAGAGGGCGAGAAACAGAGGGGCTGAAACAGAGGAGCTGAAACAGAGGAGCTGAAACAGTGGGGCTGAAACAGAGGGCGAGAAACAGAGGGGCTGAAACAGAGGGGCTGAAACAGAGGAGCTGAAACAGAGGGCGAGAAACAGAGAGGCTGAAACAGAGGGCGAGAAACAGAGTGGCTGAAACAGAGGGCAAGAAACAGAGGGGCTGAAACAGAGGGCGAGAAACAGTGGGGCTGAAACAGAGGGGCTGAAACAGAGGGGCTGAAACAGAGGCGCTGAAACAGAGTGGCTGAACCAGAACGGCTGAAACAGAGGGCGAGAAACAGAGGGGCTGAAACAGAGGGCCAGAAACAGAGGGCGAGAAACAGAGGGACTGAAACTGAGGGGCTGAAACAGTGGGGCTGAAACAGAGGGCGAGAAACAGAGCGGCTGAAACAGAGGGCGAGAAACAGAGGGGCTGAAACAGAGGGGCTGAAACAGAGGAGCTGAAACAGAGGGCGAGAAACAGAGAGGCTGAAACAGAGGGCGAGAAACAGACGGGCTGAAACAGAGGGCGAGAAACAGAGGGGCTGAAACAGAGGGGCTGAAACAGTGGGGCTGAAACAGAGGGCGAGAAACAGAGGGGCTGAAACAGAGAGGCTGAAACAGAGGAGCTGAAACAGAGGGCGAGAAACAGAGAGGCTGAAACAGAGGGCGAGAAACAGAGTGGCTGAAAGAGAGGGCAAGAAACAGAGGGGCTGAAACAGAGGGCGAGAAACAGTGGGGCTGAAACAGAGGGGCTGAAACAGAGGTGCTGAAAAAGATGCGCTGAAACAGAGGGGCTGAACCAGAAGGGCTGAAACAGAGGGCGAGAAACAGAGGGGCTGAAAGAGAGGGCCAGAAACAGAGGGCGAGAAACAGAGGGACTGAAACTGAGGGGCTGAAACAGTGGGGCTGAAACAGAGGGCGAGAAACAGAGAGGCTGAAACAGAGGGCGAGAAAGAGAGGGGCTGAAACAAAGGGGCTGAAACAGTGGGGCTGAAACAGAGGGGCTGAAACAGAGGGCGAGAAATAGAGGGGCTGAAACAGAGGGCGAGAAACAGAGGGGCTGAAACAAAGGGCGAGAAACAGAGGGGCTGAAACAGAGGGGCTGAAACAGAGGGCGAGGAACAGGGGCTGAAACAGAGGGCGAGAAACAGAGGGGCTGAAACAGAGGGCGAGAAACTGAGGGGCTGAAACAGAGGGCGAGAAACAGAGGGTGAGAAACAGAGGGGCTGAAACAGAGGGCGAGAAACAGAGGGGCTGAAACAGAGGGCGAGAAACAGAGGGGCTGAAACAGAGGGCGAGAAACAGAGGGTGAGAAACAGGGGGGCTGAAACAGAGGGCGAGAAACAGAGGGGCTGAAACAGAGGGGCTGAAACAGAGGGGCTGAATCAGAGGGGCTGAATCAGACGGGCTGAATCAGACGGGCTGAAACAGAGGGCGAGAAACAGACGGGCTGAAACAGAGGGCGAGAGACAGAGGGGCAGAAAAAGAGGGCGAGAAACAGAGGGGCTGAAACAGAGGGGCTGAAACAGAGAGTGTGAATCAGAGGGGCTGAAACAGAGGGCGAGAAACAGAGGGGCTGAAACAGAGGGGCTGAATCGGAGGGGCTGAAACAGAGGGGCTGAAACAGAGGGCGAGAAACAGGGGCTGAAACAGAGGGCGAGAAACAGAGGGGCTGGAACAGAGGGCGAGAAACAGAGGGGCTGAATCAGAGGGGCTGAAACAGAGGGCGAGAAACAGAGGGGCTGAAACAGAGGGCGAGAAACAGAGGGGCTGAAACAGAGGGCGAGAAACAGAGGGTGAGAAACAGAGGGGCTGAAACAGAGGGCGAGAAACAGAGGGGCTGAAACAGAGGGGCTGAATCAGAGGGGCTGATTCAGAGGGGCTGAAACAGAGGGGCTGAATGAGAGGGGCTGAAACAGAGGGCGAGAAACAGAGTGGCTGAAACAGAGGGCGAGAAACAGACGGGCAGAAACAGAGGGCGAGAAACAGAGGGGCTGAAACAGAGGGGCTCAAACAGAGAGCGCGAAACAGAGGGACTGAAACAGAGGGCGAGAAACAGAGGGGCTGAAACAGACGGCGAGAAACAGAGGGGCTGAAACAGAGGGCGAGAAACAGAGGGGCTGAAACAGAGGGCAAGAAACAGAGGGGCTGAAACTGAGTGGCTGAATCAGAGGAGCTGAAACAGAGGGGCTGAAACAGAGGGTGAGAAACAGAGGGGCTGAAACAGAGGGCGAGAAACAGAGAGCGAGAAACAGAGAGGCTGAAACAGAGGTGTTAAAAAAGAGGGGCTGAAATAAAGCGGCTGATACAGAGGGTGAGAAACAGAGGGGCTGAAACAGAGGGCGAGAAACAGAGTTGCTGAAACATGGCGAGAAACAGAGGGGCTGAAACAGAGGGGCTGAAACAGAGGGGCTGAAACAGAGGGGCTGAAACAGAGGGGCTGAAACAGAGGGCGAGAAACAGAGGGGCTGAAACAGAGGGCGAGAAACAGAGGGGCTGAAACAGAGGGCGAGAAACAGAGGGGCTGAAACAGAGGGGCTGAATCAGAGGGGCTGCAACAGAGGGGCTGAATCAGAGGGGCTGACACAGAGTGCGAGAAAGAGAGGGGCTGAATCAGAGGGGCTGAAACACAGGGCGAGAAACAGAAAGACTGAAACAGAGGGCGAGAAACAGAGGGGCTGAAACAGAGGGGCTGAAACAGATGGTGAGAAACAGAGGGGATTAAACAGAGGGCGAGAAACAGAGGGGCTGAAACAGAGGGGCTGAAACAGAGGGGCTGAAACAGAGAGCGCGAAACAGAGGGACTGAAACCGAGGGCGAGAAACAGAGGGGCTGAAACAGAGGGGCTGAAACAGAGGCGCTGAAACAGAGGGGCTGAACCAGAAGGGCTGAAACAGAGGGCGAGAAACAGAGGGGCTGAAACAGTGGGCCAGAAACAGAGGGCGAGAAACAGAGGGACTGAAACTGAGGGGCTGAAACAGTGGGGCTGAAACAGAGGGCGAGAAACAGAGCGGCTGAAACAGAGGGCGAGAAAGAGAGGGGCTGAAACAAAGGGGCTGAAACAGTGGGGCTGAAACAGAGGGGCTGAAACAGAGGGCGAGAAATAGAGGGGCTGAAACAGAGGGCGAGAAACAGAGGGGCTGAAACAGAGGGCGAGAAACAGAGGGGCTGAAACAGAGGGGCTGAAACAGAGGGGCTGAAACAGAGGGCGAGAAACAGGGGCTGAAACAGAGGGCGAGAAACAGAGGGGCTGAAACAGAGGGCGAGAAACAGAGGGGCTGAACCAGAGGGCGAGAAACAGAGGGTGAGAAACAGAGGGGCTGAAACAGAGGGCGAGAAACAGAGTTGCTGAAACATGGCGAGAAACAGAGTGGCTGAAACAGAGTGGCTGAAACAGAGGGGCTGAAACAGAGGGGCTGAAACAGAGGGGCTGAAACAGAGGGCAAGAAACTGAGGGGCTGAAACAGAGGGCGAGAAACAGAGGGGCTGAAACAGAGGGCGAGAAACAGAGGGGCTGAAACAGAGGGTGAGAAACAGAGGGGCTGAAACAGAGGGCGAGAGACAGAGGGGCAGAAACAGAGTGCGAGAATCGGAGGTGCTGAAACAGAGGGGCTGAAACAGAGGGGCTGAAACAGAGGGCGAGAAACAGAGGGGCTGAAACAGAGGGCGAGAAACAGAGGGCGAGAAACAGAGGGGCTGAAACAGAGGGCGAGAAACAGAGGGGCTGAAAGAGAGGGGCTGAAACAGAGGGGCTGAAACAGAGGGCGAGAAACAGAGGGGCTCAAACAGAGGGGCTGAAACAGAGGAGCTGAAACAGAGGGGATGAAACAGAGGGCGAGAAACAGAAGGGCTGAAACAGAGGGGCTGAAACAGAGGAGCTAAAACAGAGGGCGAGAAACAGAGAGGCTGAAACAGAGGGCGAGAAACAGACGGGCTGAAACAGAGGGCGAGAAACAGAGGGGCTGAAACAGAGGGGCTGAAACAGTGGGGCTGAAACAGAGGGCGAGAAACAGAGGGGCTGAAACAGAGGGGCTGAAACAGAGGAGCTGAAACAGAGGGCGAGAAACAGAGAGGCTGAAACAGAGGGCGAGAAACAGAGTGGCTGAAACAGAGGGCAAGAAACAGAGGGGCTGAAACAGAGGGCGAGAAACAGAGGGGCTGAAACAGAGGGGCTGAAACAGAGGGGCTGAATCAGAGGTGCTGACACAGAGTATGAGAAAGAGAGGGGCTGAATCAGAGGGGCTGAAACACAGGGCGAGAAACAGAAAGACTGAAACAGAGGGCGAGAAACAGAGGGGCTGAAACAGAGGGGCTGAAACAGATGGTGAGAAACAGAGGGGATTAAACAGAGGGCGAGAAACAGAGGGGCCGAAACAGAGGGGCTGAAACAGAGGGGCTGAATCAGAGGGGCTGATTCAGAGGGGCTGAAAGAGAGGGGCTGAATGAGAGGGGCTGAAACAGAGGGCGAGAAACAGAGTGGCTGAAACAGAGGGCGAGAAACAGACGGGCAGAAACAGAGGGCGAGAAACAGAGGGGCTGAAACAGAGGGGCTGAAACAGAGAGCGCGAAACAGAGGGACTGAAACAGAGGGCGAGAAACAGAGGGGCTGAAACAGACGGCGAGAAACAGAGGGGCTGAAACAGAGGGCGAGAAACAGAGGGGCTGAAACAGAGGGCAAGAAACAGAGGGGCTGAAACTGAGTGGCTGAATCAGAGGAGCTGAAACAGAGGGGCTGAAACAGAGGGCGAGAAACAGAGGGGCTGAAACAGAGGGCGAGAAACAGAGAGCGAGAAACAGAGAGGCTGAAACAGAGGGGTTAAAAAAGAGGGGCTGAAACAAAGGGGCTGATACAGAGGGTGAGAAACAGAGGGGCTGAAACAGAGGGCGAGAAACAGAGTTGCTGAAACATGGCGAGAAACAGAGTGGCTGAAACAGAGTGGCTGAAACAGAGGGGCTGAAACAGAGGGGCTGAAACAGAGGGGCTGAAACAGAGGGCAAGAAACAGAGGGGCTGAAACAGAGGGCGAGAAACAGAGGGGCTTTAACAGAGGGCGAGAAACAGAGGGGCTGAAACAGAGGGCGAGAAACAGAGGGGCTGAAACAGAGGGGCTGAAACAGAGGGGCTGAAACAGAGGGCAAGAAACAGAGGGGCTGAAACAGAGGGCGAGAAACAGAGGGGATGAAACAGAGGGGCTGAAACAGAGGGGCTGAATCAGAGGGGCTGATTCAGAGGGGCTGAAACAGAGGGGCTGAATCAGAGGGGCTGAAACAGAGGGCGAGAAACAGAGTGGCTGAAACAGAGGGCGAGAAACAGACGGGCAGAAACAGAGGGCGAGAAACAGAGGGGCTGAAACAGAGGGGCTGAAACAGAGAGCGCGAAACAGAGGGACTGAAACAGAGGGCGAGAAACAGAGGGGCTGAAACAGACGGCGAGAAACAGAGGGGCTGAAACAGAGGGCGACAAACAGAGGGGCTGAAACAGTGGGCAAGAAACAGAGGGGCTGAAACTGAGTGGCTGAAACAGAAGGGCTGAAACAGAGGGGCTGAAACAGAGGGCGAGAAACAGAGGGGCTGAATCAGAGGGGCTGAATCAGAGGAGCTGAAACAGAGGGGCTGAAACAGAGGGCGAGAAACAGAGGGGCTGAAACAGAGGGCGAGAAACAGAGGGCGAGAAACAGAGAGGCTGAAACAGGGGGGCTGAAACAGAGGGGCTGAAACAAAGCGGCTGATACAGAGGGCGAGAAACAGAGGGGCTGAAACAGAGGGCGAGAAACAGAGTCGCTGAAACATGGCGAGAAACAGAGGGGCTGAAACAGAGGGGCTGAAACAGATGGGCTGAAACAGAGGGGCTGAAACAGAGGGCAAGAAACAGAGGGGCTGAAACAGAGGGGCTGAATCAGAGGGGCTGATTCAGAGGGGCTGAAACAGAGAGGCTGAATCAGAGGGGCTGAAACAGAGGGCGAGAAACAGAGTGGCTGAAACAGAGGGCGCGAAACAGACGGGCAGAAACAGAGGGCGAGAAACAGAGGGGCTGAAACAGAGGGGCTGAAACAGAGAGCGCGAAACAGAGGGACTGAACCAGAGGGGCTGAAACAGACGGCGAGAAACAGAGGGGCTGAAACAGAGGGCGACAAACAGAAGGGCTGAAACAGTGGGCAAGAAACAGAGGGGCTGAAACTGAGTTGCTGAAACAGAAGGGCTGAAACAGAGGGGCTGAAACAGAGGGCGAGAAACAGAGGGGCTGAATCAGAGTATCTGAATCAGAGGAGCTGAAACAGAGGGGCTGAAACAGAGGGCGAGAAACAGAGGGGCTGAAACAGAGGGCGAGAAACAGAGGGCGAGAAACAGAGAGGCTGAAACAGAGGGGCTGAAACAGAGGGGCTGAAACAAAGCGGCTGATACAGAGGGCGAGAAACAGAGGGGCTGAAACAGAGGGCGAGAAACAGAGTCGCTGAAACATGGCGAGAAACAGAGGGGCTGAAACAGAGGGGCTGAAACAGAGGGGCTGAAACAGAGGGGCTGAAACAGAGGGCAAGAAACAGAGGGGCTGAAACAGAGGGCGAGAAACAGAGGGGCTGAAAAAGAGGGCGAGAAACAGAGGGGCTGAAACAGAGGGGCTGAAACAGAGGGGCTGAAACAGAGGGCGAGAAACAGAGAGGCTGAAACAGAGGGCGAGAAACAGCGTGGCTGAAACAGAGGGCGAGAAACAGAGGGGCTGAAACAGAGGGGCTGAAACAGAGAGCGCGAAACAGAGGGACTGAAACAGAGGGCGAGAAACAGAGGGGCTGAAACAGACGGCGAGAAACAGAGGGGCTGAAACAGAGGGCGAGAAACAGAGGGGCTGAAACAGAGGGCAAGAAACAGAGGGGCTGAAACTGAGTGGCTGAATCAGAGGAGCTGAAACAGAGGGGCTGAAACAGAGGGCGAGAAACAGAGGGGCTGAAACAGAGGGCGAGAAACAGAGAGCGAGAAACAGAGAGGCTGAAACAGAGGGGTTAAAAAAGAGGGGCTGAAACAAAGGGGCTGATACAGAGGGTGAGAAACAGAGGGCGAGAAACTGAGAAGCTGAAACATGGCGAGAAACAGAGTGGCTGAAACAGAGTGGCTGAAACAGAGGGGCTGAAACAGAGGGGCTGAAACAGAGGGGCTGAAACAGAGGGCAAGAAACAGAGGGGCTGAAACAGAGGGCGAGAAACAGAGGGGCTTTAACAGAGGGCGAGAAACAGAGGGGCTGAAACAGAGGGCGAGAAACAGAGGGGCTGAAACAGAGGGGCTGAAACAGAGGGGCTGAAACAGAGGGCAAGAAACAGAGGGGCTGAAACAGAGGGCGAGAAACAGAGGGGATGAAACAGAGGGGCTGAAACAGAGGGGCTGAATCAGAGGGGCTGATTCAGAGGGGCTGAAACAGAGGGGCTGAATCAGAGGGGCTGAAACAGAGGGCGAGAAACAGAGTGGCTGAAACAGAGGGCGAGAAACAGACGGGCAGAAACAGAGGGCGAGAAACAGAGGGGCTGAAACAGAGGGGCTGAAACAGAGAGCGCGAAACAGAGGGACTGAAACAGAGGGCGAGAAACAGAGGGGCTGAAACAGACGGCGAGAAACAGAGGGGCTGAAACAGAGGGCGACAAACAGAGGGGCTGAAACAGTGGGCAAGAAACAGAGGGGCTGAAACTGAGTGGCTGAAACAGAAGGGCTGAAACAGAGGGGCTGAAACAGAGGGCGAGAAACAGAGGGGCTGAATCAGAGGGGCTGAATCAGAGGAGCTGAAACAGAGGGGCTGAAACAGAGGGCGAGAAACAGAGGGGCTGAAACAGAGGGCGAGAAACAGAGGGCGAGAAACAGAGAGGCTGAAACAGGGGGGCTGAAACAGAGGGGCTGAAACAAAGCGGCTGATACAGAGGGCGAGAAACAGAGGGGCTGAAACAGAGGGAAAGAAACAGAGTCGCTGAAACATGGCGAGAAACAGAGGGGCTGAAACAGAGGGGCTGAAACAGATGGGCTGAAACAGAGGGGCTGAAACAGAGGGCAAGAAACAGAGGGGCTGAAACAGAGGGGCTGAATCAGAGGGGCTGATTCAGAGGGGCTGAAACAGAGAGGCTGAATCAGAGGGGCTGAAACAGAGGGCGAGAAACAGAGTGGCTGAAACAGAGGGCGCGAAACAGACGGGCAGAAACAGAGGGCGAGAAACAGAGGGGCTGAAACAGAGGGGCTGAAACAGAGAGCGCGAAACAGAGGGACTGAACCAGAGGGGCTGAAACAGACGGCGAGAAACAGAGGGGCTGAAACAGAGGGCGACAAACAGAAGGGCTGAAACAGTGGGCAAGAAACAGAGGGGCTGAAACTGAGTGGCTGAAACAGAAGGGCTGAAACAGAGGGGCTGAAACAGAGGGCGAGAAACAGAGGGGCTGAATCAGAGTGGCTGAATCAGAGGAGCTGAAACAGAGGGGCTGAAACAGAGGGCGAGAAACAGAGGGGCTGAAACAGAGGGCGAGAAACAGAGGGCGAGAAACAGAGAGGCTGAAACAGAGGGGCTGAAACAGAGGGGCTGAAACAAAGCGGCTGATACAGAGGGCGAGAAACAGAGGGGCTGAAACAGAGGGCGAGAAACAGAGTCGCTGAAACATGGCGAGAAACAGAGGGGCTGAAACAGAGGGGCTGAAACAGAGGGGCTGAAACAGAGGGGCTGAAACAGAGGGCAAGAAACAGAGGGGCTGAAACAGAGGGCGGGAAACAGAGGGGCTGAAAAAGAGGGCGAGAAACAGAGGGGCTGAAACAGAGGGGCTGAAACAGAGGGGCTGAAACAGAGGGCGAGAAACAGAGAGGCTGAAACAGAGGGCGAGAAACAGCGTGGCTGAAACAGAGGGCAAGAAACAGAGGGGCTGAAACAGAGGGCGAGACACAGAGGGGCTGAAACAGATGGCGAGAAACAGAGGGGCTGAAACAGAGGGCGAGAAAGAGAGGGGCTGAAACAGAGGGCGAGAAACAGAGGGCGAGAAACAGAGGGGCTGAAACAGAGGGCGAGAAACAGAGGGGCTGAAACAGAGGGGCTGAAACAAGGGAGCTGAAACAGAGGGGATGAAACAGAGGGCGAGAAACAGAGGGGCTGAAACAGAGGGGCTGAAACAGAGGAGCTAAAACAGAGGGCGAGAAACAAGGAGGCTGAAACAGAGGGCGAGAAACAGACGGGCTGAAACAGAGGGCGAGAAACAGAGGGGCTGAAACAGAGGGGCTGAAACAGTGGGGCTGAAACAGAGGGCGAGAAACAGAGGGGCTGAAACAGAGGGGCTGAAACAGAGGAGCTGAAACAGAGGGCGAGAAACAGAGAGGCTGAAACAGAGGGCGAGAAACAGAGTGGCTGAAACAGAGGGCAAGAAACAGAGGGGCTGAAACAGAGGGCGAGAAACAGTGGGGCTGAAACAGAGGGGCTGAAACAGAGGGGCTGAAACAGAGGCGCTGAAACAGAGGGGCTGAACCAGAACGGCTGAAACAGAGGGCGAGAAACAGAGGGGCTGAAACAGAGGGCCAGAAACAGAGGGCGAGAAACAGAGGGACTGAAACTGAGGGGCTGAAACAGTGGGGCTGAAACAGAGGGCGAGAAACAGAGCGGCTGAAACAGAGGGCGAGAAAGAGAGGGGCTGAAACAGAGGGCGACAAACAGAGGGGCTGAAACAGTGGGCAAGAAACAGAGGGGCTGAAACTGAGTGGCTGAAACAGAAGGGCTGAAACAGAGGGGCTGAAACAGAGTGCGAGAAACAGAGGGGCTGAATCAGAGGGCGAGAAACAGAGGGGCTGAAACAGAGGGGCTGAAACAGAGGGCGAGGAACAGGGGCTGAAACAGAGGGCGAGAAACAGAGGGGCTGAAACAGAGGGCGAGAAACTGAGGGGCTGAAACAGAGGGCGAGAAACAGAGGGTGAGAAACAGAGGGGCTGAAACAGAGGGCGAGAAACAGAGGGGCTGAAACAGAGGGCGAGAAACAGAGGGGCTGAAACAGAGGGCGAGAAACAGAGGGTGAGAAACAGGGGGGCTGAAACAGAGGGCGAGAAACAGAGGGGCTGAAACAGAGGGGCTGAAACAGAGGGGCTGAATCAGAGGGGCTGAATCAGACGGGCTGAATCAGACGGGCTGAAACAGAGGGCGAGAAACAGAGGGGCTGAAACAGAGGGCGAGAGACAGAGGGGCAGAAAAAGAGGGCGAGAAACAGAGGGGCTGAAACAGAGGGGCTGAAACAGAGAGTGTGATTCAGAGGGGCTGAAACAGAGGGCGAGAAACAGAGGGGCTGAAACAGAGGGGCTGAATCGGAGGGGCTGAAACAGAGGGGCTGAAACAGAGGGCGAGAAACAGGGGCTGAAACAGAGGGCGAGAAACAGAGGGGCTGGAACAGAGGGCGAGAAACAGAGGGGCTGAATCAGAGGGGCTGAAACAGAGGGCGAGAAACAGAGGGGCTGAAACAGAGGGCGAGAAACAGAGGGGCTGAAACAGAGGGCGAGAAACAGAGGGTGAGAAACAGAGGGGCTGAAACAGAGGGCGAGAAACAGAGGGGCTGAAACAGAGGGGCTGAATCAGAGGGGCTGATTCAGAGGGGCTGAAACAGAGGGGCTGAATGAGAGGGGCTGAAACAGAGGGCGAGAAACAGAGTGTCTGAAACAGAGGGCGAGAAACAGACGGGCAGAAACAGAGGGCGAGAAACAGAGGGGCTGAAACAGAGGGGCTGAAACAGAGAGCGCGAAACAGAGGGACTGAAACAGAGGGCGAGAAACAGAGGGGCTGAAACAGACGGCGAGAAACAGAGGGGCTGAAACAGAGGGCGAGAAACAGAGGGGCTGAAACAGAGGGCAAGAAACAGAGGGGCTGAAACTGAGTGGCTGAATCAGAGGAGCTGAAACAGAGGGGCTGAAACAGAGGGTGAGAAACAGAGGGGCTGAAACAGAGGGCGAGAAACAGAGAGCGAGAAACAGAGAGGCTGAAACAGAGGGGTTAAAAAAGAGGGGCTGAAATAAAGCGTCTGATACAGAGGGTGAGAAACAGAGGGGCTGAAACAGAGGGCGAGAAACAGAGTTGCTGAAACATGGCGAGAAACAGAGGGGCTGAAACAGAGGGGCTGAAACAGAGGGGCTGAAACAGAGGGGCTGAAACAGAGGGGCTGAAACAGAGGGGCTGAAACAGAGGGCGAGAAACAGAGGGGCTGAAACAGAGGGCGAGAAACAGAGGGGCTGAAACAGAGGGCGAGAAACAGAGAGCGAGAAACAGAGAGGCTGAAACAGAGGGGTTAAAAAAGAGGGGCTGAAATAAAGCGGCTGATACAGAGGGTGAGAAACAGAGGGGCTGAAACAGAGGGCGAGAAACAGAGTTGCTGAAACATGGCGAGAAACAGAGGGGCTGAAACAGAGGGGCTGAAACAGAGGGGCTGAAACAGAGGGGCTGAAACAGAGGGGCTGAAACAGAGGGGCTGAAACAGAGGGCGAGAAACAGAGGGGCTGAAACAGAGGGCGAGAAACAGAGGGGCTGAAACAGAGGGCGAGAAACAGAGGGGCTGAAACAGAGGGGCTGAATCAGAGGGGCTGCAACAGAGGGGCTGAATCAGAGGGGCTGACACAGAGTGCGAGAAAGAGAGGGGCTGAATCAGAGGGGCTGAAACACAGGGCGAGAAACAGAAAGACTGAAACAGAGGGCGAGAAACAGAGGGGCTGAAACAGAGGGGCTGAAACAGATGGTGAGAAACAGAGGGGATTAAACAGAGGGCGAGAAACAGAGGGGCTGAAACAGAGGGGCTGAAACAGAGGGGCTGAAACAGAGAGCGCGAAACAGAGGGACTGAAACCGAGGGCGAGAAACAGAGGGGCTGAAACAGAGGGGCTGAAACAGAGGCGCTGAAACAGAGGGGCTGAACCAGAAGGGCTGAAACAGAGGGCGAGAAACAGAGGGGCTGAAACAGTGGGCCAGAAACAGAGGGCGAGAAACAGAGGGACTGAAACTGAGGGGCTGAAACAGTGGGGCTGAAACAGAGGGCGAGAAACAGAGCGGCTGAAACAGAGGGCGAGAAAGAGAGGGGCTGAAACAAAGGGGCTGAAACAGTGGGGCTGAAACAGAGGGGCTGAAACAGAGGGCGAGAAATAGAGGGGCTGAAACAGAGGGCGAGAAACAGAGTGGCTGAAACAGAGGGCGAGAAACAGAGGGGCTGAAACAGAGGGCGAGAAACAGAGGGGCTGAAACAGAGGGGCTGAAACAGAGGGGCTGAAACAGAGGGCGAGAAACAGGGGCTGAAACAGAGGGCGAGAAACAGAGGGGCTGAAACAGAGGGCGAGAAACAGAGGGGCTGAACCAGAGGGCGAGAAACAGAGGGTGAGAAACAGAGGGGCTGAAACAGAGGGCGAGAAACAGAGTTGCTGAAACATGGCGAGAAACAGAGTGGCTGAAACAGAGTGGCTGAAACAGAGGGGCTGAAACAGAGGGGCTGAAACAGAGGGGCTGAAACAGAGGGCAAGAAACTGAGGGGCTGAAACAGAGGGCGAGAAACAGAGGGGCTGAAACAGAGGGCGAGAAACAGAGGGGCTGAAACAGAGGGTGAGAAACAGAGGGGCTGAAACAGAGGGCGAGAGACAGAGGGGCAGAAACAGAGTGCGAGAATCGGAGGTGCTGAAACAGAGGGGCTGAAACAGAGGGGCTGAAACAGAGGGCGAGAAACAGAGGGGCTGAAACAGAGGGCGAGAAACAGAGGGGCTGAAACAGAGGGCGAGAAACAGAGGGCGAGAAACAGAGGTGCTGAAACAGAGGGCGAGAAACAGAGGGGCTGAAAGAGAGGGGCTGAAACAGAGGGGCTGAAACAGAGGGCGAGAAACAGAGGGGCTCAAACAGAGGGGCTGAAACAGAGGAGCTGAAACAGAGGGGATGAAACAGAGGGCGAGAAACAGAAGGGCTGAAACAGAGGGGCTGAAACAGAGGAGCTGAAACAGAGGGCGAGAAACAGAGAGGCTGAAACAGAGGGCGAGAAACAGACGGGCTGAAACAGAGGGCGAGAAACAGAGGGGCTGAAACAGAGGGGCTGAAACAGTGGGGCTGAAACAGAGGGCGAGAAACAGAGGGGCTGAAACAGAGGCGCTGAAACAGAGGAGCTGAAACAGAGGGCGAGAAACAGAGAGGCTGAAACAGAGGGCGAGAAACAGAGTGGCTGAAACAGAGGGCAAGAAACAGAGGGGCTGAAACAGAGGGCGAGAAACAGAGGGGCTGAAACAGAGGGGCTGAAACAGAGGGGCTGAATCAGAGGGGCTGACACAGAGTACGAGAAAGAGAGGGGCTGAATCAGAGGGGCTGAAACACAGGGCGAGAAACAGAAAGACTAAAACAGAGGGCGAGAAACAGAGGGGCTGAAACAGAGGGGCTGAAACAGATGGTGAGAAACAGAGGGGATTAAACAGAGGGCGAGAAACAGAGGGGCCGAAACAGAGGGGCTGAAACAGAGGGGCTGAATCAGAGGGGCTGATTCAGAGGGGCTGAAAGAGAGGGGCTGAATGAGAGGGGCTGAAACAGAGGGCGAGAAACAGAGTGGCTGAAACAGAGGGCGAGAAACAGACGGGCAGAAACAGAGGGCGAGAAACAGAGGGGCTGAAACAGAGGGGCTGAAACAGAGAGCGCGAAACAGAGGGACTGAAACAGAGGGCGAGAAACAGAGGGGCTGAAACAGACGGCGAGAAACAGAGGGGCTGAAACAGAGGGCGAGAAACAGAGGGGCTGAAACAGAGGGCAAGAAACAGAGGGGCTGAAACTGAGTGGCTGAATCAGAGGAGCTGAAACAGAGGGGCTGAAACAGAGGGCGAGAAACAGAGGGGCTGAAACAGAGGGCGAGAAACAGAGAGCGAGAAACAGAGAGGCTGAAACAGAGGGGTTAAAAAAGAGGGGCTGAAACAAAGGGGCTGATACAGAGGGTGAGAAACAGAGGGGCTGAAACAGAGGGCGAGAAACAGAGAGCGAGAAACAGAGTGGCTGAAACAGAGGGGCTGAAACAGAGGGGCTGAAACAGAGGGGCTGAAACAGAGGGCAAGAAACAGAGGGGCTGAAACAGAGGGCGAGAAACAGAGGGGCTTTAACAGAGGGCGAGAAACAGAGGGGCTGAAACAGAGGGCGAGAAACAGAGGGGCTGAAACAGAGGGGTCGAAACAGAGGGGCTGAAACAGAGGGCAAGAAACAGAGGGGCTGAAACAGAGGGCGAGAAACAGAGGGGATGAAACAGAGGGGCTGAAACAGAGGGGCTGAATCAGAGGGGCTGATTCAGAGGGGCTGAAACAGAGGGGCTGAATCAGAGGGGCTGAAACAGAGGGCGAGAAACAGAGTGGCTGAAACAGAGGGCGAGAAACAGACGGGCAGAAACAGAGGGCGAGAAACAGAGGGGCTGAAACAGAGGGGCTGAAACAGAGAGCGCGAAACAGAGGGACTGAAACAGAGGGCGAGAAACAGAGGGGCTGAAACAGACGGCGAGAAACAGAGGGGCTGAAACAGAGGGCGACAAACAGAGGGGCTGAAACAGTGGGCAAGAAACAGAGGGGCTGAAACTGAGTGGCTGAAACAGAAGGGCTGAAACAGAGGGGCTGAAACAGAGGGCGAGAAACAGAGGGGCTGAATCAGAGGGGCTGAATCAGAGGAGCTGAAACAGAGGGGCTGAAACAGAGGGCGAGAAACAGAGGGGCTGAAACAGAGGGCGAGAAACAGAGGGCGAGAAACAGAGAGGCTGAAACAGGGGGGCTGAAACAGAGGGGCTGAAACAAAGCGGCTGATACAGAGGGCGAGAAACAGAGGGGCTGAAACAGAGGGCGAGAAACAGAGTCGCTGAAACATGGCGAGAAACAGAGGGGCTGAAACAGAGGGGCTGAAACAGATGGGCTGAAACAGAGGGGCTGAAACAGAGGGCAAGAAACAGAGGGGCTGAAACAGAGGGGCTGAATCAGAGGGGCTGATTCAGAGGGGCTGAAACAGACAGGCTGAATCAGAGGGGCTGAAACAGAGGGCGAGAAACAGAGTGGCTGAAACAGAGGGCGCGAAACAGACGGGCAGAAACAGAGGGCGAGAAACAGAGGGGCTGAAACAGAGGGGCTGAAACAGAGAGCGCGAAACAGAGGGACTGAACCAGAGGGCGAGAAACAGAGGGGCTGAAACAGACGGCGAGAAACAGAGGGGCTGAATCAGAGGGCGACAAACAGAGGGGCTGAAACAGTGGGCAAGAAACAGAGGGGCTGAAACTGAGTGGCTGAAACAGAAGGGCTGAAACAGAGGGGCTGAAACAGAGGGCGAGAAACAGAGGGGCTGAATCAGAGTGGCTGAATCAGAGGAGCTGAAACAGAGGGGCTGAAACAGAGGGCGAGAAACAGAGGGGCTGAAACAGAGGGCGAGAAACAGAGGGCGAGAAACAGAGAGGCTGAAACAGAGGGGCTGAAACAGAGGGGCTGAAACAAAGCGGCTGATACAGAGGGCGAGAAACAGAGGGGCTGAAACAGAGGGCGAGAAACAGAGTCGCTGAAACATGGCGAGAAACAGAGGGGCTGAAACAGAGGGGCTGAAACAGAGGGGCTGAAACAGAGGGGCTGAAACAGAGGGCAAGAAACAGAGGGGCTGAAACAGAGGGCGAGAAACAGAGGGGCTGAAAAAGAGGGCGAGAAACAGAGGGGCTGAAACAGAGGGGCTGAAACAGAGGGGCTGAAACAGAGGGCGAGAAACAGAGAGGCTGAAACAGAGGGCGAGAAACAGCGTGGCTGAAACAGAGGGCGAGAAACAGAGGGCGAGAAACAGAGGGGCTGAAACAGAGGGCGAGAAACAGAGGGGCTGAAACAGAGGGGCTGAAACAAGGGAGCTGAAACAGAGGGGATGAAACAGAGGGCGAGAAACAGAGGGGCTGAAACAGAGGGGCTGAAACAGAGGAGCTGAAACAGAGGGCGAGAAACAGAGAGGCTGAAACAGAGGGCGAGAAACAGACGGGCTGAAACAGAGGGCGAGAAACAGAGGGGCTGAAACAGAGGGGCTGAAACAGTGGGGCTGAAACAGAGGGCGAGAAACAGAGGGGCTGAAACAGAGGGGCTGAAACAGAGGAGCTGAAACAGAGGGCGAGAAACAGAGAGGCTGAAACAGAGGGCGAGAAACAGAGTGGCTGAAACAGAGGGCAAGAAACAGAGGGGCTGAAACAGAGGGCGAGAAACAGTGGGGCTGTAACAGAGGGGCTGAAACAGAGGGGCTGAAACAGAGGCGCTGAAACAGAGGGGCTGAACCAGAACGGCTGAAACAGAGGGCGAGAAACAGAGGGGCTGAAACAGAGGGGCTGAAACAGAGGGCGAGAAACAGAGGGACTGAAACTGAGGGGCTGAAACAGTGGGGCTGAAACAGAGGGCGAGAAACAGAGCGGCTGAAACAGAGGGCGAGAAAGAGAGGGGCTGAAACAGAGGGCGACAAACAGAGGGGCTGAAACAGTGGGCAAGAAACAGAGGGGCTGAAACTGAGTGGCTGAAACAGAAGGGCTGAAACAGAGGGGCTGAAACAGAGTGCGAGAAACAGAGGGGCTGAATCAGAGGGCGACAAACAGAGGGGCTGAAACAGTGGGCAAGAAACAGAGGGGCTGAAACTGAGTGGCTGAAACAGAAGGGCTGAAACAGAGGGGCTGAAACAGAGGGCGAGAAACAGAGGGGCTGAATCAGAGGGGCTGAATCAGGGTAGCTGAAACAGAGGGGCTGAAACAGAGGGCGAGAAACAGAGGGGCTGAAACAGAGGGCGAGAAACAGAGGGCGAGAAACAGAGAGGCTGAAACAGAGGGGCTGAAACAGAGGGGCTTAAACAAAGCGGCTGATACAGAGGGCGAGAAACAGAGGGGCTGAAACAGAGGGCGAGAAACAGAGTCGCTGAAACATGGCAAGAAACAGAGGAGCTGAAACAGAGGGGCTGAAACAGAGGGGCTGAAACAGAGGGGCTGAAAAAGAGGGCGAGAAACAGAGGGGCTGAAACAGAGGGGCTGAAACAGAGGGCGAGAAACAGAGAGGCTGAAACTGAGGGCGAGAAACAGAGGGGCTGAAACAGAGGGCGAGAAACAGAGGGGCTGAAACAGAGGGGCTGAAACAGAGGGGCTGAAACAGAGGGTGAGAAACAGTGGGGCAGAAACAGAGTGCGAGAATCGGAGGGGCTGAAACAGAGGGGCTGAAACAGAGGGGCTGAAACAGAGGGGGAGAAACAGAGGGGCTGAAACAGAGGGCGAGAAACAGAGGGGCTGAAAGAGAGGGCGAGAAACAGAGGGCGAGAAACAGAGGGGCTGAAACAGAGGGCGAGAAACAGAGGGGCTGAAACAGAGGGGCTGAAACAGAGGGGCTGAAACAGAGGGCGAGAAACAGAGGGGCTGAAACAGAGGGGCTGAAACAGAGGAGCTGAAACAGAGGGGATGAAACAGAGGGCGAGAAACAGAGGGGCTGAAACAGAGGGGCTGAAACAGTGGGGCTGAAACAGAGCGCGAGAAACAGAGGGGCTGAAACAGAGGGGCTGAAACAGAGGAGCTGAAACAGAGGGCGAGAAACAGAGAGGCTGAAACAGAGGGCGAGAAACAGAGTGGCTGAAACAGAGGGCAAGAAACAGAGGGGCTGAAACAGAGGGCGAGAAACAGTGGGGCTGAAACAGAGGGGCTGAAACAGAGGGGCTGAAACAGAGGCGCTGAAACAGAGGGCGAGAAACAGAGGGGCTGAAACAGAGGGGCTGAAACAAGGGAGCTGAAACAGAGGAGCTGAAACAGAGGGGCTGAAACAGAGGGCGAGAAACAGAGGGGCTGAAACAGAGGGCGAGAAACAGAGGGCGAGAAACAGAGAGGCTGAAACAGAGGGGCTGAAACAGAGGGGCTGAAACAAAGCGGCTGATACAGAGGGCGAGAAACAGAGGGGCTGAAACAGAGGGCGCGAAACAGACGGGCAGAAACAGAGGGCGAGAAACAGAGGGGCTGAAACAGAGGGGCTGAAACAGAGAGCGCGAAACAGAGGGACTGAACCAGAGGGCGAGAAACAGAGGGGCTGAAACAGACGGCGAGAAACAGAGGGGCTGAAACAGAGGGCGACAAACAGAGGGGCTGAAACAGTGGGCAAGAAACAGAGGGGCTGAAACTGAGTGGCTGAAACAGAAGGGCTGAAACAGAGGGGCTGAAACAGAGGGCGAGAAACAGAGGGGCTGAATCAGAGTGGCTGAATCAGAGGAGCTGAAACAGAGGGGCTGAAACAGAGGGCGAGAAACAGAGGGGCTGAAACAGAGGGCGAGAAACAGAGGGCGAGAAACAGAGAGGCTGAAACAGAGGGGCTGAAACAGAGGGGCTGAAACAAAGCGGCTGATACAGAGGGCGAGAAACAGAGGGGCTGAAACAGAGGGCGAGAAACAGAGTCGCTGAAACATGGCGAGAAACAGAGGGGCTGAAACAGAGGGGCTGAAACAGAGGGGCTGAAACAGAGGGGCTGAAACAGAGGGCAAGAAACAGAGGGGCTGAAACAGAGGGCGAGAAACAGAGGGGCTGAAAAAGAGGGCGAGAAACAGAGGGGCTGAAACAGAGGGGCTGAAACAGAGGGGCTGAAACAGAGGGCGAGAAACAGAGAGGCTGAAACAGAGGGCGAGAAACAGCGTGGCTGAAACAGAGGGGAAGAAACAGAGGGGCTGAAACAGAGGGCGAGACACAGAGGGGCTGAAACAGATGGCGAGAAACAGAGGGGCTGAAACAGAGGGCGAGAAACAGAGGGGCTGAAACAGAGGGCGAGAAACAGAGGGCGAGAAACAGAGGGGCTGAAACAGAGGGCGAGAAACAGAGGGGCTGAAACAGAGGGGCTGAAACAAGGGAGCTGAAACAGAGGGGATGAAACAGAGGGCGAGAAACAGAGGGGCTGAAACAGAGGGGCTGAAACAGAGGAGCTAAAACAGAGGGCGAGAAACAGAGAGGCTGAAACAGAGGGCGAGAAACAGACGGGCTGAAACAGAGGGCGAGAAACAGAGGGGCTGAAACAGAGGGGCTGAAACAGTGGGGCTGAAACAGAGGGCGAGAAACAGAGGGGCTGAAACAGAGGGGCTGAAACAGAGGAGCTGAAACAGAGGGCGAGAAACAGAGAGGCTGAAACAGAGGGCGAGAAACAGAGTGGCTGAAACAGAGGGCAAGAAACAGAGGGGCTGAAACAGAGGGCGAGAAACAGTGGGGCTGAAACAGAGGGGCTGAAACAGAGGGGCTGAAACAGAGGCGCTGAAACAGAGGGGCTGAACCAGAACGGCTGAAACAGAGGGCGAGAAACAGAGGGGCTGAAACAGAGGGGCTGAAACAGAGGGCGAGAAACAGAGGGACTGAAACTGAGGGGCTGAAACAGTGGGGCTGAAACAGAGGGCGAGAAACAGAGCGGCTGAAACAGAGGGCGAGAAAGAGAGGGGCTGAAACAGAGGGCGACAAACAGAGGGGCTGAAACAGTGGGCAAGAAACAGAGGGGCTGAAACTGAGTGGCTGAAACAGAAGGGCTGAAACAGAGGGGCTGAAACAGAGTGCGAGAAACAGAGGGGCTGAATCAGAGGGCGACAAACAGAGGGGCTGAAACAGTGGGCAAGAAACAGAGGGGCTGAAACTGAGTGGCTGAAACAGAAGGGCTGAAACAGAGGGGCTAAAACAGAGGGCGAGAAACAGAGGGGCTGAATCAGAGGGGCTGAATCAGGGTAGCTGAAACAGAGGGGCTGAAACAGAGGGCGAGAAACAGAGGGGCTGAAACAGAGGGCGAGAAACAGAGGGCGAGAAACAGAGAGGCTGAAACAGAGGGGCTGAAACAGAGGGGCTTAAACAAAGCGGCTGATACAGAGGGCGAGAAACAGAGGGGCTGAAACAGAGGGCGAGAAACAGAGTCGCTGAAACATGGCAAGAAACAGAGGAGCTGAAACAGAGGGGCTGAAACAGAGGGGCTGAAACAGAGGGGCTGAAAAAGAGGGCGAGAAACAGAGGGGCTGAAACAGAGGGGCTGAAACAGAGGGCGAGAAACAGAGAGGCTGAAACTGAGGGCGAGAAACAGAGGGGCTGAAACAGAGGGCGAGAAACAGAGGGGCTGAAACAGAGGGGCTGAAACAGAGGGGCTGAAACAGAGGGTGAGAAACAGTGGGGCAGAAACAGAGTGCGAGAATCGGAGGGGCTGAAACAGAGGGGCTGAAACAGAGGGGCTGAAACAGAGGGGGAGAAACAGAGGGGCTGAAACAGAGGGCGAGAAACAGAGGGGCTGAAAGAGAGGGCGAGAAACAGAGGGCGAGAAACAGAGGGGCTGAAACAGAGGGCGAGAAACAGAGGGGCTGAAACAGAGGGGCTGAAACAGAGGGGCTGAAACAGAGGGCGAGAAACAGAGGGGCTGAAACAGAGGGGCTGAAACAGAGGAGCTGAAACAGAGGGGATGAAACAGAGGGCGAGAAACAGAGGGGCTGAAACAGAGGGGCTGAAACAGTGGGGCTGAAACAGAGGGCGAGAAACAGAGGGGCTGAAACAGAGGGGCTGAAACAGAGGAGCTGAAACAGAGGGCGAGAAACAGAGAGGCTGAAACAGAGGGCGAGAAACAGAGTGGCTGAAACAGAGGGCAAGAAACAGAGGGGCTGAAACAGAGGGCGAGAAACAGTGGGGCTGAAACAGAGGGGCTGAAACAGAGGGGCTGAAACAGAGGCGCTGAAACAGAGGGGCTGAACCAGAACGGCTGAAACAGAGGGCGAGAAACAGAGGGGCTGAAACAGAGGGCCAGAAACAGAGGGCGAGAAACAGAGGGACTGAAACTGAGGGGCTGAAACAGTGGGGCTGAAACAGAGGGCGAGAAACAGAGCGGCTGAAACAGAGGGCGAGAAACAGCGGGGCTGAAACAGAGGGGCTGAAACAGAGGAGCTGAAACAGAGGGCGAGAAACAGAGAGGCTGAAACAGAGGGCGAGAAACAGACGGGCTGAAACAGAGGGCGAGAAACAGAGGGGCTGAAACAGAGGGGCTGAAACAGTGGGGCTGAAACAGAGGGCGAGAAACAGAGGGGCTGAAACAGAGCGGCTGAAACAGAGGAGCTGAAACAGAGGGCGAGAAACATAGTGGCTGAAAGAGAGGGCAAGAAACAGAGGGGCTGAAACCGAGGGCGAGAAACAGAGGGGCTGAAACAGAGGGGCTGAAACAGAGGGGCTGAAACAGAGGGGCTGAACCAGAAGGGCTGAAACAGAGGGCGAGAAACAGAGGGGCTGAAACAGAGGGCCAGAAACAGAGGGCGAGAAACAGAGGGCGAGAAACAGAGGGACTGAAACTGAGGGGCTGAAACAGTGGGGCTGAAACAGAGGGCGAGAAACAGTGGGGCTGAAACAGAGGGTCTGAAACAGAGTGGCTGAAACAGAGGCGCTGAAACAGAGGGGCTGAACCAGAAGGGCTGAAACAGAGGGCGAGAAACAGAGGGGCTGAAACAGAGGGCCAGAAACAGAGGGCGAGAAACAGAGGGCGAGAAACAGAGGGACTGAAACTGAGGGGCTGAAACAGTGGGGCTGAAACAGAGGGCGAGAAACAGAGAGGCTGAAACAGAGGGCGAGAAAGAGAGGGGCTGAAACAAAGGGGCTGAAACAGTGGGGCTGAAACAGAGGGGCTGAAACAGAGGGCGAGAAATAGAGGGGCTGAAACAGAGGGCGAGAAACAGAGGGGCTGAAACAGAGGGCGAGAAACAGAGGGGCTGAAACAGAGGGGCTGAAACAGAGGGCGAGGAACAGGGGCTGAAACAGGGGGCGAGAAACAGAGGGGCTGAAACAGAGGGCGAGAAACTGAGGGGCTGAAACAGAGGGCGAGAAACAGAGGGTGAGAAACAGAGGGGCTGAAACAGAGGGCGAGAAACAGAGGGGCTGAAACAGAGGGCGAGAAACAGAGGGGCTGAATCAGAGGGCGAGAAACAGAGGGTGAGAAACAGAGGGGCTGAAACAGAGGGCGAGAAACAGAGGGGCTGAAACAGAGGGGCTGAAACAGAGGGGCTGAATCAGAGGGGCTGAATCAGACGGGCTGAATCAGACGGGCTGAAACAGAGGGCGAGAAACAGAGGGGCTGAAACAGAGGGCGAGAGACAGAGGGGCAGAAAAAGAGGGCGAGAAACAGAGGGGCTGAAACAGAGGGGCTGAAACAGAGAGTGTGAATCAGAGGGGCTGAAACAGAGGGCGAGAAACAGAGGGGCTGAAACAGAGGGGCTGAATCGGAGGGGCTGAAACAGAGGGGCTGAAACAGAGGGCGAGAAACAGGGGCTGAAACAGAGGGCGAGAAACAGAGGGGCTGAAACAGAGGGCGAGAAACAGAGGGGCTAAATCAGAGGGGCTGAAATAGAGGGCGAGAAACAGAGGGGCTGAAACAGAGGGCGAGAAACAGAGGGGCTGAAACAGAGGGCGAGAAACAGAGGGTGAGAAACAGAGGGGCTGAAACAGAGGGCGAGAAACAGAGGGGCTGAAACAGAGGGGCTGAATCAGAGGGGCTGATTCAGAGGGGCTGAAACAGAGGGGCTGAATGAGAGGGGCTGAAACAGAGGGCGAGAAACAGAGTGTCTGAAACAGAGGGCGAGAAACAGACGGGCAGAAACAGAGGGCGAGAAACAGAGGGGCTGAAACAGAGGGGCTGAAACAGAGAGCGCGAAACAGAGGGACTGAAACAGAGGGCGAGAAACAGAGGGGCTGAAACAGAGGGCGAGAAACAGAGTGGCTGAAACAGAGGGCGAGAAACAGACGGGCAGAAACAGAGGGCGAGAAACAGAGGGGCTGAAACAGAGGGGCTGAAACAGAGAGCGCGAAACAGAGGGACTGAAACAGAGGGCGAGAAACAGAGGGGCTGAAACAGACGGCGAGAAACAGAGGGGCTGAAACAGAGGGCGACAAACAGAGGGGCTGAAACAGTGGGCAAGAAACAGAGGGGCTGAAACTGAGTGGCTGAAACAGAAGGGCTGAAACAGAGGGGCTGAAACAGAGGGCGAGAAACAGAGGGTGAGAAACAGAGGGGCTGAAACAGAGGGCGAGAAACAGAGGGGCTGAAACAGAGGGGCTGAATCAGAGGGGCTGATTCAGAGGGGCTGAAACAGAGGGGCTGAATGAGAGGGGCTGAAACAGAGGGCGAGAAACAGAGTGTCTGAAACAGAGGGCGAGAAACAGACGGGCAGAAACAGAGGGCGAGAAACAGAGGGGCTGAAACAGAGGGGCTGAAACAGAGAGCGCGAAACAGAGGGACTGAAACAGAGGGCGAGAAACAGAGGGGCTGAAACAGACGGCGAGAAACAGAGGGGCTGAAACAGAGGGCGAGAAACAGAGGGGCTGAAACAGAGGGCAAGAAACAGAGGGGCTGAAACTGAGTGGCTGAATCAGAGGAGCTGAAACAGAGGGGCTGAAACAGAGGGTGAGAAACAGAGGGGCTGAAACAGAGGGCGAGAAACAGAGAGCGAGAAACAGAGAGGCTGAAACAGAGGGGCTGAATCAGAGGGGCTGATTCAGAGGGGCTGAAACAGAGGGGCTGAATGAGAGGGGCTGAAACAGAGGGCGAGAAACAGAGTGTCTGAAACAGAGGGCGAGAAACAGACGGGCAGAAACAGAGGGCGAGAAACAGAGGGGCTGAAACAGAGGGGCTGAAACAGAGAGCGCGAAACAGAGGGACTGAAACAGAGGGCGAGAAACAGAGGGGCTGAAACAGAGGGCGAGAAACAGAGTGGCTGAAACAGAGGGCGAGAAACAGACGGGCAGAAACAGAGGGCGAGAAACAGAGGGGCTGAAACAGAGGGGCTGAAACAGAGAGCGCGAAACAGAGGGACTGAAACAGAGGGCGAGAAACAGAGGGGCTGAAACAGACGGCGAGAAACAGAGGGGCTGAAACAGAGGGCGACAAACAGAGGGGCTGAAACAGTGGGCAAGAAACAGAGGGGCTGAAACTGAGTGGCTGAAACAGAAGGGCTGAAACAGAGGGGCTGAAACAGAGGGCGAGAAACAGAGGGTGAGAAACAGAGGGGCTGAAACAGAGGGCGAGAAACAGAGGGGCTGAAACAGAGGGGCTGAATCAGAGGGGCTGATTCAGAGGGGCTGAAACAGAGGGGCTGAATGAGAGGGGCTGAAACAGAGGGCGAGAAACAGAGTGTCTGAAACAGAGGGCGAGAAACAGACGGGCAGAAACAGAGGGCGAGAAACAGAGGGGCTGAAACAGAGGGGCTGAAACAGAGAGCGCGAAACAGAGGGACTGAAACAGAGGGCGAGAAACAGAGGGGCTGAAACAGACGGCGAGAAACAGAGGGGCTGAAACAGAGGGCGAGAAACAGAGGGGCTGAAACAGAGGGCAAGAAACAGAGGGGCTGAAACTGAGTGGCTGAATCAGAGGAGCTGAAACAGAGGGGCTGAAACAGAGGGTGAGAAACAGAGGGGCTGAAACAGAGGGCGAGAAACAGAGAGCGAGAAACAGAGAGGCTGAAACAGAGGGGTTAAAAAAGAGGGGCTGAAATAAAGCGGCTGATACAGAGGGTGAGAAACAGAGGGGCTGAAACAGAGGGCGAGAAACAGAGTTGCTGAAACATGGCGAGAAACAGAGGGGCTGAAACAGAGGGGCTGAAACAGAGGGGCTGAAACAGAGGGGCTGAAACAGAGGGCGAGAAACAGAGGGGCTGAAACAGAGGGCGAGAAACAGAGGGGCTGAAACAGAGGGCGAGAAACAGAGGGGCTGAAACAGAGGGGCTGAATCAGAGGGGCTGCAACAGAGGGGCTGAATCAGAGGGGCTGACACAGAGTGCGAGAAAGAGAGGGGCTGAATCAGAGGGGCTGAATCGGAGGGGCTGAAACAGAGGGGCTGAAACAGAGGGCGAGAAACAGGGGCTGAAACAGAGGGCGAGAAACAGAGGGGCTGAAACAGAGGGCGAGAAACAGAGGGGCTGAATCAGAGGGGCTGAAACAGAGGGCGAGAAACAGAGGGGCTGAAACAGAGGGCGAGAAACAGAGGGGCTGAAACAGAGGGCGAGAAACAGAGGTTGAGAAACAGAGGGGCTGAAACAGAGGGCGAGAAACAGAGGGGCTGAAACAGAGGGGCTGACTCAGAGGGGCTGATTGAGAGGTGCTGAAACAGAGGGGCTGAATGAGAGGGGCTGAAACAGAGGGCGAGAAACAGAGGGGCTGAAACAGAGGGCGAGAAACAGTGGGGCTGAAACAGAGGGGCTGAAACAGAGGGGCTGAAACAGAGGGCAAGAAACAGAGGGGCTGAAACAGAGGGCGAGAAACAGAGGGGATGAAACAGAGGGGCTGAAACAGAGGGGCTGAATCAGAGGGGCTGATTCAGAGGGGCTGAAACAGAGGGGCTGAATCAGAGGGGCTGAAACAGAGGGCGAGAAACAGAGTGGCTGAAACAGAGGGCGAGAAACAGACGGGCAGAAACAGAGGGCGAGAAACAGAGGGGCTGAAACAGAGGGGCTGAAACAGAGAGCGCGAAACAGAGGGACTGAAACAGAGGGCGAGAAACAGAGGGGCTGAAACAGACGGCGAGAAACAGAGGGGCTGAAACAGAGGGCGACAAACAGAGGGGCTGAAACAGTGGGCAAGAAACAGAGGGGCTGAAACTGAGTGGCTGAAACAGAAGGGCTGAAACAGAGGGGCTGAAACAGAGGGCGAGAAACAGAGGGGCTGAATCAGAGGGGCTGAATCAGAGGAGCTGAAACAGAGGGGCTGAAACAGAGGGCGAGAAACAGAGGGGCTGAAACAGAGGGCGAGAAACAGAGGGCGAGAAACAGAGAGGCTGAAACAGGGGGGCTGAAACAGAGGGGCTGAAACAAAGCGGCTGATACAGAGGGCGAGAAACAGAGGGGCTGAAACAGAGGGCGAGAAACAGAGTCGCTGAAACATGGCGAGAAACAGAGGGGCTGAAACAGAGGGGCTGAAACAGATGGGCTGAAACAGAGGGGCTGAAACAGAGGGCAAGAAACAGAGGGGCTGAAACAGAGGGGCTGAATCAGAGGGGCTGATTCAGAGGGGCTGAAACAGAGAGGCTGAATCAGAGGGGCTGAAACAGAGGGCGAGAAACAGAGTGGCTGAAACAGAGGGCGCGAAACAGACGGGCAGAAACAGAGGGCGAGAAACAGAGGGGCTGAAACAGAGGGGCTGAAACAGAGAGCGCGAAACAGAGGGACTGAAACAGAGGGCGAGAAACAGAGGGGCTGAAACAGACGGCGAGAAACAGAGGGGCTGAAACAGAGGGCGACAAACAGAGGGGCTGAAACAGTGGGCAAGAAACAGAGGGGCTGAAACTGAGTGGCTGAAACAGAAGGGCTGAAACAGAGGGGCTGAAACAGAGGGCGAGAAACAGAGGGGCTGAATCAGAGGGGCTGAATCAGAGGAGCTGAAACAGAGGGGCTGAAACAGAGGGCGAGAAACAGAGGGGCTGAAACAGAGGGCGAGAAACAGAGGGCGAGAAACAGAGAGGCTGAAACAGAGGGGATGAAACAGAGGGGCTGAAACAAAGCGGCTGATACAGAGGGCGAGAAACAGAGGGGCTGAAACAGAGGGCGAGAAACAGAGTCGCTGAAACATGGCGAGAAACAGAGGGGCTGAAACAGAGGGGCTGAAACAGAGGGGCTGAAACAGAGGGGCTGAAACAGAGGGCAAGAAACAGAGGGGCTGAACCAGAAGGGCTGAAACAGAGGGCGAGAAACAGAGGGGCTGAAACAGAGGGCCAGAAACAGAGGGCGAGAAACAGAGGGCGAGAAACAGAGGGACTGAAACTGAGGGGCTGAAACAGTGGGGCTGAAACAGAGGGCGAGAAACAGTGAGGCTGAAACAGAGGGCGAGAAAGAGAGGGGCTGAAACAAAGGGGCTGAAACAGTGGGGCTGAAACAGAGGGGCTGAAACAGAGGGCGAGAAATAGCGGGGCTGAAACAGAGGGCGAGAAACAGAGGGGCTGAAACAGAGGGCGAGAAACAGAGGGGCTGAAACAGAGGGCGAGGAACAGGGGCTGAAACAGGGGGCGAGAAACAGAGGGGCTGAAACAGAGGGCGAGAAACTGAGGGGCTGAAACAGAGGGCGAGAAACAGAGGGTGAGAAACAGAGGGGCTGAAACAGAGGGCGAGAAACAGAGGGGCTGAAACAGAGGGCGAGAAACAGAGGGGCTGAATCAGAGGGCGAGAAACAGAGGGTGAGAAACAGAGGGGCTGAAACAGAGGGCGAGAAACAGAGGGGCTGAAACAGAGGGGCTGAAACAGAGGGGCTGAATCAGAGGGGCTGAATCAGACGGGCTGAATCAGACGGGCTGAAACAGAGGGCGAGAAACAGAGGGGCTGAAACAGAGGGCGAGAGACAGAGGGGCAGAAAAAGAGGGCGAGAGACAGAGGGGCTGAAACAGAGGGGCTGAAACAGAGAGTGTGAATCAGAGGGGCTGAAACAGAGGGCGAGAAACAGAGGGGCTGAAACAGAGGGGCTGAATCGGAGGGGCTGAAACAGAGGGGCTGAAACAGAGGGCGAGAAACAGGGGCTGAAACAGAGGGCGAGAAACAGAGGGGCTGAAACAGAGGGCGAGAAACAGAGGGGCTGAATCAGAGGGGCTGAAATAGAGGGCGAGAAACAGAGGGGCTGAAACAGAGGGCGAGAAACAGAGGGGCTGAAACAGAGGGCGAGAAACAGAGGGTGAGAAACAGAGGGGCTGAAACAGAGGGCGAGAAACAGAGGGGCTGAAACAGAGGGGCTGAATCAGAGGGGCTGATTCAGAGGGGCTGAAACAGAGGGGCTGAATGAGAGGGGCTGAAACAGAGGGCGAGAAACAGAGTGTCTGAAACAGAGGGCGAGAAACAGACGGGCAGAAACAGAGGGCGAGAAACAGAGGGGCTGAAACAGAGGGGCTGAAACAGAGAGCGCGAAACAGAGGGACTGAAACAGAGGGCGAGAAACAGAGGGGCTGAAACAGACGGCGAGAAACAGAGGGGCTGAAACAGAGGGCGAGAAACAGAGGGGCTGAAACAGAGGGCAAGAAACAGAGGGGCTGAAACTGAGTGGCTGAATCAGAGGAGCTGAAACAGAGGGGCTGAAACAGAGGGTGAGAAACAGAGGGGCTGAAACAGAGGGCGAGAAACAGAGAGCGAGAAACAGAGAGGCTGAAACAGAGGGGTTAAAAAAGAGGGGCTGAAATAAAGCGGCTGATACAGAGGGTGAGAAACAGAGGGGCTGAAACAGAGGGCGAGAAACAGAGTTGCTGAAACATGGCGAGAAACAGAGGGGCTGAAACAGAGGGGCTGAAACAGAGGGGCTGAAACAGAGGGGCTGAAACAGAGGGCGAGAAACAGAGGGGCTGAAACAGAGGGCGAGAAACAGAGGGGCTGAAACAGAGGGGCTGAAACAGAGGGGCTGAAACAGAGGGGCTGAAACAGAGGGCGAGAAACAGAGGGGCTGAAACAGAGGGCGAGAAACAGAGGGGCTGAAACAGAGGGCGAGAAACAGAGGGGCTGAAACAGAGGGGCTGAATCAGAGGGGCTGCAACAGAGGGGCTGAATCAGAGGGCGAGAAACAGAGGGTGAGAAACAGAGGGGCTGAAACAGAGGGCGAGAAACAGAGGGTGAGAAACAGAGGGGCTGAAACAGAGGGCGAGAAACAGAGGGGCTGAAACAGAGGGCGAGAAACAGAGGGGCTGAATCAGAGGGCGAGAAACAGAGGGTGAGAAACAGAGGGGCTGAAACAGAGGGCGAGAAACAGAGGGGCTGAAACAGAGGGGCTGAAACAGAGGGGCTGAATCAGAGGGGCTGAATCAGACGGGCTGAATCAGACGGGCTGAAACAGAGGGCGAGAAACAGAGGGGCTGAAACAGAGGGCGAGAGACAGAGGGGCAGAAAAAGAGGGCGAGAGACAGAGGGGCTGAAACAGAGGGGCTGAAACAGAGAGTGTGAATCAGAGGGGCTGAAACAGAGGGCGAGAAACAGAGGGGCTGAAACAGAGGGGCTGAATCGGAGGGGCTGAAACAGAGGGGCTGAAACAGAGGGCGAGAAACAGGGGCTGAAACAGAGGGCGAGAAACAGAGGGGCTGAAACAGAGGGCGAGAAACAGAGGGGCTGAATCAGAGGGGCTGAAATAGAGGGCGAGAAACAGAGGGGCTGAAACAGAGGGCGAGAAACAGAGGGGCTGAAACAGAGGGCGAGAAACAGAGGGTGAGAAACAGAGGGGCTGAAACAGAGGGCGAGAAACAGAGGGGCTGAAACAGAGGGGCTGAATCAGAGGGGCTGATTCAGAGGGGCTGAAACAGAGGGGCTGAATGAGAGGGGCTGAAACAGAGGGCGAGAAACAGAGTGTCTGAAACAGAGGGCGAGAAACAGACGGGCAGAAACAGAGGGCGAGAAACAGAGGGGCTGAAACAGAGGGGCTGAAACAGAGAGCGCGAAACAGAGGGACTGAAACAGAGGGCGAGAAACAGAGGGGCTGAAACAGACGGCGAGAAACAGAGGGGCTGAAACAGAGGGCGAGAAACAGAGGGGCTGAAACAGAGGGCAAGAAACAGAGGGGCTGAAACTGAGTGGCTGAATCAGAGGAGCTGAAACAGAGGGGCTGAAACAGAGGGTGAGAAACAGAGGGGCTGAAACAGAGGGCGAGAAACAGAGAGCGAGAAACAGAGAGGCTGAAACAGAGGGGTTAAAAAAGAGGGGCTGAAATAAAGCGGCTGATACAGAGGGTGAGAAACAGAGGGGCTGAAACAGAGGGCGAGAAACAGAGTTGCTGAAACATGGCGAGAAACAGAGGGGCTGAAACAGAGGGGCTGAAACAGAGGGGCTGAAACAGAGGGGCTGAAACAGAGGGCGAGAAACAGAGGGGCTGAAACAGAGGGCGAGAAACAGAGGGGCTGAAACAGAGGGGCTGAAACAGAGGGGCTGAAACAGAGGGGCTGAAACAGAGGGCGAGAAACAGAGGGGCTGAAACAGAGGGCGAGAAACAGAGGGGCTGAAACAGAGGGCGAGAAACAGAGGGGCTGAAACAGAGGGGCTGAATCAGAGGGGCTGCAACAGAGGGGCTGAATCAGAGGGGCTGACACAGAGTGCGAGAAAGAGAGGGGCTGAATCAGAGGGGCTGAATCGGAGGGGCTGAAACAGAGGGGCTGAAACAGAGGGCGAGAAACAGGGGCTGAAACAGAGGGCGAGAAACAGAGGGGCTGAAACAGAGGGCGAGAAACAGAGGGGCTGAATCAGAGGGGCTGAAACAGAGGGCGAGAAACAGAGGGGCTGAAACAGAGGGCGAGAAACAGAGGGGCTGAAACAGAGGGCGAGAAACAGAGGTTGAGAAACAGAGGGGCTGAAACAGAGGGCGAGAAACAGAGGGGCTGAAACAGAGGGGCTGACTCAGAGGGGCTGATTGAGAGGGGCTGAAACAGAGGGGCTGAATGAGAGGGGCTGAAACAGAGGGCGAGAAACAGAGGGGCTGAAACAGAGGGCGAGAAACAGTGGGGCTGAAACAGAGGGGCTGAAACAGAGGGGCTGAAACAGAGGGCAAGAAACAGAGGGGCTGAAACAGAGGGCGAGAAACAGAGGGGATGAAACAGAGGGGCTGAAACAGAGGGGCTGAATCAGAGGGGCTGATTCAGAGGGGCTGAAACAGAGGGGCTGAATCAGAGGGGCTGAAACAGAGGGCGAGAAACAGAGTGGCTGAAACAGAGGGCGAGAAACAGACGGGCAGAAACAGAGGGCGAGAAACAGAGGGGCTGAAACAGAGGGGCTGAAACAGAGAGCGCGAAACAGAGGGACTGAAACAGAGGGCGAGAAACAGAGGGGCTGAAACAGACGGCGAGAAACAGAGGGGCTGAAACAGAGGGCGACAAACAGAGGGGCTGAAACAGTGGGCAAGAAACAGAGGGGCTGAAACTGAGTGGCTGAAACAGAAGGGCTGAAACAGAGGGGCTGAAACAGAGGGCGAGAAACAGAGGGGCTGAATCAGAGGGGCTGAATCAGAGGAGCTGAAACAGAGGGGCTGAAACAGAGGGCGAGAAACAGAGGGGCTGAAACAGAGGGCGAGAAACAGAGGGCGAGAAACAGAGAGGCTGAAACAGGGGGGCTGAAACAGAGGGGCTGAAACAAAGCGGCTGATACAGAGGGCGAGAAACAGAGGGGCTGAAACAGAGGGCGAGAAACAGAGTCGCTGAAACATGGCGAGAAACAGAGGGGCTGAAACAGAGGGGCTGAAACAGATGGGCTGAAACAGAGGGGCTGAAACAGAGGGCAAGAAACAGAGGGGCTGAAACAGAGGGGCTGAATCAGAGGGGCTGATTCAGAGGGGCTGAAACAGAGAGGCTGAATCAGAGGGGCTGAAACAGAGGGCGAGAAACAGAGTGGCTGAAACAGAGGGCGCGAAACAGACGGGCAGAAACAGAGGGCGAGAAACAGAGGGGCTGAAACAGAGGGGCTGAAACAGAGAGCGCGAAACAGAGGGACTGAAACAGAGGGCGAGAAACAGAGGGGCTGAAACAGACGGCGAGAAACAGAGGGGCTGAAACAGAGGGCGACAAACAGAGGGGCTGAAACAGTGGGCAAGAAACAGAGGGGCTGAAACTGAGTGGCTGAAACAGAAGGGCTGAAACAGAGGGGCTGAAACAGAGGGCGAGAAACAGAGGGGCTGAATCAGAGTGGCTGAATCAGAGGAGCTGAAACAGAGGGGCTGAAACAGAGGGCGAGAAACAGAGGGGCTGAAACAGAGGGCGAGAAACAGAGGGCGAGAAACAGAGAGGCTGAAACAGAGGGGATGAAACAGAGGGGCTGAAACAAAGCGGCTGATACAGAGGGCGAGAAACAGAGGGGCTGAAACAGAGGGCGAGAAACAGAGTCGCTGAAACATGGCGAGAAACAGAGGGGCTGAAACAGAGGGGCTGAAACAGAGGGGCTGAAACAGAGGGGCTGAAACAGAGGGCAAGAAACAGAGGGGCTGAACCAGAAGGGCTGAAACAGAGGGCGAGAAACAGAGGGGCTGAAACAGAGGGCCAGAAACAGAGGGCGAGAAACAGAGGGCGAGAAACAGAGGGACTGAAACTGAGGGGCTGAAACAGTGGGGCTGAAACAGAGGGCGAGAAACAGTGAGGCTGAAACAGAGGGCGAGAAAGAGAGGGGCTGAAACAAAGGGGCTGAAACAGTGGGGCTGAAACAGAGGGGCTGAAACAGAGGGCGAGAAATAGCGGGGCTGAAACAGAGGGCGAGAAACAGAGGGGCTGAAACAGAGGGCGAGAAACAGAGGGGCTGAAACAGAGGGCGAGGAACAGGGGCTGAAACAGGGGGCGAGAAACAGAGGGGCTGAAACAGAGGGCGAGAAACTGAGGGGCTGAAACAGAGGGCGAGAAACAGAGGGTGAGAAACAGAGGGGCTGAAACAGAGGGCGAGAAACAGAGGGGCTGAAACAGAGGGCGAGAAACAGAGGGGCTGAATCAGAGGGCGAGAAACAGAGGGTGAGAAACAGAGGGGCTGAAACAGAGGGCGAGAAACAGAGGGGCTGAAACAGAGGGGCTGAAACAGAGGGGCTGAATCAGAGGGGCTGAATCAGACGGGCTGAATCAGACGGGCTGAAACAGAGGGCGAGAAACAGAGGGGCTGAAACAGAGGGCGAGAGACAGAGGGGCAGAAAAAGAGGGCGAGAGACAGAGGGGCTGAAACAGAGGGGCTGAAACAGAGAGTGTGAATCAGAGGGGCTGAAACAGAGGGCGAGAAACAGAGGGGCTGAAACAGAGGGGCTGAATCGGAGGGGCTGAAACAGAGGGGCTGAAACAGAGGGCGAGAAACAGGGGCTGAAACAGAGGGCGAGAAACAGAGGGGCTGAAACAGAGGGCGAGAAACAGAGGGGCTGAATCAGAGGGGCTGAAATAGAGGGCGAGAAACAGAGGGGCTGAAACAGAGGGCGAGAAACAGAGGGGCTGAAACAGAGGGCGAGAAACAGAGGGTGAGAAACAGAGGGGCTGAAACAGAGGGCGAGAAACAGAGGGGCTGAAACAGAGGGGCTGAATCAGAGGGGCTGATTCAGAGGGGCTGAAACAGAGGGGCTGAATGAGAGGGGCTGAAACAGAGGGCGAGAAACAGAGTGTCTGAAACAGAGGGCGAGAAACAGACGGGCAGAAACAGAGGGCGAGAAACAGAGGGGCTGAAACAGAGGGGCTGAAACAGAGAGCGCGAAACAGAGGGACTGAAACAGAGGGCGAGAAACAGAGGGGCTGAAACAGACGGCGAGAAACAGAGGGGCTGAAACAGAGGGCGAGAAACAGAGGGGCTGAAACAGAGGGCAAGAAACAGAGGGGCTGAAACTGAGTGGCTGAATCAGAGGAGCTGAAACAGAGGGGCTGAAACAGAGGGTGAGAAACAGAGGGGCTGAAACAGAGGGCGAGAAACAGAGAGCGAGAAACAGAGAGGCTGAAACAGAGGGGTTAAAAAAGAGGGGCTGAAATAAAGCGGCTGATACAGAGGGTGAGAAACAGAGGAGCTGAAACAGAGGGCGAGAAACAGAGTTGCTGAAACATGGCGAGAAACAGAGGGGCTGAAACAGAGGGGCTGAAACAGAGGGGCTGAAACAGAGGGGCTGAAACAGAGGGCGAGAAACAGAGGGGCTGAAACAGAGGGCGAGAAACAGAGGGGCTGAAACAGAGGGCGAGAAACAGAGGGGCTGAAACAGAGGGGCTGAATCAGAGGGGCTGCAACAGAGGGGCTGAATCAGAGGGGCTGACACAGAGTGCGAGAAAGAGAGGGGCTGAATCAGAGGGGCTGAATCGGAGGGGCTGAAACAGAGGGGCTGAAACAGAGGGCGAGAAACAGGGGCTGAAACAGAGGGCGAGAAACAGAGGGGCTGAAACAGAGGGCGAGAAACAGAGGGGCTGAATCAGAGGGGCTGAAACAGAGGGCGAGAAACAGAGGGGCTGAAACAGAGGGCGAGAAACAGAGGGTGAGAAACAGAGGGGCTGAAACAGAGGGCGAGAAACAGAGGGGCTGAAACAGAGGGGCTGAATCAGAGGGGCTGATTGAGAGGGGCTGAAACAGAGGGGCTGAATGAGAGGGGCTGAAACAGAGGGCGAGAAACAGAGTGGCTGAAACAGGGGCGAGAAACAGACGGGCAGAAACAGAGGGCGAGAAACAGAGGGGCTGAAACAGAGGGGCTGAAACAGAGAGCGCGAAACAGAGGGACTGAAACAGAGGGCGAGAAACAGAGGGGCTGAAACAGACGGCGAGAAACAGAGGGGCTGAAACAGAGGGCGAGAAACAGAGGGGCTGAAACAGAGGGCAAGAAACAGAGGGGCTGAAACTGAGTGGCTGAATCAGAGGAGCTGAAACAGAGGGGCTGAAACAGAGGGTGAGAAACAGAGGGGCTGAAACAGAGGGCGAGAAACAGAGAGCGAGAAACAGAGAGGCTGAAACAGAGGGGTTAAAAAAGAGGGGCTGAAATAAAGCGGCTGATACAGAGGGTGAGAAACAGAGGGGCTGAAACAGAGAGCGAGAAACAGAGTTGCTGAAACATGGCGAGAAACAGAGGGGCTGAAACAGAGGGGTTGAAACAGAGGGGCTGAAACAGAGGGGCTGAAACAGAGGGCGAGAAACAGAGGGGCTGAAACAGAGGGCGAGAAACAGAGGGGCTGAAACAGAGGGCGAGAAACAGAGGGGCTGAAACAGAGGGGCTGAATCAGAGGGGCTGCAACAGAGGGGCTGAATCAGA
Source organism: Chiloscyllium punctatum (assembly GCF_047496795.1). Taxonomy (NCBI): domain Eukaryota; kingdom Metazoa; phylum Chordata; class Chondrichthyes; order Orectolobiformes; family Hemiscylliidae; genus Chiloscyllium; species Chiloscyllium punctatum. The sequence continues at coordinate 588,569 of NC_092763.1, read as the reverse complement.
GGGGCTGACACAGAGTGCGAGAAAGAGAGGGGCTGAATCAGAGGGGCTGAAACACAGGGCGAGAAACAGAAAGACTGAAACAGAGGGCGAGAAACAGAGGGGCTGAAACAGAGGGGCTGAAACAGATGGTGAGAAACAGAGGGGATTAAACAGAGGGCGAGAAACAGAGGGGCTGAAACAGAGGGGCTGAAACAGAGGGGCTGAAACAGAGAGCGCGAAACAGAGGGACTGAAACAGAGGGCGAGAAACAGAGGGGCTGAAACAGAGGGGCTGAAACAGAGGCGCTGAAACAGAGGGGCTGAACCAGAGGGGTTAAACAGAGGGCGAGAAGCAGAGGGGCTGAAACAGAGGGCGAGAAACAGAGGGGCTGAAACAGAGGGGCTGAATCAGAGGGGCTGCAACAGAGAGGCTGAATCAGAGGGGCTGACACAGAGTGCGAGAAAGAGAGGGGCTGAATCAGAGGGGCTGAATCGGAGGGGCTGAAACAGAGGGGCTGAAACAGAGGGCGAGAAACAGGGGCTGAAACAGAGGGCGAGAAACAGAGGGGCTAAAACAGAGGGCGAGAAACAGAGTGGCTGAATCAGAGGGGCTGAAACAGAGGGCGAGAAACAGAGGGGCTGAAACAGAGGGCGAGAAACAGAGGGGCTGAAACAGAGGGCGAGAAACAGAGGGTGAGAAACAGAGGGGCTGAAACAGAGGGCGAGAAACAGAGGGGCTGAAACAGAGGGGCTGAATCAGAGGGGCTGATTGAGAGGGGCTGAAACAGAGGGGCTGAATGAGAGGGGCTGAAACAGAGGGCGAGAAACAGAGTGGCTGAAACAGGGGGCGAGAAACAGACGGGCAGAAACAGAGTGCGAGAAACAGAGGGGCTGAAACAGAGGGGCTGAAACAGAGAGCGCGAAACAGAGGGACTGAAACAGAGGGCGAGAAACAGAGGGGCTGAAACAGACGGCGAGAAACAGAGGGGCTGAAACAGAGGGCGAGAAACAGAGGGGCTGAAACAGAGGGCAAGAAACAGAGGGGCTGAAACTGAGTGGCTGAATCAGAGGAGCTGAAACAGAGGGGCTGAAACAGAGGGTGAGAAACAGAGGGGCTGAAACAGAGGGCGAGAAACAGAGAGCGAGAAACAGAGAGGCTGAAACAGAGGGGTTAAAAAAGAGGGGCTGAAATAAAGCGGCTGATACAGAGGGTGAGAAACAGAGGGGCTGAAACAGAGGGCGAGAAACAGAGTTGCTGAAACATGGCGAGAAACAGAGGGGCTGAAACAGAGGGGCTGAAACAGAGGGGCTGAAACAGAGGGGCTGAAACAGAGGGGCTGAAACAGAGGGCGAGAAACAGAGGGGCTGAAACAGAGGGCGAGAAACAGAGGGGCTGAAACAGAGGGCGAGAAACAGAGGGGCTGAAACAGAGGGGCTGAATCAGAGGGGCTGCAACAGAGGGGCTGAATCAGAGGGGATGACACAGAGTGCGAGAAAGAGAGGGGCTGAATCAGAGGGGCTGAAACACAGGGCGAGAAACAGAAAGACTGAAAAAGAGGGCGAGAAACAGAGGGGCTGAAACAGAGGGGCTGAAACAGATGGTGAGAAACAGAGGGGATTAAACAGAGGGCGAGAAACAGAGGGGCTGAAACAGAGGGGCTGAAACAGAGGGGCTGAAACAGAGAGCGCGAAACAGAGGGACTGAAACAGAGGGCGAGAAACAGAGGGGCTGAAACAGAGGGGCTGAAACAGAGGCGCTGAAACAGAGGGGCTGAACCAGAAGGGCTGAAACAGAGGGCGAGAAACAGAGGGGCTGAAACAGAGGGCCAGAAACAGAGGGCGAGAAACAGAGGGACTGAAACTGAGGGGCTGAAACAGTGGGGCTGAAACAGAGGGCGAGAAACAGAGGGGCTGAAACAGAGGGCGAGAAAGAGAGGGGCTGAAACAAAGGGGCTGAAACAGTGGGGCTGAAACAGAGGGGCTGAAACAGAGGGCGAGAAATAGAGGGGCTGAAACAGAGGGCGAGAAACAGAGGGGCTGAAACAGAGGGCGAGAAACAGAGGGGCTGAAACAGAGGGGCTGAAACAGAGGGCGAGAAACAGGGGCTGAAACAGAGGGCGAGAAACAGAGGGGCTGAAACAGAGGGCGAGAAACAGAGGGGCTGAACCAGAGGGCGAGAAACAGAGGGTGAGAAACAGAGGGGCTGAAACAGAGGGCGAGAAACAGAGGGGCTGAAACAGAGGGCGAGAAACAGAGGGGCTGAAACAGAGGGCGAGAAACAGAGGGTGAGAAACAGAGGGGCTGAAAGAGAGGGCGAGAAACAGAGGGGCTGAAACAGAGGGGCTGAAACAGAGGGGCTCAATCAGAGGGGCTGAATCAGACGGGCTGAATCAGACGGGCTGAAACAGAGGGCGAGAAACAGAGGGGCTGAAACAGAGGGCGAGAGACAGAGGGGCTGAAAAAGAGGGCGAGAAACAGAGGGGCTGAAACAGAGGGGCTGAAACAGAGAGTGTGAATCAGAGGGGCTGAAACAGAGGGCGAGAAACAGAGGGGCTGAAACAGCGGGGCTGAATCGGAGGGGTTGAAACAGAGGGGCTGAAACAGAGGGCGAGAAACAGGGGCTGAAACAGAGGGCGAGAAACAGAGGGGCTGAAACAGAGGGCGAGAAACAGAGGGGCTGAATCAGAGGGGCTGAAACAGAGGGCGAGAAACAGAGGGGCTGAAACAGAGGGCGAGAAACAGAGGGGCTGAAACAGAGGGCGAGAAACAGAGGGTGAGAAACAGAGGGGCTGAAACAGAGGGCGAGAAACAGAGGGGCTGAAACAGAGGGGCTGAATGAGAGGGGCTGAAACAGAGGGCGAGAAACAGAGTGGCTGAAACAGAGGGCGAGAAACAGACGGGCAGAAACAGAGGGCGAGAAACAGAGGGGCTGAAACAGAGGGGCTGAAACAGAGAGCGCGAAACAGAGGGACTGAAACAGAGGGCGAGAAACAGAGGGGCTGAAACAGACGGCGAGAAACAGAGGGGCTGAAACAGAGGGCGAGAAACAGAGGGGCTGAAACAGAGGGCAAGAAACAGAGGGGCTGAAACTGAGTGGCTGAATCAGAGGAGCTGAAACAGAGGGGCTGAAACAGAGGGTGAGAAACAGAGGGGCTGAAACAGAGGGCGAGAAACAGAGAGCGAGAAACAGAGAGGCTGAAACAGAGGGGTTAAAAAAGAGGGGCTGAAATAAAGCGGCTGATACAGAGGGTGAGAAACAGAGGGGCTGAAACAGAGGGCGAGAAACAGAGTTGCTGAAACATGGCGAGAAACAGAGGGGCTGAAACAGAGGGGCTGAAACAGAGGGGCTGAAACAGAGGGCGAGAAACAGAGGGGCTGAAAAAGAGGGCGAGAAACAGAGGGGCTGAAACAGAGGGCGAGAAACAGAGGGGCTGAAAAAGAGGGCGAGAAACAGAGGGGCTGAAACAGAGGGGCTGAATCAGAGGGGCTGCAACAGAGGGGCTGAATCAGAGGGGCTGACACAGAGTGCGAGAAAGAGAGGGGCTGAATCAGAGGGGCTGAAACACAGGGCGAGAAACAGAAAGACTGAAACAGAGGGCGAGAAACAGAGGGGCTGAAACAGAGGGGCTGAAACAGATGGTGAGAAACAGAGGGGATTAAACAGAGGGCGAGAAACAGAGGGGCTGAAACAGAGGGGCTGAAACAGAGGGGCTGAATCAGAGGGGCTGATTCAGAGGGGCTGAAACAGAGGGGCTGAATGAGAGGGGCTGAAACAGAGGGTGAGAAACAGAGTGGCTGAAACAGAGGTGCTGAAACAGAGAGCGCGAAACAGAGGGACTGAAACAGAGGGCGAGAAACAGAGGGGCTGAAACAGAGGGCGAGAAACAGGGGCTGAAACAGAGGGCGAGAAACAGAGGGGCTGAAACAGAGGGCGAGAAACTGAGGGGCTGAATCAGAGGGGCTGAAACAGAGGGCGAGAAACAGAGGGGCTGAAACAGAGGGCGAGAAACAGAGGGGCTGAAACAGAGGGCGAGAAACAGAGGGTGAGAAACAGAGGGGCTGAAACAGAGGGCGAGAAACAGAGGGGCTGAAACAGAGGGGCTGAATCAGAGGGGCTGATTCAGAAGGGCTGAAACAGAGGGGCTGAATGAGAGGGGCTGAAACAGAGGGCGAGAAACAGAGGGGCTGAAACAGAGGGGCTGAAACAGAGAGCGCGAAACAGAGGGACTGAAACAGAGGGCGAGAAACAGAGGGGCTGAAACAGACGGCGAGAAACAGAGGGGCTGAAACAGAGGGCGAGAAACAGAGGGGCTGAAACAGAGGGCAAGAAACAGAGGGGCTGAAACTGAGTGGCTGAATCAGAGGAGCTGAAACAGAGGGGCTGAAACAGAGGGTGAGAAACAGAGGGGCTGAAACAGAGGGCGAGAAACAGAGAGGCTGAAACAGAGAGGCTGAAACAGAGGGGTTAAAAAAGAGGGGCTGAAATAAAGCGGCTGATACAGAGGGTGAGAAACAGAGGGGCTGAAACAGAGGGCGAGAAACAGAGTTGCTGAAACATGGCGAGAAACAGAGGGGCTGAAACAGAGGGGCTGAAACAGAGGGGCTGAAACAGAGGGCGAGAAACAGAGGGGCTGAAACAGAGGGCGAGAAACAGAGGGGCTGAAACAGAGGGCGAGAAACAGAGGGGCTGAAACAGAGGGCGAGAAACAGAGGGGCTGAAACAGAGGGGCTGAATCAGAGGGGCTGCAACAGAGGGGCTGAATCAGAGGGGCTGACACAGAGTGCGAGAAAGAGAGGGGCTGAATCAGAGGGGCTGAAACACAGGGCGAGAAACAGAAAGACTGAAACAGAGGGCGAGAAACAGAGGGGCTGAAACAGAGGGGCTGAAACAGATGGTGAGAAACAGAGGGGATTAAACAGAGGGCGAGAAACAGAGGGGCTGAAACAGAGGGGCTGAAACAGAGGGGCTTAATCAGAGGGGCTGATTCAGAGGGGCTGAAACAGAGGGGCTGAATGAGAGGGGCTGAAACAGAGGGCGAGAAACAGAGTGGCTGAAACAGAGGGGCTGAAACAGAGGGGCTGAATGAGAGGGGCTGAAACAGAGGGCGAGAAACAGAGTGGCTGAAACAGAGGGCGAGAAACAGACGGGCAGAAACAGAGGGCGAGAAACAGAGGGGCTGAAACAGAGGGGCTGAAACAGAGAGCGCGAAACAGAGGGACTGAAACAGAGGGCGAGAAACAGAGGGGCTGAAACAGACGGCGAGAAACAGAGGGGCTGAAACAGAGGGCGAGAAACAGAGGGGCTGAAACAGAGGGCAAGAAACAGAGGGGCTGAAACTGAGTGGCTGAATCAGAGGAGCTGAAACAGAGGGGCTGAAACAGAGGGCGAGAAACAAAGAGCGAGAAACAGAGAGGCTGAAACAGAGGGGTTAAAAAAGAGGGGCTGAAACAAAGCGGCTGATACAGAGGGTGAGAAACAGAGGGGCTGAAACAGAGGGCGAGAAACAGAGTTGCTGAAACAGAGGGGTTAAAAAAGAGGGGCTGAAACAAAGCGGCTGAAACAGAGGGGCTGAAACAGAGGGGCTGAAACAGAGGGGCTGAAACAGAGGGGCTGAAACAGAGGGCAAGAAACAGAGGGGCTGAAACAGAGGGCGAGAAACAGAGGGGCTGAAACAGAGGGCGAGAAACAGAGGGGCTAAAACAGAGGGCGATAAACAGAGGGGCTGAAACAGAGGGCGAGAAACAGAGGGGCTGAAACAGAGGGCGAGAAACAGAGAGGCTGAAACAGAGGGCGAGAAACAGAGGGGCTGAAACTGAGGGGCTGAAACAGAGGGGCTGAATCAGAGGGGCTGATTCAGAGGGGCTGAAACAGAGGGGCTGAATCAGAGAGCGAGAAACAGAGTGGCTGAAACAGAGGGCGAGAAACAGAGTGGCTGAAACAGAGGGCGAGAAACAGACGGGCAGAAACAGAGGGCGAGAAACTGAGGGGCTGAAACAGAGGGGCTGAAACAGAGAGCGCGAAACAGAGGGACTGAAACAGAGGGCGAGAAACAGAGGGGCTGAGACAGACGGCGAGAAACAGAGGGGCTGAAACAGAGGGCGAGAAACAGAGGGGCTGAAACAGAGGGCAAGAAACAGAGGGGCTGAAACTGAGTGGCTGAAACAGAAGGGCTGAAACAGAGGGGCTGAAACAGAGGGCGAGAAACAGAGGGGCTGAATCAGAGGGGCTGAATCAGAGGAGCTGAAACAGAGGGGCTGAAACAGAGGGCGAGAAACAGTGGGGCTGAAACAGAGGGCGAGAAACAGAGGGCGAGAAACAGAGAGGCTGAAACAGAGGGGCTGAAACAGAGGGGCTGAAACAAAGCGGCTGATACAGAGGGCGAGAAACAGAGGGGCTGAAACAGAGGGCAAGAAACAGAGGGGCTGAAACTGAGTGGCTGAATCAGAGGAGCTGAAACAGAGGGGCTGAAACAGAGGGTGAGAAACAGAGGGGCTGAAACAGAGGGCGAGAAACAGAGAGCGAGAAACAGAGAGGCTGAAACAGAGGGGTTAAAAAAGAGGGGCTGAAATAAAGCGGCTGATACAGAGGGTGAGAAACAGAGGGGCTGAAACAGAGAGCGAGAAACAGAGTTGCTGAAACATGGCGAGAAACAGAGGGGCTGAAACAGAGGGGTTGAAACAGAGGGGCTGAAACAGAGGGGCTGAAACAGAGGGCGAGAAACAGAGGGGCTGAAACAGAGGGCGAGAAACAGAGGGGCTGAAACAGAGGGCGAGAAACAGAGGGGCTGAAACAGAGGGGCTGAATCAGAGGGGCTGCAACAGAGGGGCTGAATCAGAGGGGCTGACACAGAGTGCGAGAAAGAGAGGGGCTGAATCAGAGGGGCTGAAACACAGGGCGAGAAACAGAAAGACTGAAACAGAGGGCGAGAAACAGAGGGGCTGAAACAGAGGGGCTGAAACAGATGGTGAGAAACAGAGGGGATTAAACAGAGGGCGAGAAACAGAGGGGCTGAAACAGAGGGGCTGAAACAGAGGGGCTGAAACAGAGAGCGCGAAACAGAGGGACTGAAACAGAGGGCGAGAAACAGAGGGGCTGAAACAGAGGGGCTGAAACAGAGGCGCTGAAACAGAGGGGCTGAACCAGAGGGGTTAAACAGAGGGCGAGAAACAGAGGGGCTGAAACAGAGGGCGAGAAACAGAGGGGCTGAAACAGAGGGGCTGAATCAGAGGGGCTGCAACAGAGAGGCTGAATCAGAGGGGCTGACACAGAGTGCGAGAAAGAGAGGGGCTGAATCAGAGGGGCTGAATCGGAGGGGCTGAAACAGAGGGGCTGAAACAGAGGGCGAGAAACAGGGGCTGAAACAGAGGGCGAGAAACAGAGGGGCTAAAACAGAGGGCGAGAAACAGAGGGGCTGAATCAGAGGGGCTGAAACAGAGGGCGAGAAACAGAGGGGCTGAAACAGAGGGCGAGAAACAGAGGGGCTGAAACAGAGGGCGAGAAACAGAGGGTGAGAAACAGAGGGGCTGAAACAGAGGGCGAGAAACAGAGGGGCTGAAACAGAGGGGCTGAATCAGAGGGGCTGATTGAGAGGGGCTGAAACAGAGGGGCTGAATGAGAGGGGCTGAAACAGAGGGCGAGAAACAGAGTGGCTGAAACAGGGGGCGAGAAACAGACGGGCAGAAACAGAGGGCGAGAAACAGAGGGGCTGAAACAGAGGGGCTGAAACAGAGAGCGCGAAACAGAGGGACTGAAACAGAGGGCGAGAAACAGAGGGGCTGAAACAGACGGCGAGAAACAGAGGGGCTGAAACAGAGGGCGAGAAACAGAGGGGCTGAAACAGAGGGCAAGAAACAGAGGGGCTGAAACTGAGTGGCTGAATCAGAGGAGCTGAAACAGAGGGGCTGAAACAGAGGGTGAGAAACAGAGGGGCTGAAACAGAGGGCGAGAAACAGAGAGCGAGAAACAGAGAGGCTGAAACAGAGGGGTTAAAAAAGAGGGGCTGAAATAAAGCGGCTGATACAGAGGGTGAGAAACAGAGGGGCTGAAACAGAGGGCGAGAAACAGAGTTGCTGAAACATGGCGAGAAACAGAGGGGCTGAAACAGAGGGGCTGAAACAGAGGGGCTGAAACAGAGGGGCTGAAACAGAGGGGCTGAAACAGAGGGCGAGAAACAGAGGGGCTGAAACAGAGGGCGAGAAACAGAGGGGCTGAAACAGAGGGCGAGAAACAGAGGGGCTGAAACAGAGGGGCTGAATCAGAGGGGCTGCAACAGAGGGGCTGAATCAGAGGGGATGACACAGAGTGCGAGAAAGAGAGGGGCTGAATCAGAGGGGCTGAAACACAGGGCGAGAAACAGAAAGACTGAAACAGAGGGCGAGAAACAGAGGGGCTGAAACAGAGGGGCTGAAACAGATGGTGAGAAACAGAGGGGATTAAACAGAGGGCGAGAAACAGAGGGGCTGAAACAGAGGGGCTGAAACAGAGGGGCTGAAACAGAGAGCGCGAAACAGAGGGACTGAAACAGAGGGCGAGAAACAGAGGGGCTGAAACAGAGGGGCTGAAACAGAGGCGCTGAAACAGAGGGGCTGAACCAGAAGGGCTGAAACAGAGGGCGAGAAACAGAGGGGCTGAAACAGAGGGCCAGAAACAGAGGGCGAGAAACAGAGGGACTGAAACTGAGGGGCTGAAACAGTGGGGCTGAAACAGAGGGCGAGAAACAGAGGGGCTGAAACAGAGGGCGAGAAAGAGAGGGGCTGAAACAAAGGGGCTGAAACAGTGGGGCTGAAACAGAGGGGCTGAAACAGAGGGCGAGAAATAGAGGGGCTGAAACAGAGGGCGAGAAACAGAGGGGCTGAAACAGAGGGCGAGAAACAGAGGGGCTGAAACAGAGGGGCTGAAACAGAGGGGCTGAAACAGAGGGCGAGAAACAGGGGCTGAAACAGAGGGCGAGAAACAGAGGGGCTGAAACAGAGGGCGAGAAACAGAGGGGCTGAACCAGAGGGCGAGAAACAGAGGGTGAGAAACAGAGGGGCTGAAAAAGAGGGCGAGAAACAGAGGGGCTGAAACAGAGGGCGAGAAACAGCGGGGCTGAAACAGAGGGCGAGAAACAGAGGGTGAGAAACAGAGGGGCTGAAAGAGAGGGCGAGAAACAGAGGGGCTGAAACAGAGGGGCTGAAACAGAGGGGCTCAATCAGAGGGGCTGAATCAGACGGGCTGAATCAGACGGGCTGAAACAGAGGGCGAGAAACAGATGGGCTGAAACAGAGGGCGAGAGACAGAGGGGCTGAAAAAGAGGGCGAGAAACAGAGGGGCTGAAACAGAGGGGCTGAAACAGAGAGTGTGAATCAGAGGGGCTGAAACAGAGGGCGAGAAACAGAGGGGCTGAAACAGAGGGGCTGAATCGGAGGGGTTGAAACAGAGGGGCTGAAACAGAGGGCGAGAAACAGGGGCTGAAACAGAGGGCGAGAAACAGAGGGGCTGAAACAGAGGGCGAGAAACAGAGGGGCTGAATCAGAGGGGCTGAAACAGAGGGCGAGAAACAGAGGGGCTGAAACAGAGGGCGAGAAACCGAGGGGCTGAAACAGAGGGCGAGAAACAGAGGGTGAGAAACAGAGGGGCTGAAACAGAGGGCGAGAAACAGAGGGGCTGAAACAGAGGGGCTGAATGAGAGGGGCTGAAACAGAGGGCGAGAAACAGAGTGGCTGAAACAGAGGGCGAGAAACAGACGGGCAGAAACAGAGGGCGAGAAACAGAGGGGCTGAAACAGAGGGGCTGAAACAGAGAGCGCGAAACAGAGGGACTGAAACAGAGGGCGAGAAACAGAGGGGCTGAAACAGACGGCGAGAAACAGAGGGGCTGAAACAGAGGGCGAGAAACAGAGGGGCTGAAACAGAGGGCAAGAAACAGAGGGGCTGAAACTGAGTGGCTGAATCAGAGGAGCTGAAACAGAGGGGCTGAAACAGAGGGTGAGAAACAGAGGGGCTGAAACAGAGGGCGAGAAACAGAGAGCGAGAAACAGAGAGGCTGAAACAGAGGGGTTAAAAAAGAGGGGCTGAAATAAAGCGGCTGATACAGAGGGTGAGAAACAGAGGGGCTGAAACAGAGGGCGAGAAACAGAGTTGCTGAAACATGGCGAGAAACAGAGGGGCTGAAACAGAGGGGCTGAAACAGAGGGGCTGAAACAGAGGGCGAGAAACAGAGGGGCTGAAAAAGAGGGCGAGAAACAGAGGGGCTGAAACAGAGGGCGAGAAACAGAGGGGCTGAAACAGAGGGCGAGAAACAGAGGGGCTGAAACAGAGGGGCTGAATCAGAGGGGCTGCAACAGAGGGGCTGAATCAGAGGGGCTGACACAGAGTGCGAGAAAGAGAGGGGCTGAATCAGAGGGGCTGAAACACAGGGCGAGAAACAGAAAGACTGAAACAGAGGGCGAGAAACAGAGGGGCTGAAACAGAGGGGCTGAAACAGATGGTGAGAAACAGAGGGGATTAAACAGAGGGCGAGAAACAGAGGGGCTGAAACAGAGGGGCTGAAACAGAGGGGCTGAATCAGAGGGGCTGATTCAGAGGGGCTGAAACAGAGGGGCTGAATGAGAGGGGCTGAAACAGAGGGTGAGAAACAGAGTGGCTGAAACAGAGGTGCTGAAACAGAGAGCGCGAAACAGAGGGACTGAAACAGAGGGCGAGAAACAGAGGGGCTGAAACAGAGGGCGAGAAACAGGGGCTGAAACAGAGGGCGAGAAACAGAGGGGCTGAAACAGAGGGCGAGAAACTGAGGGGCTGAATCAGAGGGGCTGAAACAGAGGGCGAGAAACAGAGGGGCTGAAACAGAGGGCGAGAAACAGAGGGGCTGAAACAGAGGGCGAGAAACAGAGGGTGAGAAACAGAGGGGCTGAAACAGAGGGCGAGAAACAGAGGGGCTGAAACAGAGGGGCTGAATCAGAGGGGCTGATTCAGAAGGGCTGAAACAGAGGGGCTGAATGAGAGGGGCTGAAACAGAGGGCGAGAAACAGAGTGGCTGAAACAGAGGGCGAGAAACAGACGGGCAGAAACAGAGGGCGAGAAACAGAGGGGCTGAAACAGAGGGGCTGAAACAGAGAGCGCGAAACAGAGGGACTGAAACAGAGGGCGAGAAACAGAGGGGCTGAAACAGACGGCGAGAAACAGAGGGGCTGAAACAGAGGGCGAGAAACAGAGGGGCTGAAACAGAGGGCAAGAAACAGAGGGGCTGAAACTGAGTGGCTGAATCAGAGGAGCTGAAACAGAGGGGCTGAAACAGAGGGTGAGAAACAGAGGGGCTGAAACAGAGGGCGAGAAACAGAGAGGCTGAAACAGAGAGGCTGAAACAGAGGGGTTAAAAAAGAGGGGCTGAAATAAAGCGGCTGATACAGAGGGTGAGAAACAGAGGGGCTGAAACAGAGGGCGAGAAACAGAGTTGCTGAAACATGGCGAGAAACAGAGGGGCTGAAACAGAGGGGCTGAAACAGAGGGGCTGAAACAGAGGGCGAGAAACAGAGGGGCTGAAACAGAGGGCGAGAAACAGAGGGGCTGAAACAGAGGGGCTGAAACAGAGGGCGAGAAACAGAGGGGCTGAAACAGAGGGGCTAAATCAGAGGGGCTGCAACAGAGGGGCTGAATCAGAGGGGCTGACACAGAGTGCGAGAAAGAGAGGGGCTGAATCAGAGGGGCTGAAACACAGGGCGAGAAACAGAAAGACTGAAACAGAGGGCGAGAAACAGAGGGGCTGAAACAGAGGGGCTGAAACAGATGATGAGAAACAGAGGGGATTAAACAGAGGGCGAGAAACAGAGGGGCTGAAACAGAGGGGCTGAAACAGAGGGGCTGAATCAGAGGGGCTGATTCAGAGGGGCTGAAACAGAGGGGCTGAATGAGAGGGGCTGAAACAGAGGGCGAGAAACAGAGTGGCTGAAACAGAGGGGCTGAAACAGAGGGGCTGAATGAGAGGGGCTGAAACAGAGGGCGAGAAACAGAGTGGCTGAAACAGAGGGCGAGAAACAGACGGGCAGAAACAGAGGGCGAGAAACAGAGGGGCTGAAACAGAGGGGCTGAAACAGAGAGCGCGAAACAGAGGGACTGAAACAGAGGGCGAGAAACAGAGGGGCTGAAACAGACGGCGAGAAACAGAGGGGCTGAAACAGAGGGCGAGAAACAGAGGGGCTGAAACAGAGGGCAAGAAACAGAGGGGCTGAAACTGAGTGGCTGAATCAGAGGAGCTGAAACAGAGGGGCTGAAACAGAGGGCGAGAAACAAAGAGCGAGAAACAGAGAGGCTGAAACACAGGGGTTAAAAAAGAGGGGCTGAAACAAAGCGGCTGATACAGAGGGTGAGAAACAGAGGGGCTGAAACAGAGGGCGAGAAACAGAGTTGCTGAAACAGAGGGGTTAAAAAAGAGGGGCTGAAACAAAGCGGCTGAAACAGAGGGGCTGAAACAGAGGGGCTGAAACAGAGGGGCTGAAACAGAGGGGCTGAAACAGAGGGCAAGAAACAGAGGGGCTGAAACAGAGGGCGAGAAACAGAGGGGCTGAAACAGAGGGCGAGAAACAGAGGGGCTGAAACAGAGGGCGATAAACAGAGGGGCTGAAACAGAGGGCGAGAAACAGAGGGGCTGAAACAGAGGGCGAGAAACAGAGAGGCTGAAACAGAGGGCGAGAAACAGAGGGGCTGAAACAGAGGGGCTGAAACAGAGGGGCTGAATCAGAGGGGCTGATTCAGAGGGGCTGAAACAGAGGGGCTGAATCAGAGAGCGAGAAACAGAGTGGCTGAAACAGAGGGCGAGAAACAGAGTGGCTGAAACAGAGGGCGAGAAACAGACGGGCAGAAACAGAGGGCGAGAAACAGAGGCGCTGAAACAGAGGGGATGAAACAGAGAGCGCGAAACAGAGGGACTGAAACAGAGGGCGAGAAACAGAGGGGCTGAGACAGACGGCGAGAAACAGAGGGGCTGAAACAGAGGGCGAGAAACAGAGGGGCTGAAACAGAGGGCAAGAAACAGAGGGGCTGAAACTGAGTGGCTGAAACAGAAGGGCTGAAACAGAGGGGCTGAAACAGAGGGCGAGAAACAGAGGGGCTGAATCAGAGGGGCTGAATCAGAGGAGCTGAAACAGAGGGGCTGAAACAGAGGGCGAGAAACAGTGGGGCTGAAACAGAGGGCGAGAAACAGAGGGCGAGAAACAGAGAGGCTGAAACAGAGGGGCTGAAACAGAGGGGCTGAAACAAAGCGGCTGATACAGAGGGCGAGAAACAGAGGGGCTGAAACAGAGGGCGAGAATCAGAGTCGCTGAAACATGGCGAGAAACAGAGGGGCTGAAACAGAGGGGCTGAAACAGAGGGGCTGAAACAGAGGGCAAGAAACAGAGGGGCTGAAACAGAGGGCGAGAAACAGAGGGGCTGAAAAAGAGGGCGAGAAACAGAGGGGCTGAAACAGAGGGGCTGAAACAGAGGGGCTGAAACAGAGGGCGAGAAACAGAGAGGCTGAAACAGAGGGCGAGAAACAGCGTGGCTGAAACAGAGGGCAAGAAACAGAGGGGCTGAAACAGAGGGCGAGAAACAGAGGGGCTGAAACAGAGGGCGAGAAACAGTGGGGCAGAAACAGAGTGCGAGAATCGGAGGGGCTGAAACAGAGGGGCTGAAACAGAGGGGCTGAAACAGAGGGCGAGAAACAGAGGGGCTGAAACAGAGGGGCTGAAACAGAGGGCGAGAAACAGAGTGGCTGAAACAGAGGGCGAGAAACAGACGGGCAGAAACAGAGGGCGAGAAACAGAGGGGCTGAAACAGAGGGGCTGAAACAGAGGGCGAGAAACAGAGGGCGAGAAACAGTGGGGCTGAAACAGAGGGCGAGAAACAGAGGGGCTGAAACAGAGGGGCTGAAACAGAGGGGCTGAAACAGAGGGCGAGAAACAGAGGGGCTGAAACAGAGGGGCTGAAACAGAGGAGCTGAAACAGAGGGGATGAAACAGAGGGCGAGAAACAGAAGGGCTGAAACAGAGGGGCTGAAACAGAGGAGCTGAAACAGAGGGCGAGAAACAGAGAGGCTGAAACAGAGGGCGAGAAACAGACGGGCTGAAACAGAGGGCGAGAAACAGAGGGGCTGAAACAGAGGGGCTGAAACAGTGGGGCTGAAACAGAGGGCGAGAAACAGAGGGGCTGAAACAGAGGGGCTGAAACAGAGGAGCTGAAACAGAGGGCGAGAAACAGAGAGGCTGAAACAGAGGGCGAGAAACAGAGTGGCTGAAACAGAGGGCAAGAAACAGAGTGGCTGAAACAGAGGGCGAGAAACAGAGGGGCTGAAACAGAGGGGCTGAAACAGAGGGCGAGAAACAGAGGGGCTGAAACAGAGGGCAAGAAACAGAGGGGCTGAAACTGAGTGGCTGAATCAGAGGAGCTGAAACAGAGGGGCTGAAACAGAGGGCGAGAAACAGAGGGGCTGAAACAGAGGGCGAGAAACAGAGAGCGAGAAACAGAGAGGCTGAAACAGAGGGGTTAAAAAAGAGGGGCTGAAACAAAGGGGCTGATACAGAGGGTGAGAAACAGAGGGGCTGAAACAGAGGGCGAGAAACAGAGTTGCTGAAACATGGCGAGAAACAGAGTGGCTGAAACAGAGTGGCTGAAACAGAGGGGCTGAAACAGAGGGGCTGAAACAGAGGGGCTGAAACAGAGGGCAAGAAACAGAGGGGCTGAAACAGAGGGCGAGAAACAGAGGGGCTGAAACAGAGGGCAAGAAACAGAGGGGCTGAAACAGAGGGCGAGAAACAGAGGGGCTGAAACAGAGGGTGAGAAACAGAGGGGCTGAAACAGAGGGCGAGAAACAGTGGGGCAGAAACAGAGTGCGAGAATCGGAGGGGCTGAAACAGAGGGGCTGAAACAGAGGGGCTGAAACAGAGGGCGAGAAACAGAGGGGCTGAAACAGAGGGCGAGAAACAGAGGGGCTGAAACAGAGGGCGAGAAACAGAGGGCGAGAAACAGAGGGGCTGAAACACAGGGCGAGAAACAGAGGGGCTGAAACAGAGGGGCTGAAACAGAGGGGCTGAAACAGAGGGCGAGAAACAGAGGGGCTGAAACAGAGGGGCTGAAACAGAGGAGCTGAAACAGAGGGGATGAAACAGAGGGCGAGAAACAGAAGGGCTGAAACAGAGGGGCTGAAACAGAGGAGCTGAAACAGAGGGCGAGAAACAGAGAGGCTGAAACAGAGGGCGAGAAACAGACGGGCTGAAACAGAGGGCGAGAAACAGAGGGGCTGAAACAGAGGGGCTGAAACAGTGGGGCTGAAACAGAGGGCGAGAAACAGAGGGGCTGAAACAGAGGGGCTGAAACAGAGGAGCTGAAACAGAGGGCGAGAAACAGAGAGGCTGAAACAGAGGGCGAGAAACAGAGTGGCTGAAACAGAGGGCAAGAAACAGAGGGGCTGAAACAGAGGGGCTGAATCAGAGGGGCTGACACAGAGTACGAGAAATAGAGGGGCTGAATCAGAGGAGCTGAAACACAGGGCGAGAAACAGAAAGACTGAAACAGAGGGCGAGAAACAGAGGGGCTGAAACAGAGGGGCTGAAACAGATGGTGAAAACAGAGGGGATTAAACAGAGGGCGAGAAACAGAGGGGCTGAAACAGAGGGGCTGAAACAGAGGGGCTGAATCAGAGGGGCTGATTCAGAGGGGCTGAAACAGAGGGGCTGAATGAGAGGGGCTGAAACAGAGGGCGAGAAACAGAGTGGCTGAAACAGAGGGCGAGAAACAGACGGGCAGAAACAGAGGGCGAGAAACAGAGGGGCTGAAACAGAGGGGCTGAAACAGAGAGCGCGAAACAGAGGGACTGAAACAGAGGGCGAGAAACAGAGGGGCTGAATCAGAGGGGCTGAAACAGAGGGCGAGAAACAGAGGGGCTGAAACAGAGGGCGAGAAACAGAGGGGCTGAAACAGAGGGCGAGAAACAGAGGGTGAGAAACAGAGGGGCTGAAACAGAGGGCGAGAAACAGAGGGGCTGAAACAGAGGGGCTGAATCAGAGGGGCTGATTCAGAGGGGCTGAAACAGAGGGGCTGAAACAGAGGGGCTGAAACAGAGGGGCTGAAACAGATGGTGAGAAACAGAGGGGATTAAACAGAGGGCGAGAAACAGAGGGGCTGAAAGAGAGGGGCTGAAACAGAGGGGCTGAATCAGAGGGGCTGATTCAGAGGGGCTGAAACAGAGGGGCTGAATGAGAGGGGCTGAAACAGAGGGCGAGAAACAGAGTGGCTGAAACAGAGGGGCTGAAACAGAGAGCGCGAAACAGAGGGACTGAAACAGAGGGCGAGAAACAGAGGGGCTGAAACAGACGGCGAGAAACAGACGGGCAGAAACAGAGGGCGAGAAACAGAGGGGCTGAAACAGAGGGGCTGAAACAGAGAGCGCGAAACAGAGGGACTGAAACAGAGGGCGAGAAACAGAGGGGCTGAAACAGACGGCGAGAAACAGAGGGGCTGAAACAGAGGGCGAGAAACAGAGGGGCTGAAACAGAGGGCAAGAAACAGAGGGGCTGAAACTGAGTGGCTGAATCAGAGGAGCTGAAACAGAGGGGCTGAAACAGAGGGCGAGAAACAGAGGGGCTGAAACAGAGGGCGAGAAACAGAGAGCGAGAAACAGAGAGGCTGAAACAGAGGGGTTAAAAAAGAGGGGCTGAAACAAAGCGGCTGATACAGAGGGTGAGAAACAGAGGGGCTGAAACAGAGGGCGAGAAACAGAGTTGCTGAAACAGAGGGGTTAAAAAAGAGGGGCTGAAACAAAGCGGCTGAAACAGAGGGGCTGAAACAGAGGGGCTGAAACAGAGGGGCTGAAACAGAGGGGCTTAAACAGAGGGCAAGAAACAGAGGGGCTGAAACAGAGGGCGAGAAACAGAGGGGCTGAAACAGAGGGCGAGAAACAGAGGGGCTGAAACAGAGGGCGATAAACAGAGGGGCTGAAACAGAGGGGCTGAAACAGAGGGGCTGAAACAGAGGGCGAGAAACAGAGAGGCTGAAACAGAGGGCGAGAAACAGAGGGGCTGAAACAGAGGGGCTGAAACAGAGGGGCTGAATCAGAGGGGCTGATTCAGAGGGGCTGAAACAGAGGGGCTGAATCAGAGAGCGAGAAACAGAGTGGCTGAAACAGAGGGCGAGAAACAGAGTGGCTGAAACAGAGGGCGAGAAACAAACGGGCAGAAACAGAGGGCGAGAAACAGAGGGGCTGAAACAGAGGGGCTGAAACAGAGAGCGCGAAACAGAGGGACTGAAACAGAGGGCGAGAAACAGAGGGGCTGAAACAGACGGCGAGAAACAGAGGGGCTGAAACAGAGGGCGAGAAACAGAGGGGCTGAAACAGAGGGCAAGAAACAGAGGGGCTGAAACTGAGTGGCTGAAACAGAAGGGCTGAAACAGAGGGGCTGAAACAGAGGGCGAGAAACAGAGGGGCTGAATCAGAGGGGCTGAATCAGAGGAGCTGAAACAGAGGGGCTGAAACAGAGGGCGAGAAACAGTGGGGCTGAAACAGAGGGCGAGAAACAGAGGGCGAGAAACAGAGAGGCTGAAAGAGAGGGGCTGAAACAGAGGGGCTGAATCAGAGGGGCTGATTCAGAGGGGCTGAAACAGAGGGGCTGAATGAGAGGGGCTGAAACAGAGGGCGAGAAACAGAGTGGCTGAAACAGAGGGGCTGAAACAGAGAGCGCGAAACAGAGGGACTGAAACAGAGGGCGAGAAACAGAGGGGCTGAAACAGACGGCGAGAAACAGACGGGCAGAAACAGAGGGCGAGAAACAGAGGGGCTGAAACAGAGGGGCTGAAACAGAGAGCGCGAAACAGAGGGACTGAAACAGAGGGCGAGAAACAGAGGGGCTGAAACAGACGGCGAGAAACAGAGGGGCTGAAACAGAGGGCGAGAAACAGAGGGGCTGAAACAGAGGGCAAGAAACAGAGGGGCTGAAACTGAGTGGCTGAATCAGAGGAGCTGAAACAGAGGGGCTGAAACAGAGGGCGAGAAACAGAGGGGCTGAAACAGAGGGCGAGAAACAGAGAGCGAGAAACAGAGAGGCTGAAACAGAGGGGTTAAAAAAGAGGGGCTGAAACAAAGCGGCTGATACAGAGGGTGAGAAACAGAGGGGCTGAAACAGAGGGCGAGAAACAGAGTTGCTGAAACAGAGGGGTTAAAAAAGAGGGGCTGAAACAAAGCGGCTGAAACAGAGGGGCTGAAACAGAGGGGCTGAAACAGAGGGGCTGAAACAGAGGGGCTGAAACAGAGGGCAAGAAACAGAGGGGCTGAAACAGAGGGCGAGAAACAGAGGGGCTGAAACAGAGGGCGAGAAACAGAGGGGCTGAAACAGAGGGCGATAAACAGAGGGGCTGAAACAGAGGGGCTGAAACAGAGGGGCTGAAACAGAGGGCGAGAAACAGAGAGGCTGAAACAGAGGGCGAGAAACAGAGGGGCTGAAACAGAGGGGCTGAAACAGAGGGGCTGAATCAGAGGGGCTGATTCAGAGGGGCTGAAACAGAGGGGCTGAATCAGAGAGCGAGAAACAGAGTGGCTGAAACAGAGGGCGAGAAACAGAGTGGCTGAAACAGAGGGCGAGAAACAAACGGGCAGAAACAGAGGGCGAGAAACAGAGGGGCTGAAACAGAGGGGCTGAAACAGAGAGCGCGAAACAGAGGGACTGAAACAGAGGGCGAGAAACAGAGGGGCTGAAACAGACGGCGAGAAACAGAGGGGCTGAAACAGAGGGCGAGAAACAGAGGGGCTGAAACAGAGGGCAAGAAACAGAGGGGCTGAAACTGAGTGGCTGAAACAGAAGGGCTGAAACAGAGGGGCTGAAACAGAGGGCGAGAAACAGAGGGGCTGAATCAGAGGGGCTGAATCAGAGGAGCTGAAACAGAGGGGCTGAAACAGAGGGCGAGAAACAGTGGGGCTGAAACAGAGGGCGAGAAACAGAGGGCGAGAAACAGAGAGGCTGAAACAGAGGGGCTGAAACAGAGGGGCTGAAACAAAGCGGCTGATACAGAGGGCGAGAAACAGAGGGGCTGAAACAGAGGGCGAGAAACAGAGTCGCTGAAACATGGCGAGAAACAGAGGGGCTAAATCAGAGGGGCTGAAACAGAGGGGCTGAAACAGAGGGCAAGAAACAGAGGGGCTGAAACAGAGGGCGAGAAACAGAGGGGCTGAAAAAGAGGGCGAGAAACAGAGGGGCTGAAACAGAGGGGCTGAAACAGAGGGGTGAAACAGAGGGCGAGAAACAGAGAGGCTGAAACAGAGGGCGAGAAACAGCGTGGCTGAAACAGAGGGCAAGAAACAGAGGGGCTGAAACAGAGGGCGAGAAACAGTGGGGCAGAAACAGAGTGCGAGAATCGGAGGGGCTGAAACAGAGGGGCTGAAACAGAGGGGCTGAAACAGAGGGCGAGAAACAGAGGGGCTGAAACAGAGGGCGAGAAACAGAGGGGCTGAAACAGAGGGCGAGAAACAGAGGGCGAGAAACAGAGGGGCTGAAACAGAGGGCGAGAAACAGAGGGGCTGAAACAGAGGGGCTGAAACAGAGGGTCTGAAACAGAGGGCGAGAAACAGAGGGGCTGAAACAGAGGGGCTGAAACAGAGGAGCTGAAACAGAGGGGATGAAACAGAGGGCGAGAAACAGAAGGGCTGAAACAGAGGGGCTGAAACAGAGGAGCTGAAACAGAGGGCGAGAAACAGAGAGGCTGAAACAGAGGGCGAGAAACAGACGGGCTGAAACAGAGGGCGAGAAACAGAGGGGCTGAAACAGAGGGGCTGAAACAGTGGGGCTGAAACAGAGGGCGAGAAACAGAGGGGCTGAAACAGAGGGGCTGAAACAGAGGAGCTGAAACAGAGGGCGAGAAACAGAGAGGCTGAAACAGAGGGCAAGAAACAGAGGGGCTGAAACAGAGGGCGAGAAACAGAGGGGCTGAAACAGAGGGGCTGAAACAGAGGGGCTGAATCAGAGGGGCTGACACAGAGTACGAGAAAGAGAGGGGCTGAATCAGAGGGTCTGAAACAGAGGGCGAGAAACAGAAAGACTGAAACAGAGGGCGAGAAACAGAGGGGCTGAAACAGAGGGGCTGAAACAGATGGTGAGAAACAGAGGGGATTAAGCAGAGGGCGAGAAACAGAGGGGCTGAAACAGAGGGGCTGAAACAGAGGGGCTGAATCAGAGGGGCTGATTCAGAGGGGCTAAAACAGAGGGGCTGAATGAGAGGGGCTGAAACAGAGGGCGAGAAACAGAGTGGCTGAAACAGAGGGCGAGAAACAGACGGGCAGAAACAGAGGGCGAGAAACAGAGGGGCTGAAACAGAGGGGCTGAAACAGAGAGCGCGAAACAGAGGGACTGAAACAGAGGGCGAGAAACAGAGGGGCTGAAACAGACGGCGAGAAACAGAGGGGCTGAAACAGAGGGCGAGAAACAGAGGGGCTGAAACAGAGGGCAAGAAACAGAGGGGCTGAAACTGAGTGGCTGAATCAGAGGAGCTGAAACAGAGGGGCTGAAACAGAGAGCGAGAAACAGAGGGGCTGAAACAGAGGGCGAGAAACAGAGAGCGAGAAACAGAGAGGCTGAAACAGAGGGGTTAAAAAAGAGGGGCTGAAACAAAGGGGCTGATACAGAGGGTGAGAAACAGAGGGGCTGAAACTGAGGGCGAGAAACAGAGTTGCTGAAACATGGCGAGAAACAGAGTGGCTGAAACAGAGTTCCTGAAACAGAGGGGCTGAAACAGAGGGGCTGAAACAGAGGGGCTGAAACAGAGGGCCAAGAAACAGAGGGGCTGAAACAGAGGGCGAGAAACAGAGGGGCTGAAACAGAGGGCGAGAAACAGAGGGGCTGAAACAGAGGGTGAGAAACAGAGGGGCTGAAACAGAGGGCGAGAAACAGTGGGGCAGAAACAGAGTGCGAGAATCGGAGGGGCTGAAACAGAGGGGCTGAAACAGAGGGGCTGAAACAGAGGGCGAGAAACAGAGGGGCTGAAACAGAGGGCGAGAAACAGAGGGGCTGAAACAGAGGGCGAGAAACAGAGGGCGAGAAACAGAGGGGCTGAAACAGAGGGCGAGAAACAGAGGGGCTGAAACAGAGGGGCTGAAACAGAGGGGCTGAAACAGAGGGCGAGAAACAGAGGGGCTGAAACAGAGGGGCTGAAACAGAGGAGCTGAAACAGAGGGGATGAAACAGAGGGCGAGAAACAGAAGGGCTGAAACAGAGGGGCTGAAACAGAGGAGCTGAAACAGAGGGCGAGAAACAGAGAGGCTGAAACAGAGGGCGAGAAACAGACGGGCTGAAACAGAGGGCGAGAAACAGAGGGGCTGAAACAGAGGGGCTGAAACAGTGGGGCTGAAACAGAGGGCGAGAAACAGAGGGGCTGAAACAGAGGGGCTGAAACAGAGGAGCTGAAACAGAGGGCGAGAAACAGAGAGGCTGAAACAGAGGGCGAGAAACAGAGTGGCTGAAACAGAGGGCAAGAAACAGAGGGGCTGAAACAGAGGGCGAGAAACAGAGGGGCTGAAACAGAGGGGCTGAAACAGATGGTGAGAAACAGAGGGGATTAAACAGAGGGCGAGAAACAGAGGGGCTGAAACAGAGGGGCTGAAACAGAGGGGCTGAATCAGAGGGGCTGATTCAGAGGGGCTGAAACAGAGGGGCTGAATGAGAGGGGCTGAAACAGAGGGCGAGAAACAGAGTGGCTGAAACAGAGGGCGAGAAACAGACGGGCAGAAACAGAGGGCGAGAAACAGAGGGGCTGAAACAGAGGGGCTGAAACAGAGAGCGCGAAACAGAGGGACTGAAACAGAGGGCGAGAAACAGAGGGGCTGAAACAGACGGCGAGAAACAGAGGGGCTGAAACAGAGGGCGAGAAACAGAGGGGCTGAAACAGACGGCAAGAAACAGAGGGGCTGAAACTGAGTGGCTGAATCAGAGGAGCTGAAACAGAGGGGCTGAAACAGAGGGCGAGAAACAGAGGGGCTGAAACAGAGGGCGAGAAACAGAGAGCGAGAAACAGAGAGGCTGAAACAGAGGGGTTAAAAAAGAGGGGCTGAAACAAAGGGGCTGATACAGAGGGTGAGAAACAGAGGGGCTGAAACAGAGGGCGAGAAACAGAGTTGCTGAAACATGGCGAGAAACAGAGTGGCTGAAACAGAGTGGCTGAAACAGAGGGGCTGAAACAGAGGGGCTGAAACAGAGGGGCTGAAACAGAGGGCAAGAAACAGAGGGGCTGAAACAGAGGGCGAGAAACAGAGGGGCTGAAACAGAGGGCGAGAAACAGAGGGGCTGAAACAGAGGGCGAGAAACAGAGGGGCTGAAACAGAGGGGCTGAAACAGAGGGGCTGAAACAGAGGGCAAGAAACAGAGAGGCTGAAACAGAGGGCGAGAAACAGAGGGGATGAAACAGAGGGGCTGAAACAGAGGGGCTGAATCAGAGGGGCTGATTCAGAGGGGCTGAAACAGAGGGGCTGAATCAGAGGGGCTGAAACAGAGGGCGAGAAACAGACGGGCAGAAACAGAGGGCGAGAAACAGAGGGGCTGAAACAGAGGGGCTGAAACAGAGAACGCGAAACAGAGGGACTGAAACAGAGGGCGAGAAACAGAGGGGCTGAAACAGACGGCGAGAACAGAGGGGCCGAAAAAGAGGGCGACAAACAGAGGGGCTGAAACAGTGGGCAAGAAACAGAGGGGCTGAAACTGAGTGGCTGAAACAGAAGGGCTGAAACAGAGGGGCTGAAACAGAGGGCGAGAAACAGAGGGGCTGAATCAGAGGGGCTGAATCAGAGGAGCTGAAACAGAGGGGCTGAAACAGAGGGCGAGAAACAGAGGGGCTGAAACAGAGGGCGAGAAACAGAGGGCGAGAAACAGAGAGGCTGAAACAGAGGGGCTGAAACAGAGGGGCTGAAACAAAGCGGCTGATACAGAGGGCGAGAAACAGATGGGCTGAAACAGAGGGCGAGAAACAGAGTCGCTGAAACATGGCGAGAAACAGAGGGGCTGAAACAAAGGGGCTGAAACAGAGGGGCTGAAACAGAGGGGCTGAAACAGAGGGCAAGAAACAGAGGGGCTGAAACAGAGGGCGAGAAACAGAGGGGCTGAAAAAGAGGGCGAGAAACAGAGGGGCTGAAACAGAGGGGCTGAAACAGAGGGGCTGAAACAGAGGGCGAGAAACAGAGAGGCTGAAACAGAGGGCGAGAAACAGCGTGGCTGAAACAGAGGGCAAGAAACAGAGGGGCTGAAACAGAGGGCGAGAAACAGAGGGGCTGAAACAGAGGGCGAGAAACAGTGGGGCAGAAACAGAGTGCGAGAATCGGAGGGGCTGAAACAGAGGGGCTGAAACAGAGGGGCTGAAACAGAGGGCGAGAAACAGAGGGGCTGAAACAGAGGGCGAGAAACAGAGGGGCTGAAACAGAGGGCGAGAAACAGAGGGCGAGAAACAGAGGGGCTGAAACAGAGGGCGAGAAACAGAGGGGCTGAAACAGAGGGGCTGAAACAGAGGGTCTGAAACAGAGGGCGAGAAACAGAGGGGCTGAAACAGAGGGGCTGAAACAGAGGAGCTGAAACAGAGGGGATGTAACAGAGGGCGAGAAACAGAGGGGCTGAAACAGAGGGGCTGAAACAGAGGAGCTGAAACAGAGGGCGAGAAACAGAGAGGCTGAAACAGAGGGCGAGAAACAGACGGGCTGAAACAGAGGGCGAGAAACAGAGGGGCTGAAACAGAGGGGCTGAAACAGTGGGGCTGAAACAGAGGGCGAGAAACAGAGGGGCTGAAACAGAGGGGCTGAAACAGAGGAGCTGAAACAGAGGGCGAGAAACAGAGTGGCTGAAACAGAGGGCACGAAACAGAGGGGCTGAAACAGAGGGCGAGAAACAGAGAGGCTGAAACAGAGGGGCTGAAACAGAGGGGCTGAAACAAAGCGGCTGATACAGAGGGCGAGAAACAGAGTGGCTGAAACAGAGGGCAAGAAACAGAGGGGCTGAAACAGAGGGCGAGAAACAGAGGGGCTGAAACAGCGGGGCTGAAACAGAGGGGCTGAAACAGAGGCGCTGAAACAGAGGGGCTGAACCAGAACGGCTGAAACAGAGGGCGAGAAACAGAGGGGCTGAAACAGAGGGCCAGAAACAGTGGGCGAGAAACAGAGGGACTGAAACTGAGGGGCTGAAACAGTGGGGCTGAAACAGAGGGCGAGAAACAGAGCGGCTGAAACATAGGGCGAGAAAGAGAGGGGCTGAAACAGAGGGCGACAAACAGAGGGGCTGAAACAGTGGGCAAGAAACAGAGGGGCTGAAACTGAGTGGCTGAAACAGAAGGGCTGAAACAGAGGGGCTGAAACAGAGGGCGAGAAACAGAGGGGCTGAATCAGAGGGCGACAAACAGAGGGGCTGAAACAGTGGGCAAGAAACAGAGGGGCTGAAACTGAGTGGCTGAAACAGAAGGGCTGAAACAGAGGGGCTGAAACAGAGGGCGAGAAACAGAGGGGCTGAATCAGAGGGGCTGAATCAGGGTAGCTGAAACAGAGGGGCTGAAACAGAGGGCGAGAAACAGAGGGGCTGAAACAGAGGGCGAGAAACAGAGGGCGAGAAACAGAGAGGCTGAAACAGAGGGGCTGAAACAGAGGGGCTGAAACAAAGCGGCTGATACAGAGGGCGAGAAACAGAGGGGCTGAAACAGAGGGCGAGAAACAGAGTCACTGAAACATGGCGAGAAACAGAGGGGCTGAAACAGAGGGGCTGAAACAGAGGGGCTGAAACAGAGGGGCTGAAACAGAGGGCAAGAAACAGAGGGGCTGAAACAGAGGGCGAGAAACAGAGGGGCTGAAAAAGAGGGCGAGAAACAGAGGGGCTGAAACAGAGGGGCTGAAACAGAGGGGCTGAAACAGAGGGCAAGAAACAGAGGGGCTGAAACTGAGTGGCTGAATCAGAGGAGCTGAAACAGAGGGGCTGAAACAGAGGGCGAGAAACAGAGGGGCTGAAACAGAGGGCGAGAAACAGAGAGCGAGAAACAGAGAGGCTGAAACAGAGGGGTTAAAAAAGAGGGGCTGAAACAAAGGGGCTGATACAGAGGGTGAGAAACAGAGGGGCTGAAACAGAGGGCGAGAAACAGAGGGGCTGAAACAGAGGGCGAGAAACAGAGGGCGAGAAACAGAGGGGCTGAAACAGAGGGCGAGAAACAGAGGGGCTGAAACAGAGGGGCTGAAACAGAGGGCAAGAAACAGAGGGGCTGAAACAGAGGGCGAGAAACAGAGGGGCTGAAACAGAGGGCTAGAAACAGAGGGGCTGAAACAGAGGGCGAGAAACAGAGGGGCTGAAACAGAGGGGCTGAAACAGAGGGGCTGAAACAGAGGGCAAGAAACAGAGAGGCTGAAACAGAGGGCGAGAAACAGAGGGGATGAAACAGAGGGGCTAAACAGAGGGGCTGAATCAGAGGGGCTGATTCAGAGGGGCTGAAACAGAGGGGCTGAATCAGAGGGGCTGAAACAGAGGGCGAGAAACAGACGGGCAGAAACAGAGGGCGAGAAACAGAGGGGCTGAAACAGAGGGGCTGAAACAGAGAGCGCGAAACAGAGGGACTGAAACAGAGGGCGAGAAACAGAGGGGCTGAAACAGACGGCGAGAACAGAGGGGCTGAAACAGAGGGCGACAAACAGAGGGGCTGAAACAGTGGGCAAGAAACAGAGGGGCTGAAACTGAGTGGCTGAAACAGAAGGGCTGAAACAGAGGGGCTGAAACAGAGGGCGAGAAACAGAGGGGCTGAATCAGAGGGGCTGAATCAGAGGAGCTGAAACAGAGGGGCTGAAACAAAGGGCGAGAAACAGAGGGGCTGAAACAGAGGGCGAGAAACAGAGGGCGAGAAACAGAGAGGCTGAAACAGAGGGGCTGAAACAGAGGGGCTGAAACAAAGCGGCTGATACAGAGGGCGAGAAACAGAGGGGCTGAAACAGAGGGCGAGAAACAGAGTCGCTGAAACATGGCGAGAAACAGAGGGGCTGAAACAAAGGGGCTGAAACAGAGGGCGAGAAACAGAGGGGCTGAAACAGAGGGCGAGAAACAGTGGGGCAGAAACAGAGTGCGAGAATCGGAGGGGCTGAAACAGAGGGGCTGAAACAGAGGGGCTGAAACAGAGGGCGAGAAACAGAGGGGCTGAAACAGAGGGCGAGAAACAGAGGGGCTGAAACAGAGGGCGAGAAACAGAGGGCGAGAAACAGAGGGGCTGAAACAGAGGGCGAGAAACAGAGGGGCTGAAACAGAGGGGCTGAAACAGAGGGTCTGAAACAGAGGGCGAGAAACAGAGGGGCTGAAACAGAGGGGCTGAAACAGAGGAGCTGAAACAGAGGGGATGTAACAGAGGGTGAGAAACAGAGGGGCTGAAACAGAGGGGCTGAAACAGAGGAGCTGAAACAGAGGGCGAGAAACAGAGAGGCTGAAACAGAGGGCGAGAAACAGACGGGCTGAAACAGAGGGCGAGAAACAGAGGGGCTGAAACAGAGGGGCTGAAACAGTGGGCTGAAACAGAGGGCGAGAAACAGAGAGGCTGAAACAGAGGGCGAGAAACAGCGTGGCTGAAACAGAGGGCAAGAAACAGAGGGGCTGAAACTGAGGGCGAGAAACAGAGGGGCTGAAACAGAGGGCGAGAAACAGTGGGGCAGAAACAGAGTGCGAGAATCGGAGGGGCTGAAACAGAGGGGCTGAAACAGAGGGGCTGAAACAGAGGGCGAGAAACAGAGGGGCTGAAACAGAGGGCGAGAAACAGAGGGGCTGAAACAGAGGGCGAGAAACAGAGGGCGAGAAACAGAGGGGCTGAAACAGAGGGCGAGAAACAGAGGGGCTGAAACAGAGGGGCTGAAACAGAGGGTCTGAAACAGAGGGCGAGAAACAGAGGGGCTGAAACAGAGGGGCTGAAACAGAGGAGCTGAAACAGAGGGGATGTAACAGAGGGCGAGAAACAGAGGGGCTGAAACAGAGGGGCTGAAACAGAGGAGCTGAAACAGAGGGCGAGAAACAGAGAGGCTGAAACAGAGGGCGAGAAACAGACGGGCTGAAACAGAGGGCGAGAAACAGAGGGGCTGAAACAGAGGGGCTGAAACAGTGGGGCTGAAACAGAGGGCGAGAAACAGAGGGGCTGAAACAGAGGGGCTGAAACAGAGGAGCTGAAACAGAGGGCGAGAAACAGAGTGGCTGAAACAGAGGGCAAGAAACAGAGGGGCTGAAACAGAGGGCGAGAAACAGAGAGGCTGAAACAGAGGGGCTGAAACAGAGGGGCTGAAACAAAGCGGCTGATACAGAGGGCGAGAAACAGAGTGGCTGAAACAGAGGGCAAGAAACAGAGGGGCTGAAACAGAGGGCGAGAAACAGAGGGGCTGAAACAGAGGGGCTGAAACAGAGGGGCTGAAACAGAGGCGCTGAAACAGAGGGGCTGAACCAGAACGGCTGAAACAGAGGGCGAGAAACAGAGGGGCTGAAACAGAGGGCCAGAAACAGTGGGCGAGAAACAGAGGGACTGAAACTGAGGGGCTGAAACAGTGGGGCTGAAACAGAGGGCGAGAAACAGAGCGGCTGAAACATAGGGCGAGAAAGAGAGGGGCTTAAACAGAGGGCGACAAACAGAGGGGCTGAAACAGTGGGCAAGAAACAGAGGGGCTGAAACTGAGTGGCTGAAACAGAAGGGCTGAAACAGAGGGGCTGAAACAGAGGGCGAGAAACAGAGGGGCTGAATCAGAGGGCGACAAACAGAGGGGCTGAAACAGTGGGCAAGAAACAGAGGGGCTGAAACTGAGTGGCTGAAACAGAAGGGCTGAAACAGAGGGGCTGAAACAGAGGGCGAGAAACAGAGGGGCTGAATCAGAGGGGCTGAATCAGGGTAGCTGAAACAGAGGGGCTGAAACAGAGGGCGAGAAACAGAGGGGCTGAAACAGAGGGCGAGAAACAGAGGGCGAGAAACAGAGAGGCTGAAACAGAGGGGCTGAAACAGAGGGGCTGAAACAAAGCGGCTGATACAGAGGGCGAGAAACAGAGGGGCTGAAACAGAGGGCGAGAAACAGAGTCGCTGAAACATGGCGAGAAACAGAGGGGCTGAAACAGAGGGGCTGAAACAGAGGGGCTGAAACAGAGGGGCTGAAACAGAGGGCAAGAAACAGAGGGGCTGAAACAGAGGGCGAGAAACAGAGGGGCTGAAAAAGAGGGCGAGAAACAGAGGGGCTGAAACAGAGGGGCTGAAACAGAGGGCAAGAAACAGAGGGGCTGAAACTGAGTGGCTGAATCAGAGGAGCTGAAACAGAGGGGCTGAAACAGAGGGCGAGAAACAGAGGGGCTGAAACAGAGGGCGAGAAACAGAGAGCGAGAAACAGAGAGGCTGAAACAGAGGGGTTAAAAAAGAGGGGCTGAAACAAAGGGGCTGATACACAGGGTGAGAAACAGAGGGGCTGAAACAGAGGGCGAGAAACAGAGGGGCTGAAACAGAGGGCGAGAAACAGAGGGCGAGAAACAGAGGGGCTGAAACAGAGGGCGAGAAACAGAGGGGCTGAAACAGAGGGGCTGAAACAGAGGGCAAGAAACAGAGGGGCTGAAACAGAGGGCGAGAAACAGAGGGGCTGAAACAGAGGGCTAGAAACAGAGGGGCTGAAACAGAGGGCGAGAAACAGAGGGGCTGAAACAGAGGGGCTGAAACAGAGGGGCTGAAACAGAGGGCAAGAAACAGAGAGGCTGAAACAGAGGGCGAGAAACAGAGGGGATGAAACAGAGGGGCTAAACAGAGGGGCTGAATCAGAGGGGCTGATTCAGAGGGGCTGAAACAGAGGGGCTGAATCAGAGGGGCTGAAACAGAGGGCGAGAAACAGACGGGCAGAAACAGAGGGCGAGAAACAGAGGGGCTGAAACAGAGGGGCTGAAACAGAGAGCGCGAAACAGAGGGACTGAAACAGAGGGCGAGAAACAGAGGGGCTGAAACAGACGGCGAGAACAGAGGGGCTGAAACAGAGGGCGACAAACAGAGGGGCTGAAACAGTGGGCAAGAAACAGAGGGGCTGAAACTGAGTGGCTGAAACAGAAGGGCTGAAACAGAGGGGCTGAAACAGAGGGCGAGAAACAGAGGGGCTGAATCAGAGGGGCTGAATCAGAGGAGCTGAAACAGAGGGGCTGAAACAAAGGGCGAGAAACAGAGGGGCTGAAACAGAGGGCGAGAAACAGAGAGCGAGAAACCGAGAGGCTGAAACAGAGGGGCTGAAACAGAGGGGCTGAAACAAAGCGGCTGATACAGAGGGCGAGAAACAGAGGGGCTGAAACAGAGGGCGAGAAACAGAGTCGCTGAAACATGGCGAGAAACAGAGGTGCTGAAACAAAGGGGCTGAAACAGAGGGCGAGAAACAGAGGGGCTGAAACAGAGGGCGAGAAACAGTGGGGCAGAAACAGAGTGCGAGAATCGGAGGGGCTGAAACAGAGGGGCTGAAACAGAGGGGCTGAAACAGAGGGCGAGAAACAGAGGGGCTGAAACAGAGGGCGAGAAACAGAGGGGCTGAAACAGAGGGCGAGAAACAGAGGGCGAGAAACAGAGGGGCTGAAACAGAGGGCGAGAAACAGAGGGGCTGAAACAGAGGGGCTGAAACAGAGGGTCTGAAACAGAGGGCGAGAAACAGAGGGGCTGAAACAGAGGGGCTGAAACAGAGGAGCTGAAACAGAGGGGATGTAACAGAGGGCGAGAAACAGAGGGGCTGAAACAGAGGGGCTGAAACAGAGGAGCTGAAACAGAGGGCGAGAAACAGAGAGGCTGAAACAGAGGGCGAGAAACAGACGGGCTGAAACAGAGGGCGAGAAACAGAGGGGCTGAAACAGAGGGGCTGAAACAGTGGGGCTGAAACAGAGGGCGAGAAACAGAGGGGCTGAAACAGAGGGGCTGAAACAGAGGAGCTGAAACAGAGGGCGAGAAACAGAGTGGCTGAAACAGAGGGCAAGAAACAGAGGGGCTGAAACAGAGGGCGAGAAACAGAGAGGCTGAAACAGAGGGGCTGAAACAGAGGGGCTGAAACAAAGCGGCTGATACAGAGGGCGAGAAACAGAGTGGCTGAAACAGAGGGCAAGAAACAGAGGGGCTGAAACAGAGGGCGAGAAACAGAGGGGCTGAAACAGAGGGGCTGAAACAGAGGGGCTGAAACAGAGGCGCTGAAACAGAGGGGCTGAACCAGAACGGCTGAAACAGAGGGCGAGAAACAGAGGGGCTGAAACAGAGGGCCAGAAACAGTGGGCGAGAAACAGAGGGACTGAAACTGAGGGGCTGAAACAGTGGGGCTGAAACAGAGGGCGAGAAACAGAGCGGCTGAAACATAGGGCGAGAAAGAGAGGGGCTGAAACAGAGGGCGACAAACAGAGGGGCTGAAACAGTGGGCAAGAAACAGAGGGGCTGAAACTGAGTGGCTGAAACAGAAGGGCTGAAACAGAGGGGCTGAAACAGAGGGCGAGTAACAGAGGGGCTGAATCAGAGGGCGACAAACAGAGGGGCTGAAACAGTGGGCAAGAAACAGAGGGGCTGAAACTGAGTGGCTGAAACAGAAGGGCTGAAACAGAGGGGCTGAAACAGAGGGCGAGAAACAGAGGGGCTGAATCAGAGGGGCTGAATCAGGGTAGCTGAAACAGAGGGGCTGAAACAGAGGGCGAGAAACAGAGGGGCTGAAACAGAGGGCGAGAAACAGAGGGCGAGAAACAGAGAGGCTGAAACAGAGGGGCTGAAACAGAGGGGCTGAAACAAAGCGGCTGATACAGAGGGCGAGAAACAGAGGGGCTGAAACAGAGGGCGAGAAACAGAGTCGCTGAAACATGGCGAGAAACAGAGGGGCTGAAACAGAGGGGCTGAAACAGAGGGGCTGAAACAGAGGGGCTGAAACAGAGGGCAAGAAACAGAGGGGCTGAAACAGAGGGCGAGAAACAGAGGGGCTGAAAAAGAGGGCGAGAAACAGAGGGGCTGAAACAGAGGGGCTGAAACAGAGGGGCTGAAACAGAGGGCAAGAAACAGAGGGGCTGAAACTGAGTGGCTGAATCAGAGGAGCTGAAACAGAGGGGCTGAAACAGAGGGCGAGAAACAGAGGGGCTGAAACAGAGGGCGAGAAACAGAGAGCGAGAAACAGAGAGGCTGAAACAGAGGGGTTAAAAAAGAGGGGCTGAAACAAAGGGGCTGATACAGAGGGTGAGAAACAGAGGGGCTGAAACAGAGGGCGAGAAACAGAGGGGCTGAAACAGAGGGCGAGAAACAGAGGGCGAGAAACAGAGGGGCTGAAACAGAGGGCGAGAAACAGAGGGGCTGAAACAGAGGGGCTGAAACAGAGGGCAAGAAACAGAGGGGCTGAAACAGAGGGCGAGAAACAGAGGGGCTGAAACAGAGGGCTAGAAACAGAGGGGCTGAAACAGAGGGCGAGAAACAGAGGGGCTGAAACAGAGGGGCTGAAACAGAGGGGCTGAAACAGAGGGCAAGAAACAGAGAGGCTGAAACAGAGGGCGAGAAACAGAGGGGATGAAACAGAGGGGCTAAACAGAGGGGCTGAATCAGAGGGGCTGATTCAGAGGGGCTGAAACAGAGGGGCTGAATCAGAGGGGCTGAAACAGAGGGCGAGAAACAGACGGGCAGAAACAGAGGGCGAGAAACAGAGGGGCTGAAACAGAGGGGCTGAAACAGAGAGCGCGAAACAGAGGGACTGAAACAGAGGGCGAGAAACAGAGGGGCTGAAACAGACGGCGAGAACAGAGGGGCTGAAACAGAGGGCGACAAACAGAGGGGCTGAAACAGTGGGCAAGAAACAGAGGGGCTGAAACTGAGTGGCTGAAACAGAAGGGCTGAAACAGAGGGGCTGAAACAGAGGGCGAGAAACAGAGGGGCTGAATCAGAGGGGCTGAATCAGAGGAGCTGAAACAGAGGGGCTGAAACAAAGGGCGAGAAACAGAGGGGCTGAAACAGAGGGCGAGAAACAGAGGGCGAGAAACAGAGAGGCTGAAACAGAGGGGCTGAAACAGAGGGGCTGAAACAAAGCGGCTGATACAGAGGGCGAGAAACAGAGGGGCTGAAACAGAGGGCGAGAAACAGAGTCGCTGAAACATGGCGAGAAACAGAGGGGCTGAAACAAAGGGGCTGAAACAGAGGGGCTGAAACAGAGGGGCTGAAACAGAGGGCAAGAAACAGAGGGGCTGAAACAGAGGGCGAGAAACAGAGGGGCTGAAAAAGAGGGCGAGAAACAGAGGGGCTGAAACAGAGGGGCTGAAACAGAGGGGCTGAAACAGAGGGCGAGAAACAGAGAGGCTGAAACAGAGGGCGAGAAACAGCGTGGCTGAAACAGAGGGCAAGAAATAGAGGGTCTGAAACAGAGGGCGAGAAACAGAGGGGCTGAAACAGAGGGCGAGAAACAGTGGGGCAGAAACAGAGTGCGAGAATCGGAGGGGCTGAAACAGAGGGGCTGAAACAGAGGGGCTGAAACAGAGGGCGAGAAACAGAGGGGCTGAAACAGAGGGCGAGAAACAGAGGGGCTGAAACAGAGGGCGAGAAACAGAGGGCGAGAAACAGAGGGGCTGAAACAGAGGGCGAGAAACAGAGGGGCTGAAACAGAGGGGCTGAAACAGAGGGTCTGAAACAGAGGGCGAGAAACAGAGGGGCTGAAACAGAGGGGCTGAAACAGAGGAGCTGAAACAGAGGGGATGTAACAGAGGGCGAGAAACAGAGGGGCTGAAACAGAGGGGCTGAAACAGAGGAGCTGAAACAGAGGGCGAGAAACAGAGAGGCTGAAACAGAGGGCGAGAAACAGACGGGCTGAAACAGAGGGCGAGAAACAGAGGGGCTGAAACAGAGGGGCTGAAACAGTGGGGCTGAAACAGAGGGCGAGAAACAGAGGGGCTGAAACAGAGGGGCTGAAACAGAGGAGCTGAAACAGAGGGCGAGAAACAGAGGGCGAGAAACAGAGAGGCTGAAACAGAGGGGCTGAAACAGAGGGGCTGAAACAAAGCGGCTGATACAGAGGGCGAGAAACAGAGTGGCTGAAACAGAGGGCAAGAAACAGAGGGGCTGAAACAGAGGGCGAGAAACAGAGGGGCTGAAACTGAGGGGCTGAAACAGAGGGGCTGAAACAGAGGCGCTGAAACAGAGGGGCTGAACCAGAACGGCTGAAACAGAGGGCGAGAAACAGAGGGGCTGAAACAGAGGGCCAGAAACAGTGGGCGAGAAACAGAGGGACTGAAACTGAGGGGCTGAAACAGTGGGGCTGAAACAGAGGGCGAGAAACAGAGCGGCTGAAACATAGGGCGAGAAAGAGAGGGGCTGAAACAGAGGGCGACAAACAGAGGGGCTGAAACAGTGGGCAAGAAACAGAGGGGCTGAAACTGAGTGGCGGAAACAGAAGGGCTGAAACAGAGGGGCTGAAACAGAGGGCGAGAAACAGAGGGGCTGAATCAGAGGGCGACAAACAGAGGGGCTGAAACAGTGGGCAAGAAACAGAGGGGCTGAAACTGAGTGGCTGAAACAGAAGGGCTGAAACAGAGGGGCTGAAACAGAGGGCGAGAAACAGAGGGGCTGAATCAGAGGGGCTGAATCAGGGTAGCTGAAACAGAGGGGCTGAGACAGAGGGCGAGAAACAGAGGGGCTGAAACAGAGGGCGAGAAACAGAGGGCGAGAAACAGAGAGGCTGAAACAGAGGGGCTGAAACAGAGGGGCTGAAACAAAGCGGCTGATACAGAGGGCGAGAAACAGAGGGGCTGAAACAGAGGGCGAGAAACAGAGTCGCTGAAACATGGCGAGAAACAGAGGGGCTGAAACAGAGGGGCTGAAACAGAGGGGCTGAAACAGAGGGGCTGAAACAGAGGGCAAGAAACAGAGGGGCTGAAACAGAGGGCGAGAAACAGAGGGGCTGAAAAAGAGGGCGAGAAACAGAGGGGCTGAAACAGAGGGGCTGAAACAGAGGGGCTGAAACAGAGGGCGAGAAACAGAGAGGCTGAAACAGAGGGCGAGAAACAGAGGGGCTGAAACAGAGGGCAAGAAACAGAGGGGCTGAAACAGAGGGCGAGAAACAGAGGGGCTGAAACAGAGGGCGAGAAACAGTGGGGCAGAAACAGAGTGCGAGAATCGGAGGGGCTGAAACAGAGGGGCTGAAACAGAGGGCGAGAAACAGCGTGGCTGAAACAGAGGGCGAGAAACAGAGGGGCTGAAACAGAGGGCGAGAAACAGAGGGCGAGAAACAGAGGGGCTGAAACAGAGGGTGAGAAACAGAGGGGCTGAAACAGAGGGCGAGAAACAGAGGGCGAGAAACAGAGGGGCTGAAACAGAGGGCGAGAAACAGAGGGGCTGAAACAGGGGGATGAAACAGAGGGTCTGAAACAGAGGGCGAGAAACAGAGGGGCTGAAACAGAGGGGCTGAAACAGAGGAGCTGAAACAGAGGGGATGTAACAGAGGGCGAGAAACAGAGGGGCTGAAACAGAGGGGCTGAAACAGAGGAGCTGAAACAGAGGGCGAGAAACAGAGAGGCTGAAACAGAGGGCGAGAAACAGACGGGCTGAAACAGAGGGCGAGAAACAGAGGGGCTGAAACAGAGGGGCTGAAACAGTGGGGCTGAAACAGAGGGCGAGAAACAGAGGGGCTGAAACAGAGGGGCTGAAACAGATGAGCTGAAACAGAGGGCGAGAAACAGAGTGGCTGAAACAGAGGGCAAGAAACAGAGGGGCTGAAACAGAGGGCGAGAAACAGAGAGGCTGAAACAGAGGGGCTGAAACAGAGGGGCTGAAACAAAGCGGCTGATACAGAGGGCGAGAAACAGAGTGGCTGAAACAGAGGGCAAGAAACAGAGGGGCTGAAACAGAGGGCGAGAAACAGAGGGGCTGAAACAGAGGGGCTGAAACAGAGGGGCTGAAACAGAGGCGCTGAAACAGAGGGGCTGAACCAGAACGGCTGAAACAGAGGGCGAGAAACAGAGGGGCTGAAACAGAGGGCCAGAAACAGTGGGCGAGAAACAGAGGGACTGAAACTGAGGGGCTGAAACAGTGGGGCTGAAACAGAGGGCGAGAAACAGAGCGGCTGAAACATAGGGCGAGAAAGAGAGGGGCTGAAACAGAGGGCGACAAACAGAGGGGCTGAAACAGTGGGCAAGAAACAGAGGGGCTGAAACTGAGTGGCTGAAACAGAAGGGCTGAAACAGAGGGGCTGAAACAGAGGGCGAGAAACAGAGGGGCTGAATCAGAGGGCGACAAACAGAGGGGCTGAAACAGTGGGCAAGAAACAGAGGGGCTGAAACTGAGTGGCTGAAACAGAAGGGCTGAAACAGAGGGGCTGAAACAGAGGGCGAGAAACAGAGGGGCTGAATCAGAGGGGCTGAATCAGGGTAGCTGAAACAGAGGGGCTGAAACAGAGGGCGAGAAACAGAGGGGCTGAAACAGAGGGCGAGAAACAGAGGGCGAGAAAAAGAGAGGCTGAAACAGAGGGGCTGAAACAGAGGGGCTGAAACAAAGCGGCTGATACAGAGGGCGAGAAACAGAGGGGCTGAAACAGAGGGCGAGAAACAGAGTCGCTGAAACATGGCGAGAAACAGAGGGGCTGAAACAGAGGGGCTGAAACAGAGGGGCTGAAACAGAGGGGCTGAAACAGAGGGCAAGAAACAGAGGGGCTGAAACAGAGGGCGAGAAACAGAGGGGCTGAAAAAGAGGGCGAGAAACAGAGGGGCTGAAACAGAGGGGCTGAAACAGAGGGGCTGAAACAGAGGGCAAGAAACAGAGGGGCTGAAACTGAGTGGCTGAATCAGAGGAGCTGAAACAGAGGGGCTGAAACAGAGGGCGAGAAACAGAGGGGCTGAAACAGAGGGCGAGAAACAGAGAGCGAGAAACAGAGAGGCTGAAACAGAGGGGTTAAAAAAGAGGGGCTGAAACAAAGGGGCTGATACAGAGGGTGAGAAACAGAGGGGCTGAAACAGAGGGCGAGAAACAGAGGGGCTGAAACAGAGGGCGAGAAACAGAGGGCGAGAAACAGAGGGGCTGAAACAGAGGGCGAGAAACAGAGGGGCTGAAACAGAGGGGCTGAAACAGAGGGCAAGAAACAGAGGGGCTGAAACAGAGGGCGAGAAACAGAGGGGCTGAAACAGAGGGCTAGAAACAGAGGGGCTGAAACAGAGGGCGAGAAACAGAGGGGCTGAAACAGAGGGGCTGAAACAGAGGGGCTGAAACAGAGGGCAAGAAACAGAGAGGCTGAAACAGAGGGCGAGAAACAGAGGGGATGAAACAGAGGGGCTGAAACAGAGGGGCTGAATCAGAGGGGCTGATTCAGAGGGGCTGAAACAGAGGGGCTGAATCAGAGGGGCTGAAACAGAGGGCGAGAAACAGACGGGCAGAAACAGAGGGCGAGAAACAGAGGGGCTGAAACAGAGGGGCTGAAACAGAGAGCGCGAAACAGAGGGACTGAAACAGAGGGCGAGAAACAGAGGGGCTGAAACAGACGGCGAGAACAGAGGGGCTGAAACAGAGGGCGACAAACAGAGGGGCTGAAACAGTGGGCAAGAAACAGAGGGGCTGAAACTGAGTGGCTGAAACAGAAGGGCTGAAACAGAGGGGCTGAAACAGAGGGCGAGAAACAGAGGGGCTGAATCAGAGGGGCTGAATCAGAGGAGCTGAAACAGAGGGGCTGAAACAAAGG
This sequence comes from Chiloscyllium punctatum, assembly GCF_047496795.1. Lineage (NCBI taxonomy): Eukaryota > Metazoa > Chordata > Chondrichthyes > Orectolobiformes > Hemiscylliidae > Chiloscyllium > Chiloscyllium punctatum. The sequence continues at coordinate 551,972 of NC_092763.1, read as the reverse complement.
GCGAGAAACAGAGGGGCTGAAACAGAGGGCGAGAAACAGAGGGCGAGAAACAGAGAGGCTGAAACAGAGGGGCTGAAACAGAGGGGCTGAAACAAAGCGGCTGATACAGAGGGCGAGAAACAGAGGGGCAGAAACAGAGGGCGAGAAACAGAGGGGCTGAAACAGAGGGGCTGAAACAGAGAGCGCGAAACAGAGGGACTGAAACAGAGGGCGAGAAACAGAGGGGCTGAAACAGACGGCGAGAAACAGAGAGGCTGAAACAGAGGGCGAGAAACAGAGGGGCTGAAACAGAGGGCAAGAAACAGAGGGGCTGAAACAGAGGGCGAGAAACAGAGGGGCTGAAACAGAGGGCGAGAAACAGTGGGGCAGAAACAGAGTGCGAGAATCGGAGGGGCTGAAACAGAGGGGCTGAAACAGAGGGCGAGAAACAGCGTGGCTGAAACAGAGGGCGAGAAACAGAGGGGCTGAAACAGAGGGCGAGAAACAGAGGGCGAGAAACAGAGGGGCTGAAACAGAGGGTGAGAAACAGAGGGGCTGAAACAGAGGGCGAGAAACAGAGGGCGAGAAACAGAGGGGCTGAAACAGAGGGCGAGAAACAGAGGGGCTGAAACAGGGGGATGAAACAGAGGGTCTGAAACAGAGGGCGAGAAACAGAGGGGCTGAAACAGAGGGGCTGAAACAGAGGAGCTGAAACAGAGGGGATGTAACAGAGGGCGAGAAACAGAGGGGCTGAAACAGAGGGGCTGAAACAGAGGAGCTGAAACAGAGGGCGAGAAACAGAGAGGCTGAAACAGAGGGCGAGAAACAGACGGGCTGAAACAGAGGGCGAGAAACAGAGGGGCTGAAACAGAGGGGCTGAAACAGTGGGGCTGAAACAGAGGGCGAGAAACAGAGGGGCTGAAACAGAGGGGCTGAAACAGATGAGCTGAAACAGAGGGCGAGAAACAGAGTGGCTGAAACAGAGGGCAAGAAACAGAGGGGCTGAAACAGAGGGCGAGAAACAGAGAGGCTGAAACAGAGGGGCTGAAACAGAGGGGCTGAAACAAAGCGGCTGATACAGAGGGCGAGAAACAGAGTGGCTGAAACAGAGGGCAAGAAACAGAGGGGCTGAAACAGAGGGCGAGAAACAGAGGGGCTGAAACAGAGGGGCTGAAACAGAGGGGCTGAAACAGAGGCGCTGAAACAGAGGGGCTGAACCAGAACGGCTGAAACAGAGGGCGAGAAACAGAGGGGCTGAAACAGAGGGCCAGAAACAGTGGGCGAGAAACAGAGGGACTGAAACTGAGGGGCTGAAACAGTGGGGCTGAAACAGAGGGCGAGAAACAGAGCGGCTGAAACATAGGGCGAGAAAGAGAGGGGCTGAAACAGAGGGCGACAAACAGAGGGGCTGAAACAGTGGGCAAGAAACAGAGGGGCTGAAACTGAGTGGCTGAAACAGAAGGGCTGAAACAGAGGGGCTGAAACAGAGGGCGAGAAACAGAGGGGCTGAATCAGAGGGCGACAAACAGAGGGGCTGAAACAGTGGGCAAGAAACAGAGGGGCTGAAACTGAGTGGCTGAAACAGAAGGGCTGAAACAGAGGGGCTGAAACAGAGGGCGAGAAACAGAGGGGCTGAATCAGAGGGGCTGAATCAGGGTAGCTGAAACAGAGGGGCTGAAACAGAGGGCGAGAAACAGAGGGGCTGAAACAGAGGGCGAGAAACAGAGGGCGAGAAAAAGAGAGGCTGAAACAGAGGGGCTGAAACAGAGGGGCTGAAACAAAGCGGCTGATACAGAGGGCGAGAAACAGAGGGGCTGAAACAGAGGGCGAGAAACAGAGTCGCTGAAACATGGCGAGAAACAGAGGGGCTGAAACAGAGGGGCTGAAACAGAGGGGCTGAAACAGAGGGGCTGAAACAGAGGGCAAGAAACAGAGGGGCTGAAACAGAGGGCGAGAAACAGAGGGGCTGAAAAAGAGGGCGAGAAACAGAGGGGCTGAAACAGAGGGGCTGAAACAGAGGGGCTGAAACAGAGGGCAAGAAACAGAGGGGCTGAAACTGAGTGGCTGAATCAGAGGAGCTGAAACAGAGGGGCTGAAACAGAGGGCGAGAAACAGAGGGGCTGAAACAGAGGGCGAGAAACAGAGAGCGAGAAACAGAGAGGCTGAAACAGAGGGGTTAAAAAAGAGGGGCTGAAACAAAGGGGCTGATACAGAGGGTGAGAAACAGAGGGGCTGAAACAGAGGGCGAGAAACAGAGGGGCTGAAACAGAGGGCGAGAAACAGAGGGCGAGAAACAGAGGGGCTGAAACAGAGGGCGAGAAACAGAGGGGCTGAAACAGAGGGGCTGAAACAGAGGGCAAGAAACAGAGGGGCTGAAACAGAGGGCGAGAAACAGAGGGGCTGAAACAGAGGGCTAGAAACAGAGGGGCTGAAACAGAGGGCGAGAAACAGAGGGGCTGAAACAGAGGGGCTGAAACAGAGGGGCTGAAACAGAGGGCAAGAAACAGAGAGGCTGAAACAGAGGGCGAGAAACAGAGGGGATGAAACAGAGGGGCTGAAACAGAGGGGCTGAATCAGAGGGGCTGATTCAGAGGGGCTGAAACAGAGGGGCTGAATCAGAGGGGCTGAAACAGAGGGCGAGAAACAGACGGGCAGAAACAGAGGGCGAGAAACAGAGGGGCTGAAACAGAGGGGCTGAAACAGAGAGCGCGAAACAGAGGGACTGAAACAGAGGGCGAGAAACAGAGGGGCTGAAACAGACGGCGAGAACAGAGGGGCTGAAACAGAGGGCGACAAACAGAGGGGCTGAAACAGTGGGCAAGAAACAGAGGGGCTGAAACTGAGTGGCTGAAACAGAAGGGCTGAAACAGAGGGGCTGAAACAGAGGGCGAGAAACAGAGGGGCTGAATCAGAGGGGCTGAATCAGAGGAGCTGAAACAGAGGGGCTGAAACAAAGGGCGAGAAACAGAGGGGCTGAAACAGAGGGCGAGAAACAGAGGGCGAGAAACAGAGAGGCTGAAACAGAGGGGCTGAAACAGAGGGGCTGAAACAAAGCGGCTGATACAGAGGGCGAGAAACAGAGGGGCAGAAACAGAGGGCGAGAAACAGAGGGGCTGAAACAGAGGGGCTGAAACAGAGAGCGCGAAACAGAGGGACTGAAACAGAGGGCGAGAAACAGAGGGGCTGAAACAGACGGCGAGAACAGAGGGGCTGAAACAGAGGGCGACAAACAGAGGGGCTGAAACAGTGGGCAAGAAACAGAGGGGCTGAAACTGAGTGGCTGAAACAGAAGGGCTGAAACAGAGGGGCTGAAACAGAGGGCGAGAAACAGAGGGGCTGAATCAGAGGGGCTGAATCAGAGGAGCTGAAACAGAGGGGCTGAAACAAAGGGCGAGAAACAGAGGGGCTGAAACAGAGGGCGAGAAACAGAGGGCGAGAAACAGAGAGGCTGAAACAGAGGGGCTGAAACAGAGGGGCTGAAACAAAGCGGCTGATACAGAGGGCGAGAAACAGAGGGGCTGAAACAGAGGGCGAGAAACAGAGTCGCTGAAACATGGCGAGAAACAGAGGGGCTGAAACAAAGGGGCTGAAACAGAGGGGCTGAAACAGAGGGGCTGAAACAGAGGGCAAGAAACAGAGGGGCTGAAACAGAGGGCGAGAAACAGAGGGGCTGAAAAAGAGGGCGAGAAACAGAGGGGCTGAAACAGAGGGGCTGAAACAGAGGGGCTGAAACAGAGGGCGAGAAACAGAGAGGCTGAAACAGAGGGCGAGAAACAGCGTGGCTGAAACAGAGGGCAAGAAATAGAGGGTCTGAAACAGAGGGCGAGAAACAGAGGGGCTGAAACAGAGGGCGAGAAACAGTGGGGCAGAAACAGAGTGCGAGAATCGGAGGGGCTGAAACAGAGGGGCTGAAACAGAGGGGCTGAAACAGAGGGCGAGAAACAGAGGGGCTGAAACAGAGGGCGAGAAACAGAGGGGCTGAAACAGAGGGCGAGAAACAGAGGGCGAGAAACAGAGGGGCTGAAACAGAGGGCGAGAAACAGAGGGGCTGAAACAGAGGGGCTGAAACAGAGGGTCTGAAACAGAGGGCGAGAAACAGAGGGGCTGAAACAGAGGGGCTGAAACAGAGGAGCTGAAACAGAGGGGATGTAACAGAGGGCGAGAAACAGAGGGGCTGAAACAGAGGGGCTGAAACAGAGGAGCTGAAACAGAGGGCGAGAAACAGAGAGGCTGAAACAGAGGGCGAGAAACAGACGGGCTGAAACAGAGGGCGAGAAACAGAGGGGCTGAAACAGAGGGGCTGAAACAGTGGGGCTGAAACAGAGGGCGAGAAACAGAGGGGCTGAAACAGAGGGGCTGAAACAGAGGAGCTGAAACAGAGGGCGAGAAACAGAGGGCGAGAAACAGAGAGGCTGAAACAGAGGGGCTGAAACAGAGGGGCTGAAACAAAGCGGCTGATACAGAGGGCGAGAAACAGAGTGGCTGAAACAGAGGGCAAGAAACAGAGGGGCTGAAACAGAGGGCGAGAAACAGAGGGGCTGAAACTGAGGGGCTGAAACAGAGGGGCTGAAACAGAGGCGCTGAAACAGAGGGGCTGAACCAGAACGGCTGAAACAGAGGGCGAGAAACAGAGGGGCTGAAACAGAGGGCCAGAAACAGTGGGCGAGAAACAGAGGGACTGAAACTGAGGGGCTGAAACAGTGGGGCTGAAACAGAGGGCGAGAAACAGAGCGGCTGAAACATAGGGCGAGAAAGAGAGGGGCTGAAACAGAGGGCGACAAACAGAGGGGCTGAAACAGTGGGCAAGAAACAGAGGGGCTGAAACTGAGTGGCGGAAACAGAAGGGCTGAAACAGAGGGGCTGAAACAGAGGGCGAGAAACAGAGGGGCTGAATCAGAGGGCGACAAACAGAGGGGCTGAAACAGTGGGCAAGAAACAGAGGGGCTGAAACTGAGTGGCTGAAACAGAAGGGCTGAAACAGAGGGGCTGAAACAGAGGGCGAGAAACAGAGGGGCTGAATCAGAGGGGCTGAATCAGGGTAGCTGAAACAGAGGGGCTGAGACAGAGGGCGAGAAACAGAGGGGCTGAAACAGAGGGCGAGAAACAGAGGGCGAGAAACAGAGAGGCTGAAACAGAGGGGCTGAAACAGAGGGGCTGAAACAAAGCGGCTGATACAGAGGGCGAGAAACAGAGGGGCTGAAACAGAGGGCGAGAAACAGAGTCGCTGAAACATGGCGAGAAACAGAGGGGCTGAAACAGAGGGGCTGAAACAGAGGGGCTGAAACAGAGGGGCTGAAACAGAGGGCAAGAAACAGAGGGGCTGAAACAGAGGGCGAGAAACAGAGGGGCTGAAAAAGAGGGCGAGAAACAGAGGGGCTGAAACAGAGGGGCTGAAACAGAGGGGCTGAAACAGAGGGCGAGAAACAGAGAGGCTGAAACAGAGGGCGAGAAACAGAGGGGCTGAAACAGAGGGCAAGAAACAGAGGGGCTGAAACAGAGGGCGAGAAACAGAGGGGCTGAAACAGAGGGCGAGAAACAGTGGGGCAGAAACAGAGTGCGAGAATCGGAGGGGCTGAAACAGAGGGGCTGAAACAGAGGGCGAGAAACAGCGTGGCTGAAACAGAGGGCGAGAAACAGAGGGGCTGAAACAGAGGGCGAGAAACAGAGGGCGAGAAACAGAGGGGCTGAAACAGAGGGTGAGAAACAGAGGGGCTGAAACAGAGGGCGAGAAACAGAGGGGCTGAAACAGAGGGCGAGAAACAGAGGGGCTGAAACAGGGGGATGAAACAGAGGGTCTGAAACAGAGGGCGAGAAACAGAGGGGCTGAAACAGAGGGGCTGAAACAGAGGAGCTGAAACAGAGGGGATGTAACAGAGGGCGAGAAACAGAGGGGCTGAAACAGAGGGGCTGAAACAGAGGAGCTGAAACAGAGGGCGAGAAACAGAGAGGCTGAAACAGAGGGCGAGAAACAGACGGGCTGAAACAGAGGGCGAGAAACAGAGGGGCTGAAACAGAGGGGCTGAAACAGTGGGGCTGAAACAGAGGGCGAGAAACAGAGGGGCTGAAACAGAGGGGCTGAAACAGAGGAGCTGAAACAGAGGGCGAGAAACAGAGTGGCTGAAACAGAGGGCAAGAAACAGAGGGGCTGAAACAGAGGGCGAGAAACAGAGAGGCTGAAACAGAGGGGCTGAAACAGAGGGGCTGAAACAAAGCGGCTGATACAGAGGGCGAGAAACAGAGTGGCTGAAACAGAGGGCAAGAAACAGAGGGGCTGAAACAGAGGGCGAGAAACAGAGGGGCTGAAACAGAGGGGCTGAAACAGAGGGGCTGAAACAGAGGCGCTGAAACAGAGGGGCTGAACCAGAACGGCTGAAACAGAGGGCGAGAAACAGAGGGGCTGAAACAGAGGGCCAGAAACAGTGGGCGAGAAACAGAGGGACTGAAACTGAGGGGCTGAAACAGTGGGGCTGAAACAGAGGGCGAGAAACAGAGCGGCTGAAACATAGGGCGAGAAAGAGAGGGGCTGAAACAGAGGGCGACAAACAGAGGGGCTGAAACAGTGGGCAAGAAACAGAGGGGCTGAAACTGAGTGGCTGAAACAGAAGGGCTGAAACAGAGGGGCTGAAACAGAGGGCGAGAAACAGAGGGGCTGAATCAGAGGGCGACAAACAGAGGGGCTGAAACAGTGGGCAAGAAACAGAGGGGCTGAAACTGAGTGGCTGAAACAGAAGGGCTGAAACAGAGGGGCTGAAACAGAGGGCGAGAAACAGAGGGGCTGAATCAGAGGGGCTGAATCAGGGTAGCTGAAACAGAGGGGCTGAAACAGAGGGCGAGAAACAGAGGGGCTGAAACAGAGGGCGAGAAACAGAGGGCGAGAAACAGAGAGGCTGAAACAGAGGGGCTGAAACAGAGGGGCTGAAACAAAGCGGCTGATACAGAGGGCGAGAAACAGAGGGGCTGAAACAGAGGGCGAGAAACAGAGTCGCTGAAACATGGCGAGAAACAGAGGGGCTGAAACAGAGGGGCTGAAACAGAGGGGCTGAAACAGAGGGGCTGAAACAGAGGGCAAGAAACAGAGGGGCTGAAACAGAGGGCGAGAAACAGAGGGGCTGAAAAAGAGGGCGAGAAACAGAGGGGCTGAAACAGAGGGGCTGAAACAGAGGGGCTGAAACAGAGGGCAAGAAACAGAGGGGCTGAAACTGAGTGGCTGAATCAGAGGAGCTGAAACAGAGGGGCTGAAACAGAGGGCGAGAAACAGAGGGGCTGAAACAGAGGGCGAGAAACAGAGAGCGAGAAACAGAGAGGCTGAAACAGAGGGGTTAAAAAAGAGGGGCTGAAACAAAGGGGCTGATACAGAGGGTGAGAAACAGAGGGGCTGAAACAGAGGGCGAGAAACAGAGGGGCTGAAACAGAGGGCGAGAAACAGAGGGCGAGAAACAGAGGGGCTGAAACAGAGGGCGAGAAACAGAGGGGCTGAAACAGAGGGGCTGAAACAGAGGGCAAGAAACAGAGGGGCTGAAACAGAGGGCGAGAAACAGAGGGGCTGAAACAGAGGGCTAGAAACAGAGGGGCTGAAACAGAGGGCGAGAAACAGAGGGGCTGAAACAGAGGGGCTGAAACAGAGGGGCTGAAACAGAGGGCAAGAAACAGAGAGGCTGAAACAGAGGGCGAGAAACAGAGGGGATGAAACAGAGGGGCTGAAACAGAGGGGCTGAATCAGAGGGGCTGATTCAGAGGGGCTGAAACAGAGGGGCTGAATCAGAGGGGCTGAAACAGAGGGCGAGAAACAGACGGGCAGAAACAGAGGGCGAGAAACAGAGGGGCTGAAACAGAGGGGCTGAAACAGAGAGCGCGAAACAGAGGGACTGAAACAGAGGGCGAGAAACAGAGGGGCTGAAACAGACGGCGAGAACAGAGGGGCTGAAACAGAGGGCGACAAACAGAGGGGCTGAAACAGTGGGCAAGAAACAGAGGGGCTGAAACTGAGTGGCTGAAACAGAAGGGCTGAAACAGAGGGGCTGAAACAGAGGGCGAGAAACAGAGGGGCTGAATCAGAGGGGCTGAATCAGAGGAGCTGAAACAGAGGGGCTGAAACAAAGGGCGAGAAACAGAGGGGCTGAAACAGAGGGCGAGAAACAGAGGGCGAGAAACAGAGAGGCTGAAACAGAGGGGCTGAAACAGAGGGGCTGAAACAAAGCGGCTGATACAGAGGGCGAGAAACAGAGGGGCTGAAACAGAGGGCGAGAAACAGAGTCGCTGAAACATGGCGAGAAACAGAGGGGCTGAAACAAAGGGGCTGAAACAGAGGGGCTGAAACAGAGGGGCTGAAACAGAGGGCAAGAAACAGAGGGGCTGAAACAGAGGGCGAGAAACAGAGGGGCTGAAAAAGAGGGCGAGAAACAGAGGGGCTGAAACAGAGGGGCTGAAACAGAGGGGCTGAAACAGAGGGCGAGAAACAGAGAGGCTGAAACAGAGGGCGAGAAACAGCGTGGCTGAAACAGAGGGCAAGAAATAGAGGGTCTGAAACAGAGGGCGAGAAACAGAGGGGCTGAAACAGAGGGCGAGAAACAGTGGGGCAGAAACAGAGTGCGAGAATCGGAGGGGCTGAAACAGAGGGGCTGAAACAGAGGGGCTGAAACAGAGGGCGAGAAACAGAGGGGCTGAAACAGAGGGCGAGAAACAGAGGGGCTGAAACAGAGGGCGAGAAACAGAGGGCGAGAAACAGAGGGGCTGAAACAGAGGGCGAGAAACAGAGGGGCTGAAACAGAGGGGCTGAAACAGAGGGTCTGAAACAGAGGGCGAGAAACAGAGGGGCTGAAACAGAGGGGCTGAAACAGAGGAGCTGAAACAGAGGGGATGTAACAGAGGGCGAGAAACAGAGGGGCTGAAACAGAAGGGCTGAAACAGAGGAGCTGAAACAGAGGGCGAGAAACAGAGAGGCTGAAACAGAGGGCGAGAAACAGACGGGCTGAAACAGAGGGCGAGAAACAGAGGGGCTGAAACAGAGGGGCTGAAACAGTGGGGCTGAAACAGAGGGCGAGAAACAGAGGGGCTGAAACAGAGGGGCTGAAACAGAGGAGCTGAAACAGAGGGCGAGAAACAGAGGGCGAGAAACAGAGAGGCTGAAACAGAGGGGCTGAAACAGAGGGGCTGAAACAAAGCGGCTGATACAGAGGGCGAGAAACAGAGTGGCTGAAACAGAGGGCAAGAAACAGAGGGGCTGAAACAGAGGGCGAGAAACAGAGGGGCTGAAACTGAGGGGCTGAAACAGAGGGGCTGAAACAGAGGCGCTGAAACAGAGGGGCTGAACCAGAACGGCTGAAACAGAGGGCGAGAAACAGAGGGGCTGAAACAGAGGGCCAGAAACAGTGGGCGAGAAACAGAGGGACTGAAACTGAGGGGCTGAAACAGTGGGGCTGAAACAGAGGGCGAGAAACAGAGCGGCTGAAACATAGGGCGAGAAAGAGAGGGGCTGAAACAGAGGGCGACAAACAGAGGGGCTGAAACAGTGGGCAAGAAACAGAGGGGCTGAAACTGAGTGGCGGAAACAGAAGGGCTGAAACAGAGGGGCTGAAACAGAGGGCGAGAAACAGAGGGGCTGAATCAGAGGGCGACAAACAGAGGGGCTGAAACAGTGGGCAAGAAACAGAGGGGCTGAAACTGAGTGGCTGAAACAGAAGGGCTGAAACAGAGGGGCTGAAACAGAGGGCGAGAAACAGAGGGGCTGAATCAGAGGGGCTGAATCAGGGTAGCTGAAACAGAGGGGCTGAGACAGAGGGCGAGAAACAGAGGGGCTGAAACAGAGGGCGAGAAACAGAGGGCGAGAAACAGAGAGGCTGAAACAGAGGGGCTGAAACAGAGGGGCTGAAACAAAGCGGCTGATACAGAGGGCGAGAAACAGAGGGGCTGAAACAGAGGGCGAGAAACAGAGTCGCTGAAACATGGCGAGAAACAGAGGGGCTGAAACAGAGGGGCTGAAACAGAGGGGCTGAAACAGAGGGGCTGAAACAGAGGGCAAGAAACAGAGGGGCTGAAACAGAGGGCGAGAAACAGAGGGGCTGAAAAAGAGGGCGAGAAACAGAGGGGCTGAAACAGAGGGGCTGAAACAGAGGGGCTGAAACAGAGGGCGAGAAACAGAGAGGCTGAAACAGAGGGCGAGAAACAGAGGGGCTGAAACAGAGGGCAAGAAACAGAGGGGCTGAAACAGAGGGCGAGAAACAGAGGGGCTGAAACAGAGGGCGAGAAACAGTGGGGCAGAAACAGAGTGCGAGAATCGGAGGGGCTGAAACAGAGGGGCTGAAACAGAGGGCGAGAAACAGCGTGGCTGAAACAGAGGGCGAGAAACAGAGGGGCTGAAACAGAGGGCGAGAAACAGAGGGCGAGAAACAGAGGGGCTGAAACAGAGGGCGAGAAACAGAGGGGCTGAAACAGAGGGGCTGAAACAGAGGGGCTGAAACAGAGGGCGAGAAACAGAGGGGCTGAAACAGAGGGGCTGAAACAGAGGAGCTGAAACAGAGGGGATGAAACAGAGGGCGAGAAACAGAGGGGCTGAAACAGTGGGGCTGAAACAGAGGAGCTGAAACAGAGGGCGAGAAACAGAGAGGCTGAAACAGAGGGCGAGAAACAGAGGGGCTGAAACAGAGGGCGAGAAACAGAGGGGATGAAACAGAGGGGCTGAAACAGAGGGGCTGAATCAGAGGGGCTGATTCAGAGGGGCTGAAACAGAGGGGCTGAATCAGAGGGGCTGAAACAGAGGGCGAGAAACAGACGGGCAGAAACAGAGGGCGAGAAACAGAGGGGCTGAAACAGAGGGGCTGAAACAGAGAGCGCGAAACAGAGGGACTGAAACAGAGGGCGAGAAACAGAGGGGCTGAAACAGACGGCGAGAACAGAGGGGCTGAAACAGAGGGCGACAAACAGAGGGGCTGAAACAGTGGGCAAGAATCAGAGGGGCTGAAACTGAGTGGCTGAAACAGAAGGGCTGAAACAGAGGGGCTGAAACAGAGGGCGAGAAACAGAGGGGCTGAATCAGAGGGGCTGAATCAGAGGAGCTGAAACAGAGGGGCTGAAACAGAGGGCGAGAAACAGAGGGGCTGAAACAGAGGGCGAGAAACAGAGGGCGAGAAACAGAGAGGCTGAAACAGAGGGGCTGAAACAGAGGGGCTGAAACAAAGCGGCTGATACAGAGGGCGAGAAACAGAGGGGCTGAAACAGAGGGCGAGAAACAGAGTCGCTGAAACATGGCGAGAAACAGAGGGGCTGAAACAAAGGGGCTGAAACAGAGGGGCTGAAACAGAGGGGCTGAAACAGAGGGCAAGAAACAGAGGGGCTGAAACAGAGGGCGAGAAACAGAGGGGCTGAAAAAGAGGGCGAGAAACAGAGGGGCTGAAACAGAGGGGCTGAAAGAGAGGGGCTGAAACAGAGGGCGAGAAACAGAGAGGCTGAAACAGAGGGCGAGAAACAGCGTGGCTGAAACAGAGGGCAAGAAACAGAGGGGCTGAAACAGAGGGCGAGAAACAGAGGGGCTGAAACAGAGGGCGAGAAACAGTGGGGCAGAAACAGAGTGCGAGAATCGGAGGGGCTGAAACAGAGGGGCTGAAACAGAGGGGCTGAAACAGAGGGCGAGAAACAGAGGGGCTGAAACAGAGGGCGAGAAACAGAGGGGCTGAAACAGAGGACGAGAAACAGAGGGCGAGAAACAGAGGGGCTGAAACAGAGGGCGAGAAACAGAGGGGCTGAAACAGAGGGGCTGAAACAGAGGGTCTGAAACAGAGGGCGAGAAACAGAGGGGCTGAAACAGAGGGGCTGAAACAGAGGAGCTGAAACAGAGGGGATGTAACAGAGGGCGAGAAACAGAGGGGCTGAAACAGAGGGGCTGAAACAGAGGAGCTGAAACAGAGGGCGAGAAACAGAGAGGCTGAAACAGAGGGCGAGAAACAGACGGGCTGAAACAGAGGGCGAGAAACAGAGGGGCTGAAACAGAGGGGCTGAAACAGTGGGGCTGAAACAGAGGGCGAGAAACAGAGGGGCTGAAACAGAGGGGCTGAAACAGAGGAGCTGAAACAGAGGGCGAGAAACAGAGGGCGAGAAACAGAGAGGCTGAAACAGAGGGGCTGAAACAGAGGGGCTGAAACAAAGCGGCTGATACAGAGGGCGAGAAACAGAGTGGCTGAAACAGAGGGCAAGAAACAGAGGGGCTGAAACAGAGGGCGAGAAACAGAGGGGCTGAAACAGAGGGGCTGAAACAGAGGGGCTGAAACAGAGGCGCTGAAACAGAGGGGCTGAACCAGAACGGCTGAAAAAAAGGCGAGAAACAGAGCGGCTGAAACAGAGGGCCAGAAACAGAGGGCGAGAAACAGAGGGACTGAAACTGAGGGGCTGAAACAGTGGGGCTGAAACAGAGGGCGAGAAACAGAGCGGCTGAAACAGAGGGCGAGAAAGAGAGGGGCTGAAACAGAGGGCGACAAACAGAGGGGCTGAAACAGTGGGCAAGAAACAGAGGGGCTGAAACTGAGTGGCTGAAACAGAAGGGCTGAAACAGAGGGGCTGAAACAGAGGGCGAGAAACAGAGGGGCTGAATCAGAGGGCGACAAACAGAGGGGCTGAAACAGTGGGCAAGAAACAGAGGGGCTGAAACTGAGTGGCTGAAACAGAAGGGCTGAAACAGAGGGGCTGAAACAGAGGGCGAGAAACAGAGGGGCTGAATCAGAGGGGCTGAATCAGGGTAGCTGAAACAGAGGGGCTGAAACAGAGGGCGAGAAACAGAGGGGCTGAAACAGAGGGCGAGAAACAGAGGGCGAGAAACAGAGAGGCTGAAACAGAGGGGCTGAAACAGAGGGGCTGAAACAAAGCGGCTGATACAGAGGGCGAGAAACAGAGGGGCTGAAACAGAGGGCGAGAAACAGAGTCGCTGAAACATGGCGAGAAACAGAGGGGCTGAAACAGAGGGGCTGAAACAGAGGGGCTGATACAGAGGGGCTGAAACAGAGGGCAAGAAACAGAGGGGCTGAAACAGAGGGCGAGAAACAGAGGGGCTGAAAAAGAGGGCGAGAAACAGAGGGGCTGAAACAGAGGGGCTGAAACAGAGGGGCTGAAACAGAGGGCGAGAAACAGAGAGGCTGAAACAGAGGGCGAGAAACAGAGGGGCTGAAACAGAGGGCAAGAAACAGAGGGGCTGAAACAGAGGGCGAGAAACAGAGGGGCTGAAACAGAGGGCGAGAAACAGTGGGGCAGAAACAGAGTGCGAGAATCGGAGGGGCTGAAACAGAGGGGCTGAAACAGAGGGCGAGAAACAGCGTGGCTGAAACAGAGGGCGAGAAACAGAGGGGCTGAAACAGAGGGCGAGAAACAGAGGGCGAGAAACAGAGGGGCTGAAACAGAGGGCGAGAAACAGAGGGGCTGAAACAGAGGGGCTGAAACAGAGGGGCTGAAACAGAGGGCGAGAAACAGAGGGGCTGAAACAGCGGGGCTGAAACAGAGGAGCTGAAACAGAGGGGATGAAACAGAGGGCGAGAAACAGAGGGGCTGAAACAGTGGGGCTGAAACAGAGCAGCTGAAACAGAGGGCGAGAAACAGAGAGGCTGAAACAGAGGGCGAGAAACAGAGGGGCTGAAACAGAGGGCGAGAAACAGAGGGGCTGAAACAGACGGCAAGAAACAGAGGGGCTGAAACAGAGCGGCTGAAACAGAGGAGCTGAAACGGAGGGCGAGAAACAGAGAGGCTGAAACAGAGGGCGAGAAACAGAGTGGCTGAAACAGAGGGCAAGAAACAGAGGGGCTGAAACAGAGGGCGAGAAACAGTGGGGCTGAAACAGAGGGGCTGAAACAGAGGGGCTGAAACAGAGGCGCTGAAACAGAGGGGCTGAACCAGAAGGGCTGAAACAGAGGGCGAGAAACAGAGGGGCTGAAACAGAGGGCGAGAAACAGACGGGCTGAAACAGAGGGGCTGAAACAGTGGGGCTGAAACAGAGGGCGAGAAACAGAGGGGCTGAAACAGAGCGGCTGAAACAGAGGAGCTGAAACAGAGGGCGAGAAACAGAGAGGCTGAAACAGAGGGCGAGAAACAGAGTGGATGAAACAGAGGGCAAGAAACAGAGGGGCTGAAACAGAGGGCGAGAAACAGTGGGGCTGAAACAGAGGGGCTGAAACAGAGGGGCTGAAACAGAGGCGCTGAAACAGAGGGGCTGAACCCGAAGGGCTGAAACAGAGGGCGAGAAACAGAGGGGCTGAAACAGAGGGCCAGAAACAGAGGGCGAGAAACAGAGGGACTGAAACTGAGGGGCTGAAACAGTGGGGCTGAAACAGAGGGCGAGAAACAGAGCGGCTGAAACAGAGGGCGAGAAAGAGAGGGGCTGAAACAAAGGGGCTGAAACAGTGGGGCTGAAACAGAGGGGCTGAAACAGAGGGCGAGAAATAGAGGGGCTGAAACAGAGGGCGAGAAACAGAGGGGCTGAAACAGAGGGCGAGAAACAGAGGGGCTGAAACAGAGGGGCTGAAACAGAGGGGCTGAAACAGAGGGCGAGAAACAGGGGCTGAAACAGAGGGGGAGAAACAGAGGGGCTGAAACAGAGGGCGAGAAACAGAGGGGCTGAAACAGAGGGCGAGAAACAGAGGGTGAGAAACAGAGGGGCTGAAACAGAGGGCGAGAAACAGAGGGGCTGAAACAGAGGGCGAGAAACAGAGGGGCTGAAACAGAGGGCGAGAAACAGAGGGTGAAAAACAGAGGGGCTGAAACAGAGGGCGAGAAACAGAGGGGCTGAAACAGAGGGGCTGAAACAGAGGGGCTGAATCAGAGGGGCTGAATCAGACGGGCTGAATCAGACGGGCTGAAACAGAGGGCGAGAAACAGAGGGGTTGAAACAGAGGGCGAGAGACAGAGGGGCAGAAAAAGAGGGCGAGAAACAGAGGGGCTGAAACAGAGGGGCTGAAACAGAGAGTGTGAATCAGAGGGGCTGAAACAGAGGGCGAGAAACAGAGGGGCTGAAACAGAGGGCGAGAAACAGAGGGGCTGAAACAAAGGGCGAGAAACAGTGGGGCTGAAACATTGGGCGAGAAACAGAGGGGCTGAATCAGAGGGCGACAAACAGAGGGGCTGAAACAGTGGGCAAGAAACAGAGGGGCTGAAACTGAGTGGCTGAAACAGAAGGGCTGAAACAGAGGGGCTGAAACAGAGGGCGAGAAACAGAGGGGCTGAATCAGAGGGGCTGAATCAGGGTAGCTGAAACAGAGGGGCTGAAACAGAGGGCGAGAAACAGAGGGGCTGAAACAGAGGGCGAGAAACAGAGGGCGAGAAACAGAGAGGCTGAAACAGAGGGGCTGAAACAGAGGGGCTGAAACAAAGCGGCTGATACAGAGGGCGAGAAACAGAGGGGCTGAAACAGAGGGCGAGAAACAGAGTCGCTGAAACATGGCGAGAAACAGAGGGGCTGAAACAGAGGGGCTGAAACAGAGGGGCTGATACAGAGGGGCTGAAACAGAGGGCAAGAAACAGAGGGGCTGAAACAGAGGGCGAGAAACAGAGGGGCTGAAAAAGAGGGCGAGAAACAGAGGGGCTGAAACAGAGGGGCTGAAACAGAGGGGCTGAAACAGAGGGCGAGAAACAGAGAGGCTGAAACAGAGGGCGAGAAACAGAGGGGCTGAAACAGAGGGCAAGAAACAGAGGGGCTGAAACAGAGGGCGAGAAACAGAGGGGCTGAAACAGAGGGCGAGAAACAGTGGGGCAGAAACCGAGTGCGAGAATCGGAGGGGCTGAAACAGAGGGGCTGAAACAGAGGGCGAGAAACAGCGTGGCTGAAACAGAGGGCGAGAAACAGAGGGGCTGAAACAGAGGGCGAGAAACAGAGGGCGAGAAACAGAGGGGCTGAAACAGAGGGCGAGAAACAGAGGGGCTGAAACAGAGGGGCTGAAACAGAGGGGCTGAAACAGAGGGCGAGAAACAGAGGGGCTGAAACAGCGGGGCTGAAACAGAGGAGCTGAAACAGAGGGGATGAAACAGAGGGCGAGAAACAGAGGGGCTGAAACAGTGGGGCTGAAACAGAGCAGCTGAAACAGAGGGCGAGAAACAGAGAGGCTGAAACAGAGGGCGAGAAACAGAGGGGCTGAAACAGAGGGCGAGAAACAGAGGGGCTGAAACAGACGGCAAGAAACAGAGGGGCTGAAACAGAGCGGCTGAAACAGAGGAGCTGAAACAGAGGGCGAGAAACAGAGAGGCTGAAACAGAGGGCGAGAAACAGAGTGGCTGAAACAGAGGGCAAGAAACAGAGGGGCTGAAACAGAGGGCGAGAAACAGTGGGGCTGAAACAGAGGGGCTGAAACAGAGGGGCTGAAACAGAGGCGCTGAAACAGAGGGGCTGAACCAGAAGGGCTGAAACAGAGGGCGAGAAACAGAGGGGCTGAAACAGAGGGCGAGAAACAGACGGGCTGAAACAGAGGGGCTGAAACAGTGGGGCTGAAACAGAGGGCGAGAAACAGAGGGGCTGAAACAGAGCGGCTGAAACAGAGGAGCTGAAACAGAGGGCGAGAAACAGAGAGGCTGAAACAGAGGGCGAGAAACAGAGTGGATGAAACAGAGGGCAAGAAACAGAGGGGCTGAAACAGAGGGCGAGAAACAGTGGGGCTGAAACAGAGGGGCTGAAACAGAGGGGCTGAAACAGAGGCGCTGAAACAGAGGGGCTGAACCCGAAGGGCTGAAACAGAGGGCGAGAAACAGAGGGGCTGAAACAGAGGGCCAGAAACAGAGGGCGAGAAACAGAGGGACTGAAACTGAGGGGCTGAAACAGTGGGGCTGAAACAGAGGGCGAGAAACAGAGCGGCTGAAACAGAGGGCGAGAAAGAGAGGGGCTGAAACAAAGGGGCTGAAACAGTGGGGCTGAAACAGAGGGGCTGAAACAGAGGGCGAGAAATAGAGGGGCTGAAACAGAGGGCGAGAAACAGAGGGGCTGAAACAGAGGGCGAGAAACAGAGGGGCTGAAACAGAGGGGCTGAAACAGAGGGGCTGAAACAGAGGGCGAGAAACAGGGGCTGAAACAGAGGGCGAGAAACAGAGGGGCTGAAACAGAGGGCGAGAAACAGAGGGGCTGAAACAGAGGGCGAGAAACAGAGGGTGAGAAACAGAGGGGCTGAAACAGAGGGCGAGAAACAGAGGGGCTGAAACAGAGGGCGAGAAACAGAGGGGCTGAAACAGAGGGCGAGAAACAGAGGGTGAAAAACAGAGGGGCTGAAACAGAGGGCGAGAAACAGAGGGGCTGAAACAGAGGGGCTGAAACAGAGGGGCTGAATCAGAGGGGCTGAATCAGACGGGCTGAATCAGACGGGCTGAAACAGAGGGCGAGAAACAGAGGGGTTGAAACAGAGGGCGAGAGACAGAGGGGCAGAAAAAGAGGGCGAGAAACAGAGGGGCTGAAACAGAGGGGCTGAAACAGAGAGTGTGAATCAGAGGGGCTGAAACAGAGGGCGAGAAACAGAGGGGCTGAAACAGAGGGCGAGAAACAGGGGCTGAAACAGAGGGCGAGAAACAGAGGGGCTGAAACAGAGGGCGAGAAACAGAGGGGCTGAATCAGAGGGGCTGAAACAGAGGGCGAGAAACAGAGGGGCTGAAACAGAGGGCGAGAAACAGAGGGGCTGAAACAGAGGGCGAGAAACAGAGGGTGAGAAACAGAGGGGCTGAAACAGAGGGCGAGAAACAGAGGGGCTGAAACAGAGGGGCTGAAACAGAGGGGCTGAATCAGAGGGGCTGAAACAGAGGGGCTGAATCAGACGGGCTGAAACAGAGGGCGAGAAACAGAGGGGCTGAAACAGAGGGCGAGAGACAGAGGGGCAGAAAAAGAGGGCGAGAAACAGAGGGGCTGAAACAGAGGGGCTGAAACAGAGAGTGTGAATCAGAGGGGCTGAAACAGAGGGCGAGAAACAGAGGGGCTGAAACAGAGGGGCTGAAACAGAGGGCGAGAAACAGAGAGGCTGAAACAGAGGGCGAGAAACAGAGGGGCTGAAACAGAGGGCAAGAAACAGAGGGGCTGAAACAGAGGGCGAGAAACAGAGGGGCTGAAACAGAGGGCGAGAAACAGTGGGGCAGAAACAGAGTGCGAGAATCGGAGGGGCTGAAACAGAGGGGCTGAAACAGAGGGGCTGAAACAGAGGGCGAGAAACAGAGGGGCTGAAACAGAGGGCGAGAAACAGAGGGCGAGAAACAGAGGGGCTGAAACAGAGGGCGAGAAACAGAGGGGCTGAAACAGAGGGGCTGAAACAGAGGGGCTGAAACAGAGGGCGAGAAACAGAGGGGCTGAAACAGAGGGGCTGAAACAGAGGAGCTGAAACAGAGGGGATGAAACAGAGGGCGAGAAACAGAGGGGCTGAAACAGAGGGGCTGAAACAGTGGGGCTGGAACAGAGGGCGAGAAACAGAGGGGCTGAAACAGAGGGGCTGAAACAGAGGAGCTGAAACAGAGGGCGAGAAACAGAGAGGCTGAAACAGAGGGCGAGAAACAGAGTGGCTGAAACAGAAGGCAAGAAACAGAGGGGCTGAAACAGAGGGCGAGAAACAGTGGGGCTGAAACAGAGGGGCTGAAACAGAGGGGCTGAAACAGAGGCGCTGAAACAGAGGGGCTGAACCAGAAGGGCTGAAACAGAGGGCGAGAAACAGAGGGCCTGAAACAGAGGGCCAGAAACAGAGGGCGAGAAACAGAGGGACTGAAACTGAGGGGCTGAAACAGTGGGGCTGAAACAGAGGGCGAGAAACAGAGCGGCTGAAACAGAGGGCGAGAAAGAGAGGGGCTGAAACAGAGGGCGACAAACAGAGGGGCTGAAACAGTGGGCAAGAAACAGAGGGGCTGAAACTGAGTGGCTGAAACAGAAGGGCTGAAATGGAGGGGCTGAAACAGAGGGCGAGAAACAGAGGGGCTGAATCAGAGGGCGACAAACAGAGGGGCTGAAACAGTGGGCAAGAAACAGAGGGGCTGAAACTGAGTGGCTGAAACAGAAGGGCTGAAACAGAGGGGCTGAAACAGAGGGCGAGAAACAGAGGGGCTGAATCAGAGGGGCTGAATCAGAGGAGCTGAAACAGAGGGGCTGAAACAAAGGGCGAGAAACAGAGGGGCTGAAACAGAGGGCGAGAAACAGAGGGCGAGAAACAGAGAGGCTGAAACAGAGGGGCTGAAACAGAGGGGCTGAAACAAAGCGGCTGATACAGAGGGCGAGAAACAGAGGGGCTGAAACAGATGGCGAGAAACAGAGTCGCTGAAACATGGCGAGAAACAGAGGGGCTGAAACAGAGGGGCTGAAACAGAGGGGCTGAAACAGAGGGGCTGAAACAGAGGGCAAGAAACAGAGGGGCTGAAACAGAGGGCGAGAAACAGAGGGGCTGAAAAAGAGGGCGAGAAACAGAGGGGCTGAAACAGAGGGGCTGAAACAGAGGGCGAGAAACAGAGAGGCTGAAACAGAGGGCGAGAAACAGCGTGGCTGAAACAGAGGGCAAGAAACAGAGGGGCTGAAACAGAGGGCGAGAAACAGAGGGGCTGAAACAGAGGGCGAGAAACAGTGGGGCAGAAACAGAGTGCGAGAATCGGAGGGGCAGAAACAGAGGGGCTGAAACAGAGGGGCTGAAACAGAGGGCGAGAAACAGAGGGGCTGAAACAGAGGGCGAGAAACAGAGGGGCTGAAACAGAGGGCGAGAAACAGAGGGCGAGAAACAGAGGGGCTGAGACAGAGGGCGAGAAACAGAGGGGCTGAAACAGAGGGGCTGAAACAGAGGGGCTGAAACAGAGGGCGAGAAACAGAGGGGCTGAAACAGAGGGGCTGAAACAGAGGAGCTGAAACAGAGGGGATGAAACAGAGGGCGAGAAACAGAGGGGCTGAAACAGAGGGGCTGAAACAGAGGAGCTGAAACAGAGGGCGAGAAACAGAGAGGCTGAAACAGAGGGCGAGAAACAGACGGGCTGAAACAGAGGGCGAGAAACAGAGGGGCTGAAACAGAGGGGCTGAAACAGTGGGGCTGAAACAGAGGGCGAGAAACAGAGGGGCTGAAACAGAGGGGCTGAAACAGAGGAGCTGAAACAGAGGGCGAGAAACAGAGAGGCTGAAACAGAGGGCGAGAAACAGAGTGGCTGAAACAGAGGGCAAGAAACAGAGGGGCTGAAACAGAGGGCGAGAAACAGTGGGGCTGAAACAGAGGGGCTGAAACAGAGGGGCTGAAACAGAGGCGCTGAAACAGAGGGGCTGAACCCGAAGGGCTGAAACAGAGGGCGAGAAACAGAGGGGCTGAAACAGAGGGCCAGAAACAGAGGGCGAGAAACAGAGGGACTGAAACTGAGGGGCTGAAACAGTGGGGCTGAAACAGAGGGCGAGAAACAGAGCGGCTGAAACAGAGGGCGAGAAAGAGAGGGGCTGAAACAAAGGGGCTGAAACAGTGGGGCTGAAACAGAGGGGCTGAAACAGAGGGCGAGAAATAGAGGGGCTGAAACAGAGGGCGAGAAACAGAGGGGCTGAAACAGAGGGCGAGAAACAGAGGGGCTGAAACAGAGGGGCTGAAACAGAGGGGCTGAAACAGAGGGCGAGAAACAGGGGCTGAAACAGAGGGCGAGAAACAGAGGGGCTGAAACAGAGGGCGAGAAACAGAGGGGCTGAATCAGAGGGGCTGAAACAGAGGGCGAGAAACAGAGTGTCTGAAACAGAGGGCGAGAAACAGAGGGGCTGAAACAGAGGGCGAGAAACAGAGGGTGAGAAACAGAGGGGCTGAAACAGAGGGCGAGAAACAGAGGGGCTGAAACAGAGGGGCTGAAACAGAGGGGCTGAATCAGAGGGGCTGAAACAGAGGGGCTGAATCAGACGGGCTGAAACAGAGGGCGAGAAACAGAGGGGCTGAAACAGAGGGCGAGAGACAGAGGGGCAGAAAAAGAGGGCGAGAAACAGAGGGGCTGAAAAAGAGGGGCTGAAACAGAGAGTGTGAATCAGAGGGGCTGAAACCGAGAGTGTGAATCAGAGGGGCTGAATCAGAGGGGCTGAAACAGAGGGCGAGAAACAGAGGGGCTGAAACAGAGGGCGAGAAACAGAGGGGCTGAAACAGAGGGCGAGAAACAGAGGGTGAGAAACAGAGGGGCTGAAACAGAGGGCGAGAAACAGAGGGGCTGAAACAGAGGGGCTGAAACAGAGGGGCTGAATCAGAGGGGCTGAAACAGAGGGGCTGAATCAGACGGGCTGAAACAGAGAGCGCGAAACAGAGGGACTGAAACAGAGGGCGAGAAACAGAGGGGCTGAAACAGACGGCGAGAAACAGAGGGGCTGAAACAGAGGGCGAGAAACAGAGGGGCTGAAACAGAGGGCAAGAAACAGAGGGGCTGAAACTGAGTGGCTGAATCAGAGGAGCTGAAACAGAGGGGCTGAAACAGAGGGCGAGAAACAGAGGGGCTGAAACAGAGGGCGAGAAACAGAGAGCGAGAAACAGAGAGGCTGAAACAGAGGGGTTAAAAAAGAGGGGCTGAAACAAAGGGGCTGATACAGAGGGTGAGAAACAGAGGGGCTGAAACTGAGGGCGAGAAACAGAGTTGCTGAAACATGGCGAGAAACAGAGTGGCTGAAACAGAGGGTGAGAAACAGAGGGGCTGAAACAGAGGGCGAGAAACAGAGGGGCTGAAACGGAGGGTGAGAAACAGAGGGGCTGAAACAGAGGGCGAGAAACAGAGGGGCTGAAACAGAGGGTGAGAAACAGAGGGGCTGAAACAGAGGGCGAGAAACAGTGGGGCAGAAACAGAGTGCGAGAATCGGAGGGGCTGAAACAGAGGGGCTGAAACAGAGGGGCTGAAACAGAGGGCGAGAAACAGAGGGGCTGAAACAGAGGGCGAGAAACAGAGGGGCTGAAACAGAGGGCGAGAAACAGCGGGCGAGAAACAGAGGGGCTGAAACAGAGGGCGAGAAACAGAGGGGCTGAAACAGAGGGGCTGAAACAGAGGGGCTGAAACAGAGGGCGAGAAACAGAGGGGCTGAAACAGAGGGGCTGAAACAGAGGAGCTGAAACAGAGGGGATGAAACAGAGGGCGAGAAACAGAAGGGCTGAAACAGAGGGGCTGAAACAGAGGAGCTGAAACAGAGGGCGAGAAACAGAGAGGCTGAAACAGAGGGCGAGAAACAGACGGGCTGAAACAGAGGGCGAGAAACAGAGGGGCTGAAACAGAGGGGCTGAAACAGTGGGGCTGAAACAGAGGGCGAGAAACAGAGGGGCTGAAACAGAGGGGCTGAAACAGAGGAGCTGAAACAGAGGGCGAGAAACAGAGAGGCTGAAACAGAGGGCGAGAAACAGAGGGGCTGAAACAGAGGGCAAGAAACAGAGGGGCTGAAACAGAGGGCGAGAAACAGAGGGGCTGAAACAGAGGGGCTGAAACAGAGGGGCTGAATCAGAGGGGCTGAAACAGAGGGGCTGAATGAGAGAGCGAGAAACAGAGGGCGAGAAACAGAGTGGCTGAAACAGAGGGCGAGAAACAGACGGGCAGAAACAGAGGGCGAGAAACAGAGGGGCTGAAACAGAGGGGCTGAAACAGAGAGCGCGAAACAGAGGGACTGAAACAGAGGGCGAGAAACAGAGGGGCTGAAACAGACGGCGAGAAACAGAGGGGCTGAAACAGAGGGCGAGAAACAGAGGGGCTGAAACAGAGGGCAAGAAACAGAGGGGCTGAAACTGAGTGGCTGAATCAGAGGAGCTGAAACAGGGGGGCTGAAACAGAGGGCGAGAAACAGAGGGGCTGAAACAGAGGGCGAGAAACAGAGAGCGAGAAACAGAGAGGCTGAAACAGAGGGGTTAAAAAAGAGGGGCTGAAACAAAGGGGCTGATACAGAGGGTGAGAAACAGAGGGGCTGAAACAGAGGGCGAGAAACAGAGTTGCTGAAACATGGCGAGAAACAGAGTGGCTGAAACAGAGTGGCTGAAACAGAGGGGCTGAAACAGAGGGGCTGAAACAGAGGGGCTGAAACAGAGGGCAAGAAACAGAGGGGCTGAAACAGAGGGCGAGAAACAGAGGGGCTGAAACAGAGGGCGAGAAACAGAGGGGCTGAAACAGAGGGCGAGAAACAGAGGGGCTGAAACAGAGGGGCTGAAACAGAGAGCGCGAAACAGAGGGACTGAAACAGAGGGCGAGAAACAGAGGGGCTGAAACAGAGGGGCTGAAACAGAGGAGCTGAAACAGAGGGGATGAAACAGAGGGCGAGAAACAGAGGGGCTGAAACAGAGGGGCTGAAACAGAGGAGCTGAAACAGAGGGCGAGAAACAGAGAGGCTGAAACAGAGGGCGAGAAACAGACGGGCTGAAACAGAGGGCGAGAAACAGAGGGGCTGAAACAGAGGAGCTGAAACAGTGGGGCTGAAACAGAGGGCGAGAAACAGAGGGGCTGAAACAGAGGGGCTGAAACAGAGGAGCTGAAACAGAGGGCGAGAAACAGAGAGGCTGAAACAGAGGGCGAGAAACAGAGTGGCTGAAACAGAGGGCAAGAAACAGAGGGGCTGAAACAGAGGGCGAGAAACAGTGGGGCTGAAACAGAGGGGCTGAAACAGAGGGGCTGAAACAGAGGCGCTGAAACAGAGGGGCTGAACCAGAAGGGCTGAAACAGAGGGCGAGAAACAGAGGGGCTGAAACAGAGGGCCAGAAACAGAGGGCGAGAAACAGAGGGACTGAAACTGAGGGGCTGAAACAGTGGGGCTGAAACAGAGGGCGAGAAACAGAGCGGCTGAAACAGAGGGCGAGAAAGAGAGGGGCTGAAACAAAGGGGCTGAAACAGTGGGGCTGAAACAGAGGGGCTGAAACAGAGGGCGAGAAATAGAGGGGCTGAAACAGAGGGCGAGAAACAGAGGGGCTGAAACAGAGGGCGAGAAACAGAGGGGCTGAAACAGAGGGGCTGAAACAGAGGGGCTGAAACAGAGGGCGAGAAACAGGGGCTGAAACAGAGGGCGAGAAACAGAGGGGCTGAAACAGAGGGCGAGAAACAGAGGGGCTGAATCAGAGGGGCTGAAACAGAGGGCGAGAAACAGAGTGTCTGAAACAGAGGGCGAGAAACAGAGGGGCTGAAACAGAGGGCGAGAAACAGAGGGTGAGAAACAGAGGGGCTGAAACAGAGGGCGAGAAACAGAGGGGCTGAAACAGAGGGGCTGAAACAGAGGGGCTGAATCAGAGGGGCTGAAACAGAGGGGCTGAATCAGACGGGCTGAAACAGAGGGCGAGAAACAGAGGGGCTGAAACAGAGGGCGAGAGACAGAGGGGCAGAAAAAGAGGGCGAGAAACAGAGGGGCTGAAAAAGAGGGGCTGAAACAGAGAGTGTGAATCAGAGGGGCTGAAACCGAGAGTGTGAATCAGAGGGGCTGAATCAGAGGGGCTGAAACAGAGGGCGAGAAACAGAGGGGCTGAAACAGAGGGCGAGAAACAGAGGGGCTGAAACAGAGGGCGAGAAACAGAGGGTGAGAAACAGAGGGGCTGAAACAGAGGGCGAGAAACAGAGGGGCTGAAACAGAGGGGCTGAAACAGAGGGGCTGAATCAAAGGGGCTGAAACAGAGGGGCTGAATCAGACGGGCTGAAACAGAGAGCGCGAAACAGAGGGACTGAAACAGAGGGCGAGAAACAGAGGGGCTGAAACAGACGGCGAGAAACAGAGGGGCTGAAACAGAGGGCGAGAAACAGAGGGGCTGAAACAGAGGGCAAGAAACAGAGGGGCTGAAACTGAGTGGCTGAATCAGAGGAGCTGAAACAGAGGGGCTGAAACAGAGGGCGAGAAACAGAGGGGCTGAAACAGAGGGCGAGAAACAGAGAGCGAGAAACAGAGAGGCTGAAACAGAGGGGTTAAAAAAGAGGGGCTGAAACAAAGGGGCTGATACAGAGGGTGAGAAACAGAGGGGCTGAAACTGAGGGCGAGAAACAGAGTTGCTGAAACATGGCGAGAAACAGAGTGGCTGAAACAGAGGGTGAGAAACAGAGGGGCTGAAACAGAGGGCGAGAAACAGAGGGGCTGAAACAGAGGGTGAGAAACAGAGGGGCTGAAACAGAGGGCGAGAAACAGAGGGGCTGAAACAGAGGGTGAGAAACAGAGGGGCTGAAACAGAGGGCGAGAAACAGTGGGGCAGAAACAGAGTGCGAGAATCGGAGGGGCTGAAACAGAGGGGCTGAAACAGAGGGGCTGAAACAGAGGGCGAGAAACAGAGGGGCTGAAACAGAGGGCGAGAAACAGAGGGGCTGAAACAGAGGGCGAGAAACAGAGGGCGAGAAACAGAGGGGCTGAAACAGAGGGCGAGAAACAGAGGGGCTGAAACAGAGGGGCTGAAACAGAGGGGCTGAAACAGAGGGCGAGAAACAGAGGGGCTGAAACAGAGGGGCTGAAACAGAGGAGCTGAAACAGAGGGGATGAAACAGAGGGCGAGAAACAGAAGGGCTGAAACAGAGGGGCTGAAACAGAGGAGCTGAAACAGAGGGCGAGAAACAGAGAGGCTGAAACAGAGGGCGAGAAACAGACGGGCTGAAACAGAGGGCGAGAAACAGAGGGGCTGAAACAGAGGGGCTGAAACAGTGGGGCTGAAACAGAGGAGCTGAAACAGAGGGCGAGAAACAGAGAGGCTGAAACAGAGGGCGAGAAACAGAGGGGCTGAAACAGAGGGCAAGAAACAGAGGGGCTGAAACAGAGGGCGAGAAACAGAGGGGCTGAAACAGAGGGGCTGAAACAGAGGGGCTGAATCAGAGGGGCTGAAACAGAGGGGCTGAATGAGAGAGCGAGAAACAGAGGGCGAGAAACAGAGTGGCTGAAACAGAGGGCGAGAAACAGACGGGCAGAAACAGAGGGCGAGAAACAGAGGGGCTGAAACAGAGGGGCTGAAACAGAGAGCGCGAAACAGAGGGACTGAAACAGAGGGCGAGAAACAGAGGGGCTGAAACAGACGGCGAGAAACAGAGGGGCTGAAACAGAGGGCGAGAAACAGAGGGGCTGAAACAGAGGGCAAGAAACAGAGGGGCTGAAACTGAGTGGCTGAATCAGAGGAGCTGAAACAGAGGGGCTGAAACAGAGGGCGAGAAACAGAGGGGCTGAAACAGAGGGCGAGAAACAGAGAGCGAGAAACAGAGAGGCTGAAACAGAGGGGTTAAAAAAGAGGGGCTGAAACAAAGGGGCTGATACAGAGGGTGAGAAACAGAGGGGCTGAAACAGAGGGCGAGAAACAGAGTTGCTGAAACATGGCTAGAAACAGAGTGGCTGAAACAGAGTGGCTGAAACAGAGGGGCTGAAACAGAGGGGCTGAAACAGAGGGGCTGAAACAGAGGGCAAGAAACAGAGGGGCTGAAACAGAGGGCGAGAAACAGAGGGGCTGAAACAGAGGGCGAGAAACAGAGGGGCTGAAACAGAGGGCGAGAAACAGAGGGGCTGAAACAGAGGGGCTGAAACAGAGGGGCTGAAACAGAGGGCAAGAAACAGAGAGGCTGAAACAGAGGGCGAGAAACAGAGGGGATGAAACAGAGGGGCTGAAACAGAGGGGCTGAATCAGAGGGGCTGATTCAGAGGGGCTGAAACAGAGGGGCTGAATCAGAGGGGCTGAAACAGAGGGCGAGAAACAGACGGGCAGAAACAGAGGGCAAGAAACAGAGGGGCTGAAACAGACGGGCTGAAACAGAGAGCGCGAAACAGAGGGACTGAAACAGAGGGCGAGAAACAGAGGGGCTGAAACAGACGGCGAGAACAGAGGGGCCGAAACAGAGGGCGACAAACAGAGGGGCTGAAACAGTGGGCAAGAAACAGAGGGGCTGAAACTGAGTGGCTGAAACAGAAGGGTTGAAACAGAGGGGCTGAAACAGAGGGCGAGAAACAGAGGGGCTGAATCAGAGGGGCTGAATCAGAGGAGCTGAAACAGAGGGGCTGAAACAGAGGGCGAGAAACAGAGGGGCTGAAACAGAGGGCGAGAAACAGAGGGCGAGAAACAGAGAGGCTGAAACAGAGGGGCTGAAACAGAGGGGCTGAAACAAAGCGGCTGATACAGAGGGCGAGAAACAGATGGGCTGAAACAGAGGGCGAGAAACAGAGTCGCTGAAACATGGCGAGAAACAGAGGGGCTGAAACAAAGGGGCTGAAACAGAGGGGCTGAAACAGAGGGGCTGAAACAGAGGGCAAGAAACAGTGGGGCTGAAACAGAGGGCGAGAAACAGAGGGGCTGAAAAAGAGGGCGAGAAACAGAGGGGCTGAAACAGAGGGGCTGAAACAGAGGGGCTGAAACAGAGGGCGAGAAACAGCGTGGCTGAAACAGAGGGCAAGAAACAGAGGGTCTGAAACAGAGGGCGAGAAACAGAGGGGCTGAAACAGAGGGCGAGAAACAGTGGGGCAGAAACAGAGTGCGAGAATCGGAGGGGCTGAAACAGAGGGGCTGAAACAGAGGGGCTGAAACAGAGGGCGAGAAACAGAGGGGCTGAAACAGAGGGCGAGAAACAGAGGGGCTGAAACAGAGGGCGAGAAACAGAGGGCGAGAAACAGAGGGGCTGAAACAGAGGGCGAGAAACAGAGGGGCTGAAACAGAGGGGCTGAAACAGAGGGTCTGAAACAGAGGGCGAGAAACAGAGGGGCTGAAACAGAGGGGCTGAAACAGAGGAGCTGAAACAGAGGGGATGTAACAGAGGGCGAGAAACAGAGGGGCTGAAACAGAGGGGCTGAAACAGAGGAGCTGAAACAGAGGGCGAGAAACAGAGAGGCTGAAACAGAGGGCGAGAAACAGACGGGCTGAAACAGAGGGCGAGAAACAGAGGGGCTGAAACAGAGGGGCTGAAACAGTGGGGCTGAAACAGAGGGCGAGAAACAGAGGGGCTGAAACAGAGGGGCTGAAACAGAGGAGCTGAAACAGAGGGCGAGAAACAGAGTGGCTGAAACAGAGGGCAAGAAACAGAGGGGCTGAAACAGAGGGCGAGAAACAGAGAGGCTGAAACAGAGGGGCTGAAACAGAGGGGCTGAAACAAAGCGGCTGATACAGAGGGCGAGAAACAGAGTGGCTGAAACAGAGGGCAAGAAACAGAGGGGCTGAAACAGAGGGCGAGAAACAGAGGGGCTGAAACAGAGGGGCTGAAACAGAGGGGCTGAAACAGAGGCGCTGAAACAGAGGGGCTGAACCAGAACGGCTGAAACAGAGGGCGAGAAACAGAGGGGCTGAAACAGAGGGCCAGAAACAGTGGGCGAGAAACAGAGGGACTGAAACTGAGGGGCTGAAACAGTGGGGCTGAAACAGAGGGCGAGAAACAGAGCGGCTGAAACATAGGGCGAGAAAGAGAGGGGCTGAAACAGAGGGCGACAAACAGAGGGGCTGAAACAGTGGGCAAGAAACAGAGGGGCTGAAACTGAGTGGCTGAAACAGAAGGGCTGAAACAGAGGGGCTGAAACAGAGGGCGAGAAACAGAGGGGCTGAATCAGAGGGCGACAAACAGAGGGGCTGAAACAGTGGGCAAGAAACAGAGGGGCTGAAACTGAGTGGCTGAAACAGAAGGGCTGAAACAGAGGGGCTGAAACAGAGGGCGAGAAACAGAGGGGCTGAATCAGAGGGGCTGAATCAGGGTAGCTGAAACAGAGGGGCTGAAACAGAGGGCGAGAAACAGAGGGGCTGAAACAGAGGGCGAGAAACAGAGGGCGAGAAACAGAGAGGCTGAAACAGAGGGGCTGAAACAGAGGGGCTGAAACAAAGCGGCTGATACAGAGGGCGAGAAACAGAGGGGCTGAAACAGAGGGCGAGAAACAGAGTCGCTGAAACATGGCGAGAAACAGAGGGGCTGAAACAGAGGGGCTGAAACAGAGGGGCTGAAACAGAGGGGCTGAAACAGAGGGCAAGAAACAGAGGGGCTGAAACAGAGGGCGAGAAACAGAGGGGCTGAAAAAGAGGGCGAGAAACAGAGGGGCTGAAACAGAGGGGCTGAAACAGAGGGGCTGAAACAGAGGGCAAGAAACAGAGGGGCTGAAACTGAGTGGCTGAATCAGAGGAGCTGAAACAGAGGGGCTGAAACAGAGGGCGAGAAACAGAGGGGCTGAAACAGAGGGCGAGAAACAGAGAGCGAGAAACAGAGAGGCTGAAACAGAGGGGTTAAAAAAGAGGGGCTGAAACAAAGGGGCTGATACAGAGGGTGAGAAACAGAGGGGCTGAAACAGAGGGCGAGAAACAGAGGGGCTGAAACAGAGGGCGAGAAACAGAGGGCGAGAAACAGAGGGGCTGAAACAGAGGGCGAGAAACAGAGGGGCTGAAACAGAGGGGCTGAAACAGAGGGCAAGAAACAGAGGGGCTGAAACAGAGGGCGAGAAACAGAGGGGCTGAAACAGAGGGCTAGAAACAGAGGGGCTGAAACAGAGGGCGAGAAACAGAGGGGCTGAAACAGAGGGGCTGAAACAGAGGGGCTGAAACAGAGGGCAAGAAACAGAGAGGCTGAAACAGAGGGCGAGAAACAGAGGGGATGAAACAGAGGGGCTGAAACAGAGGGGCTGAATCAGAGGGGCTGATTCAGAGGGGCTGAAACAGAGGGGCTGAATCAGAGGGGCTGAAACAGAGGGCGAGAAACAGACGGGCAGAAACAGAGGGCGAGAAACAGAGGGGCTGAAACAGAGGGGCTGAAACAGAGAGCGCGAAACAGAGGGACTGAAACAGAGGGCGAGAAACAGAGGGGCTGAAACAGACGGCGAGAACAGAGGGGCTGAAACAGAGGGCGACAAACAGAGGGGCTGAAACAGTGGGCAAGAAACAGAGGGGCTGAAACTGAGTGGCTGAAACAGAAGGGCTGAAACAGAGGGGCTGAAACAGAGGGCGAGAAACAGAGGGGCTGAATCAGAGGGGCTGAATCAGAGGAGCTGAAACAGAGGGGCTGAAACAGAGGGCGAGAAACAGAGGGGCTGAAACAGAGGGCGAGAAACAGAGGGCGAGAAACAGAGAGGCTGAAACAGAGGGGCTGAAACAGAGGGGCTGAAACAAAGCGGCTGATACAGAGGGCGAGAAACAGAGGGGCTGAAACAGAGGGCGAGAAACAGAGTCGCTGAAACATGGCGAGAAACAGAGGGGCTGAAACAAAGGGGCTGAAACAGAGGGGCTGAAACAGAGGGGCTGAAACAGAGGGCAAGAAACAGAGGGGCTGAAACAGAGGGCGAGAAACAGAGGGGCTGAAAAAGAGGGCGAGAAACAGAGGGGCTGAAACAGAGGGGCTGAAACAGAGGGGCTGAAACAGAGGGCGAGAAACAGAGAGGCTGAAACAGAGGGCGAGAAACAGCGTGGCTGAAACAGAGGGCAAGAAATAGAGGGTCTGAAACAGAGGGCGAGAAACAGAGGGGCTGAAACAGAGGGCGTGAAACAGTGGGGCAGAAACAGAGTGCGAGAATCGGAGGGGCTGAAACAGAGGGGCTGAAACAGAGGGGCTGAAACAGAGGGCGAGAAACAGAGGGGCTGAAACAGAGGGCGAGAAACAGAGGGGCTGAAACAGAGGGCGAGAAACAGAGGGCGAGAAACAGAGGGGCTGAAACAGAGGGCGAGAAACAGAGGGGCTGAAACAGAGGGGCTGAAACAGAGGGTCTGAAACAGAGGGCGAGAAACAGAGGGGCTGAAACAGAGGGGCTGAAACAGAGGAGCTGAAACAGAGGGGATGTAACAGAGGGCGAGAAACAGAGGGGCTGAAACAGAGGGGCTGAAACAGAGGAGCTGAAACAGAGGGCGAGAAACAGAGAGGCTGAAACAGAGGGCGAGAAACAGACGGGCTGAAACAGAGGGCGAGAAACAGAGGGGCTGAAACAGAGGGGCTGAAACAGTGGGGCTGAAACAGAGGGCGAGAAACAGAGGGGCTGAAACAGAGGGGCTGAAACAGAGGAGCTGAAACAGAGGGCGAGAAACAGAGGGCGAGAAACAGAGAGGCTGAAACAGAGGGGCTGAAACAGAGGGGCTGAAACAAAGCGGCTGATACAGAGGGCGAGAAACAGAGTGGCTGAAACAGAGGGCAAGAAACAGAGGGGCTGAAACAGAGGGCGAGAAACAGAGGGGCTGAAACTGAGGGGCTGAAACAGAGGGGCTGAAACAGAGGCGCTGAAACAGAGGGGCTGAACCAGTACGGCTGAAACAGAGGGCGAGAAACAGAGGGGCTGAAACAGAGGGCCAGAAACAGTGGGCGAGAAACAGAGGGACTGAAACTGAGGGGCTGAAACAGTGGGGCTGAAACAGAGGGCGAGAAACAGAGCGGCTGAAACATAGGGCGAGAAAGAGAGGGGCTGAAACAGAGGGCGACAAACAGAGGGGCTGAAACAGTGGGCAAGAAACAGAGGGGCTGAAACTGAGTGGCTGAAACAGAAGGGCTGAAACAGAGGGGCTGAAACAGAGGGCGAGAAACAGAGGGGCTGAATCAGAGGGCGACAAACAGAGGGGCTGAAACAGTGGGCAAGAAACAGAGGGGCTGAAACTGAGTGGCTGAAACAGAAGGGCTGAAACAGAGGGGCTGAAACAGAGGGCGAGAAACAGAGGGGCTGAATCAGAGGGGCTGAATCAGGGTAGCTGAAACAGAGGGGCTGAAACAGAGGGCGAGAAACAGAGGGGCTGAAACAGAGGGCGAGAAACAGAGGGCGAGAAACAGAGAGGCTGAAACAGAGGGGCTGAAACAGAGGGGCTGAAACAAAGCGGCTGATACAGAGGGCGAGAAACAGAGGGGCTGAAACAGAGGGCGAGAAACAGAGTCGCTGAAACATGGCGACAAACAGAGGGGCTGAAACAGAGGGGCTGAAACAGAGGGGCTGAAACAGAGGGGCTGAAACAGAGGGCAAGAAACAGAGGGGCTGAAACAGAGGGCGAGAAACAGAGGGGCTGAAAAAGAGGGCGAGAAACAGAGGGGCTGAAACAGAGGGGCTGAAACAGAGGGGCTGAAACAGAGGGCGAGAAACAGAGAGGCTGAAACAGAGGGCGAGAAACAGAGGGGCTGAAACAGAGGGCAAGAAACAGAGGGGCTGAAACAGAGGGCGAGAAACAGAGGGGCTGAAACAGAGGGCGAGAAACAGTGGGGCAGAAACAGAGTGCGAGAATCGGAGGGGCTGAAACAGAGGGGCTGAAACAGAGGGCGAGAAACAGCGTGGCTGAAACAGAGGGCGAGAAACAGAGGGGCTGAAACAGAGGGCGAGAAACAGAGGGCGAGAAACAGAGGGGCTGAAACAGAGGGCGAGAAACAGAGGGGCTGAAACAGAGGGGCTGAAACAGAGGGGCTGAAACAGAGGGCGAGAAACAGAGGGGCTGAAACAGAGGGGCTGAAACAGAGGAGCTGAAACAGAGGGGATGAAACAGAGGGCGAGAAACAGAGGGGCTGAAACAGTGGGGCTGAAACAGAGGAGCTGAAACAGAGGGCGAGAAACAGAGAGGCTGAAACAGAGGGCGAGAAACAGAGGGGCTGAAACAGAGGGCGAGAAACAGAGGGGATGAAACAGAGGGGCTGGAACAGAGGGGCTGAATCAGAGGGGCTGATTCAGAGGGGCTGAAACAGAGGGGCTGAATCAGAGGGGCTGAAACAGAGGGCGAGAAACAGACGGGCAGAAACAGAGGGCGAGAAACAGAGGGGCTGAAACAGAGGGGCTGAAACAGAGAGCGCGAAACAGAGGGACTGAAACAGAGGGCGAGAAACAGAGGGGCTGAAACAGACGGCGAGAACAGAGGGGCTGAAACAGAGGGCGACAAACAGAGGGGCTGAAACAGTGGGCAAGAAACAGAGGGGCTGAAACTGAGTGGCTGAAACAGAAGGGCTGAAACAGAGGGGCTGAAACAGAGGGCGAGAAACAGAGGGGCTGAATCAGAGGGGCTGAATCAGAGGAGCTGAAACAGAGGGGCTGAAACAGAGGGCGAGAAACAGAGGGGCTGAAACAGAGGGCGAGAAACAGAGGGCGAGAAACAGAGAGGCTGAAACAGAGGGGCTGAAACAGAGGGGCTGAAACAAAGCGGCTGATACAGAGGGCGAGAAACAGAGGGGCTGAAACAGAGGGCGAGAAACAGAGTCGCTGAAACATGGCGAGAAACAGAGGGGCTGAAACAAAGGGGCTGAAACAGAGGGGCTGAAACAGAGGGGCTGAAACAGAGGGCAAGAAACAGAGGGGCTGAAACAGAGGGCGAGAAACAGAGGGGCTGAAAAAGAGGGCGAGAAACAGAGGGGCTGAAACAGAGGGGCTGAAACAGAGGGGCTGAAACAGAGGGCGAGAAACAGAGAGGCTGAAACAGAGGGCGAGAAACAGCGTGGCTGAAACAGAGGGCAAGAAACAGAGGGTCTGAAACAGAGGGCGAGAAACAGAGGGGCTGAAACAGAGGGCGAGAAACAGTGGGGCAGAAACAGAGTGCGAGAATCGGAGGGGCTGAAACAGATGGGCTGAAACAGAGGGGCTGAAACAGAGGGCGAGAAACAGAGGGGCTGAAACAGAGGGCGAGAAACAGAGGGGCTGAAACAGAGGGCGAGAAACAGAGGGCGAGAAACAGAGGGGCTGAAACAGAGGGCGAGAAACAGAGGGGCTGAAACAGAGGGGCTGAAACAGAGGGTCTGAAACAGAGGTCGAGAAACAGAGGGGCTGAAACAGAGGGGCTGAAACAGAGGAGCTGAAACAGAGGGGATGTAACAGAGGGCGAGAAACAGAGGGGCTGAAACAGAGGGGCTGAAACAGAGGAGCTGAAACAGAGGGCGAGAAACAGAGAGGCTGAAACAGAGGGCGAGAAACAGACGGGCTGAAACAGAGGGCGAGAAACAGAGGGGCTGAAACAGAGGGGCTGAAACAGTGGGGCTGAAACAGAGGGCGAGAAACAGAGGGGCTGAAACAGAGGGGCTGAAACAGAGGAGCTGAAACAGAGGGCGAGAAACAGAGGGCGAGAAACAGAGAGGCTGAAACAGAGGGGCTGAAACAGAGGGGCTGAAACAAAGCGGCTGATACAGAGGGCGAGAAACAGAGTGGCTGAAACAGAGGGCAAGAAACAGAGGGGCTGAAACAGAGGGCGAGAAACAGAGGGGCTGAAACAGAGGGGCTGAAACAGAGGGGCTGAAACAGAGGCGCTGAAACAGAGGGGCTGAACCAGAACGGCTGAAAAAAAGGCGAGAAACAGAGCGGCTGAAACAGAGGGCCAGAAACAGAGGGCGAGAAACAGAGGGACTGAAACTGAGGGGCTGAAACAGTGGGGCTGAAACAGAGGGCGAGAAACAGAGCGGCTGAAGCAGAGGGCGAGAAAGAGAGGGGCTGAAACAGAGGGCGACAAACAGAGGGGCTGAAACAGTGGGCAAGAAACAGAGGGGCTGAAACTGAGTGGCTGAAACAGAAGGGCTGAAACAGAGGGGCTGAAACAGAGGGCGAGAAACAGAGGGGCTGAATCAGAGGGCAACATACAGAGGGGCTGAAACAGTGGGCAAGAAACAGAGGGGCTGAAACTGAGTGGCTGAAACAGAAGGGCTGAAACAGAGGGGCTGAAACAGAGGGCGAGAAACAGAGGGGCTGAATCAGAGGGGCTGAATCAGGGTAGCTGAAACAGAGGGGCTGAAACAGAGGGCGAGAAACAGAGGGGCTGAAACAGAGGGCGAGAAACAGAGGGCGAGAAACAGAGAGGCTGAAACAGAGGGGCTGAAACAGAGGGGCTGAAACAAAGCGGCTGATACAGAGGGCGAGAAACAGAGGGGCTGAAACAGAGGGCGAGAAACAGAGTCGCTGAAACAAAGCGAGAAACAGAGGGGCTGAAACAGAGGGGCTGAAACAGAGGGGCTGATACAGAGGGGCTGAAACAGAGGGCAAGAAACAGAGGGGCTGAAACAGAGGGCGAGAAACAGAGGGGCTGAAAAAGAGGGCGAGAAACAGAGGGGCTGAAACAGAGGGGCTGAAACAGAGGGGCTGAAACAGAGGGCGAGAAACAGAGAGGCTGAAACAGAGGGCGAGAAACAGAGGGGCTGAAACAGAGGGCAAGAAACAGAGGGGCTGAAACAGAGGGCGAGAAACAGAGGGGCTGAAACAGAGGGCGAGAAACAGTGGGGCAGAAACAGAGTGCGAGAATCGGAGGGGCTGAAACAGAGGGGCTGAAACAGAGGGCGAGAAACAGCGTGGCTGAAACAGAGGGCGAGAAACAGAGGGGCTGAAACAGAGGGCGAGAAACAGAGGGGCTGAAACAGAGGGGCTGAAACAGAGGGGCTGAAACAGAGGGCGAGAAACAGAGGGGCTGAAACAGAGGGGCTGAAACAGAGGAGCTGAAACAGAGGGGATGAAACAGAGGGCGAGAAACAGAGGGGCTGAAACAGTGGGGCTGAAACAGAGGAGCTGAAACAGAGGGCGAGAAACAGAGAGGCTGAAACAGAGGGCGAGAAACAGAGGGGCTGAAACAGAGGGCGAGAAACAGAGGGGCTGAAACAGAGGGCAAGAAACAGAGGGGCTGAAACAGAGCGGCTGAAACAGAGGAGCTGAAACAGAGGGCGAGAAACAGAGAGGCTGAAACAGAGGGCGAGAAACAGAGTGGCTGAAACAGAGGGCAAGAAACAGAGGGGCTGAAACAGAGGGCGAGAAACAGTGGGGCTGAAACAGAGGGGCTGAAACAGAGGGGCTGAAACAGAGGCGCTGAAACAGAGGGGCTGAACCAGAAGGGCTGAAACAGAGGGCGAGAAACAGAGGGGCTGAAACAGAGGGCGAGAAACAGACGGGCTGAAACAGAGGGGCTGAAACAGTGGGGCTGAAACAGAGGGCGAGAAACAGAGGGGCTGAAACAGAGCGGCTGAAACAGAGGAGCTGAAACAGAGGGCGAGAAACAGAGAGGCTGAAACAGAGGGCGAGAAACAGAGTGGATGAAACAGAGGGCAAGAAACAGAGGGGCTGAAACAGAGGGCGAGAAACAGTGGGGCTGAAACAGAGGGGCTGAAACAGAGGGGCTGAAACAGAGGCGCTGAAACAGAGGGGCTGAACCCGAAGGGCTGAAACAGAGGGCGAGAAACAGAGGGGCTGAAACAGAGGGCCAGAAACAGAGGGCGAGAAACAGAGGGACTGAAACTGAGGGGCTGAAACAGTGGGGCTGAAACAGAGGGCGAGAAACAGAGCGGCTGAAACAGAGGGCGAGAAAGAGAGGGGCTGAAACAAAGGGGCTGAAACAGTGGGGCTGAAACAGAGGGGCTGAAACAGAGGGCGAGAAATAGAGGGGCTGAAACAGAGGGCGAGAAACAGAGGGGCTGAAACAGAGGGCGAGAAACAGAGGGGCTGAAACAGAGGGGCTGAAACAGAGGGGCTGAAACAGAGGGCGAGAAACAGGGGCTGAAACAGAGGGCGAGAAACAGAGGGGCTGAAACAGAGGGCGAGAAACAGAGGGGCTGAAACAGAGGGCGAGAAACAGAGGGTGAGAAACAGAGGGGCTGAAACAGAGGGCGAGAAACAGAGGGGCTGAAACAGAGGGCGAGAAACAGAGGGGCTGAAACAGAGGGCGAGAAACAGAGGGTGAAAAACAGAGGGGCTGAAACAGAGGGCGAGAAACAGAGGGGCTGAAACAGAGGGGCTGAAACAGAGGGGCTGAATCAGAGGGGCTGAATCAGACGGGCTGAATCAGACGGGCTGAAACAGAGGGCGAGAAACAGAGGGGTTGAAACAGAGGGCGAGAGACAGAGGGGCAGAAAAAGAGGGCGAGAAACAGAGGGGCTGAAACAGAGGGGCTGAAACAGAGAGTGTGAATCAGAGGGGCTGAAACAGAGGGCGAGAAACAGAGGGGCTGAAACAGAGGGCGAGAAACAGGGGCTGAAACAGAGGGCGAGAAACAGAGGGGCTGAAACAGAGGGCGAGAAACAGAGGGGCTGAATCAGAGGGGCTGAAACAGAGGGCGAGAAACAGAGGGGCTGAAACAGAGGGCGAGAAACAGAGGGGCTGAAACAGAGGGCGAGAAACAGAGGGTGAGAAACAGAGGGGCTGAAACAGAGGGCGAGAAACAGAGGGGCTGAAACAGAGGGGCTGAAACAGAGGGGCTGAATCAGACGGGCTGAAACAGAGGGCGAGAAACAGAGGGGCTGAAACAGAGGGCGAGAGACAGAGGGGCAGAAAAAGAGGGCGAGAAACAGAGGGGCTGAAACAGAGGGGCTGAAACAGAGAGTGTGAATCAGAGGGGCTGAAACAGAGGGCGAGAAACAGAGGGGCTGAAACAGAGGGGCTGAAACAGAGGGCGAGAAACAGAGAGGCTGAAACAGAGGGCGAGAAACAGCGTGGCTGAAACAGAGGGCAAGAAACAGAGGGGCTGAAACAGAGGGCGAGAAACAGAGGGGCTGAAACAGAGGGCGAGAAACAGTGGGGCAGAAACAGAGTGCGAGAATCGGAGGGGCTGAAACAGAGGGGCTGAAACAGAGGGGCTGAAACAGAGGGCGAGAAACAGAGGGGCTGAAACAGAGGGCGAGAAACAGAGGGCGAGAAACAGAGGGGCTGAAACAGAGGGCGAGAAACAGAGGGGCTGAAACAGAGGGGCTGAAACAGAGGGGCTGAAACAGAGGGCGAGAAACAGAGGGGCTGAAACAGAGGGGCTGAAACAGAGGAGCTGAAACAGAGGGGATGAAACAGAGGGCGAGAAACAGAGGGGCTGAAACAGAGGGGCTGAAACAGTGCGGCTGAAACAGAGGGCGAGAAACAGAGGGGCTGAAACAGAGGGGCTGAAACAGAGGAGCTGAAACAGAGGGCGAGAAACAGAGAGGCTGAAACAGAGGGCGAGAAACAGAGTGGCTGAAACAGAAGGCAAGAAACAGAGAGGCTGAAACAGAGGGCGAGAAACAGTGGGGCTGAAACAGAGGGGCTGAAACAGAGGGGCTGAAACAGAGGCGCTGAAACAGAGGGGCTGAACCAGAACGGCTGAAACAGAGGGCGAGAAACAGAGGGCCTGAAACAGAGGGCCAGAAACAGAGGGCGAGAAACAGAGGGACTGAAACTGAGGGGCTGAAACAGTGGGGCTGAAACAGAGGGCGAGAAACAGAGCGGCTGAAACAGAGGGCGAGAAAGAGAGGGGCTGAAACAGAGGGCGACAAACAGAGGGGCTGAAACAGTGGGCAAGAAACAGAGGGGCTGAAACTGAGTGGCTGAAACAGAAGGGCTGAAATGGAGGGGCTGAAACAGAGGGCGAGAAACAGAGGGGCTGAATCAGAGGGCGACAAACAGAGGGGCTGAAACAGTGGGCAAGAAACAGAGGGGCTGAAACTGAGTGGCTGAAACAGAAGGGCTGAAACAGAGGGGCTGAAACAGAGGGCGAGAAACAGAGGGGCTGAATCAGAGGGGCTGAATCAGAGGAGCTGAAACAGAGGGGCTGAAACAAAGGGCGAGAAACAGAGGGGCTGAAACAGAGGGCGAGAAACAGAGGGCGAGAAACAGAGAGGCTGAAACAGAGGGGCTGAAACAGAGGGGCTGAAACAAAGCGGCTGATACAGAGGGCGAGAAACAGAGGGGCTGAAACAGATGGCGAGAAACAGAGTCGCTGAAACATGGCGAGAAACAGAGGGGCTGAAACAGAGGGGCTGAAACAGAGGGGCTGAAACAGAGGGGCTGAAACAGAGGGCAAGAAACAGAGGGGCTGAAACAGAGGGCGAGAAACAGAGGGGCTGAAAAAGAGGGCGAGAAACAGAGGGGCTGAAACAGAGGGGCTGAAACAGAGGGCGAGAAACAGAGAGGCTGAAACAGAGGGCGAGAAACAGCGTGGCTGAAACAGAGGGCAAGAAACAGAGGGGCTGAAACAGAGGGCGAGAAACAGAGGGGCTGAAACAGAGGGCGAGAAACAGTGGGGCAGAAACAGAGTGCGAGAATCGGAGGGGCAGAAACAGAGGGGCTGAAACAGAGGGGCTGAAACAGAGGGCGAGAAACAGAGGGGCTGAAACAGAGGGCGAGAAACAGAGGGGCTGAAACAGAGGGCGAGAAACAGAGGGCGAGAAACAGAGGGGCTGAGACAGAGGGCGAGAAACAGAGGGGCTGAAACAGAGGGGCTGAAACAGAGGGGCTGAAACAGAGGGCGAGAAACAGAGGGGCTGAAACAGAGGGGCTGAAACAGAGGAGCTGAAACAGAGGGGATGAAACAGAGGGCGAGAAACAGAGGGGCTGAAACAGAGGGGCTGAAACAGAGGAGCTGAAACAGAGGGCGAGAAACAGAGAGGCTGAAACAGAGGGCGAGAAACAGACGGGCTGAAACAGAGGGCGAGAAACAGAGGGGCTGAAACAGAGGGGCTGAAACAGTGGGGCTGAAACAGAGGGCGAGAAACAGAGGGGCTGAAACAGAGGGGCTGAAACAGAGGAGCTGAAACAGAGGGCGAGAAACAGAGAGGCTGAAACAAAGGGCGAGAAACAGAGTGGCTGAAACAGAGGGCAAGAAACAGAGGGGCTGAAACAGAGGGCGAGAAACAGTGGGGCTGAAACAGAGGGGCTGAAACAGAGGGGCTGAAACAGAGGCGCTGAAACAGAGGGGCTGAACCAGAAGGGCTGAAACAGAGGGCGAGAAACAGAGGGGCTGAAACAGAGGGCCAGAAACAGAGGGCGAGAAACAGAGGGACTGAAACTGAGGGGCTGAAACAGTGGGGCTGAAACAGAGGGCGAGAAACAGAGCGGCTGAAACAGAGGGCGAGAAAGAGAGGGTCTGAAACAAAAGGGCTGAAACAGTGGGGCTGAAACAGAGGGGCTGAAACAGAGGGCGAGAAATAGAGGGGCTGAAACAGAGGGCGAGAAACAGAGGGGCTGAAACAGAGGGCGAGAAACAGAGGGGCTGAAACAGAGGGGCTGAAACAGAGGGGCTGAAACAGAGGGCGAGAAACAGAGAGGCTGAAACAGAGGGCGAGAAACAGAGTGGCTGAAACAGAAGGCAAGAAACAGAGAGGCTGAAACAGAGGGCGAGAAACAGTGGGGCTGAAACAGAGGGGCTGAAACAGAGGGGCTGAAACAGAGGCGCTGAAACAGAGGGGCTGAACCAGAACGGCTGAAACAGAGGGCGAGAAACAGAGGGCCTGAAACAGAGGGCCAGAAACAGAGGGCGAGAAACAGAGGGACTGAAACTGAGGGGCTGAAACAGTGGGGCTGAAACAGAGGGCGAGAAACAGAGCGGCTGAAACAGAGGGGCTGAAACAGAGGAGCTGAAACAGAGGGCGAGAAACAGAGAGGCTGAAACAAAGGGCGAGAAACAGAGTGGCTGAAACAGAGGGCAAGAAACAGAGGGGCTGAAACAGAGGGCGAGAAACAGTGGGGCTGAAACAGAGGGGCTGAAACAGAGGGGCTGAAACAGAGGCGCTGAAACAGAGGGGCTGAACCAGAAGGGCTGAAACAGAGGGCGAGAAACAGAGGGGCTGAAACAGAGGGCCAGAAACAGAGGGCGAGAAACAGAGGGACTGAAACTGAGGGGCTGAAACAGTGGGGCTGAAACAGAGGGCGAGAAACAGAGCGGCTGAAACAGAGGGCGAGAAAGAGAGGGGCTGAAACAAAGGGGCTGAAACAGAGGGGCTGAAACAGAGGGCGAGAAACAGGGGCTGAAACAGAGGGCGAGAAACAGAGGGGCTGAAACAGAGGGCGAGAAACAGAGGGGCTGAATCAGAGGGGCTGAAACAGAGGGCGAGAAACAGAGTGTCTGAAACAGAGGGCGAGAAACAGAGGGGCTGAAACAGAGGGCGAGAAACAGAGGGTGAGAAACAGAGGGGCTGAAACAGAGGGCGAGAAACAGAGGGGCTGAAACAGAGGGGCTGAAACAGAGGGGCTGAATCAGAGGGGCTGAAACAGAGGGGCTGAATGAGAGGGGCTGAAACAGAGGGCGAGAAACAGAGGGGCTGAAACAGAGGGCGAGAGACAGAGGGGCAGAAAAAGAGGGCGAGAAACAGAGGGGCTGAAAAAGAGGGGCTGAAACAGAGAGTGTGAATCAGAGGGGCTGAAACCGAGAGTGTGAATCAGAGGGGCTGAATCAGAGGGGCTGAAACAGAGGGCGAGAAACAGAGGGGCTGAAACAGAGGGCGAGAAACAGAGGGGCTGAAACAGAGGGCGAGAAACAGAGGGTGAGAAACAGAGGGGCTGAAACAGAGGGCGAGAAACAGAGGGGCTGAAACAGAGGGGCTGAA
Source organism: Chiloscyllium punctatum (assembly GCF_047496795.1). NCBI lineage: Eukaryota > Metazoa > Chordata > Chondrichthyes > Orectolobiformes > Hemiscylliidae > Chiloscyllium > Chiloscyllium punctatum. The sequence goes on along the minus strand of NC_092763.1, from coordinate 510,986 downwards.
ACAGAGGGGCTGAATCAGAGCGGCTGAAACAGAGGGGCTGAATCAGACGGGCTGAAACAGAGGGCAAGAAACAGTGGGGCTGAAACAGAGGGCGAGAGACAGAGGGGCAGAAAAAGAGGGCGAGAAACAGAGGGGCTGAAACAGAGGGGCTGAAACAGAGATTGTGAATCATAGGGGCTGAAACAGAGGGCGAGAAACAGAGGGGCTGAAACAGAGGGGCTGAATTGGAGGGGCTGAAACAGAGGGGCTGAAACAGAGGGGATGAAATAGAGGGCGAGAAACAGAGGGGCTGAATCAGAGGGGCTGAATCAGAGGGGCCGAAACAGAGGGGCTGAAACAGTGGGCGAGAAACTAAGGGACTGAAACAGCGGGCGAGAAACAGAGTGCGAGAAACAGAGGGGCTGAAACAGAAGGGCTGAAACAGACGGGCTGAAACAGAGAGCCTGAAACAGAGGGGCTGAAAGAGAGGGTGAGAAACAGATGGGCTGAAACAGAGGGCTGAAACAGAGGGGCTGAAAAAGAGGGCGAAAAACAGAGGGGCTGAAACAGAGGGCGAGAAACAGAGGGGCTGAAACAGAGGGGCTGAAACAGAGGGGCTGAAACAGAGGGGCTGAAACAGGGTGGCTGAAACAGAGGGGCTGAAACAGAGGTGCTGAAACAGAGGGGCTGAAACAGAGGGCGAGAAACAGAGGGGCTGAAACAGAGGGCGAGAAACAGAGGGGCTGAAACAGAGGGGCTGAAACAGAGGGCGAGAAACAGAGGGGCTGAAACAGAGGGCGAGAAACAGAGGGGCTGAAATAGAGGGCGAGAAACAGAGGGGCTGAAACAGAGGGGCTGAAACAGAGGGCGAGAAACAGAGGGGCTGAATCAGAGGGGCTGAATCAGAGGGGCTGAAAGAGAGGGGCTGAAACAGAGGGCGAGAAACAAAGGGGCTGAAACAGCGGGCGAGAAACAGAGGGCCAGAAACAGAGGGGCTGAAACAGAGGGGCTGAAACAGACGGGCTGAAACAGAGAGCCTGAAACAGAGGGCGAGAAACAGAGGGGCTGAAACAGAGGGCGAAAAACAGAGGGGCTGAAACAGAGGGCGAGAAACAGAGGGGATGAAACAGAGGGGCTGAAACAGAGGGGCTGAAACAGAGGGGCTGAATCAGAGGGGCTGAAACAGAGGGGCTGAATCAGAGGGGCTGAAACAGAGGGCGAGAAACAGAGCGGCTGAAACAGAGGGCGAGAAAGAGAGGGGCTGAAACAAAGGGGCTGAAACAGTGGGGCTGAAACAGAGGGGCTGAAACAGAGGGCGAGAAATAGAGGGGCTGAAACAGAGGGCGAGAAACAGAGGGGCTGAAACAGAGGGCGAGAAACAGAGGGGCTGAAACAGAGGGGCTGAAACAGAGGGGCTGAAACAGAGGGCGAGAAACAGGGGCTGAAACAGAGGGCGAGAAACAGAGGGGCTGAAACAGAGGGCGAGAAACAGAGGGGCTGAATCAGAGGGGCTGAAACAGAGGGCGAGAAACAGAGTGTCTGAAACAGAGGGCGAGAAACAGAGGGGCTGAAACAGAGGGCGAGAAACAGAGGGTGAGAAACAGAGGGGCTGAAACAGAGGGCGAGAAACAGAGGGGCTGAAACAGAGGGGCTGAAACAGAGGGGCTGAATCAGAGGGGCTGAAACAGAGGGGCTGAATGAGAGGGGCTGAAACAGAGGGCGAGAAACAGAGGGGCTGAAACAGAGGGCGAGAGACAGAGGGGCAGAAAAAGAGGGCGAGAAACAGAGGGGCTGAAAAAGAGGGGCTGAAACAGAGAGTGTGAATCAGAGGGGCTGAAACCGAGAGTGTGAATCAGAGGGGCTGAATCAGAGGGGCTGAAACAGAGGGCGAGAAACAGAGGGGCTGAAACAGAGGGCGAGAAACAGAGGGGCTGAAACAGAGGGCGAGAAACAGAGGGTGAGAAACAGAGGGGCTGAAACAGAGGGCGAGAAACAGAGGGGCTGAAACAGAGGGGCTGAAACAGAGGGGCTGAATCAGAGGGGCTGAAACAGAGGGGCTGAATCAGACGGGCTGAAACAGAGGGCAAGAAACAGAGGGGCTGAAACAGAGGGCGAGAGACAGAGGGGCAGAAAAAGAGGGCGAGAAACAGAGGGGCTGAAACAGAGGGGCTGAAACAGAGATTGTGAATCATAGGGGCTGAAACAGAGGGCGAGAAACAGAGGGGCTGAAACAGAGGGGCTGAATTGGAGGGGCTGAAACAGAGGGGCTGAAACAGAGGGGATGAAATAGAGGGCGAGAAACAGAGGGGCTGAATCAGAGGGGCTGAATCAGAGGGGCCGAAACAGAGGGGCTGAAACAGTGGGCGAGAAACTAAGGGACTGAAACAGCGGGCGAGAAACAGAGTGCGAGAAACAGAGGGGCTGAAACAGAAGGGCTGAAACAGACGGGCTGAAACAGAGAGCCTGAAACAGAGGGGCTGAAAGAGAGGGTGAGAAACAGATGGGCTGAAACAGAGGGCTGAAACAGAGGGGCTGAAAAAGAGGGCGAAAAACAGAGGGGCTGAAACAGAGGGCGAGAAACAGAGGGGGTGAAACAGAGGGGCTGAAACAGAGGGGCTGAAACAGAGGGGCTGAAACAGGGTGGCTGAAACAGAGGGGCTGAAACAGAGGTGCTGAAACAGAGGGGCTGAAACAGAGGGCGAGAAACAGAGGGGCTGAAACAGTGGGCGAGAAACAGAGGGGCTGAAACAGAGGGGCTGAAACAGAGGGCGAGAAACAGAGGGGCTGAATCAGAGGGGCTGAATCAGAGGGGCTGAAAGAGAGGGGCTGAAACAGAGGGCGAGAAACAAAGGGGCTGAAACAGCGGGCGAGAAACAGAGGGCCAGAAACAGAGGGGCTGAAACAGAGGGGCTGAAACAGACGGGCTGAAACAGAGAGCCTGAAACAGAGGGCGAGAAACAGAGGGGCTGAAACAGAGGGGGAAAAACAGAGGGGCTGAAACAGAGGGCGAGAAACAGAGGGGATGAAACAGAGGGGCTGAAACAGAGGGGCTGAAACAGAGGGGCTGAATCAGAGGGGCTGAAACAGAGGGGCTGAATCAGAGGGGCTGAAACAGAGGGCGAGAAACAGAGCGGCTGAAACAGAGGGCGAGAAAGAGAGGGGCTGAAACAAAGGGGCTGAAACAGTGGGGCTGAAACAGAGGGGCTGAAACAGAGGGCGAGAAATAGAGGGGCTGAAACAGAGGGCGAGAAACAGAGGGGCTGAAACAGAGGGCGAGAAACAGAGGGGCTGAAACAGAGGGGCTGAAACAGAGGGGCTGAAACAGAGGGCGAGAAACAGGGGCTGAAACAGAGGGCGAGAAACAGAGGGGCTGAAACAGAGGGCGAGAAACAGAGGGGCTGAATCAGAGGGGCTGAAACAGAGGGCGAGAAACAGAGTGTCTGAAACAGAGGGCGAGAAACAGAGGGGCTGAAACAGAGGGCGAGAAACAGAGGGTGAGAAACAGAGGGGCTGAAACAGAGGGCGAGAAACAGAGGGGCTGAAACAGAGGGGCTGAAACAGAGGGGCTGAATCAGAGGGGCTGAAACAGAGGGGCTGAATGAGAGGGGCTGAAACAGAGGGCGAGAAACAGAGGGGCTGAAACAGAGGGCGAGAGACAGAGGGGCAGAAAAAGAGGGCGAGAAACAGAGGGGCTGAAAAAGAGGGGCTGAAACAGAGAGTGTGAATCAGAGGGGCTGAAACCGAGAGTGTGAATCAGAGGGGCTGAATCAGAGGGGCTGAAACAGAGGGCGAGAAACAGAGGGGCTGAAACAGAGGGCGAGAAACAGAGGGGCTGAAACAGAGGGCGAGAAACAGAGGGTGAGAAACAGAGGGGCTGAAACAGAGGGCGAGAAACAGAGGGGCTGAAACAGAGGGGCTGAAACAGAGGGGCTGAATCAGAGGGGCTGAAACAGAGGGGCTGAATCAGACGGGCTGAAACAGAGGGCAAGAAACAGAGGGGCTGAAACAGAGGGCGAGAGACAGAGGGGCAGAAAAAGAGGGCGAGAAACAGAGGGGCTGAAACAGAGGGGCTGAAACAGAGATTGTGAATCATAGGGGCTGAAACAGAGGGCGAGAAACAGAGGGGCTGAAACAGAGGGGCTGAATTGGAGGGGCTGAAACAGAGGGGCTGAAACAGAGGGGATGAAATAGAGGGCGAGAAACAGAGGGGCTGAATCAGAGGGGCTGAATCAGAGGGGCCGAAACAGAGGGGCTGAAACAGTGGGCGAGAAACTAAGGGACTGAAACAGCGGGCGAGAAACAGAGTGCGAGAAACAGAGGGGCTGAAACAGAAGGGCTGAAACAGACGGGCTGAAACAGAGAGCCTGAAACAGAGGGGCTGAAAGAGAGGGTGAGAAACAGATGGGCTGAAACAGAGGGCTGAAACAGAGGGGCTGAAAAAGAGGGCGAAAAACAGAGGGGCTGAAACAGAGGGCGAGAAACAGAGGGGGTGAAACAGAGGGGCTGAAACAGAGGGGCTGAAACAGAGGGGCTGAAACAGGGTGGCTGAAACAGAGGGGCTGAAACAGAGGTGCTGAAACAGAGGGGCTGAAACAGAGGGCGAGAAACAGAGGGGCTGAAACAGAGGGCGAGAAACAGAGGGGCTGAAACAGAGGGGCTGAAACAGAGGGCGAGAAACAGAGGGGCTGAAACAGAGGGCGAGAAACAGAGGGGCTGAAATAGAGGGCGAGAAACAGAGGGGCTGAAACAGAGGGGCTGAAACAGAGGGCGAGAAACAGAGGGGCTGAATCAGAGGGGCTGAATCAGAGGGGCTGAAAGAGAGGGGCTGAAACAGAGGGCGAGAAACAAAGGGGCTGAAACAGCGGGCGAGAAACAGAGGGCCAGAAACAGAGGGGCTGAAACAGAGGGGCTGAAACAGACGTGCTGAAACAGAGAGCCTGAAACAGAGGGCGAGAAACAGAGGGGCTGAAACAGAGGGCGAAAAACAGAGGGGCTGAAACAGAGGGCGAGAAACAGAGGGGATGAAACAGAGGGGCTGAAACAGAGGGGCTGAAACAGAGGGGCTGAATCAGAGGGGCTGAAACAGAGGGGCTGAATCAGAGGGGCTGAAACAGAGGGCGAGAAACAGAGGGGCTGAAACAGAGGGCGAGAAACAGAGGGGCTGAAACAGAGGGGCTGAAACAGAGTGGCTGATACAGAGGGCGAGAAACAGAGAGGTTGAAACAGAGGGCGAGAAACAGAGGGGCTGAAACAGAGGGCGAGAAACAGAGGGGCTGAAACAGAGGGCGAGAAACAGAGGGGCTGAAACAGAGGGGCTGAAACAGACGGGCTGAAACAGAGGGCAAAAAATAGAGGGGCTGAAACAGAGGGCGAGAAACAGGGGGTGAGAAACAGAGGGCGAGAAACAGAGGGGCTGAAACAGAGGGCAAAAAACAGAGGGGCTGAAACAGAGGGCGAGAAACAGAGGGTGAGAAACAGAGGGCGAGAAACAGATGGGATGAAACAGAGGGGCTGAAACAGAGAGGCTGAAATAGAGGGGCTGAAACAGAGGGGCTGAATCAGAGGGGCTGCAACAGAGGGGCTGAATTAGAGGGGCTGACACAGAGTGCGAGAAAGAGAGGGGCTGAAACAGAGGGCGAGAAACAAATGGGCTGAAACAGAGGGCGAGAAACAGAGGGGCTGAAACAGAGGGCGCGAAACAGAGGTGCTGAAACAGAGGGGCTGAAACAGAGGGCGAGAAACTGAGGGGCTGAAACAGAGGGCGAGAATCAGAGGGGCTGAAACAGAGGGCGAGAAACAGAGGGGCTGAATCAGAGGGGCTGAAACAGAGGGCGAGAAACAGAAAGGCTGAAACAGAGGGCGAGAAACAGAGGGGCTGAAACAGATGGTGAGAAACAGAGGGGATTAGACAGAGGGCGAGAAACAGAGGGGCTGAAACAAAGGTGCTGATACAGAGGGGCTGAATCAGAGGGGCTGAAACAGAGAGCGCGAAAGAGAGGGACTGAAACAGAGGGGCTGAAACAGAGTGCGCGAAACAGAGGGACTGAAACAGAGGGCGAGAACCAGACGGGCAGAAACAGAGGGCGAGAAACAGAGGGGCTGAAACAGAGGGGCTGAAACAGAGAGCGCGAAACAGAGGGACTGAAACAGAGGGCGAGAAACAGAGGGGCTGAAACAGACGGCGAGAAACAGAGGGGCTGAAACAGAGGGCGAGAAACAGAGGGGCTGAAACAGAGGGCAAGAAACAGAGGGGCTGAAACTGAGTGGCTGAAACAGAAGGGCTGAAACAGAGGGGCTGAAACAGAGGGCGAGAAACAGAGGGGCTGAAACAGAGGGGCTGAAACAGAGGGGCTGAATCAGAGGGGCTGATTCACAGGGGCTGAAACAGAGGGGCTGAATCAGAGGGGCTGAAACAGAGGGCGCGAAACAGAGGGACTGAAACAGAGGGCGAGAACCAGACGGGCAGAAACAGTGGGCGAGAAACAGAGGGGCTGAATCAGAGGGGCTGAAACAGAGAGCGCGAAACAGAGGGACTGAAACAGAGGGCGAGAAACAGAGGGGCTGGAACAGAGGGGCTGAAATAGAGGTGCTGAAACAGAGGGGCTGAAACAGAGGGCGAGAAACAGAGGGGCTGAAACAGAGGGCGAGAAACAGAGGGCGAGAAACAGAGAGGCTTAAACAGAGGGGCTGAAACAGAGGGGCTGAAACAAAGCGGCTGATACAGAGGGTGAGAAACAGAGGGGCTGAAACAGAGGGCGAGAAACAGAGTCGCTGAAACATGGCGAGAAACAGAGGGGCTGAAACAGAGGGCAAGAAACAGTGGGGCTGAAACAGAGGGCGAGAAACAGAGGGGCTGAAACAGAGGGCGAGAAACAGAGGGGCTGAAACAGAGGGCGAGAAACAGAGGGGCTGAAACAGAGGGGCTGAAACAGAGGGCGAGAAACAGAGAGGCTGAAACAGAGAGCGAGAAACAGAGTGGCTGAATCAGAGGGCAACAAACAGAGGAGCTGAAACAGAGGGCGAGAAACAGAGGGGCTGAAACAGAGGGCGAGAAACAGAGGAGCAGAAACAGAGGGCGAGAATCGGAGGGGCTGAAACAGAGGGCGAGAAACAGAGGGGCTGAAACAGAGGGCGAGAAACAGAGGGGCTGAAACAGAGGGCGAGAAACAGAGGGCGAGAAACAGAGGGGCTGAAACAGACGGGGAGAAACAGAGGGGCTGAAACAGAGGGGCTGAAACATAGGGGCTGAAACAGAGGGCGAGAAACAGAGGGGCTGAAACAGAGGGGCTGAAACAGAGGAGCTGAAACAGAGGTGATGAAACAGAGGGCGAGAAACAGAGGGGCTGAAACAGAGGGGCTGAAACAGAGGAGCTGAAACAGAGGGCGAGAAACAGAGAGGCTGAAACAGAGGGCGAGAAACAGACGGGCTGAAACAGAGGGCGAGAAACAGAGGGGCTGAAACAGAGGGGCTGAAACAGTGGGGCTGAAACGGAGGGCAAGAAACAGAGGGGCTGAAACAGAGGGGCTGAAACAGAGGAGCTGAAACAGAGGGCGAGAAACAGAGAGGCTGAAACAGAGGGCGAGAAGCAGAGTGGCTGAAACAGAGGGCAAGAAACAGAGGGGCTGAAACAGAGGGCGAGAAACAGAGGGGCTGAAACAGAGGGGCTGAAACAGAGGGGCTGAAACAGAGGGGCTGAAACAGAGGGCGAGAAATAGAGGGGCTGAAACAGAGGGCGAGAAACAAAGGGGCTGAAACAGAGGGCGAGAAACAGAGGGGCTGAAACAGAGGGGCTGAAACAGAGGGGCTGAAACAGAGGGCGAGAAACAGGGGCTGAAACAGAGGGCGAGAAACAGAGGGGCTGAAACAGAGGGCGAGTAACAGAGGGGCTGAATCAGATGGGCTGAAACAGAGGGCGAGAAACAGAGGGGCTGAAACAGAGGGCGAGAAACAGAGGGGCTGAAACAGAGGGCGAGAAACAGAGGGTGAGAAACAGAGGGGCTGAAACAGAGGGCGAGAAACAGAGGTGCTGAAACAGAGGGGCTGAAACAGAGGGGCTGAATCAGAGGGACTGAAACAGAGGGGCTGAATCAGACGGGCTGAAACAGAGGGCGAGAAACAGAGGGGCTGAAACAGAGGGCGAGAGACAGAGGGGCAGAAAAAGAGGGCGAGAAACAGAGGGGCTGAAACAGAGGGGCTGAAACAGAGAGTGTGAATCAGAGGGGCTGAAACAGAGGGCGAGAAACAGAGGGGCTGAAACAGAGGGGCTGAATCGGAGGGGCTGAAACAGAGGGGCCGAAACAGAGGGGCTGAAACAGAGGGCGAGAAACAGAGGGGCTGAATCAGAGGGGCTGAATCAGAGGGGCCGAAACAGAGGGGCTGAAACAGTGGGCGAGAAACTAAGGGACTGAAACAGCGGGCGAGAAACAGAGTGCGAGAAACAGAGGGGCTGAAACAGAGGGGCTGAAACAGATGGTCTGAAACAGAGAGCCTGAAACAGAGGGGCTGAAACAGAGGGTGAGAAACAGATGGGCTGAAACAGAGGGCGAGAAACAGAGGGGCTGAAACAGAGGGCGAGAAACAGAGGGGCTGAAACAGAGGGGCTGAAACAGAGGGCGAGAAACAGAGGGGCTGAAACACGGGGCGAGAAACAGAGGGGCTGAAATAGAGGGCGAGAAACAGAGGGGCTGAAACAGAGGGGCTGAAACAGAGGGCGAGAAACAGAGGGGCTGAATCAGAGGGGCTGAAACAGAGGGGCTGAATCAGAGGGGCTGAAACAGAGGGCGAGAAACAGAGGGGCTGAAATAGAGGGCGAGAAACAGAGGGGCTGAAACAGAGGGGCTGAAACAGAGGGCGAGAAACAGAGGGGCTGAAACAGAGGGGCTGAAACAGAGGGGCTGAATCAGAGGGGCTGATTCACAGGGGCTGAAACAGAGGGGCTGAATCAGAGGGGCTGAAACAGAGGGCGCGAAACAGAGGGACTGAAACAGAGGGCGAGAACCAGACGGGCAGAAACAGTGGGCGAGAAACAGAGGGGCTGAATCAGAGGGGCTGAAACAGAGAGCGCGAAACAGAGGGACTGAAACAGAGGGCGAGAAACAGAGGGGCTGGAACAGAGGGGCTGAAATAGAGGTGCTGAAACAGAGGGGCTGAAACAGAGGGCGAGAAACAGAGGGGCTGAAACAGAGGGCGAGAAACAGAGGGCGAGAAACAGAGAGGCTTAAACAGAGGGGCTGAAACAGAGGGGCTGAAACAAAGCGGCTGATACAGAGGGTGAGAAACAGAGGGGCTGAAACAGAGGGCGAGAAACAGAGTCGCTGAAACATGGAGAGAAACAGAGGGGCTGAAACAGAGGGCAAGAAACAGTGGGGCTGAAACAGAGGGCGAGAAACAGAGGGGCTGAAACAGAGGGCGAGAAACAGAGGGGCTGAAACAGAGGGCGAGAAACAGAGGGGCTGAAACAGAGGGGCTGAAACAGAGGGCGAGAAACAGAGAGGCTGAAACAGAGAGCGAGAAACAGAGTGGCTGAATCAGAGGGCAACAAACAGAGGAGCTGAAACAGAGGGCGAGAAACAGAGGGGCTGAAACAGAGGGCGAGAAACAGAGGAGCAGAAACAGAGGGCGAGAATCGGAGGGGCTGAAACAGAGGGCGAGAAACAGAGGGGCTGAAACAGAGGGCGAGAAACAGAGGGGCTGAAACAGAGGGCGAGAAACAGAGGGCGAGAAACAGAGGGGCTGAAACAGACGGGGAGAAACAGAGGGGCTGAAACAGAGGGGCTGAAACATAGGGGCTGAAACAGAGGGCGAGAAACAGAGGGGCTGAAACAGAGGGGCTGAAACAGAGGAGCTGAAACAGAGGTGATGAAACAGAGGGCGAGAAACAGAGGGGCTGAAACAGAGGGGCTGAAACAGAGGAGCTGAAACAGAGGGCGAGAAACAGAGAGGCTGAAACAGAGGGCGAGAAACAGACGGGCTGAAACAGAGGGCGAGAAACAGAGGGGCTGAAACAGAGGGGCTGAAACAGTGGGGCTGAAACGGAGGGCAAGAAACAGAGGGGCTGAAACAGAGGGGCTGAAACAGAGGAGCTGAAACAGAGGGCGAGAAACAGAGAGGCTGAAACAGAGGGCGAGAAGCAGAGTGGCTGAAACAGAGGGCAAGAAACAGAGGGGCTGAAACAGAGGGCGAGAAACAGAGGGGCTGAAACAGAGGGGCTGAAACAGAGGGGCTGAAACAGAGGGGCTGAAACAGAGGGCGAGAAATAGAGGGGCTGAAACAGAGGGCGAGAAACAAAGGGGCTGAAACAGAGGGCGAGAAACAGAGGGGCTGAAACAGAGGGGCTGAAACAGAGGGGCTGAAACAGAGGGCGAGAAACAGGGGCTGAAACAGAGGGCGAGAAACAGAGGGGCTGAAACAGAGGGCGAGTAACAGAGGGGCTGAATCAGATGGGCTGAAACAGAGGGCGAGAAACAGAGGGGCTGAAACAGAGGGCGAGAAACAGAGGGGCTGAAACAGAGGGCGAGAAACAGAGGGTGAGAAACAGAGGGGCTGAAACAGAGGGCGAGAAACAGAGGTGCTGAAACAGAGGGGCTGAAACAGAGGGGCTGAATCAGAGGGACTGAAACAGAGGGGCTGAATCAGACGGGCTGAAACAGAGGGCGAGAAACAGAGGGGCTGAAACAGAGGGCGAGAGACAGAGGGGCAGAAAAAGAGGGCGAGAAACAGAGGGGCTGAAACAGAGGGGCTGAAACAGAGAGTGTGAATCAGAGGGGCTGAAACAGAGGGCGAGAAACAGAGGGGCTGAAACAGAGGGGCTGAATCGGAGGGGCTGAAACAGAGGGGCCGAAACAGAGGGGCTGAAACAGAGGGCGAGAAACAGAGGGGCTGAATCAGAGGGGCTGAATCAGAGGGGCCGAAACAGAGGGGCTGAAACAGTGGGCGAGAAACTAAGGGACTGAAACAGCGGGCGAGAAACAGAGTGCGAGAAACAGAGGGGCTGAAACAGAGGGGCTGAAACAGATGGTCTGAAACAGAGAGCCTGAAACAGAGGGGCTGAAACAGAGGGTGAGAAACAGATGGGCTGAAACAGAGGGCGAGAAACAGAGGGGCTGAAACAGAGGGCGAGAAACAGAGGGGCTGAAACAGAGGGGCTGAAACAGAGGGCGAGAAACAGAGGGGCTGAAACACGGGGCGAGAAACAGAGGGGCTGAAATAGAGGGCGAGAAACAGAGGGGCTGAAACAGAGGGGCTGAAACAGAGGGCGAGAAACAGAGGGGCTGAATCAGAGGGGCTGAAACAGAGGGGCTGAATCAGAGGGGCTGAAACAGAGGGCGAGAAACAGAGGGGCTGAAACAGAGGGCGAGAAACAGAGGGGCTGAAACAGAGGGGCTGAAACAGAGTGGCTGATACAGAGGGCGAGAAACAGAGAGGTTGAAACAGAGGGCGAGAAACAGAGGGGCTGAAACAGAGGGCGAGAAACAGAGGGGCTGAAACAGAGGGCGAGAAACAGAGGGGCTGAAACAGAGGGGCTGAAACAGACGGGCTGAAACAGAGGGCAAAAAATAGAGGGGCTGAAACAGAGGGGCTTAAACAGAGGGGGTGAATCAGAGGGGCTGAAACAGAGGGGCTGAATCAGAGGGGCTGAAACAGAGGGCGAGAAACAGAAGGGCTGAAACAGAGGGCGAGAAACAGAGGGGCTGAAACAGAGGGGCTGAAACAGAGTGGCTGATACAGAGGGCGAGAAACAGAGAGGTTGAAACAGAGGGCGAGAAACAGAGGGGCTGAAACAGAGGGCGAGAAACAGAGGGGCTGAAACAGAGGGCGAGAAACAGAGGGGCTGAAACAGAGGAGCTGAAACAGAGGGGCTGAAACAGAGGGCAAAAAATAGAGGGGCTGAAACAGAGGGCGAGAAACAGGGGGTGAGAAACAGAGGGCGAGAAACAGAGGGCAAAAAACAGAGGGGCTGAAACAGAGGGCGAGAAACAGAGGGTGAGAAACAGAGGGCGAGAAACAGATGGGATGAAACAGAGGGGCTGAAACAGAGGGGCTGAAATAGAGGGGCTGAAACAGAGGGGCTCAATCAGAGGGGCTGCAACAGAGGGGCTGAATCAGAGGGGCTGACACAGAGTGCGAGAAAGAGAGGGGCTGAAACAGAGGGCGAGAAACAGATGGGCTGAAACAGAGGGCGAGAAACAGAGGGGCTGAAACAGAGGGCGCGAAACAGACGCGTGAAACAGAGGGGCTGAAACAGAGGGGCTGAAACAGAGGGCGAGAAACTGAGGGGCTGAAACAGAGGGCGAGAATCAGAGGGGCTGAAACAGAGGGCGAGAAACAGAGGGGCTGAATCAGAGGGGCTGAAACAGAGGGCGAGAAACAGAAAGGCTGAAACAGAGGGCGAGAAGCAGAGGGGCTGAAACAGATGGTGAGAAACAGAGGGGATTAGACAGAGGGCGAGAAACAGAGGGGCTGAAACAGAGCGGCTGAAACAGACGGGCTGAAACAGAGAGCCTGAAACAGAGGGGCTGATACAGAGGGTGAGAAACAGATGTGCTGAAACAGAGGGCGAGAAACAGAGGGGCTGAAACAGAGGGCGAGAAACAGAGGGGCTGAAACAGAGGGGCTGAAACAGAGGGCGAGAAACAGAGGGGCTGAAACAGAGGGCGAGAAACAGAGGGGCTGAAATAGAGGGCGAGAAACAGAGGGGCTGAAACAGAGGGGCTGAAACAGAGGGCGAGAAACAGAGGGGCTGAATCAGAGGGGCTGAATCAGAGGGGCTGAAAGAGAGGGGCTGAAACAGAGGGCGAGAAACAAAGGGGCTGAAACAGCGGGCGAGAAACAGAGGGCCAGAAACAGAGGGGCTGAAACAGAGGGGCTGAAACAGACGGGCTGAAACAGAGAGCCTGAAACAGAGGGCGAGAAACAGAGGGGCTGAAACAGAGGGCGAAAAACAGAGGGGCTGAAACAGAGGGCGAGAAACAGAGGGGATGAAACAGAGGGGCTGAAACAGAGCGGCTGAAACAGAGGGGCTGAATCAGAGGGGCTGAAACAGAGGGCGAGAAACAGAGGGGCTGAATCAGAGGGGCTGAATCAGAGGGGCTGAAAGAGAGGGGCTGAAACAGAGGGGCTGAAACAGAGGGGCTGAAACAGAGTGGCTGATACAGAGGGCGAGAAACAGAGAGGTTGAAACAGAGGGCGAGAAACAGAGGGGCTGAAACAGAGGGCGAGAAACAGAGGGGCTGAAACAGAGGGCGAGAAACAGAGGGGCTGAAACAGAGGGGCTGAAACAGACGGGCTGAAACAGAGGGCAAAAAATAGAGGGGCTGAAACAGAGGGGCTTAAACAGAGGGGGTGAATCAGAGGGGCTGAAACAGAGGGGCTGAATCAGAGGGGCTGAAACAGAGGGCGAGAAACAGAGGGGCTGAAACAGAGGGCGAGAAACAGAGGGGCTGAAACAGAGGGGCTGAAACAGAGTGGCTGATACAGAGGGCGAGAAACAGAGAGGTTGAAACAGAGGGCGAGAAACAGAGGGGCTGAAACAGAGGGCGAGAAACAGAGGGGCTGAAACAGAGGGCGAGAAACAGAGGGGCTGAAACAGAGGGCGAGAAACAGAGGGGATGAAACAGAGGGGCTGAAACAGAGCGGCTGAAACAGAGGGGCTGAATCAGAGGGGCTGAAACAGAGGGGCTGAATCAGAGGGGCTGAAACAGAGGGCGAGAAACAGAGGGGCTGAAACAGAGGGCGAGAAACAGAGGGGCTGAAACAGAGGGGCTGAAACAGAGTGGCTGATACAGAGGGCGAGAAACAGAGAGGTTGAAACAGAGGGCGAGAAACAGAGGGGCTGAAACAGAGGGCGAGAAACAGAGGGGCTGAAACAGAGGGCGAGAAACAGAGGGGCTGAAACAGAGGGGCTGAAACAGACGGGCTGAAACAGAGGGCAAAAAATAGAGGGGCTGAAACAGAGGGGCTTAAACAGAGGGGGTGAATCAGAGGGGCTGAAACAGAGGGGCTGAATCAGAGGGGCTGAAACAGAGGGCGAGAAACAGAGGGGCTGAAACAGAGGGCGAGAAACAGAGGGGCTGAAACAGAGGGGCGGAAACAGAGTGGCTGATACAGAGGGCGAGAAACAGAGATTTTGAAACAGAGGGCGAGAAACAGAGGGGCTGAAACAGAGGGCGAGAAACAGAGGGGCTGAAACAGAGGGCGAGAAACAGAGGGGCTGAAACAGAGGGGCTGAAACAGACGGGCTGAAACAGAGGGCAAAAAATAGAGGGGCTGAAACAGAGGGCGAGAAACAGGGGGTGAGTAACAGAGGGCGAGAAACAGAGGGGCTGAAACAAAGGGCAAAAAACAGAGGGGCTGAAACAGAGGGCGAGAAACAGAGGGTGAGAAACAGAGGGCGAGAAACAGATGGGATGAAACAGAGGGGCTGAAACAGAGGGGCTGAAATAGAGGGGCTGAAACAGAGGGGCTGAATCAGAGGGGCTGCAACAGAGGGGCTGAATCAGAGGGGCTGACACAGAGTGCGAGAAAGAGAGAGGCTGAAACAGAGGGCGAGAAACAGCGTGGCTGAAACAGAGGGCAAGAAACAGAGGTGCTGAAACAGAGGGCGAGAAACAGAGGGGCTGAAACAGAGGGCGAGAAACAGTGGGGCAGAAACAGAGTGCGAGAATCGGAGGGGCTGAAACAGAGGGGCTGAAACAGAGGGGCTGCAACAGAGGGCGAGAAACAGAGGGGCTGAAACAGAGGGCGAGAAACAGAGGGGCTGAAACAGAGGGCGAGAAACAGAGGGCAAGAAACAGAGGGGCTGAAACAGAGGGCGAGAAACAGAGGGGCTGAAACAGAGGGGCTGAAACAGAGGGTCTGAAACAGAGGGCGAGAAACAGAGGGGCTGAAACAGAGGGGCTGAAACAGAGGAGCTGAAACAGAGGGGATGAAACAGAGGGCGAGAAACAGAGGGGCTGAAACAGAGGGGCTGAAACAGAGGATCTGAAACAGAGGGCGAGAAACAGAGAGGCTGAAACAGAGGGCGAGAAACAGACGGGCTGAAACAGAGGGCGAGAAACAGAGGGGCTGAAACAGAGGGGCTGAAACAGTGGGGCTGAAACAGAGGGCGTGAAACAGAGGGGCTGAAACAGAGGGGCTGAAACAGAGGAGCTGAAACAGAGGGCGAGAAACAGAGTGGCTGAAACAGAGGGCAAGAAACAGAGGGGCTGAAACTGAGGGCGAGAAACAGTGGGGCTGAAACAGAGGGGCTGAAACAGAGGGGCTGAAACAGAGGCGCTGAAACAGAGGGGCTGAACCAGAACGGCTGAAACAGAGGGCGAGAAACAGAGGGGCTGAAACAGAGGGCCAGAAACAGAGGGCGAGAAACAGAGGGACTGAAACTGAGGGGCTGAAACAGTGGGGCTGAAACAGAGGGCGAGAAACAGAGCGGCTGAAACAGAGGGCGAGAAAGAGAGGGGCTGAAACAGAGGGCGACAAACAGAGGGGCTGAAACAGTGGGCAAGAAACAGAGGGGCTGAAACAGAGGGGCTGAAACAGAAGGGCTGAAACAGAGGGGCTGAAACAGAGGGCGAGAAACAGAGGGGCTGAATCAGAGGGCGACAAACAGAGGGGCTGAAACAGTGGGCAAGAAACAGAGGGGCTGAAACTGAGTGGCTGAAACAGAAGGGCTGAAACAGAGGGGCTGAAACAGAGGGCGAGAAACAGAGGGGCTGAATCAGAGGGGCTGAATCAGGGTAGCTGAATCAGAGGGGCTGAAACAGAGGGCGAGAAACAGAGGGGCTGAAACAGAGGGCGAGAAACAGAGGGCGAGAAACAGAGAGGCTGAAACAGAGGGGCTGAAACAGAGGGGCTGAAACAAAGCGGCTGATACAGAGGGCGAGAAACAGAGGGGCTGAAACAGAGGGCGAGAAACAGAGTCGCTGAAACATGGCGAGAAACAGAGGGGCTGAAACAGAGGGGCTGAAACAGAGGGGCTGAAACAGAGGGGCTGAAACAGAGGGCGAGAAACAGAGAGGCTGGAACAGAGGGCGAGAAACAGAGGGGCTGAAACAGAGGGCAAGAAACAGAGGGGCTGAAACAGAGGGCGAGAAACAGAGGGGCTGAAACAGAGGGCGAGAATCAGAGGGGCTGAAACAGAGGGGCTGAAACAGAGGGGCTGAAAAAGAGGGCGAGAAACAGAGGGGCTGAAAGAGAGGGGCTGAAACAGAGGGCAAGAAACAGAGGGGCTGAAACAGAGGGCGAGAAACAGAGGGGCTGAAAAAGAGGGCGAGAAACAGAGGGGCTGAAACAGAGGGGCTGAAACAGAGGGCGAGAAACAGAGAGGCTGAAACAGAGGGCGAGAAACAGAGGGGCTGAAACAGAGGGCAAGAAACAGAGGGGCTGAAACAGAGGGCGAGAAACAGAGGGGCTGAAACAGAGGGCGAGAATCAGAGGGGCTGAAACAGAGGGGCTGAAACAGAGGGGCTGAAAAAGAGGGCGAGAAACAGAGGGGCTGAAAGAGAGGGGCTGAAACAGAGGGCAAGAAACAGAGGGGCTGAAACAGAGGGCGAGAAACAGAGGGGCTGAAAAAGAGGGCGAGAAACAGAGGGGCTGAAACAGAGGGGCTGAAACAGAGGGCGAGAAACAGAGAGGCTGAAACAGAGGGCGAGAAACAGAGGGGCTGAAACAGAGGGCAAGAAACAGAGGGGCTGAAACAGAGGGCGAGAAACAGAGGGGCTGAAACAGAGGGCGAGAAACAGTTGGGCAGAAACAGAGTGCGAGAATCGGAGGGGCTGAAACAGAGGGGCTGAAACAGAGGGCGAGAAACAGAGGGGCTGAAACAGAGGGCGAGAAACAGAGGGGCTGAAACAGAGGGCGAGAAACAGAGGGCGAGAAACAGAGGGGCTGAAACAGAGGGCGAGAAACAGAGGGGCTGAAACAGAGGGGCTGAAACAGAGGGGCTGAAACAGAGGGCGAGAAACAGAGGGGCTGAAACAGAGGGGCTGAAACAGAGGAGCTGAAACAGAGGGGATGAAACAGAGGGCGAGAAACAGAGGGGCTGAAACAGAGGGGCTGAAACAGAGGAGCTGAAACAGAGGGCGAGAAACAGAGAGGCTGAAACAGAGGGCGAGAAACAGACGGGCTGAAACAGAGGGCGAGAAACAGAGGGGCTGAAACAGAGGGCAAGAAACAGACGGGCTGAAACAGAGCGGCTGAAACAGAGGAGCTGAAACAGAGGGCGAGAAACAGAGAGGCTGAAACAGAGGGCGAGAAACAGAGAAGCTGAAACAGAGGGCAAGAAACAGAGGGGCTGAAACAGAGGGCGAGAAACAGTGGGGCTGAAACAGAGGGGCTGAAACAGAGGGGCTAAAACAGAGGCGCTGAAACAGAGGGGCTGAACCAGAAGGTCTGAAACAGAGGGTGAGAAACAGAGGGGCTGAAACAGAGGGCGAGAAACAGACGGGCTGAAACAGAGGGGCTGAAACAGTGGGGCTGAAACAGAGGGCGAGAAACAGAGGGGCTGAAACAGAGCGGCTGAAACAGGAGCTGAAACAGAGGGCGAGAAACAGAGAGGCTGAAACAGAGGGGCTGAAACAGAGGGGCTGAAACAGAGGGCGAGAAACAGAGAGGCTGAAACAGAGGGCGAGAAACAGAGGGGCTGAAACAGAGGGCAAGAAACAGAGGGGCTGAAACAGAGGGCGAGAAACAGAGGGGCTGAAACAGAGGGCGAGAAACAGTGGGGCAGAAACAGAGTGCGAGAATCGGAGGGGCTGAAACAGAGGGGCTGAAACAGAGGGCGAGAAACAGAGGGGCTGAAACAGAGGGCGAGAAACAGAGGGGCTGAAACAGAGGGCGAGAAACAGAGGGCGAGAAACAGAGGGGCTGAAACAGAGGGCGAGAAACAGAGGGGCTGAAACAGAGGGGCTGAAACAGAGGGGCTGAAACAGAGGGCGAGAAACAGAGGGGCTGAAACAGAGGGGCTGAAACAGAGGAGCTGAAACAGAGGGGATGAAACAGAGGGCGAGAAACAGAGGGGCTGAAACAGAGGGGCTGAAACAGAGGAGCTGAAACAGAGGGCGAGAAACAGAGAGGCTGAAACAGAGGGCGAGAAACAGACGGGCTGAAACAGAGGGCGAGAAACAGAGGGGCTGAAACAGAGGGCAAGAAACAGAGGGGCTGAAACAGAGCGGCTGAAACAGAGGAGCTGAAACAGAGGGCGAGAAACAGAGAGGCTGAAACAGAGGGCGAGAAACAGAGTGGCTGAAACAGAGGGCAAGAAACAGAGGGGCTGAAACAGAGGGCGAGAAACAGTGGGGCTGAAACAGAGGGGCTGAAACAGAGGGGCTGAAACAGAGGCGCTGAAACAGAGGGGCTGAACCAGAAGGTCTGAAACAGAGGGCGAGAAACAGAGGGGCTGAAACAGAGGGCGAGAAACAGACGGGCTGAAACAGAGGGGCTGAAACAGTGGGGCTGAAACAGAGGGCGAGAAACAGAGGGGCTGAAACAGAGCGGCTGAAACAGAGGAGCTGAAACAGAGGGCGAGAAACAGAGAGGCTGAAACAGAGGGCGAGAAACAGAGTGGCTGAAACAGAGGGCAAGAAACAGAGGGGCTGAAACAGAGGGCGAGAAACAGTGGGGCTGAAACAGAGGGGCTGAAACAGAGGGGCTGAAACAGAGGCGCTGAAACAGAGGGGCTGAACCAGAAGGGCTGAAACAGAGGGCGAGAAACAGAGGGGCTGAAACAGAGGGCCAGAAACAGAGGGCGAGAAACAGAGGGACTGAAACTGAGGGGCTGAAACAGTGGGGCTGAAACAGAGGGCGAGAAACAGAGCGGCTGAAACAGAGGGCGAGAAAGAGAGGGGCTGAAAAAAAGGGGCTGAAACAGTGGGGCTGAAACAGAGGGGCTGAAACAGAGGGCGAGAAATAGAGGGGCTGAAACAGAGGGCGAGAAACAGAGGGGCTGAAACAGAGGGCGAGAAACAGAGGGGCTGAAACAGAGGGGCTGAAACAGAGGGGCTGAAACAGAGGGCGAGAAACAGGGGCTGAAACAGAGGGCGAGAAACAGAGGGGCTGAAACAGAGGGCGAGAAACAGAGGGGCTGAAACAGAGGGCGAGAAACAGAGGGTGAGAAACAGAGGGGCTGAAACAGAGGGCGAGAAACAGAGGGGCTGAAACAGAGTGCGAGAAACAGAGGGGCTGAAACAGAGGGCGAGAAACAGAGGGTGAGAAACAGAGGGGCTGAAACAGAGGGCGAGAAACAGAGGGGCTGAAACAGAGGGGCTGAAACAGAGGGGCTGAATCAGAGGGGCTGAATCAGACGGGCTGAATCAGACGGGCTGAAACAGAGGGCGAGAAACAGAGGGGCTGAAACAGAGGGCGAGAGACAGAGGGGCAGAAAAAGAGGGCGAGAAACAGAGGGGCTGAAACAGAGGGGCTGAAACAGAGAGTGTGAATCAGAGGGGCTGAAACAGAGGGCGAGAAACAGAGGGGCTGAAACAGAGGGGCTGAATCGGAGGGGCTGAAACAGAGGGGCTGAAACAGAGGGCGAGAAACAGGGGCTGAAACAGAGGGCGAGAAACAGAGGGGCTGAAACAGAGGGCGAGAAACAGAGGGGCTGAATCAGAGGGGCTGAAACAGAGGGCGAGAAACAGAGGGGCTGAAACAGAGGGCGAGAAACAGAGGGGCTGAAACAGAGGGCGAGAAACAGAGGGTGAGAAACAGAGGGGCTGAAACAGAGGGCGAGAAACAGAGGGGCTGAAACAGAGGGGCTGAAACAGAGGGGCTGAATCAGAGGGGCTGAAACAGAGGGGCTGAATCAGACGGGCTGAAACAGAGGGCGAGAAACAGAGGGGCTGAAACAGAGGCCGAGAGACAGAGGGGCAGAAAAAGAGGGTGAGAAACAGAGGGGCTGAAACAGAGGGGCTGAAACAGAGTGTGAATCAGAGGGGCTGAAACAGAGGGCGAGAAACAGAGGGGCTGAAACAGAGGGGCTGAAACAGAGGGCGAGAAACAGAGAGGCTGAAACAGAGGGCGAGAAACAGCGTGGCTGAAACAGAGGGCAAGAAACAGAGGGGCTGAAACAGAGGGCGAGAAACAGAGGGGCTGAAACAGAGGGCGAGAAACACTGGGGCAGAAACAGAGTGCGAGAATCGGAGGGGTTGAAACAGAGGGGCTGAAACAGAGGGGCTGAAACAGAGGGCGAGAAACAGAGGGGCTGAAACAGAGGGCGAGAAACAGAGGGCGAGAAACAGAGGGGCTGAAACAGCGGGCGAGAAACAGAGGGGCTGAAACAGAGGGGCTGAAACAGAGGGCGAGAAACAGAGGGGCTGAAACAGAGGGGCTGAAACAGAGGAGCTGAAACAGAGGGGATGAAACAGAGGGCGAGAAACAGAGGGGCTGAAACAGAGGGGCTGAAACAGTGGGGCTGAAACAGACGGCGAGAAACAGAGGGGCTGAAACAGAGGGGCTGAAACAGAGGAGCTGAAACAGAGGGCGAGAAACAGAGAGGCTGAAACAGAGGGCGAGAAACAGAGTGGCTGAAATAGAGGGAAGAAACAGAGGTGCTGAAACAGAGGGCGAGAAACAGTGGGGCTGAAACAGAGGGGCTGAAACAGAGGGGCTGAAACAGAGGCGCTGAAACAGAGGGGCTGAAACAGAACGGCTGAAACAGAGGGCGAGAAACAGAGGGGCTGAAACAGAGGGCCAGAAACAGAGGGCGAGAAACAGAGGGACTGAAACGGAGGGGCTGAAACAGTGGGGCTGAAACAGAGGGCGAGAAACAGAGCGGCTGAAACAGAGGGCGAGAAAGAGAGGGGCTGAAACAGAGGGCGACAAACAGAGGGGCTGAAACAGTGGGCAAGAAACAGAGGGGCTGAAACTGAGTGGCTGAAACAGAAGGGCTGAAACAGAGTGGCTGAAACAGAGGGCGAGAAACAGAGGGGCTGAATCAGAGGGCGACAAACAGAGGGGCTGAAACAGTGGGCAAGAAACAGAGGGGCTGAAACTGAGTGGCTGAAACAGAAGGGCTGAAACAGAGGGGCTGAAACAGAGGGCGAGAAACAGAGGGGCTGAATCAGAGGGGCTGAATCAGAGGAGCTGAAACAGAGCGGCTGAAACAAAGGGCGAGAAACAGAGGGGCTGAAACAGAGGGCGAGAGAAACAGAGAGGCTGAAACAGAGGGGCTGAAACAGAGGGGCTGAAACAAAGCGGGTGACACAGAGGGCGAGAAACAGAGGGGCTGAAACAGATGGCGAGAAACAGAGTCGCTGAAACATGGCGAGAAACAGAGGGGCTGAAACAGAGGGGCTGAAACAGAGGGGCTGAAACAGAGGGCAAGAAACAGAGGGGCTGAAACAGAGGGCGAGAAACAGAGGGGCTGAAAAAGAGGGCGAGAAACAGAGGGGCTGAAACAGAGGGGCTGAAACAGAGGGGCTGAAACAGAGGGCGAGAAACAGAGAGGCTGAAACAGAGGGCGAGAAACAGCGTGGCTGAAACAGAGGGCAAGAAACAGAGGGGCTGAAACAGAGGGCGAGAAACAGAGGGGCTGAAACAGAGGGCGAGAAACAGTGGGGCAGAAACAGAGTGCGAGAATCGGAGGGGCTGAAACAGAGGGGCTGAAACAGAGGGGCTGAAACAGAGGGCGAGAAACAGAGGGGCTGAAACAGAGGGCGAGAAACAGAGGGGCTGAAACAGAGGGCGAGAAACAGAGGGCGAGAAACAGAGGGGCTGAAACAGAGGGCGAGAAACAGAGGGGCTGAAACAGAGGGGCTGAAACAGAGGGGCTGAAACAGAGGGCGAGAAACAGAGGGGCTGAAACAGAGGGGCTGAAACAGAGGAGCTGAAACAGAGGGGATGAAACAGAGGGCGAGAAACAGAGGGGCTGAAACAGAGGGGCTGAAACAGAGGAGCTGAAACAGAGGGCGAGAAACAGAGAGGCTGAAACAGAGGGCGAGAAACAGACGGGCTGAAACAGAGGGCGAGAAACAGAGGGGCTGAAACAGAGGGGCTGAAACAGTGGGGCTGAAACAGAGGGCGAGAAACAGAGGGGCTGAAACAGAGGGGCTGAAACAGAGGAGCTGAAACAGAGGGCGAGAAACAGAGAGGCTGAAACAGAGGGCGAGAAACAGAGTGGCTGAAACAGAGGGCAAGAAACAGAGGGGCTGAAACAGAGGGCGAGAAACAGTGGGGCTGAAACAGAGGGGCTGAAACAGAGGGCTGAAACAGAGGCGCTGAAACAGAGGGGCTGAACCAGAAGGGCTGAAACAGAGGGCGAGAAACAGAGGGGCTGAAACAGAGGGCCAGAAACAGAGGGCGAGAAACAGAGGGACTGAAACTGAGGGGCTGAAACAGTGGGGCTGAAACAGAGGGCGAGAAACAGAGCGGCTGAAACAGAGGGCGAGAAAGAGAGGGGCTGAAACAAAGGGGCTGAAACAGTGGGGCTGAAACAGAGGGGCTGAAACAGAGGGCGAGAAATAGAGGGGCTGAAACAGAGGGCGAGAAACAGAGGGGCTGAAACAGAGGGCGAGAAACAGAGGGGCTGAAACAGAGGGGCTGAAACAGAGGGGCTGAAACAGAGGGTGAGAAACAGGGGCTGAAACAGAGGGCGAGAAACAGAGGGGCTGAAACAGAGGGCGAGAAACAGAGGGGCTGAATCAGAGGGGCTGAAACAGAGGGCGAGAAACAGAGTGGCTGAAACAGAGGGCGAGAAACAGAGGGGCTGAAACAGAGGGCGAGAAACAGAGGGCAAGAAACAGAGGGGCTGAAACAGAGGGCGAGAAACAGAGGGGCTGAAACAGAGGGGCTGAAACAGAGGGGCTGAAACAGAGGGCGAGAAACAGAGGGGCTGAAACAGAGGGGCTGAAACAGAGGAGCTGAAACAGAGGGGATGAAACAGAGGGCGAGAAACAGAGGGGCTGAAACAGAGGGCGAGAAACAGAGGGGCTGAATCAGAGGGGCTGAAACAGAGGGCGAGAAACAGAGGGGCTGAAACAGAGGGCGAGAAACAGAGGGGCTGAAACAGAGGGCGAGAAACAGAGGGTGAGAAACAGAGGGGCTGAAACAGAGGGCGAGAAACAGAGGGGCTGAAACAGAGGGGCTGAAACAGAGGGGCTGAATCAGAGGGGCTGAAACAGAGGGGCTGAATCAGACGGGCTGAAACAGAGGGCGAGAAACAGAGGGGCTGAAACAGAGGGCGAGAGACAGAGGGGCAGAAAAAGAGGGTGAGAAACAGAGGGGCTGAAACAGAGGGTCTGAAACAGAGTGTGAATCAGAGGGGCTGAAACAGAGGGCGAGAAACAGAGGGGCTGAAACAGAGGGGCTGAAACAGAGGGCGAGAAACAGAGAGGCTGAAACAGAGGGCGAGAAACAGCGTGGCTGAAACAGAGGGCAAGAAACAGAGGGGCTGAAACAGAGGGCGAGAAACAGAGGGGCTGAAACAGAGGGCGAGAAACACTGGGGCAGAAACAGAGTGCGAGAATCGGAGGGGTTGATACAGAGGGGCTGAAACAGAGGGGCTGAAACAGAGGGCGAGAAACAGAGGGGCTGAAACAGAGGGCGAGAAACAGAGGGCGAGAAACAGAGGGGCTGAAACAGAGGGCGAGAAACAGAGGGGCTGAAACAGAGGGGCTGAAACAGAGGGGCTGAAACAGAGGGCGAGAAACAGAGGGGCTGAAAGAGAGGGGCTGAAACAGAGGAGCTGAAACAGAGGGGATGAAACAGAGGGCGAGAAACAGAGGGGCTGAAACAGAGGGCAAGAAAAAGAGGGGCTGAAACAGAGCGGCTGAAACAGAGGAGCTGAAACAGAGGGCGAGAAACAGAGAGGCTGAAACAGAGGGCGAGAAACAGAGTGGCTGAAACAGAGGGCAAGAAACAGAGGGGCTGAAACAGAGGGCGAGAAACAGTGGGGCTGAAACAGAGGGGCTGAAACAGATGCGCTGAAACAGAGGGGCTGAACCAGAAGGTCTGAAACAGAGGGCGAGAAACAGAGGGGCTGAAACAGAGGGCGAGAAACAGACGGGCTGAAACAGAGGGGCTGAAACAGTGGGGCTGAAACAGAGGGCGAGAAACAGAGGGGCTGAAACAGAGCGGCTGAAACAGAGGAGCTGAAACAGAGGGCGAGAAAGAGAGTGGCTGAAACAGAGGGCAAGAAACAGAGGGGCTGAAACAGAGGGCGAGAAACAGTGGGGCTGAAACAGAGGGGCTGAAACAGAGGGGCTGAAACAGAGGCGCTGAAACAGAGGGGCTGAACCAGAAGGGCTGAAACAGAGGGCGAGAAACAGAGGGGCTGAAACAGAGGGCCAGAAACAGAGGGCGAGAAACAGAGGGACTGAAACTGAGGGGCTGAAACAGTGGGGCTGAAACAGAGGGCGAGAAACAGAGCGGCTGAAACAGAGGGCGAGAAAGATAGGGGCTGAAACAAAGGGGCTGAAACAGTGGGGCTGAAACAGAGGGGCTGAAACAGAGGGCGAGAAATAGAGGGGCTGAAACAGAGGGCGAGAAACATAGGGGCTGAAACAGAGGGCGAGAAACAGAGGGGCTGAAACAGAGGGGCTGAAACAGAGGGGCTGAAACAGAGGGCGAGAAACAGGGGCTGAAACAGAGGGCGAGAAACAGAGGGGCTGAAACAGAGGGCGAGAAACAGAGGGGCTGAAACAGAGGGCGAGAAACAGAGGGTGAGAAACAGAGGGGCTGAAACAGAGGGCGAGAAACAGAGGGGCTGAAACAGAGTGCGAGAAACAGAGGGGCTGAAACAGAGGGCGAGAAACAGAGGGTGAGAAACAGAGGGGCTGAAACAGAGGCCGAGAAACAGAGGGGCTGAAACAGAGGGGCTGAAACAGAGGGGCTGAATCAGAGGGGCTGAATCAGACGGGCTGAATCAGACGGGCTGAAACAGAGGGCGAGAAACAGAGGGGCTGAAACAGAGGGCGAGAGACAGAGGGGCAGAAAAAGAGGGCGAGAAACAGAGGGGCTGAAACAGAGGGGCTGAAACAGAGAGTGTGAATCAGAGGGGCTGAAACAGAGGGCGAGAAACAGAGGGGCTGAAACAGAGGGGCTGAATCGGAGGGGCTGAAACAGAGGGGCTGAAACAGAGGGCGAGAAACAGGGGCTGAAACAGAGGGCGAGAAACAGAGGGGCTGAAACAGAGGGCGAGAAACAGAGGGGCTGAATCAGAGGGGCTGAAACAGAGGGCGAGAAACAGAGGGGCTGAAACAGAGGGCGAGAAACAGAGGGGCTGAAACAGAGGGGCTGAAACAGAGGGGCTGAATCAGAGGGGCTGAAACAGAGGGGCTGAATCAGACGGGCTGAAACAGAGGGCGAGAAACAGAGGGGCTGAAACAGAGGCCGAGAGACAGAGGGGCAGAAAAAGAGGGTGAGAAACAGAGGGGCTGAAACAGAGGGGCTGAAACAGAGTGTGAATCAGAGGGGCTGAAACAGAGGGCGAGAAACAGAGGGGCTGAAACAGAGGGGCTGAAACAGAGGGCGAGAAACAGAGAGGCTGAAACAGAGGGCGAGAAACAGCGTGGCTGAAACAGAGGGCAAGAAACAGAGGGGCTGAAACAGAGGGCGAGAAACAGAGGGGCAGAAACAGAGGGCGAGAAACACTGGGGCAGAAACAGAGTGCGAGAATCGGAGGGGTTGAAACAGAGGGGCTGAAACAGAGGGGCTGAAACAGAGGGCGAGAAACAGAGGGGCTGAAACAGAGGGCGAGAAACAGAGGGCGAGAAACAGAGGGGCTGAAACAGCGGGCGAGAAACAGAGGGGCTGAAACAGAGGGGCTGAAACAGAGGGGCTGAAACAGAGGGCGAGAAACAGAGGGGCTGAAACAGAGGGGCTGAAACAGAGGAGCTGAAACAGAGGGGATGAAACAGAGGGCGAGAAACAGAGGGGCTGAAACAGAGGGGCTGAAACAGTGGGGCTGAAACAGACGGCGAGAAACAGAGGGGCTGAAACAGAGGGGCTGAAACAGAGGAGCTGAAACAGAGGGCGAGAAACAGAGAGGCTGAAACAGAGGGCGAGAAACAGAGTGGCTGAAATAGAGGGCAAGAAACAGAGGGGCTGAAACAGAGGGCGAGAAACAGTGGGGCTGAAACAGAGGGGCTGAAACAGAGGGGCTGAAACAGAGGCGCTGAAACAGAGGGGCTGAACCAGAACGGCTGAAACAGAGGGCGAGAAACAGAGGGGCTGAAACAGAGGGCCAGAAACAGAGGGCGAGAAACAGAGGGACTGAAACTGAGGGGCTGAAACAGTGGGGCTGAAACAGAGGGCGAGAAACAGAGCGGCTGAAACAGAGGGCGAGAAAGAGAGGGGCTGAAACAGAGGGCGACAAACAGAGGGGCTGAAACAGTGGGCAAGAAACAGAGGGGCTGAAACTGAGTGGCTGAAACAGAAGGGCTGAAACAGAGGGGCTGAAACAGAGGGCGAGAAACAGAGGGGCTGAATCAGAGGGCGACAAACAGAGGGGCTGAAACAGTGGGCAAGAAACAGAGGGGCTGAAACTGAGTGGCTGAAACAGAAGGGCTGAAACAGAGGGGCTGAAACAGAGGGCGAGAAACAGAGGGGCTGAATCAGAGGGGCTGAATCAGAGGAGCTGAAACAGAGGGGCTGAAACAAAGGGCGAGAAACAGAGGGGCTGAAACAGAGGGCGAGAGAAACAGAGAGGCTGAAACAGAGGGGCTGAAACAGAGGGGCTGAAACAAAGCGGCTGACACAGAGGGCGAGAAACAGAGGGGCTGAAACAGATGGCGAGAAACAGAGTCGCTGAAACATGGCGAGAAACAGAGGGGCTGAAACAGAGGGGCTGAAACAGAGGGGCTGAAACAGAGGGGCTGAAACAGAGGGCAAGAAACAGAGGGGCTGAAACAGAGGGCGAGAAACAGAGGGGCTGAAAAAGAGGGCGAGAAACAGAGGGGCTGAAACAGAGGGGCTGAAACAGAGGGGCTGAAACAGAGGGCGAGAAACAGAGAGGCTGAAACAGAGGGCGAGAAACAGCGTGGCTGAAACAGAGGGCAAGAAACAGAGGGGCTGAAACAGAGGGCGAGAAACAGAGGGGCTGAAACAGAGGGCGAGAAACAGTGGGGCAGAAACAGAGTGCGAGAATCGGAGGGGCTGAAACAGAGGGGCTGAAACAGAGGGGCTGAAACAGAGGGCGAGAAACAGAGGGGCTGAAACAGAGGGCGAGAAACAGAGGGGCTGAAACAGAGGGCGAGAAACAGAGGGCGAGAAACAGAGGGGCTGAAACAGAGGGCGTGAAACAGAGGGGCTGAAACAGAGGGCGAGAAACAGAGGGGCTGAAACAGAGGGCGAGAAACAGAGGGGCTGAAACAGAGGGTCTGAAACAGAGGAGCTGAAACAGAGGGGATGAAACAGAGGGCGAGAAACAGAGGGGCTGAAACAGAGGGGCTGAAACAGAGGAGCTGAAACAGAGGGCGAGAAACAGAGAGGCTGAAACAGAGGGCGAGAAACAGACGGGCTGAAACAGAGGGCGAGAAACAGAGGGGCTGAAACAGAGGGGCTGAAACAGTGGGGCTGAAACAGAGGGCGAGAAACAGAGGGGCTGAAACAGAGGGGCTGAAACAGAGGAGCTGAAACAGAGGGCGAGAAACAGAGAGGCTGAAACAGAGGGCGAGAAACAGAGTGGCTGAAACAGAGGGCAAGAAACAGAGGGGCTGAAACAGAGGGCGAGAAACAGTGGGGCTGAAAAAGAGGGGCTGAAACAGAGGGCTGAAACAGAGGCGCTGAAACAGAGGGGCTGAACCAGAAGGGCTGAAACAGAGGGCGAGAAACAGAGGGGCTGAAACAGAGGGCCAGAAACAGAGGGCGAGAAACAGAGGGACTGAAACTGAGGGGCTGAAACAGTGGGGCTGAAACAGAGGGCGAGAAACAGAGCGGCTGAAACAGAGGGCGAGAAAGAGAGGGGCTGAAACAAAGGGGCTGAAACAGTGGGGCTGAAACAGAGGGGCTGAAACAGAGGGCGAGAAATAGAGGGGCTGAAACTGAGTGGCTGAAACAGAAGGGCTGAAACAGAGGGGCTGAAACAGAGGGCGAGAAACAGAGGGGCTGAATCAGAGGGGCTGAATCAGAGGAGCTGAAACAGAGGGGCTGAAACAAAGGGCGAGAAACAGAGGGGCTGAAACAGAGGGCGAGAGAAACAGAGAGGCTGAAACAGAGGGGCTGAAACAGAGGGGCTGAAACAAAGCGGCTGACACAGAGGGCGAGAAACAGAGGGGCTGAAACAGATGGCGAGAAACAGAGTCGCTGAAACATGGCGAGAAACAGAGGGGCTGAAACAGAGGGGCTGAAACAGAGGGGCTGAAACAGAGGGCAAGAAACAGAGGGGCTGAAACAGAGGGCGAGAAACAGAGGGGCTGAAAAAGAGGGCGAGAAACAGAGGGGCTGAAACAGAGGGGCTGAAACAGAGGGGCTGAACAGAGGGCGAGAAACAGAGAGGCTGAAACAGAGGGCGAGAAACAGCGTGGCTGAAACAGAGGGCAAGAAACAGAGGGGCTGAAACAGAGGGCGAGAAACAGAGGGGCTGAAACAGAGGGCGAGAAACAGTGGGGCAGAAACAGAGTGCGAGAATCGGAGGGGCTGAAACAGAGGGGCTGAAACAGAGGGGCTGAAACAGAGGGCGAGAAACAGAGGGGCTGAAACAGAGGGCGAGAAACAGAGGGGCTGAAACAGAGGGCGAGAAACAGAGGGCGAGAAACAGAGGGGCTGAAACAGAGGGCGTGAAACAGAGGGGCTGAAACAGAGGGCGAGAAACAGAGGGGCTGAAACAGAGGGCGAGAAACAGAGGGGCTGAAACAGAGGGTCTGAAACAGAGGAGCTGAAACAGAGGGGATGAAACAGAGGGCGAGAAACAGAGGGGCTGAAACAGAGGGGCTGAAACAGAGGAGCTGAAACAGAGGGCGAGAAACAGAGAGGCTGAAACAGAGGGCGAGAAACAGACGGGCTGAAACAGAGGGCGAGAAACAGAGGGGCTGAAACAGAGGGGCTGAAACAGTGGGGCTGAAACAGAGGGCGAGAAACAGAGGGGCTGAAACAGAGGGGCTGAAACAGAGGAGCTGAAACAGAGGGCGAGAAACAGAGAGGCTGAAACAGAGGGCGAGAAACAGAGTGGCTGAAACAGAGGGCAAGAAACAGAGGGGCTGAAACAGAGGGCGAGAAACAGTGGGGCTGAAAAAGAGGGGCTGAAACAGAGGGCTGAAACAGAGGCGCTGAAACAGAGGGGCTGAACCAGAAGGGCTGAAACAGAGGGCGAGAAACAGAGGGGCTGAAACAGAGGGCCAGAAACAGAGGGCGAGAAACAGAGGGACTGAAACTGAGGGGCTGAAACAGTGGGGCTGAAACAGAGGGCGAGAAACAGAGCGGCTGAAACAGAGGGCGAGAAAGAGAGGGGCTGAAACAAAGGGGCTGAAACAGTGGGGCTGAAACAGAGGGGCTGAAACAGAGGGCGAGAAATAGAGGGGCTGAAACAGAGGGCGAGAAACATAGGGGCTGAAACAGAGGGCGAGAAACAGAGGGGCTGAAACAGAGGGGCTGAAACAGAGGGGCTGAAACAGAGGGTGAGAAACAGGGGCTGAAACAGAGGGCGAGAAACAGAGGGGCTGAAACAGAGGGCGAGAAACAGAGGGGCTGAATCAGAGGGGCTGAAACAGAGGGCGAGAAACAGAGTGGCTGAAACAGAGGGCGAGAAACAGAGGGGCTGAAACAGAGGGCGAGAAACAGAGGGCAAGAAACAGAGGGGCTGAAACAGAGGGCGAGAAACAGAGGGGCTGAAACAGAGGGGCTGAAACAGAGGGGCTGAAACAGAGGGCGAGAAACAGAGGGGCTGAAACAGAGGGGCTGAAACAGAGGAGCTGAAACAGAGGGGATGAAACAGAGGGCGAGAAACAGAGGGGCTGAAACAGAGGGGCTGAAACAGAGGAGCTGAAACAGAGGGCGAGAAACAGAGAGGCTGAAACAGAGGGCGAGAAACAGACGGGCTGAAACAGAGGGCGAGAAACAGAGGGGCTGAAACAGAGGTGCTGAAACAGTGGGGCTGAAACAGAGGGCGAGAAACAGAGGGGCTGAAACAGAGGGGCTGAAACAGAGGAGCTGAAACAGAGGGCGAGAAACAGAGAGGCTGAAACAGAGGGCGAGAAACAGAGTGGCTGAAACAGAGGGCAAGAAACAGAGGGGCTGAAACAGAGGGCGAGAAACAGTGGGGCTGAAACAGAGGGGCTGAAACAGAGGGGCTGAAACAGAGGCGCTGAAACAGAGGGGCTGAACCAGAAGGGCTGAAACAGAGGGCGAGAAACAGAGGGGCTGAAACAGAGGGCCAGAAACAGAGGGCGAGAAACAGAGGGACTGAAACTGAGGGGCTGAAACAGTGGGGCTGAAACAGAGGGCGAGAAACAGAGCGGCTGAAACAGAGGGCGAGAAAGAGAGGGGCTGAAACAAAGGGGCTGAAACAGTGGGGCTGAAACAGAGGGGCTGAAACAGAGGGCGAGAAATAGAGTGGCTGAAACAGAGGGCGAGAAACAGAGGGGCTGAAACAGAGGGCGAGAAACAGAGGGGCTGAAACAGAGGGGCTGAAACAGAGGGGCTGAAACAGAGGGCGAGAAACAGGGGCTGAAACAGAGGGCGAGAAACAGAGGGGCTGAAACAGAGGGCGAGAAACAGAGGGGCTGAATCAGAGGGGCTGAAACAGAGGGCGAGAAACAGAGTGGCTGAAACAGAGGGCGAGAAACAGAGGGGCTGAAACAGAGGGCGAGAAACAGAGGGTTTGAAACAGAGGGGCTGAAACAGAGGGCGAGAAACAGAGGGGCTGAAACAGAGGGGCTGAAACAGAGGGGCTGAATCAGAGTGGCTGAAACAGAGGGGCTGAATCAGACGGGCTGAAACAGAGGGCGAGAAACAGAGGGGCTGAAACAGAGGGCGAGAGACAGAGGGGCAGAAAAAGTGGGCGAGAAACAGAGGGGCTGAAACAGAGGGGCTGAAACAGAGAGTGTGAATCAGAGGGGCTGAAACAGAGGGCGAGAAACAGAGGGGCTGAAACAGAGGGGCTGAATCGGAGGGGCTGAAACAGAGGGGCTGAAACAGAGGGCGAGAAACGGGCTGAACCAGAGGGCGAGAAACAGAGGGGCTGAAACAGAGGGCGAGAAACAGAGGGGCTGAATCAGAGGGGCTGAAACAGAGGGCGAGAAACAGAGGGGCTGAAACAGAGGGCGAGAAACAGAGGGGCTGAAACAGAGGGCGAGAAACAGAGGGTGAGAAACAGAGGGGCTGAAACAGAGGGCGAGAAACAGAGGGGCTGAAACAGAGGGGCTGAAACAGAGGGGCTGAATCAGAGGGGATGAAACAGAGGGGCTGAATCAGACGGGCTGAAACAGAGGGCGAGAAACAGAGGGGCTGAAACAGAGGGCGAGAGACAGAGGGGCAGAAAAAGAGGGCGAGAAACAGAGGGGCTGAAACAGAGGGGCTGAAACAGAGAGTGTGAATCATAGGGGCTGAAACAGAGGGCGAGAAACAGAGGGGCTGAAACAGAGGGGCTGAATCGGAGGGGCTGAAACAGAGAGGCTGAAACAGAGGGGATGAAATAGAGGGCGAGAAACAGAGGGGCTGAATCAGAGGGGCTGAATCAGAGGGGCCGAAACAGAGGGGCTGAAACAGTGGGCGAGAAACTAAGGGACTGAAACAGCGGGCGAGAAACAGAGTGCGAGAAACAGAGGGGCTGAAACAGAGGGGCTGAAACAGACGGGCTGAAACAGAGAGCCTGAAACAGAGGGGCTGAAACAGAGGGTGAGAAACAGATGGGCTGAAACAGAGGGCTGAAACAGAGGGGCTGAAAAAGAGGGCGAAAAACAGAGGGGCTGAAACAGAGGGCGAGAAACAGAGGGGGTGAAACAGAGGGGCTGAAACAGAGGGGCTGAAACAGAGGGGCTGAAACAGGGTGGCTGAAACAGAGGGGCTGAAACAGAGGTGCTGAAACAGAGGGGCTGAAACAGAGGGCGAGAAACAGAGGGGCTGAAACAGAGGGCGAGAAACAGGGTGGCTGAAACAAAGGGGCTGATACAGAGGGGCTGAATCAGAGGGGCTGAAACAGAGAGCGCGAAAGAGAGGGACTGAAACAGAGGGGCTGAAACAGCGGGCGTGAAACAGAGGGACTGAAACAGAGGGCGAGAACCAGACGGGCAGAAACAGAGGGCGAGAAACAGAGGGGCTGAAACAGAGGGGCTGAAACAGAGAGCGCGAAACAGAGGGACTGAAACAGAGGGCGAGAAACAGAGGGGCTGAAACAGACGGCGAGAAACAGAGGGGCTGAAACAGAGGGCGAGAAACAGAGGGGCTGAAACAGAGGGCAAGAAACAGAGGGGCTGAAACTGAGTGGCTGAAACAGAAGGGCTGAAACAGAGGGGCTGAAACAGAGGGCGAGAAACAGAGGGGCTGAAACAGAGGGGCTGAAACAGAGGGGCTGAATCAGAGGGGCTGATTCACAGGGGCTGAAACAGAGGGGCTGAATCAGAGGGGCTGAAACAGAGGGCGCGAAACAGAGGGACTGAAACAGAGGGCGAGAACCAGACGGGCAGAAACAGTGGGCGAGAAACAGAGGGGCTGAATCAGAGGGGCTGAAACAGAGAGCGCGAAACAGAGGGACTGAAACAGAGGGCGAGAAACAGAGGGGCTGGAACAGAGGGGCTGAAATAGAGGTGCTGAAACAGAGGGGCTGAAACAGAGGGCGAGAAACAGAGGGGCTGAAACAGAGGGTGAGAAACAGAGGGCGAGAAACAGAGAGGCTTAAACAGAGGGGCTGAAACAGAGGGGCTGAAACAAAGCGGCTGATACAGAGGGTGAGAAACAGAGGGGCTGAAACAGAGGGCGAGAAACAGAGTCGCTGAAACATGGCGAGAAACAGAGGGGCTGAAACAGAGGGCAAGAAACAGTGGAGCTGAAACAGAGGGCGAGAAACAGAGGGGCTGAAACAGAGGGCGAGAAACAGAGGGGCAGAAACAGAGGGCGAGAATCGGAGGGGCTGAAACAGAGGGCGAGAAACAGAGGGGCTGAAACAGAGGGCGAGAAACAGAGGGGCTGAAACAGAGGGCGAGAAACAGAGGGGCTGAAACAGAGGGCGAGAAACAGAGGGCGAGAAACAGAGAGGCTGAAACAGAGGGCGAGAAACAGAGGGGCAGAAACAGAGGGCGAGAATCGGAGGGGCTGAAACAAAGGGCGAGAAACAGAGGGGCTGAAACAGAGGGCGAGAAACAGAGGGCCTGAAACAGAGGGCGAGAAACAGAGGGGCTGAAACAGAGGGCGAGAAACAGAGGGCGAGAAACAGAGGGGCTGAAACAGACGGCGAGAAACAGAGGGGCTGAAACAGAGGGGCTGAAACATAGGGTCTGAAACAGAGGGCGAGAAACAGAGGGGCTGAAACAGAGGGGCTGAAACAGAGGAGCTGAAACAGAAGTGATGAAACAGAGGGCGAGAAACAGAGGGGCTGAAACAGAGGGGCTGAAACAGAGGAGCTGAAACAGAGGGCGAGAAACAGAGAGGCTGAAACAGAGGGCGAGAAACAGACGGGCTGAAACAGAGGGCGAGAAACAGAGGGGCTGAAACAGAGGGGCTGAAACAGTGGGGCTGAAACGGAGGGCAAGAAACAGAGGGGCTGAAACAGAGGGGCTGAAACAGAGGAGCTGAAACAGAGGGCGAGAAACAGAGAGGCTGAAACAGAGGGCGAGAAGCAGAGTGGCTGAAACAGAGGGCAAGAAACAGAGGGGCTGAAACAGAGGGCGAGAAACAGAGGGGCTGAAACAGAGGGGCTGAAACAGAGGGGCTGAAACAGAGGGGCTGAAACAGAGGGCGAGAAATAGAGGGGCTGAAACAGAGGGCGAGAAACAGAGGGGCTGAAACAGAGGGCGAGAAACAGAGGGGCTGAAACAGAGGGGCTGAAACAGAGGGGCTGAAACAGAGGGCGAGAAACAGGGGCTGAAACAGAGGGCGAGAAACAGAGGGGCTGAAACAGAGGGCGAGAAACAGAGGGGCTGAATCAGAGGGGCTGAAACAGAGGGGGAAAAACAGAGGGGCTGAAACAGAGGGCGAGAAACAGAGGGGCTGAAACAGAGGGCGAGAAACAGAGGGTGAGAAACAGAGGGGCTGAAACAGAGGGCGAGAAACAGAGGGGCTGAAACAGAGGGGCTGAAACAGAGGGGCTGAATCAGAGGGACTGAAACAGAGGGGCTGAATCAGACGGGCTGAAACAGAGGGCGAGAAACAGAGGGGCTGAAACAGAGGGCGAGAGACAGTGGGGCAGAAAAAGAGGGCGAGAAACAGAGGGGCTGAAACAGAGGGGCTGAAACAGAGAGTGTGAATCAGAGGGGCTGAAACAGAGGGCGAGAAACAGAGGGGCTGAAACAGAGGGGCTGAATCGGAGGGGCTGAAACAGAGGGGCTGAAACAGAGGGGCTGAAACAGAGGGGCTGAAACAGAGGGCAAGAAACAGAGGGGCTGAATCAGAGGGGCTGAATCAGAGGGGCCGAAACAGAGGGGCTGAAACAGTGGGCGAGAAACTAAGGGACTGAAACAGCGGGCGAGAAACAGAGTGCGAGAAACAGAGGGGCTGAAACAGAGGGGCTGAAACAGATGGTCTGAAACAGAGAGCCTGAAACAGAGGGGCTGAAACAGAGGGTGAGAAACAGATGGGCTGAAACAGAGGGCGAGAAACAGAGGGGCTGAAACAGAGGGCGAGAAACAGAGGGGCTGAAACAGAGGGGCTGAAACAGAGGGCGAGAAACAGAGGGGCTGAAACACGGGGCGAGAAACAGAGGGGCTGAAATAGAGGGCGAGAAACAGAGGGGCTGAAACAGAGGGGCTGAAACAGAGGGCGAGAAACAGAGGGGCTGAATCAGAGGGGCTGAATCAGAGGGGCTGAAAGAGAGGGGCTGAAACAGAGGGCGAGAAACAGAGGGGCTGAAACAGAGTGGCTGAAACAGACGGGCTGAAACAGAGAGCCTGAAACAGAGGGCGAGAAACAGAGGGGCTGAAACAGAGGGCGAAAAACAGAGGGGCTGAAACAGAGGGCGAGAAACAGAGGGGATGAAACAGAGGGGCTGAAACAGAGGGCGAGAAACAGAGGGGCTGAATCAGAGGGGCTGAAACAGAGGGGCTGAATCAGAGGGGCTGAAAGAGAGGGCGAGAAACAGAGGGGCTGAAACAGAGGGCGAGAAACAGAGGGGCTGAAACAGAGGGGCTGAAACAGAGTGGCTGATACAGAGGGCGAGAAACAGAGAGGTTGAAACAGAGGGCGAGAAACAGAGGGGCTGAAACAGAGGGCGAGAAACAGAGGGGCTGAAACAGAGGGCGAGAAACAGAGGGGCTGAAACAGAGGGGCTGAAACAGACGGGCTGAAACAGAGGGCAAAAAATAGAGGGGCTGAAACAGAGGGGGTGAATCAGAGGGGCTGAAACAGAGGGGCTGAATCAGAGGGGCTGAAACAGAGGGCGAGAAACAGAGGGGCTGAAACAGAGGGCGAGAAACAGAGGGGCTGAAACAGAGGGGCTGAAACAGAGTGGCTGATACAGAGGGCGAGAAACAGAGAGGTTGAAACAGAGGGCGAGAAACAGAGGGGCTGAAACAGAGGGCGAGAAACAGAGGGGCTGAAACAGAGGGCGAGAAACAGAGGGGCTGAAACAGAGGGGCTGAAACAGACGGGCTGAAACAGAGGGCAAAAAATAGAGGGGCTGAAACAGAGGGCGAGAAACAGGGGGTGAGAAACAGAGGGCGAGAAACAGAGGGAAAAAAACAGAGGGGCTGAAACAGAGGGCGAGAAACAGAGGGTGAGAAACAGAGGGCGAGAAACAGATGGGATTAAACAGAGGGGCTGAAACAGAGGGGCTGAAATAGAGGGGCTGAAACAGAGGGGCTGAATCAGAGGGGCTGCAACAGAGGGGCTGAATCAGAGGGGCTGACACAGAGTGCGAGAAAGAGAGGGGCTGAAACAGAGGGCGAGAAACAGATGGGCTGAAACAGAGGGCGAGAAACAGAGGGGCTGAAACAGAGGGCGCGAAACAGAGGGGTGAAACAGAGGGGCTGAAACAGAGGGGCTGAAACAGAGGGCGAGAAACTGAGGGGCTGAAACAGAGGGCGAGAATCAGAGGGGCTGAAACAGAGGGCGAGAAACAGAGGGGCTGAATCAGAGGGGCTGAAACAGAGGGCGAGAAACAGAAAGGCTGAAACAGAGGGCGAGAAACAGAGGGGCTGAAACAGATGGTGAGAAACAGAGGGGATTAGACAGAGGGCGAGAAACAGAGGGGCTGAAACAGAGCGGCTGAAACAGACGGGCTGAAACAGAGAGCCTGAAACAGAGGGGCTGATACAGAGGGTGAGAAACAGATGTGCTGAAACAGAGGGCGAGAAACTGAGGGGCTGAAACAGAGGGCGAGAAACAGAGGGGCTGAAACAGAGGGGCTGAAACAGAGGGCGAGAAACAGAGGGGCTGAAACAGAGGGCGAGAAACAGAGGGGCTGAAATAGAGGGCGAGAAACAGAGGGGCTGAAACAGAGGGGCTGAAACAGATGGTCTGAAACAGAGAGCCTGAAACAGAGGGGCTGAAACAGAGGGTGAGAAACAGATGGGCTGAAACAGAGGGCGAGAAACAGAGGGGCTGAAACAGAGGGCGAGAAACAGAGGGGCTGAAACAGAGGGGCTGAAACAGAGGGCGAGAAACAGACGGGCTGAAACACGGGGCGAGAAACAGAGGGGCTGAAATAGAGGGCGAGAAACAGAGGGGCTGAAACAGAGGGGCTGAAACAGAGGGCGAGAAACAGAGGGGCTGAATCAGAGGGGCTGAATCAGAGGGGCTGAAAGAGAGGGGCTGAAACAGAGGGCGAGCAACAAAGGGGCTGAAACAGCGGGCGAGAAACAGAGGGCCAGAAACAGAGGGGCTGAAACAGAGGGGCTGAAACAGACGGGCTGAAACAGAGAGCCTGAAACAGAGGGCGAGAAACAGAGGGGCTGAAACAGAGGGCGAAAAACAGAGGGGCTGAAACAGAGGGCGAGAAACAGAGGGGATGAAACAGAGGGGCTGAAACAGAGGGCGAGAAACAGAGGGGCTGAATCAGAGGGGCTGAAACAGAGGGGCTGAATCAGAGGGGCTGAAACAGAGGGCGAGAAACAGAGGGGCTGAAACAGAGGGCGAGAAACAGAGGGGCTGAAACAGAGGGGCTGAAACAGAGTGGCTGATACAGAGGGCGAGAAACAGAGAGGTTGAAACAGAGGGCGAGAAACAGAGGGGCTGAAACAGAGGGCGAGAAACAGAGGGGCTGAAACAGAGGGCGAGAAACAGAGGGGCTGAAACAGAGGGGCTGAATCAGAGGGGCTGAAACAGAGGGCGAGAAACAGAGGGGCTGAAACAGAGGGCGAGAAACAGAGGGGCTGAAACAGAGGGGCTGAAACAGAGTGGCTGATACAGAGGGCGAGAAACAGAGAGGTTGAAACAGAGGGCGAGAAACAGAGGGGCTGAAACAGAGGGCGAGAAACAGAGGGGCTGAAACAGAGGGCGAGAAACAGAGGGGCTGAAACAGAGGGGCTGAAACAGACGGGCTGAAACAGAGGGCAAAAAATAGAGGGGCTGAAACAGAGGGCGAGAAACAGGGGGTGAGAAACAGAGGGCGAGAAACAGAGGGCAAAAAACAGAGGGGCTGAAACAGAGGGCGAGAAACAGAGGGTGAGAAACAGAGGGCGAGAAACAGATGGGATGAAACAGAGGGGCTGAAACAGAGGGGCTGAAATAGAGGGGCTGAAACAGAGGGGCTGAATCAGAGGGGCTGCAACAGAGGGGCTGAATCAGAGGGGCTGACACAGAGTGCGAGAAAGAGAGGGGCTGAAACAGAGGGCGAGAAACAGATGGGCTGAAACAGAGGGCGAGAAACAGAGGGGCTGAAACAGAGGGCGCGAAACAGAGGCGTGAAACAGAGGGGCTGAAACAGAGGGGCTGAAACAGAGGGCGAGAAACTGAGGGGCTGAAACAGAGGGCGAGAATCAGAGGGGCTGAAACAGAGGGCGAGAAACAGAGGGGCTGAATCAGAGGGGCTGAAACAGAGGGCGAGAAACAGAAAGGCAGAAACAGAGGGCGGGAAACAGAGGGGCTGAAACAGATGGTGAGTAACAGAGGGGATTAGACAGAGGGCGAGAAACAGAGGGGCTGAAACAGAGCGGCTGAAACAGACGGGCTGAAACAGAGAGCCTGAAACAGAGGGGCTGATACAGAGGGTGAGAAACAGATGTGCTGAAACAGAGGGCGAGAAACTGAGGGGCTGAAACAGAGGGCGAGAAACAGAGGGGCTGAAACAGAGGGGCTGAAACAGAGGGCGAGAAACAGAGGAGCTGAAACAGAGGGCGAGAAACAGAGGGGCTGAAATAGAGGGCGAGAAACAGAGGGGCTGAAACAGAGGGGCTGAAACAGAGGGCGAGAAACAGAGGGGCTGAATCAGAGGGGCTGAATCAGAGGGGCTGAAAGAGAGGGGCTGAAACAGAGGGCGAGAAACAAAGGGGCTGAAACAGCGGGCGAGAAACAGAGGGCCAGAAACAGAGGGGCTGAAACAGAGGGGCTGAAACAGACGGGCTGAAACAGAGAGCCTGAAACAGAGGGCGAGAAACAGAGGGGCTGAAACAGAGGGCGAAAAACAGAGGGGCTGAAACAGAGGGCGAGAAACAGAGGGGATGAAACAGAGGGGCTGAAACAGAGCGGCTGAAACAGAGGGGCTGAATCAGAGGGGCTGAAACAGAGGGGCTGAATCAGAGGGGCTGAAACAGAGGGCGAGAAACAGAGGGGCTGAAACAGAGGGCGAGAAACAGAGGGGCTGAAACAGAGGGGCTGAAACAGAGTGGCTGATACAGAGGGCGAGAAACAGAGAGGTTGAAACAGAGGGCGAGAAACAGAGGGGCTGAAACAGAGGGCGAGAAACAGAGGGGCTGAAACAGAGGGCGAGAAACAGAGGGGCTGAAACAGAGGGGCTGAAACAGACGGGCTGAAACAGAGGGCAAAAAATAGAGGGGCTGAAACAGAGGGGCTTAAACAGAGGGGGTGAATCAGAGGGGCTGAAACAGAGGGGCTGAATCAGAGGGGCTGAAACAGAGGGCGAGAAACAGAGGGGCTGAAACAGAGGGCGAGAAACAGAGGGGCTGAAACAGAGGGGCTGAAACAGAGTGGCTGATACAGAGGGCGAGAAACAGAGAGGTTGAAACAGAGGGCGAGAAACAGAGGGGCTGAAACAGAGGGCGAGAAACAGAGGGGCTGAAACAGAGGGCGAGAAACAGAGGGGCTGAAACAGAGGGGCTGAAACAGACGGGCTGAAACAGAGGGCAAAAAATAGAGGGGCTGAAACAGAGGGCGAGAAACAGGGCGTGAGAAACAGAGGGCGAGAAACAGAGGGGCTGAAACAAAGGGCAAAAAACAGAGGGGCTGAAACAGAGGGCGAGAAACAGAGGGTGAGAAACAGAGGGCGAGAAACAGATGGGATGAAACAGAGGGGCTGAAACAGAGGGGCTGAAATAGAGGGGCTGAAACAGAGGGGCTGAATCAGAGGGGCTGCAACAGAGGGGCTGAATCAGAGGGGCTGACACAGAGTGCGAGAAAGAGAGGGGCTGAAACAGAGGGCGAGAAACAGATGGGCTGAAACAGAGGGCGAGAAACAGAGGGGCTGAAACAGAGGGCGCGAAACAGAGGGGCTGAAACAGAGGGGCTGAAACAGAGGGGCTGAAACAGAGGGCGAGAAACTGAGGGGCTGAAACAGAGGGCGAGAATCAGAGGGGCTGAAACAGAGGGCGAGAAACAGAGGGGCTGAATCAGAGGGGCTGAAACAGAGGGCGAGAAACAGAAAGGCTGAAACAGAGGGCGAGAAACTGAGGGGCTGAAACAGATGGTGAGAAACAGAGGGGATTAGACAGAGGGCGAGAAACAGAGGGGCTGAAACACAGGGGCTGATACAGAGGGGCTGAATCAGAGGGGCTGAAACAGAGAGCGCGAAAGAGAGGGACTGAAACAGAGGGGCTGAAACAGAGGGCGCGAAACAGAGGGACTGAAACAGAGGGCGAGAACCAGACGGGCAGAAACAGAGGGCGAGAAACAGAGGGGCTGAAACAGAGGGGCTGAAACAGAGAGCGCGAAACAGAGGGACTGAAACAGAGGGCGAGAAACAGAGGGGCTGAAACAGACGGCGAGAAACAGAGGGGCTGAAACAGAGGGCAAGAAACAGAGGGGCTGAAACTGAGTGGCTGAAACAGAAGGGCTGAAACAGAGGGGCTGAAACAGAGGGCGAGAAATAGAGGGGCTGAAACAGAGGGGCTGAAACAGAGGGGCTGAATCAGAGGGGCTGATTCACAGGGGCTGAAACAGAGGGGCTGAATCAGAGGGGCTGAAACAGAGGGCGCGAAACAGAGGGACTGAAACAGAGGGCGAGAACCAGACGGGCAGAAACAATGGGCGAGAAACAGAGGGGCTGAAACAGAGGGGCTGAAACAGAGAGCGCGAAACAGAGGGACTGAAACAGAGGGCGAGAAACAGAGGGGCTGGAACAGAGGTGCTGAAATAGAGGTGCTGAAACAGAGGGGCTGAAACAGAGGGCGAGAAACAGAGGGGCTGAAACAGAGGGCGAGAAACAGAGGGCGAGAAACAGAGAGGCTGAAACAGAGGGGCTGAAACAGAGGGGCTGAAACAAAGCGGCTGATACAGAGGTTGAGAAACAGAGGGGCTGAAACAGAGGGCGAGAAACAGAGTCGCTGAAACATGGCGAGAAACAGAGGGGCTGAAACAGAGGGGCTGAAACAGAGGGGCTGAAACAGTGGGGCTGAAACAGAGGGGCTGAAACAGAGGGCAAGAAACAGAGAGGCTGAAACAGAGGGCGAGAAACAGAGGGGCTGAAACAGAGGGCGAGAAACAGAGGGGCTGAAACAGAGGGCGAGAAACAGAGGGGCTGAAACAGAGGGGCTTAAACAGAGGGGGTGAATCAGAGGGGCTGAAACAGAGGGGCTGAATCAGAGGGGCTGAAACAGAGGGCGAGAAACAGAGGGGCTGAAACAGAGGGCGAGAAACAGAGGGGCTGAAACAGAGGGCGAGAAACAGAGGGGCTGAATCAGAGGGGCTGAATCAGAGGGGCTGAAAGAGAGGGGCTGAAACAGAGGGCGAGAAACAAAGGGGCTGAAACAGCGGGCGAGAAACAGAGGGCGAGAAACAGAGGGGCTGAAACAGAGGGGCTGAAACAGACGGGCTGAAACAGAGAGCCTGAAACAGAGGGCGAGAAACAGAGGGGCTGAAACAGAGGGCGAAAAACAGAGGGGCTGAAACAGAGGGCGAGAAACAGAGGGGATGAAACAGAGGGGCTGAAACAGAGGGCGAGAAACAGAGGGGCTGAATCAGAGGGGCTGAAACAGAGGGGCTGAATCAGAGGGGCTGAAACAGAGGGCGAGAAACAGAGGGGCTGAAACAGAGGGCGAGAAACAGAGGGGCTGAAACAGAGGGGCTGAAACAGAGTGGCTGATACAGAGGGCGAGAAACAGAGAGGTTGAAACAGAGGGCGAGAAACAGAGGGGCTGAAACAGAGGGCGAGAAACAGAGGGGCTGAAACAGAGGGCGAGAAACAGAGGGGCTGAAGCAGAGGGGCTGAAACAGACGGGCTGAAACAGAGGGCAAAAAATAGAGGGGCTGAAACAGAGGGGCTTAAACAGAGGGGGTGAATCAGAGGGGCTGAAACAGAGGGGCTGAATCAGAGGGGCTGAAACAGAGGGCGAGAAACAGAGGGGCTGAAACAGAGGGCGAGAAACAGAGGGGCTGAAACAGAGGGGCTGAAACAGAGTGGCTGATACAGAGGGCGAGAAACAGAGAGGTTGAAACAGAGGGCGAGAAACAGAGGGGCTGAAACAGAGGGCGAGAAACAGAGGGGCTGAAACAGAGGGCGAGAAACAGAGGGGCTGAAACAGAGAGGCTGAAACAGACGGGCTGAAACAGAGGGCAAAAAATAGAGGGGCTGAAACAGAGGGCGAGAAACAGGGGGTGAGAAACAGAGGGCGAGAAACAGAGGGCAAAAAACAGAGGGGCTGAAACAGAGGGCGAGAAACAGAGGGTGAGAAACAGAGGGCGAGAAACAGATGGGATGAAACAGAGGGGCTGAAACAGAGGGGCTGAAATAGAGGGGCTGAAACAGAGGGGCTGAATCAGAGGGGCTGCAACAGAGGGGCTGAATCAGAGGGGCTGACACAGAGTGCGAGAAAGAGAGGGGCTGAAACAGAGGGCGAGAAACAGATGGGCTGAAACAGAGGGCGAGAAACAGAGGGGCTGAAACAGAGGGCGCGAAACAGACGCGTGAAACAGAGGGGCTGAAACAGAGGGGCTGAAACAGAGGGCGAGAAACTGAGGGGCTGAAACAGAGGGCGAGAATCAGAGGGGCTGAAACAGAGGGCGAGAAACAGAGGGGCTGAATCAGAGGGGCTGAAACAGAGGGCGAGAAACAGAAAGGCAGAAACAGAGGGCGGGAAACAGAGGGGCTGAAACAGATGGTGAGAAACAGAGGGGATTAGACAGAGGGCGAGAAACAGAGGGGCTGAAACAGAGCGGCTGAAACAGACGGGCTGAAACAGAGAGCCTGAAACAGAGGGGCTGATACAGAGGGTGAGAAACAGATGTGCTGAAACAGAGGGCGAGAAACTGAGGGGCTGAAACAGAGGGCGAGAAACAGAGGGGCTGAAACAGAGGGGCTGAAACAGAGGGCGAGAAACAGAGGAGCTGAAACAGAGGGCGAGAAACAGAGGGGCTGAAATAGAGGGCGAGAAACAGAGGGGCTGAAACAGAGGGGCTGAAACAGAGGGCGAGAAACAGAGGGGCTGAATCAGAGGGGCTGAATCAGAGGGGCTGAAAGAGAGGGGCTGAAACAGAGGGCGAGAAACAAAGGGGCTGAAACAGCGGGCGAGAAACAGAGGGCCAGAAACAGAGGGGCTGAAACAGAGGGGCTGAAACAGACGGGCTGAAACAGAGAGCCTGAAACAGAGGGCGAGAAACAGAGGGGCTGAAACAGAGGGCGAAAAACAGAGGGGCTGAAACAGAGGGCGAGAAACAGAGGGGATGAAACAGAGGGGCTGAAACAGAGCGGCTGAAACAGAGGGGCTGAATCAGAGGGGCTGAAACAGAGGGGCTGAATCAGAGGGGCTGAAACAGAGGGCGAGAAACAGAGGGGCTGAAACAGAGGGCGAGAAACAGAGGGGCTGAAACAGAGGGGCTGAAACAGAGTGGCTGATACAGAGGGCGAGAAACAGAGAGGTTGAAACAGAGGGCGAGAAACAGAGGGGCTGAAACAGAGGGCGAGAAACAGAGGGGCTGAAACAGAGGGCGAGAAACAGAGGGGCTGAAACAGAGGGGCTGAAACAGACGGGCTGAAACAGAGGGCAAAAAATACAGGGGCTGAAACAGAGGGGCTTAAACAGAGGGGGTGAATCAGAGGGGCTGAAACAGAGGGGCTGAATCAGAGGGGCTGAAACAGAGGGCGAGAAACAGAGGGGCTGAAACAGAGGGCGAGAAACAGAGGGGCTGAAACAGAGGGGCTGAAACAGAGTGGCTGATACAGAGGGCGAGAAACAGAGAGGTTGAAACAGAGGGCGAGAAACAGAGGGGCTGAAACAGAGGGCGAGAAACAGAGGGGCTGAAACAGAGGGCGAGAAACAGAGGGGCTGAAACAGAGGGGCTGAAACAGACGGGCTGAAACAGAGGGCAAAAAATAGAGGGGCTGAAACAGAGGGCGAGAAACAGGGCGTGAGAAACAGAGGGCGAGAAACAGAGGGGCTGAAACAAAGGGCAAAAAACAGAGGGGCTGAAACAGAGGGCGAGAAACAGAGGGTGAGAAACAAAGGGCGAGAAACAGATGGGATGAAACAGAGGGGCTGAAAAAGAGGGGCTGAAATAGAGGGGCTGAAACAGAGGGGCTGAATCAGAGGGGCTGCAACAGAGTGGCTGAATCAGAGGGGCTGACACAGAGTGCGAGAAAGAGAGGGGCTGAAACAGAGGGCGAGAAACAGATGGGCTGAAACAGAGGGCGAGAAACAGAGGGGCTGAAACAGAGGGCGCGAAACAGAGGGGCTGAAACAGAGGGGCTGAAACAGAGGGGCTGAAACAGAGGGCGAGAAACTGAGGGGCTGAAACAGAGGGCGAGAATCAGAGGGGCTGAAACAGAGGGCGAGAAACAGAGGGGCTGAATCAGAGGGGCTGAAACAGAGGGCGAGAAACAGAAAGCCTGAAACAGAGGGCGAGAAACAGAGGGGCTGAAACAGATGGTGAGAAACAGAGGGGATTAGACAGAGGGCGAGAAACAGAGGAGCTGAAACACAGGGGCTGATACAGAGGGGCTGAATCAGAGGGGCTGAAACAGAGAGCGCGAAAGAGAGGGACTGAAACAGAGGGGCTGAAACAGAGGGCGCGAAACAGAGGGACTGAAACAGAGGGCGAGAACCAGACGGGCAGAAACAGAGGGCGAGAAACAGAGGGGCTGAAACAGAGGGGCTGAAACAGAGAGCGCGAAACAGAGGGACTGAAACAGAGGGCGAGAAACAGAGGGGCTGAAACAGACGGCGAGAAACAGAGGGGCTGAAACAGAGGGCAAGAAACAGAGGGGCTGAAACTGAGTGGCTGAAACAGAAGGGCTGAAACAGAGGGGCTGAAACAGAGGGCGAGAAATAGAGGGGCTGAAACAGAGGGGCTGAAACAGAGGGGCTGAATCAGAGGGGCTGATTCACAGGGGCTGAAACAGAGGGGC
Source organism: Chiloscyllium punctatum (assembly GCF_047496795.1). Lineage (NCBI taxonomy): Eukaryota > Metazoa > Chordata > Chondrichthyes > Orectolobiformes > Hemiscylliidae > Chiloscyllium > Chiloscyllium punctatum. Next base: position 466,263 of record NC_092763.1, on the reverse strand, counting down.
TGAATCAGAGGGGCTGAAACAGAGGGCGCGAAACAGAGGGACTGAAACAGAGGGCGAGAACCAGACGGGCAGAAACAATGGGCGAGAAACAGAGGGGCTGAAACAGAGGGGCTGAAACAGAGAGCGCGAAACAGAGGGACTGAAACAGAGGGCGAGAAACCAAGGGGCTGGAACAGAGGTGCTGAAATAGAGGTTCTGAAACAGAGGGGCTGAAACAGAGGGCGAGAAACAGAGGGGCTGAAACAGAGGGCGAGAAACAGAGGGCGAGAAACAGAGAGGCTGAAACAGAGGGGCTGAAACAGAGGGGCTGAAACAAAGCGGCTGATACAGAGGGTGAGAAACAGAGGGGCTGAAACAGAGGGCGAGAAACAGAGTCGCTGAAACATGGCGAGAAACAGAGGGGCTGAAACAGAGGGGCTGAAACAGAGGGGCTGAAACAGTGGGGCTGAAACAGAGGGGCTGAAACAGAGGGGCTGAAACAGTGGGGCTGAAACAGAGGGGCTGAAACAGAGGGCAAGAAACAGAGAGGCTGAAACAGAGTGCGAGAAACAGAGGGGCTGAAACAGAGGGCGAGAAACAGAGGGGCTGAAACAGAGGGGCTTAAACAGAGGGGGTGAATCAGAGGGGCTGAAACAGAGGGGCTGAATCAGAGGGGCTGAAACAGAGGGCGAGAAACAGAGGGGCTGAAACAGAGGGCGAGAAACAGAGGGGCGGAAACAGAGGGGCTGAAACAGAGTGGCTAATACAGAGGGCGAGAAACAGAGAGGTTGAAACAGAGGGCGAGAAACAGAGGGGCTGAAACAGAGGGCGAGAAACAGAGGGGCTGAAACAGAGGGCGAGAAACAGAGGGGCTGAAACAGAGGGGCTGAAACAGACGGGCTGAAACAGAGGGCAAAAAATAGAGGGGCTGAAACAGAGGGCGAGAAACAGGGGGTGAGAAACAGAGGGCGAGAAACCCAGGGGCTGAAACAAAGGGCAAAAAACAGAGGGGCTGAAACAGAGGGCGAGAAACAGAGGGTGAGAAACAGAGGGCGAGAAACAGATGGGATGAAACAGAGGGGCTGAAACAGAGGGGCTGAAATAGAGGGGCTGAAACAGAGGGGCTGAATCAGAGGGGCTGAAACAGAGGGGCTGAATCAGAGGGGCTGACACAGAGTGCGAGAAAGAGAGGGGCTGAAACAGAGGGCGAGAAACAGATGGGCTGAAACAGAGGGCGAGAAACAGAGGGGCTGAAACAGCGGGCGCGAAACAGAGGGGCTGAAACAGAGGGGCTGAAACAGAGGGGCTGAAACAGAGGGCGAGAAACTGAGGGGCTGAAACAGAGGGCGAGAATCAGAGGGGCTGAAACAGAGGGCGAGAAACAGAGGGGCTGAATCAGAGGGGCTGAAACAGAGGGGGAGAAACAGAAAGGCTGAAACAGTGGGCGAGAAACAGAGGGGCTGAAACAGATGGTGAGAAACAGAGGGGATTAGACAGAGGGCGAGAACCAGACGGGCAGAAACAATGGGCGAGAAACAGAGGGGCTGAAACAGAGGGGCTGAAACAGAGAGCGCGAAACAGAGGGACTGAAACAGAGGGCGAGAAACAGAGGGGCTGGAACAGAGGGGCTGAAATAGAGGTGCTGAAACAGAGGGGCTGAAACAGAGGGCGAGAAACAGAGGGGCTGAAACAGAGGGCGAGAAACAGAGGGCGAGAAACAGAGAGGCTGAAACAGAGGGGCTGAAACAGAGGGGCTGAAACAAAGCGGCTGATACAGAGGGTGAGAAACAGAGGGGCTGAAACAGAGGGCGAGAAACAGAGTCGCTTAAACATGGCGAGAAACAGAGGGGCTGAAACAGAGGGGCTGAAACAGAGGGGCTGAAACAGTGGGGCTGAAACAGAGGGGCTGAAACAGAGGGCAAGAAACAGAGGGGCTGAAACAGAGTGCGAGAAACAGAGGGGCTGAAACAGAGGGCGAGAAACAGAGGGGCTGAAACAGAGGGCGAGAAACAGAGGGGCTGAAACAGAGGGGCTGAAACAGAGGGCGAGAAACAGGGAGGCTGAAACACAGGGCGAGAAACAGAGTGGCTGAAACAGAGGGCAACAAACAGAGGGGCTGAAACAGAGGGCGAGAAACAGAGGGGCTGAAACAGAGGGCCAGAAACAGGGGCAGAAACAGAGGGGCTGAAACAGAGGGGCTGAAACAGAGGGCGAGAAACAGAGGGGCTGAAACAGAGGGCGAGAAACAGAGGGGCTGAAACAGAGGGCGAGAAACAGAGGGGCTGAAACAGAGGGCGAGAAACAGAGGGCGAGAAACAGAGGGGCTGAAACAGACGGCGAGAAACAGAGGGGCTGAAACAGAGGGGCTGAATAATAGGGGCTGAAACAGAGGGCGAGAAACAGAGAGGCTGAAACAGAGGGGCTGAAACAGAGGAGCTGAAACAGAGGGCGAGAAACAGAGGGCGAGAAACAGAGGGGCTGAAACAGAGGGGCTGAAACAGAGGAGCTGAAACAGAGGGCGAGAAACAGAGAGGCTGAAACAGAGGGCGAGAAACAGACGGGCTGAAACAGAGGGCGAGAAACAGAGGGGCTGAAAAAGAGGGGCTGAAACAGTGGGGCTGAAACGGAGGGCAAGAAACAGAGGGGCTGAAACAGAGGGGCTGAAACAGAGGAGCTGAAACAGAGGGCGAGAAACAGAGAGGCTGAAACAGAGGGCAAGAAACAGAGGGGCTGAAACAGAGGGCGAGAAACAGAGGGGCTGAAACAGAGGGGCTGAAACAGAGGGGCTGAAACAGAGGGGCTGAAACAGAGGGCGAGAAATAGAGGGGCTGAAACAGAGGGCGAGAAACAGAGGGGCTGAAACAGAGGGCGAGAAACAGAGGGGCTAAAACAGAGGGGCTGAAACAGAGGGGCTGAAACAGAGGGCGAGAAACAAGGCCTGAAACAGAGGGCGAGAAACAGAGGGGCTGAAACAGAGGGCGAGAAACAGAGGGGCTGAATCAGAGGGGCTGAAACAGATGGCGAGAAACAGAGGGGCTGAAACAGAGGGCGAGAAACCGAGGGGCTGAAACAGAGGGCGAGAAAAAGAGGGTGAGAAACAGAGGGGCTGAAACAGAGGGCGAGAAACAGAGGGGCTGAAACAGAGGGGCTGAAACAGAGGGGCTGAATCAGAGGGGCTGAAACAGAGGGGCTGAATCAGACGGGCTGAAACAGAGGGCGAGAAACAGAGGCGCTGAAACAGAGGGCGAGAGACAGAGGGGCAGAAAAAGAGGGCGAGAAACAGAGGGGCTGAAACAGAGGGGCTGAAACAGAGAGTGTGAATCAGAGGGGCTGAAACAGAGGGCGAGAAACAGAGGGGCTGAAACAGAGGGGCTGAATCGGAGGGGCTGAAACAGAGGGGCTGAAACAGAGGGGCTGAAACAGAGGGCGAGAAACAGAGGGGCTGAATCAGAGGGGCTGAATCAGAGGGGCCGAAACAGAGGGGCTGAAACAGTGGGCGAGAAACTAAGGGACTGAAACAGCGGGCGAGAAACAGAGTGCGAGAAACAGAGGGGCTGAAACAGAGGGGCTGAAACAGAGGGCGAGAAACAGAGAGGCTGAAACAGAGGGCGAGAAACAGAGGGGCTGAAATAATGGGCGAGAAACAGAGGGGCTGAATCAGAGGGGCTGAAACAGAGGGCGAGAAACAGAAAGGCAGAAACAGAGGGCGAGAAACAGAGGGGCTGAAACAGATGGTGAGAAACAGAGGGGATTAGACAGAGGGCGAGAAACAGAGGGGCTGAAACACAGGGGCTGATACAGAGGGGCTGAATCAGAGGGGCTGAAACAGAGAGCGCGAAAGAGAGGGACTGAAACAGAGGGGCTGAAACAGAGGGCGCGAAACAGAGGGACTGAAACAGAGGGCGAGAACCAGACGGGCAGAAACAGAGGGCGAGAAACAGAGGGGCTGAAACAGAGGGGCTGAAACAGAGAGCGCGAAACAGAGGGACTGAAACAGAGGGCGAGAAACAGAGGGGCTGAAACAGACGGCGAGAAACAGAGGGGCTGAAACAGAGGGCAAGAAACAGAGGGGCTGAAACTGAGTGGCTGAAACAGAAGGGCTGAAACAGAGGGGCTGAAACAGAGGGCGAGAAATAGAGGGGCTGAAACAGAGGGGCTGAAACAGAGGGGCTGAATCAGAGGGGCTGATTCACAGGGGCTGAAACAGAGGGGCTGAATCAGAGGGGCTGAAACAGAGGGCGCGAAACAGAGGGACTGAAACAGAGGCGAGAACCAGACGGGCAGAAACAATGGGCGAGAAACAGAGGGGCTGAAACAGAGGGGCTGAAACAGAGAGCGCGAAACAGAGGGACTGAAACAGAGGGCGAGAAAAAGAGGGGCTGGAACAGAGGTGCTGAAATAGAGGTGCTGAAACAGAGGGGCTGAAACAAAGCGGCTGATACAGAGGGTGAGAAACAGAGGGGCTGAAACAGAGGGCGAGAAACAGAGTCGCTGAAACATGGCGAGAAACAGAGGGGCTGAAACAGAGGGGCTGAAACAGAGGGGCTGAAACAGTGGGGCTGAAACAGAGGGGCTGAAACAGAGGGCAAGAAACAGAGGGGCTGAAACAGAGGGCGAGAAACAGAGGGGCTGAAACAGAGGGCAACAAACAGAGGGGCTGAAACAGAGGGCGAGAAACAGAGGAGCTGAAACAGAGGGCGAGAAACAGAGGGGCAGAAACAGAGGGCGAGAATCGGAGGGGCTGAAACAGAGGGCGAGAATCAGAGGGGCTGAAACAGAGGGCGAGAAACAGAGGGGCTGAAACAGAGGGCGATAAACAGAGGGGCTGAAACAGAGGGCGAGAAACAGAGGGCGAGAAACAGAGGGGCTGAAACAGACGGCGAGAAACAGAGGGGCTGAAACAGAGGGGCTGAAACATAGGGGCTGAAACAGAGGGCGAGAAACAGAGGGGCTGAAACAGAGGGGATGAAACAGAGGAGCTGAAACAGAGGGGATGAAACAGAGGGCGAGAAACAGAGGGGCTGAAACAGAGGGGCTGAAACAGAGGAGCTGAAACAGAGGGCGAGAAACAGAGAGGCTGAAACAGAGGGCAAGAAACAGAGGGGCTGAAACAGAGGGCGAGAAACAGAGGGGCTGAATCAGAGGGGCTGAAACAGATGGCGAGAAACAGAGGGGCTGAAACAGAGGGCGAGAAATAGAGGGGCTGAAACAGAGGGCGAGAAACAGAGGGGCTGAAACAGAGGGCGAGAAACAGAGGGGCTAAAACAGAGGGGCTGAAACAGAGGGGCTGAAACAGAGGGCGAGAAACAAGGCCTGAAACAGAGGGCGAGAAACAGAGGGGCTGAAACAGAGGGCGAGAAACAGAGGGGCTGAATCAGAGGGGCTGAAACAGATGGCGAGAAACAGAGGGGCTGAAACAGAGGGCGAGAAACAGAGGGGCTGAAACAGAGGGCGAGAAACAGAGGGGCTAAAACAGAGGGGCTGAAACAGAGGGGCTGAAACAGAGGGCGAGAAACAAGGCCTGAAACAGAGGGCGAGAAACAGAGGGGCTGAAACAGAGGGCGAGAAACAGAGGGGCTGAATCAGAGGGGCTGAAACAGATGGCGAGAAACAGAGGGGCTGAAACAGAGGGCGAGAAACAGAGGGGCTGAAACAGAGGGCGAGAAAAAGAGGGTGAGAAACAGAGGGGCTGAAACAGAGGGCGAGAAACAGAGGGGCTGAAACAGAGGGGCTGAAACAGAGGGGCTGAATCAGAGGGGCTGAAACAAAGGGGCTGAATCAGACGGGCTGAAACAGAGGGCGAGAAACAGAGGGGCTGAAACAGAGGGCGAGAGACAGAGGGGCAGAAAAAGAGGGCGAGAAACAGAGGGGCTGAAACAGAGGGGCTGAAACAGAGAGTGTGAATCAGAGGGGCTGAAACAGAGGGCGAGAAACAGAGGGGTTGAAACAGAGGGCGAGAAACAGAGGGGCTGAAACAGAGGGGCTGAAACAGAGGCGCTGAAACAGAGGGGCTGAAACAGAGGGCGAGAAATAGAGGGGCTGAAACAGAGGGCGAGAAACAGAGGGGCTGAAACAGAGGGCGAGAAACAGAGGGGCTAAAACAGAGGGGCTGAAACAGAGGGGCTGAAACAGAGGGCGAGAAAAAGAGGGTGAGAAACAGAGGGGCTGAAACAGAGGGCGAGAAACAGAGGGGCTGAATCAGAGGGGCTGAATCAGACGGGCTGAAACAGAGGGCGAGAAACAGAGGGGCTGAAACAGAGGGCGAGAGACAGAGGGGCAGAAAAAGAGGGCGAGAAACAGAGGGGCTGAAACAGAGGGGCTGAAACAGAGAGTGTGAATCAGAGGGGCTGAAACAGAGGGCGAGAAACAGAGGGGCTGAAACAGAGGGGCTGAATCGGAGGGGCTGAAACAGAGGGGCTGAAACAGAGGGGCTGAAACAGAGGGCGAGAAACAGAGGGGCTGAATCAGAGGGGCTGAATCAGAGGGGCCGAAACAGAGGGGCTGAAACAGTGGGCGAGAAACTAAGGGACTGAAACAGCGGGCGAGAAACAGAGTGCGAGAAAAAGAGGGGCTGAAACAGAGGGCGAGAAACAGAGAGGCTGAAACAGAGGGCGAGAAACAGAGGGGCTGAAATAGAGGGCGAGAATCAGAGGGGTTGAAACAGAGGGGCTGAAACAGATGGCGAGAAACAGAGGGGCTGAAACAGAGGGCGAGAAACTGAGGGGCTGAAACAGAGGGCGAGAATCAGAGGGGCTGAAACAGAGGGCGAGAAACAGAGGGGCTGAATCAGAGGGGCTGAAACAGAGGGCGAGAAACAGAAAGGCTGAAACAGAGGGCGAGAAACAGAGGGGCTGAAACAGATGGTGAGAAACAGAGGGGATTAGACAGAGGGCGAGAAACAGAGGGGCTGAAACACAGGGGCTGATACAGAGGGGCTGAATCAGAGGGGCTGAAACAGAGAGCGCGAAAGAGAGGGACTGAAACAGAGGGGCTGAAACAGAGGGCGCGAAACAGAGGGACTGAAACAGAGGGCGAGAACCAGACGGGCAGAAACAGAGGGCGAGAAACAGAGGGGCTGAAACAGAGGGGCTGAAACAGAGAGCGCGAAACAGAGGGACTGAAACAGAGGGCGAGAAACAGAGGGGCTGAAACAGACGGCGAGAAACAGAGGGGCTGAAACAGAGGGCAAGAAACAGAGGGGCTGAAACTGAGTGGCTGAAACAGAAGGGCTGAAACAGAGGGGCTGAAACAGAGGGCGAGAAATAGAGGGGCTGAAACAGAGGGGCTGAAACAGAGGGGCTGAATCAGAGGGGCTGATTCACAGGGGCTGAAACAGAGGGGCTGAATCAGAGGGGCTGAAACAGAGGGCGCGAAACAGAGGGACTGAAACAGAGGGCGAGAACCAGACGGGCAGAAACAATGGGCGAGAAACAGAGGGGCTGAAACAGAGGGGCTGAAACAGAGAGCGCGAAACAGAGGGACTGAAACAGAGGGCGAGAAACAGAGGGGCTGGAACAGAGGGGCTGAAATAGAGGTGCTGAAACAGAGGGGCTGAAACAGAGGGCGAGAAACAGAGGGGCTGAAACAGAGGGCGAGAAACAGAGGGCGAGAAACAGAGAGGCTGAAACAGAGGGGCTGAAACAGAGGGGCTGAAACAAAGCGGCTGATACAGAGGGTGAGAAACAGAGGGGCTGAAACAGAGGGCGAGAAACAGAGTCGCTGAAACATGGCGAGAAACAGAGGGGCTGAAACAGAGGGGCTGAAACAGAGGGGCTGAAACAGTGGGGCTGAAACAGAGGGGCTGAAACAGAGGGCAAGAAACAGAGGGGCTGAAACAGAGGGCGCGAAACAGAGGGGCTGAAACAGAGGGCGAGAAACAGAGGGGCTGAAACAGAGGGCGAGAAACAGAGGGGCTGAAACAGAGGGGCTGAAACAGAGGGCGAGAAACAGAGAGGCTGAAACAGAGGGCGAGAAACAGAGGGGCTGAAACAGAGGGGCTGAAACAGACGGGCTGAAACAGAGGGCAAAAAATAGAGGGGCTGAAACAGAGGGGCTTAAACAGAGGGGGTGAATCAGAGGGGCTGAAACAGAGGGGCTGAATCAGAGGGGCTGAAACAGAGGGCGAGAAACAGAGGGGCTGAAACAGAGGGCGAGAAACAGAGGGGCTGAAACAGAGGGGCTGAAACAGAGTGGCTGATACAGAGGGCGAGAAACAGAGAGGTTGAAACAGAGGGCGAGAAACAGAGGGGCTGAAACAGAGGGCGAGAAACAGAGGGGCTGAAACAGAGGGCGAGAAACAGAGGGGCTGAAACAGAGGGGCTGAAACAGACGGGCTGAAACAGAGGGCAAAAAATAGAGGGGCTGAAACAGAGGGCGAGAAACAGGGCGTGAGAAACAGAGGGCGAGAAACAGAGGGGCTGAAACAAAGGGCAAAAAACAGAGGGGCTGAAACAGAGGGCGAGAAACAGAGGGTGAGAAACAGAGGGCGAGAAACAGATGGGATGAAACAGAGGGGCTGAAACAGAGGGGCTGAAATAGAGGGGCTGAAACAGAGGGGCTGAATCAGAGGGGCTGCAACAGAGGGGCTGAATCAGAGGGGCTGACACAGAGTGCGAGAAAGAGAGGGGCTGAAACAGAGGGCGAGAAACAGATGGGCTGAAACAGAGGGCGAGAAACAGAGGGGCTGAAACAGAGGGCGCGAAACAGAGGGGCTGAAACAGAGGGGCTGAAACAGAGGGGCTGAAACAGAGGGCGAGAAACTGAGGGGCTGAAACAGAGGGCGAGAATCAGAGGGGCTGAAACAGAGGGCGAGAAACAGAGGGGCTGAATCAGAGGGGCTGAAACAGAGGGCGAGAAACAGAAAGGCTGAAACAGAGGGCGAGAAACTGAGGGGCTGAAACAGATGGTGAGAAACAGAGGGGATTAGACAGAGGGCGAGAAACAGAGGGGCTGAAACACAGGGGCTGATACAGAGGGGCTGAATCAGAGGGGCTGAAACAGAGAGCGCGAAAGAGAGGGACTGAAACAGAGGGGCTGAAACAGAGGGCGCGAAACAGAGGGACTGAAACAGAGGGCGAGAACCAGACGGGCAGAAACAGAGGGCGAGAAACAGAGGGGCTGAAACAGAGGGGCTGAAACAGAGAGCGCGAAACAGAGGGACTGAAACAGAGGGCGAGAAACAGAGGGGCTGAAACAGACGGCGAGAAACAGAGGGGCTGAAACAGAGGGCAAGAAACAGAGGGGCTGAAACTGAGTGGCTGAAACAGAAGGGCTGAAACAGAGGGGCTGAAACAGAGGGCGAGAAATAGAGGGGCTGAAACAGAGGGGCTGAAACAGAGGGGCTGAATCAGAGGGGCTGATTCACAGGGGCTGAAACAGAGGGGCTGAATCAGAGGGGCTGAAACAGAGGGCGCGAAACAGAGGGACTGAAACAGAGGGCGAGAACCAGACGGGCAGAAACAATGGGCGAGAAACAGAGGGGCTGAAACAGAGGGGCTGAAACAGAGAGCGCGAAACAGAGGGACTGAAACAGAGGGCGAGAAACAGAGGGGCTGGAACAGAGGTGCTGAAATAGAGGTGCTGAAACAGAGGGGCTGAAACAGAGGGCGAGAAACAGAGGGGCTGAAACAGAGGGCGAGAAACAGAGGGCGAGAAACAGAGAGGCTGAAACAGAGGGGCTGAAACAGAGGGGCTGAAACAAAGCGGCTGATACAGAGGTTGAGAAACAGAGGGGCTGAAACAGAGGGCGAGAAACAGAGTCGCTGAAACATGGCGAGAAACAGAGGGGCTGAAACAGAGGGGCTGAAACAGAGGGGCTGAAACAGTGGGGCTGAAACAGAGGGGCTGAAACAGAGGGCAAGAAACAGAGAGGCTGAAACAGAGGGCGAGAAACAGAGGGGCTGAAACAGAGGGCGAGAAACAGAGGGGCTGAAACAGAGGGCGAGAAACAGAGGGGCTGAAACAGAGGGGCTTAAACAGAGGGGGTGAATCAGAGGGGCTGAAACAGAGGGGCTGAATCAGAGGGGCTGAAACAGAGGGCGAGAAACAGAGGGGCTGAAACAGAGGGCGAGAAACAGAGGGGCTGAAACAGAGGGCGAGAAACAGAGGGGCTGAATCAGAGGGGCTGAATCAGAGGGGCTGAAAGAGAGGGGCTGAAACAGAGGGCGAGAAACAAAGGGGCTGAAACAGCGGGCGAGAAACAGAGGGCGAGAAACAGAGGGGCTGAAACAGAGGGGCTGAAACAGACGGGCTGAAACAGAGAGCCTGAAACAGAGGGCGAGAAACAGAGGGGCTGAAACAGAGGGCGAAAAACAGAGGGGCTGAAACAGAGGGCGAGAAACAGAGGGGATGAAACAGAGGGGCTGAAACAGAGGGCGAGAAACAGAGGGGCTGAATCAGAGGGGCTGAAACAGAGGGGCTGAATCAGAGGGGCTGAAACAGAGGGCGAGAAACAGAGGGGCTGAAACAGAGGGCGAGAAACAGAGGGGCTGAAACAGAGGGGCTGAAACAGAGTGGCTGATACAGAGGGCGAGAAACAGAGAGGTTGAAACAGAGGGCGAGAAACAGAGGGGCTGAAACAGAGGGCGAGAAACAGAGGGGCTGAAACAGAGGGCGAGAAACAGAGGGGCTGAAGCAGAGGGGCTGAAACAGACGGGCTGAAACAGAGGGCAAAAAATAGAGGGGCTGAAACAGAGGGGCTTAAACAGAGGGGGTGAATCAGAGGGGCTGAAACAGAGGGGCTGAATCAGAGGGGCTGAAACAGAGGGCGAGAAACAGAGGGGCTGAAACAGAGGGCGAGAAACAGAGGGGCTGAAACAGAGGGGCTGAAACAGAGTGGCTGATACAGAGGGCGAGAAACAGAGAGGTTGAAACAGAGGGCGAGAAACAGAGGGGCTGAAACAGAGGGCGAGAAACAGAGGGGCTGAAACAGAGGGCGAGAAACAGAGGGGCTGAAACAGAGGGGCTGAAACAGACGGGCTGAAACAGAGGGCAAAAAATAGAGGGGCTGAAACAGAGGGCGAGAAACAGGGGGTGAGAAACAGAGGGCGAGAAACAGAGGGCAAAAAACAGAGGGGCTGAAACAGAGGGCGAGAAACAGAGGGTGAGAAACAGAGGGCGAGAAACAGATGGGATGAAACAGAGGGGCTGAAACAGAGGGGCTGAAATAGAGGGGCTGAAACAGAGGGGCTGAATCAGAGGGGCTGCAACAGAGGGGCTGAATCAGAGGGGCTGACACAGAGTGCGAGAAAGAGAGGGGCTGAAACAGAGGGCGAGAAACAGATGGGCTGAAACAGAGGGCGAGAAACAGAGGGGCTGAAACAGAGGGCGCGAAACAGACGCGTGAAACAGAGGGGCAGAAACAGAGGGGCTGAAACAGAGGGCGAGAAACTGAGGGGCTGAAACAGAGGGCGAGAATCAGAGGGGCTGAAACAGAGGGCGAGAAACAGAGGGGCTGAATCAGAGGGGCTGAAACAGAGGGCGAGAAACAGAAAGGCAGAAACAGAGGGCGGGAAACAGAGGGGCTGAAACAGATGGTGAGAAACAGAGGGGATTAGACAGAGGGCGAGAAACAGAGGGGCTGAAACAGAGCGGCTGAAACAGACGGGCTGAAACAGAGAGCCTGAAACAGAGGGGCTGATACAGAGGGTGAGAAACAGATGTGCTGAAACAGAGGGCGAGAAACTGAGGGGCTGAAACAGAGGGCGAGAAACAGAGGGGCTGAAACAGAGGGGCTGAAACAGAGGGCGAGAAACAGAGGAGCTGAAACAGAGGGCGAGAAACAGAGGGGCTGAAATAGAGGGCGAGAAACAGAGGGGCTGAAACAGAGGGGCTGAAACAGAGGGCGAGAAACAGAGGGGCTGAATCAGAGGGGCTGAATCAGAGGGGCTGAAAGAGAGGGGCTGAAACAGAGGGCGAGAAACAAAGGGGCTGAAACAGCGGGCGAGAAACAGAGGGCCAGAAACAGAGGGGCTGAAACAGAGGGGCTGAAACAGACGGGCTGAAACAGAGAGCCTGAAACAGAGGGCGAGAAACAGAGGGGCTGAAACAGAGGGCGAAAAACAGAGGGGCTGAAACAGAGGGCGAGAAACAGAGGGGATGAAACAGAGGGGCTGAAACAGAGCGGCTGAAACAGAGGGGCTGAATCAGAGGGGCTGAAACAGAGGGGCTGAATCAGAGGGGCTGAAACAGAGGGCGAGAAACAGAGGGGCTGAAACAGAGGGCGAGAAACAGAGGGGCTGAAACAGAGGGGCTGAAACAGAGTGGCTGATACAGAGGGCGAGAAACAGAGAGGTTGAAACAGAGGGCGAGAAACAGAGGGGCTGAAACAGAGGGCGAGAAACAGAGGGGCTGAAACAGAGGGCGAGAAACAGAGGGGCTGAAACAGAGGGGCTGAAACAGACGGGCTGAAACAGAGGGCAAAAAATACAGGGGCTGAAACAGAGGGGCTTAAACAGAGGGGGTGAATCAGAGGGGCTGAAACAGAGGGGCTGAATCAGAGGGGCTGAAACAGAGGGCGAGAAACAGAGGGGCTGAAACAGAGGGCGAGAAACAGAGGGGCTGAAACAGAGGGGCTGAAACAGAGTGGCTGATACAGAGGGCGAGAAACAGAGAGGTTGAAACAGAGGGCGAGAAACAGAGGGGCTGAAACAGAGGGCGAGAAACAGAGGGGCTGAAACAGAGGGCGAGAAACAGAGGGGCTGAAACAGAGGGGCTGAAACAGACGGGCTGAAACAGAGGGCAAAAAATAGAGGGGCTGAAACAGAGGGCGAGAAACAGGGCGTGAGAAACAGAGGGCGAGAAACAGAGGGGCTGAAACAAAGGGCAAAAAACAGAGGGGCTGAAACAGAGGGCGAGAAACAGAGGGTGAGAAACAAAGGGCGAGAAACAGATGGGATGAAACAGAGGGGCTGAAAAAGAGGGGCTGAAATAGAGGGGCTGAAACAGAGGGGCTGAATCAGAGGGGCTGCAACAGAGTGGCTGAATCAGAGGGGCTGACACAGAGTGCGAGAAAGAGAGGGGCTGAAACAGAGGGCGAGAAACAGATGGGCTGAAACAGAGGGCGAGAAACAGAGGGGCTGAAACAGAGGGCGCGAAACAGAGGGGCTGAAACAGAGGGGCTGAAACAGAGGGGCTGAAACAGAGGGCGAGAAACTGAGGGGCTGAAAAAGAGGGCGAGAATCAGAGGGGCTGAAACAGAGGGCGAGAAACAGAGGGGCTGAATCAGAGGGGCTGAAACAGAGGGCGAGAAACAGAAAGCCTGAAACAGAGGGCGAGAAACAGAGGGGCTGAAACAGATGGTGAGAAACAGAGGGGATTAGACAGAGGGCGAGAAACAGAGGAGCTGAAACACAGGGGCTGATACAGAGGGGCTGAATCAGAGGGGCTGAAACAGAGAGCGCGAAAGAGAGGGACTGAAACAGAGGGGCTGAAACAGAGGGCGCGAAACAGAGGGACTGAAACAGAGGGCGAGAACCAGACGGGCAGAAACAGAGGGCGAGAAACAGAGGGGCTGAAACAGAGGGGCTGAAACAGAGAGCGCGAAACAGAGGGACTGAAACAGAGGGCGAGAAACAGAGGGGCTGAAACAGACGGCGAGAAACAGAGGGGCTGAAACAGAGGGCAAGAAACAGAGGGGCTGAAACTGAGTGGCTGAAACAGAAGGGCTGAAACAGAGGGGCTGAAACAGAGGGCGAGAAATAGAGGGGCTGAAACAGAGGGGCTGAAACAGAGGGGCTGAATCAGAGGGGCTGATTCACAGGGGCTGAAACAGAGGGGCTGAATCAGAGGGGCTGAAACAGAGGGCGCGAAACAGAGGGACTGAAACAGAGGGCGAGAACCAGACGGGCAGAAACAATGGGCGAGAAACAGAGGGGCTGAAACAGAGGGGCTGAAACAGAGAGCGCGAAACAGAGGGACTGAAACAGAGGGCGAGAAACCAAGGGGCTGGAACAGAGGTGCTGAAATAGAGGTTCTGAAACAGAGGGGCTGAAACAGAGGGCGAGAAACAGAGGGGCTGAAACAGAGGGCGAGAAACAGAGGGCGAGAAACAGAGAGGCTGAAACAGAGGGGCTGAAACAGAGGGGCTGAAACAAAGCGGCTGATACAGAGGGTGAGAAACAGAGGGGCTGAAACAGAGGGCGAGAAACAGAGTCGCTGAAACATGGCGAGAAACAGAGGGGCTGAAACAGAGGGGCTGAAACAGAGGGGCTGAAACAGTGGGGCTGAAACAGAGGGGCTGAAACAGAGGGGCTGAAACAGTGGGGCTGAAACAGAGGGGCTGAAACAGAGGGCAAGAAACAGAGAGGCTGAAACAGAGTGCGAGAAACAGAGGGGCTGAAACAGAGGGCGAGAAACAGAGGGGCTGAAACAGAGGGGCTTAAACAGAGGGGGTGAATCAGAGGGGCTGAAACAGAGGGGCTGAATCAGAGGGGCTGAAACAGAGGGCGAGAAACAGAGGGGCTGAAACAGAGGGCGAGAAACAGAGGGGCGGAAACAGAGGGGCTGAAACAGAGTGGCTAATACAGAGGGCGAGAAACAGAGAGGTTGAAACAGAGGGCGAGAAACAGAGGGGCTGAAACAGAGGGCGAGAAACAGAGGGGCTGAAACAGAGGGCGAGAAACAGAGGGGCTGAAACAGAGGGGCTGAAACAGACGGGCTGAAACAGAGGGCAAAAAATAGAGGGGCTGAAACAGAGGGCGAGAAACAGGGGGTGAGAAACAGAGGGCGAGAAACCCAGGGGCTGAAACAAAGGGCAAAAAACAGAGGGGCTGAAACAGAGGGCGAGAAACAGAGGGTGAGAAACAGAGGGCGAGAAACAGATGGGATGAAACAGAGGGGCTGAAACAGAGGGGCTGAAATAGAGGGGCTGAAACAGAGGGGCTGAATCAGAGGGGCTGAAACAGAGGGGCTGAATCAGAGGGGCTGACACAGAGTGCGAGAAAGAGAGGGGCTGAAACAGAGGGCGAGAAACAGATGGGCTGAAACAGAGGGCGAGAAACAGAGGGGCTGAAACAGCGGGCGCGAAACAGAGGGGCTGAAACAGAGGGGCTGAAACAGAGGGGCTGAAACAGAGGGCGAGAAACTGAGGGGCTGAAACAGAGGGCGAGAATCAGAGGGGCTGAAACAGAGGGCGAGAAACAGAGGGGCTGAATCAGAGGGGCTGAAACAGAGGGGGAGAAACAGAAAGGCTGAAACAGTGGGCGAGAAACAGAGGGGCTGAAACAGATGGTGAGAAACAGAGGGGATTAGACAGAGGGCGAGAAACAGAGGGGCTGAAACACAGGGGCTGATACAGAGGGGCTGAATCAGAGGGGCTGAAACAGAGAGCGCGAAAGAGAAGGACTGAAACAGAGGGGCTGAAACAGAGGGCGCGAAACAGAGGGACTGAAACAGAGGGCGAGAACCAGACGGGCAGAAACAGAGGGCGAGAAACAGAGGGGCTGAAACAGAGGGGCTGAAACAGAGAGCGCGAAACAGAGGGACTGAAACAGAGGGCGAGAAACAGAGGGGCTGAAACAGACGGCGAGAAACAGAGGGGCTGAAACAGAGGCCAAGAAACAGAGGGGCTGAAACTGAGTGGCTGAAACAGAAGGGCTGAAACAGAGGGGCTGAAACAGAGGGCGAGAAATAGAGGGGCTGAAACAGAGGGGCTGAAACAGAGGGGCTGAATCAGAGGGGCTGATTCACAGGGGCTGAAACAGAGGGGCTGAATCAGAGGGGCTGAAACAGAGGGCGCGAAACAGAGGGACTGAAACAGAGGGCGAGAACCAGACGGGCAGAAACAATGGGCGAGAAACAGAGGGGCTGAAACAGAGGGGCTGAAACAGAGAGCGCGAAACAGAGGGACTGAAACAGAGGGCGAGAAACAGAGGGGCTGGAACAGAGGGGCTGAAATAGAGGTGCTGAAACAGAGGGGCTGAAACAGAGGGCGAGAAACAGAGGGGCTGAAACAGAGGGCGAGAAACAGAGGGCGAGAAACAGAGAGGCTGAAACAGAGGGGCTGAAACAGAGGGGCTGAAACAAAGCGGCTGATACAGAGGGTGAGAAACAGAGGGGCTGAAACAGAGGGCGAGAAACAGAGTCGCTTAAACATGGCGAGAAACAGAGGGGCTGAAACAGAGGGGCTGAAACAGAGGGGCTGAAACAGTGGGGCTGAAACAGAGGGGCTGAAACAGAGGGCAAGAAACAGAGGGGCTGAAACAGAGGGCGAGAAACAGAGGGGCTGAAACAGAGGGCGAGAAACAGAGGGGCTGAAACAGAGGGCGAGAAACAGAGGGGCTGAAACAGAGGGGCTGAAACAGAGGGCGAGAAACAGGGAGGCTGAAACACAGGGCGAGAAACAGAGTGGCTGAAACAGAGGGCAACAAACAGAGGGGCTGAAACAGAGGGCGAGAAACAGAGGGGCTGAAACAGAGGGCCAGAAACAGGGGCAGAAACAGAGGGGCTGAAACAGAGGGGCTGAAACAGAGGGCGAGAAACAGAGGGGCTGAAACAGAGGGCGAGAAACAGAGGGGCTGAAACAGAGGGCGAGAAACAGAGGGGCTGAAACAGAGGGCGAGAAACAGAGGGCGAGAAACAGAGGGGCTGAAACAGACGGCGAGAAACAGAGGGGCTGAAACAGAGGGGCTGAATAATAGGGGCTGAAACAGAGGGCGAGAAACAGAGAGGCTGAAACAGAGGGGCTGAAACAGAGGAGCTGAAACAGAGGGCGAGAAACAGAGGGCGAGAAACAGAGGGGCTGAAACAGAGGGGCTGAAACAGAGGAGCTGAAACAGAGGGCGAGAAACAGAGAGGCTGAAACAGAGGGCGAGAAACAGACGGGCTGAAACAGAGGGCGAGAAACAGAGGGGCTGAAAAAGAGGGGCTGAAACAGTGGGGCTGAAACGGAGGGCAAGAAACAGAGGGGCTGAAACAGAGGGGCTGAAACAGAGGAGCTGAAACAGAGGGCGAGAAACAGAGAGGCTGAAACAGAGGGCAAGAAACAGAGGGGCTGAAACAGAGGGCGAGAAACAGAGGGGCTGAAACAGAGGGGCTGAAACAGAGGGGCTGAAACAGAGGGGCTGAAACAGAGGGCGAGAAATAGAGGGGCTGAAACAGAGGGCGAGAAACAGAGGGGCTGAAACAGAGGGCGAGAAACAGAGGGGCTAAAACAGAGGGGCTGAAACAGAGGGGCTGAAACAGAGGGCGAGAAACAAGGCCTGAAACAGAGGGCGAGAAACAGAGGGGCTGAAACAGAGGGCGAGAAACAGAGGGGCTGAATCAGAGGGGCTGAAACAGATGGCGAGAAACAGAGGGGCTGAAACAGAGGGCGAGAAACCGAGGGGCTGAAACAGAGGGCGAGAAAAAGAGGGTGAGAAACAGAGGGGCTGAAACAGAGGGCGAGAAACAGAGGGGCTGAAACAGAGGGGCTGAAACAGAGGGGCTGAATCAGAGGGGCTGAAACAGAGGGGCTGAATCAGACGGGCTGAAACAGAGGGCGAGAAACAGAGGCGCTGAAACAGAGGGCGAGAGACAGAGGGGCAGAAAAAGAGGGCGAGAAACAGAGGGGCTGAAACAGAGGGGCTGAAACAGAGAGTGTGAATCAGAGGGGCTGAAACAGAGGGCGAGAAACAGAGGGGCTGAAACAGAGGGGCTGAATCGGAGGGGCTGAAACAGAGGGGCTGAAACAGAGGGGCTGAAACAGAGGGCGAGAAACAGAGGGGCTGAATCAGAGGGGCTGAATCAGAGGGGCCGAAACAGAGGGGCTGAAACAGTGGGCGAGAAACTAAGGGACTGAAACAGCGGGCGAGAAACAGAGTGCGAGAAACAGAGGGGCTGAAACAGAGGGGCTGAAACAGAGGGCGAGAAACAGAGAGGCTGAAACAGAGGGCGAGAAACAGAGGGGCTGAAATAATGGGCGAGAAACAGAGGGGCTGAATCAGAGGGGCTGAAACAGAGGGCGAGAAACAGAAAGGCTGATACAGAGGGCGAGAAACAGAGGGGCTGAAACAGATGGTGAGAAACAGAGGGGATTAGACAGAGGGCGAGAAACAGAGGGGCTGAAACACAGGGGCTGATACAGAGGGGCTGAATCAGAGGGGCTGAAACAGAGAGCGCGAAAGAGAGGGACTGAAACAGAGGGGCTGAAACAGAGGGCGCGAAACAGAGGGACTGAAACAGAGGGCGAGAACCAGACGGGCAGAAACAGAGGGCGAGAAACAGAGGGGCTGAAACAGAGAGCGCGAAACAGAGGGACTGAAACAGAGGGCGAGAAACAGAGGGGCTGAAACAGACGGCGAGAAACAGAGGGGCTGAAACAGAGGGCAAGAAACAGAGGGGCTGAAACTGAGTGGCTGAAACAGAAGGGCTGAAACAGAGGGGCTGAAACAGAGGGCGAGAAATAGAGGGGCTGAAACAGAGGGGCTGAAACAGAGGGGCTGAATCAGAGGGGCTGATTCACAGGGGCTGAAACAGAGGGGCTGAATCAGAGGGGCTGAAACAGAGGGCGCGAAACAGAGGGACTGAAACAGAGGCGAGAACCAGACGGGCAGAAACAATGGGCGAGAAACAGAGGGGCTGAAACAGAGGGGCTGAAACAGAGAGCGCGAAACAGAGGGACTGAAACAGAGGGCGAGAAAAAGAGGGGCTGGAACAGAGGTGCTGAAATAGAGGTGCTGAAACAGAGGGGCTGAAACAAAGCGGCTGATACAGAGGGTGAGAAACAGAGGGGCTGAAACAGAGGGCGAGAAACAGAGTCGCTGAAACATGGCGAGAAACAGAGGGGCTGAAACAGAGGGGCTGAAACAGAGGGGCTGAAACAGTGGGGCTGAAACAGAGGGGCTGAAACAGAGGGCAAGAAACAGAGGGGCTGAAACAGAGGGCGAGAAACAGAGGGGCTGAAACAGAGGGCAACAAACAGAGGGGCTGAAACAGAGGGCGAGAAACAGAGGAGCTGAAACAGAGGGCGAGAAACAGAGGGGCAGAAACAGAGGGCGAGAATCGGAGGGGCTGAAACAGAGGGCGAGAATCAGAGGGGCTGAAACAGAGGGCGAGAAACAGAGGGGCTGAAACAGAGGGCGATAAACAGAGGGGCTGAAACAGAGGGCGAGAAACAGAGGGCGAGAAACAGAGGGGCTGAAACAGACGGCGAGAAACAGAGGGGCTGAAACAGAGGGGCTGAAACATAGGGGCTGAAACAGAGGGCGAGAAACAGAGGGGCTGAAACAGAGGGGATGAAACAGAGGAGCTGAAACAGAGGGGATGAAACAGAGGGCGAGAAACAGAGGGGCTGAAACAGAGGGGCTGAAACAGAGGAGCTGAAACAGAGGGCGAGAAACAGAGAGGCTGAAACAGAGGGCAAGAAACAGAGGGGCTGAAACAGAGGGCGAGAAACAGAGGGGCTGAAACAGAGGGGCTGAAACAGAGGGGCTGAAACAGAGGGGCTGAAACAGAGGGCGAGAAATAGAGGGGCTGAAACAGAGGGCGAGAAACAGAGGGGCTGAAACAGAGGGCGAGAAACAGAGGGGCTAAAACAGAGGGGCTGAAACAGAGGGGCTGAAACAGAGGGCGAGAAACAAGGCCTGAAACAGAGGGCGAGAAACAGAGGGGCTGAAACAGAGGGCGAGAAACAGAGGGCGAGAAACAGAGGGGCTGAAACAGAGGGCGAGAAACAGAGGGGCTGAAACAGAGGGCGAGAAACAGAGGGGCTGAAACAGAGGGGCTGAAACAGAGGGCGAGAAACAGGGAGGCTGAAACACAGGGCGAGAAACAGAGTGGCTGAAACAGAGGGCAACAAACAGAGGGGCTGAAACAGAGGGCGAGAAACAGAGGGGCTGAAACAGAGGGCCAGAAACAGGGGCAGAAACAGAGGGGCTGAAACAGAGGGGCTGAAACAGAGGGCGAGAAACAGAGGGGCTGAAACAGAGGGCGAGAAACAGAGGGGCTGAAACAGAGGGCGAGAAACAGAGGGGCTGAAACAGAGGGCGAGAAACAGAGGGCGAGAAACAGAGGGGCTGAAACAGACGGCGAGAAACAGAGGGGCTGAAACAGAGGGGCTGAATAATAGGGGCTGAAACAGAGGGCGAGAAACAGAGAGGCTGAAACAGAGGGGCTGAAACAGAGGAGCTGAAACAGAGGGCGAGAAACAGAGGGCGAGAAACAGAGGGGCTGAAACAGAGGGGCTGAAACAGAGGAGCTGAAACAGAGGGCGAGAAACAGAGAGGCTGAAACAGAGGGCGAGAAACAGACGGGCTGAAACAGAGGGCGAGAAACAGAGGGGCTGAAAAAGAGGGGCTGAAACAGTGGGGCTGAAACGGAGGGCAAGAAACAGAGGGGCTGAAACAGAGGGGCTGAAACAGAGGAGCTGAAACAGAGGGCGAGAAACAGAGAGGCTGAAACAGAGGGCAAGAAACAGAGGGGCTGAAACAGAGGGCGAGAAACAGAGGGGCTGAAACAGAGGGGCTGAAACAGAGGGGCTGAAACAGAGGGGCTGAAACAGAGGGCGAGAAATAGAGGGGCTGAAACAGAGGGCGAGAAACAGAGGGGCTGAAACAGAGGGCGAGAAACAGAGGGGCTAAAACAGAGGGGCTGAAACAGAGGGGCTGAAACAGAGGGCGAGAAACAGAGGGGCTGAATCAGAGGGGCTGAAACAGATGGCGAGAAACAGAGGGGCTGAAACAGAGGGCGAGAAACCGAGGGGCTGAAACAGAGGGCGAGAAAAAGAGGGTGAGAAACAGAGGGGCTGAAACAGAGGGCGAGAAACAGAGGGGCTGAAACAGAGGGGCTGAAACAGAGGGGCTGAATCAGAGGGGCTGAAACAGAGGGGCTGAATCAGACGGGCTGAAACAGAGGGCGAGAAACAGAGGCGCTGAAACAGAGGGCGAGAGACAGAGGGGCAGAAAAAGAGGGCGAGAAACAGAGGGGCTGAAACAGAGGGGCTGAAACAGAGAGTGTGAATCAGAGGGGCTGAAACAGAGGGCGAGAAACAGAGGGGCTGAAACAGAGGGGCTGAATCGGAGGGGCTGAAACAGAGGGGCTGAAACAGAGGGGCTGAAACAGAGGGCGAGAAACAGAGGGGCTGAATCAGAGGGGCTGAATCAGAGGGGCCGAAACAGAGGGGCTGAAACAGTGGGCGAGAAACTAAGGGACTGAAACAGCGGGCGAGAAACAGAGTGCGAGAAACAGAGGGGCTGAAACAGAGGGGCTGAAACAGAGGGCGAGAAACAGAGAGGCTGAAACAGAGGGCGAGAAACAGAGGGGCTGAAATAATGGGCGAGAAACAGAGGGGCTGAATCAGAGGGGCTGAAACAGAGGGCGAGAAACAGAAAGGCTGATACAGAGGGCGAGAAACAGAGGGGCTGAAACAGATGGTGAGAAACAGAGGGGATTAGACAGAGGGCGAGAAACAGAGGGGCTGAAACACAGGGGCTGATACAGAGGGGCTGAATCAGAGGGGCTGAAACAGAGAGCGCGAAAGAGAGGGACTGAAACAGAGGGGCTGAAACAGAGGGCGCGAAACAGAGGGACTGAAACAGAGGGCGAGAACCAGACGGGCAGAAACAGAGGGCGAGAAACAGAGGGGCTGAAACAGAGGGGCTGAAACAGAGAGCGCGAAACAGAGGGACTGAAACAGAGGGCGAGAAACAGAGGGGCTGAAACAGACGGCGAGAAACAGAGGGGCTGAAACAGAGGGCAAGAAACAGAGGGGCTGAAACTGAGTGGCTGAAACAGAAGGGCTGAAACAGAGGGGCTGAAACAGAGGGCGAGAAATAGAGGGGCTGAAACAGAGGGGCTGAAACAGAGGGGCTGAATCAGAGGGGCTGATTCACAGGGGCTGAAACAGAGGGGCTGAATCAGAGGGGCTGAAACAGAGGGCGCGAAACAGAGGGACTGAAACAGAGGCGAGAACCAGACGGGCAGAAACAATGGGCGAGAAACAGAGGGGCTGAAACAGAGGGGCTGAAACAGAGAGCGCGAAACAGAGGGACTGAAACAGAGGGCGAGAAAAAGAGGGGCTGGAACAGAGGTGCTGAAATAGAGGTGCTGAAACAGAGGGGCTGAAACAAAGCGGCTGATACAGAGGGTGAGAAACAGAGGGGCTGAAACAGAGGGCGAGAAACAGAGTCGCTGAAACATGGCGAGAAACAGAGGGGCTGAAACAGAGGGGCTGAAACAGAGGGGCTGAAACAGTGGGGCTGAAACAGAGGGGCTGAAACAGAGGGCAAGAAACAGAGGGGCTGAAACAGAGGGCGAGAAACAGAGGGGCTGAAACAGAGGGCAACAAACAGAGGGGCTGAAACAGAGGGCGAGAAACAGAGGAGCTGAAACAGAGGGCGAGAAACAGAGGGGCAGAAACAGAGGGCGAGAATCGGAGGGGCTGAAACAGAGGGCGAGAATCAGAGGGGCTGAAACAGAGGGCGAGAAACAGAGGGGCTGAAACAGAGGGCGATAAACAGAGGGGCTGAAACAGAGGGCGAGAAACAGAGGGCGAGAAACAGAGGGGCTGAAACAGACGGCGAGAAACAGAGGGGCTGAAACAGAGGGGCTGAAACATAGGGGCTGAAACAGAGGGCGAGAAACAGAGGGGCTGAAACAGAGGGGATGAAACAGAGGAGCTGAAACAGAGGGGATGAAACAGAGGGCGAGAAACAGAGGGGCTGAAACAGAGGGGCTGAAACAGAGGAGCTGAAACAGAGGGCGAGAAACAGAGAGGCTGAAACAGAGGGCAAGAAACAGAGGGGCTGAAACAGAGGGCGAGAAACAGAGGGGCTGAAACAGAGGGGCTGAAACAGAGGGGCTGAAACAGAGGGGCTGAAACAGAGGGCGAGAAATAGAGGGGCTGAAACAGAGGGCGAGAAACAGAGGGGCTGAAACAGAGGGCGAGAAACAGAGGGGCTAAAACAGAGGGGCTGAAACAGAGGGGCTGAAACAGAGGGCGAGAAACAAGGCCTGAAACAGAGGGCGAGAAACAGAGGGGCTGAAACAGAGGGCGAGAAACAGAGGGGCTGAATCAGAGGGGCTGAAACAGATGGCGAGAAACAGAGGGGCTGAAACAGAGGGCGAGAAACAGAGGGGCTGAAACAGAGGGCGAGAAACAGAGGGGCTAAAACAGAGGGGCTGAAACAGAGGGGCTGAAACAGAGGGCGAGAAACAAGGCCTGAAACAGAGGGCGAGAAACAGAGGGGCTGAAACAGAGGGCGAGAAACAGAGGGGCTGAATCAGAGGGGCTGAAACAGATGGCGAGAAACAGAGGGGCTGAAACAGAGGGCGAGAAACAGAGGGGCTGAAACAGAGGGCGAGAAAAAGAGGGTGAGAAACAGAGGGGCTGAAACAGAGGGCGAGAAACAGAGGGGCTGAAACAGAGGGGCTGAAACAGAGGGGCTGAATCAGAGGGGCTGAAACAAAGGGGCTGAATCAGACGGGCTGAAACAGAGGGCGAGAAACAGAGGGGCTGAAACAGAGGGCGAGAGACAGAGGGGCAGAAAAAGAGGGCGAGAAACAGAGGGGCTGAAACAGAGGGGCTGAAACAGAGAGTGTGAATCAGAGGGGCTGAAACAGAGGGCGAGAAACAGAGGGGTTGAAACAGAGGGCGAGAAACAGAGGGGCTGAAACAGAGGGGCTGAAACAGAGGCGCTGAAACAGAGGGGCTGAAACAGAGGGCGAGAAATAGAGGGGCTGAAACAGAGGGCGAGAAACAGAGGGGCTGAAACAGAGGGCGAGAAACAGAGGGGCTAAAACAGAGGGGCTGAAACAGAGGGGCTGAAACAGAGGGCGAGAAACAAGGCCTGAAACAGAGGGTGAGAAACAGAGGGGCTGAAACAGAGGGCGAGAAACAGAGGGGCTGAATCAGAGGGGCTGAAACAGATGGCGAGAAACAGAGGGGCTGAAACAGAGGGCGAGAAACAGAGGGGCTGAAACAGAGGGCGAGAAAAAGAGGGTGAGAAACAGAGGGGCTGAAACAGAGGGCGAGAAACAGAGGGGCTGAAACAGAGGGGCTGAAACAGAGGGGCTGAATCAGAGGGGCTGAAACAGAGGGGCTGAATCAGACGGGCTGAAACAGAGGGCGAGAAACAGAGGGGCTGAAACAGAGGGCGAGAGACAGAGGGGCAGAAAAAGAGGGCGAGAAACAGAGGGGCTGAAACAGAGGGGCTGAAACAGAGAGTGTGAATCAGAGGGGCTGAAACAGAGGGCGAGAAACAGAGGGGCTGAAACAGAGGGGCTGAATCGGAGGGGCTGAAACAGAGGGGCTGAAACAGAGGGGCTGAAACAGAGGGCGAGAAACAGAGGGGCTGAATCAGAGGGGCTGAATCAGAGGGGCCGAAACAGAGGGGCTGAAACAGTGGGCGAGAAACTAAGGGACTGAAACAGCGGGCGAGAAACAGAGTGCGAGAAAAAGAGG
This sequence comes from Chiloscyllium punctatum, assembly GCF_047496795.1. NCBI lineage: Eukaryota > Metazoa > Chordata > Chondrichthyes > Orectolobiformes > Hemiscylliidae > Chiloscyllium > Chiloscyllium punctatum. The sequence goes on along the minus strand of NC_092763.1, from coordinate 441,908 downwards.
GGCTGAAACAGAGGGGCTGAAACAGAGGGCGAGAAACAGAGAGGCTGAAACAGAGGGCGAGAAACAGAGGGGCTGAAATAGAGGGCGAGAATCAGAGGGGCTGAAACAGAGGGGCTGAAACAGATGGCGAGAAACAGAGGGGCTGAAACAGAGGGCGAGAAACTGAGGGGCTGAAACAGAGGGCGAGAATCAGAGGGGCTGAAACAGAGGGCGAGAAACAGAGGGGCTGAATCAGAGGGGCTGAAACAGAGGGCGAGAAACAGAAAGGCTGAAACAGAGGGCGAGAAACAGAGGGGCTGAAACAGATGGTGAGAAACAGAGGGGATTAGACAGAGGGCGAGAAACAGAGGGGCTGAAACACAGGGGCTGATACAGAGGGGCTGAATCAGAGGGGCTGAAACAGAGAGCGCGAAAGAGAGGGACTGAAACAGAGGGGCTGAAACAGAGGGCGCGAAACAGAGGGACTGAAACAGAGGGCGAGAACCAGACGGGCAGAAACAGAGGGCGAGAAACAGAGGGGCTGAAACAGAGGGGCTGAAACAGAGAGCGCGAAACAGAGGGACTGAAACAGAGGGCGAGAAACAGAGGGGCTGAAACAGACGGCGAGAAACAGAGGGGCTGAAACAGAGGGCAAGAAACAGAGGGGCTGAAACTGAGTGGCTGAAACAGAAGGGCTGAAACAGAGGGGCTGAAACAGAGGGCGAGAAATAGAGGGGCTGAAACAGAGGGGCTGAAACAGAGGGGCTGAATCAGAGGGGCTGATTCACAGGGGCTGAAACAGAGGGGCTGAATCAGAGGGGCTGAAACAGAGGGCGCGAAACAGAGGGACTGAAACAGAGGGCGAGAACCAGACGGGCAGAAACAATGGGCGAGAAACAGAGGGGCTGAAACAGAGGGGCTGAAACAGAGAGCGCGAAACAGAGGGACTGAAACAGAGGGCGAGAAACAGAGGGGCTGGAACAGAGGGGCTGAAATAGAGGTGCTGAAACAGAGGGGCTGAAACAGAGGGCGAGAAACAGAGGGGCTGAAACAGAGGGCGAGAAACAGAGGGCGAGAAACAGAGAGGCTGAAACAGAGGGGCTGAAACAGAGGGGCTGAAACAAAGCGGCTGATACAGAGGGTGAGAAACAGAGGGGCTGAAACAGAGGGCGAGAAACAGAGTCGCTGAAACATGGCGAGAAACAGAGGGGCTGAAACAGAGGGGCTGAAACAGAGGGGCTGAAACAGTGGGGCTGAAACAGAGGGGCTGAAACAGAGGGCAAGAAACAGAGGGGCTGAAACAGAGGGCGCGAAACAGAGGGGCTGAAACAGAGGGCGAGAAACAGAGGGGCTGAAACAGAGGGCGAGAAACAGAGGGGCTGAAACAGAGGGGCTGAAACAGAGGGCGAGAAACAGAGAGGCTGAAACAGAGGGCGAGAAACAGAGTGGCTGAAACAGAGGGCAACAAACAGAGGGGCTGAAACAGAGGGCGAGAAACAGAGGAGCTGAAACAGAGGGCTAGAAACAGAGGGGCAGAAACAGAGGGCGAGAATCGGAGGGGCTGAAACAGAGGGCGAGAAACAGAGGGGCTGAAACAGAGGGCGAGAAACAGAGGGGCTGAAACAGAGGGCGATAAACAGAGGGGCTGAAACAGAGGGCGAGAAACAGAGGGCGAGAAACACAGGGGCTGAAACAGACGGCGAGAAACAGAGGGGCTGAAACAGAGGGGCTGAAACATAGGGGCTGAAACAGAGGGCGAGAAACAGAGGGGCTGAAACAGAGGGGCTGAAACAGAGGAGCTGAAACAGAGGGGATGAAACAGAGGGCAAGAAACAGAGGGGCTGAAACAGAGGGGCTGAAACAGAGGAGCTGAAACAGAGGGCGAGAAACAGAGAGGCTGAAACAGAGGACGAGAAACAGACGGGCTGAAACAGAGGGCGAGAAACAGAGGGGCTGAAACAGAGGGGCTGAAACAGTGGGGCTGAAACGGAGGGCAAGAAACAGAGGGGCTGAAACAGAGGGGCTGAAACAGAGGAGCTGAAACAGAGGGCGAGAAACAGAGAGGCTGAAACAGAGGGCAAGAAACAGAGGGGCTGAAACAGAGGGCGAGAAACAGAGGGGCTGAAACAGAGGGGCTGAAACAGAGGGGCTGAAACAGAGGGGCTGAAACAGAGGGCGAGAAATAGAGGGGCTGAAACAGAGGGCGAGAAACAGAGGGGCTGAAACAGAGGGCGAGAAACAGAGGGGCTAAAACAGAGGGGCTGAAACAGAGGGGCTGAAACAGAGGGCGAGAAACAAGGCCTGAAACAGAGGGCGAGAAACAGAGGGGCTGAAACAGAGGGCGAGAAACAGAGGGGCTGAATCAGAGGGGCTGAAACAGATGGCGAGAAACAGAGGGGCTGAAACAGAAGGCGAGAAACAGAGGGGCTGAAACAGAGGGCGAGAAACAGAGGGGCTGAAACAGAGGGGCTGAAACAGAGGGCGAGAAACAAGGCCTGAAACAGAGGGCGAGAAACAGAGGGGCTGAAACAGAGGGCGAGAAACAGAGGGGCTGAATCAGAGGGGCTGAAACAGATGGCGAGAAACAGAGGGGCTGAAACAGAGGGCGAGAAACAGAGGGGCTGAAACAGAGGGCGAGAAAAAGAGGGTGAGAAACAGAGGGGCTGAAACAGAGGGCGAGAAACAGAGGGGCTGAAACAGAGGGGCTGAAACAGAGGGGCTGAATCAGAGGGGCTGAAACAGCGGGGCTGAATCAGACGGGCTGAAACAGAGGGCGTGAAACAGAGGGGCTGAAACAGAGGGCGAGAGACAGAGGGGCAGAAAAAGAGTGCGAGAAACAGAGGGGCTGAAACAGAGGGGCTGAAACAGAGAGTGTGAATCAGAGGGGCTGAAACAGAGGGCGAGAAACAGAGGGGCTGAAACAGAGGGGCTGAATCGGAGGGGCTGAAACAGAGGGGCTGAATCAGAGGGGCTGAAACAAAGGGGCTGAATCAGACGGGCTGAAACAGAGGGCGAGAAACAGAGGGGCTGAAACAGAGGGCGAGAGACAGAGGGGCAGAAAAAGAGGGCGAGAAACAGAGGGGCTGAAACAGAGGGGCTGAAACAGAGAGTGTGAATCAGAGGGGCTGAAACAGAGGGCGAGAAACAGAGGGGTTGAAACAGAGGGCGAGAAACAGAGGGGCTGAAACAGAGGGGCTGAAACAGAGGCGCTGAAACAGAGGGGCTGAAACAGAGGGCGAGAAATAGAGGGGCTGAAACAGAGGGCGAGAAACAGAGGGGCTGAAACAGAGGGCGAGAAACAGAGGGGCTAAAACAGAGGGGCTGAAACAGAGGGGCTGAAACAGAGGGCGAGAAACAAGGCCTGAAACAGAGGGTGAGAAACAGAGGGGCTGAAACAGAGGGCGAGAAACAGAGGGGCTGAATCAGAGGGGCTGAAACAGATGGCGAGAAACAGAGGGGCTGAAACAGAGGGCGAGAAACAGAGGGGCTGAAACAGAGGGCGAGAAAAAGAGGGTGAGAAACAGAGGGGCTGAAACAGAGGGCGAGAAACAGAGGGGCTGAAACAGAGGGGCTGAAACAGAGGGGCTGAATCAGAGGGGCTGAAACAGAGGGGCTGAATCAGACGGGCTGAAACAGAGGGCGAGAAACAGAGGGGCTGAAACAGAGGGCGAGAGACAGAGGGGCAGAAAAAGAGGGCGAGAAACAGAGGGGCTGAAACAGAGGGGCTGAAACAGAGAGTGTGAATCAGAGGGGCTGAAACAGAGGGCGAGAAACAGAGGGGCTGAAACAGAGGGGCTGAATCGGAGGGGCTGAAACAGAGGGGCTGAAACAGAGGGGCTGAAACAGAGGGCGAGAAACAGAGGGGCTGAATCAGAGGGGCTGAATCAGAGGGGCCGAAACAGAGGGGCTGAAACAGTGGGCGAGAAACTAAGGGACTGAAACAGCGGGCGAGAAACAGAGTGCGAGAAAAAGAGGGGCTGAAACAGAGGGGCTGAAACAGAGGGCGAGAAACAGAGAGGCTGAAACAGAGGGCGAGAAACAGAGGGGCTGAAATAGAGGGGGAGAATCAGAGGGGCTGAAACAGAGGGGCTGAAACAGATGGCGAGAAACAGAGGGGCTGAAACAGAGGGCGAGAAACTGAGGGGCTGAAACAGAGGGCGAGAATCAGAGGGGCTGAAACAGAGGGCGAGAAACAGAGGGGCTGAATCAGAGGGGCTGAAACAGAGGGCGAGAAACAGAAAGGCTGAAACAGAGGGCGAGAAACAGAGGGGCTGAAACAGATGGTGAGAAACAGAGGGGATTAGACAGAGGGCGAGAAACAGAGGGGCTGAAACACAGGGGCTGATACAGAGGGGCTGAATCAGAGGGGCTGAAACAGAGAGCGCGAAAGAGAGGGACTGAAACAGAGGGGCTGAAACAGAGGGCGCGAAACAGAGGGACTGAAACAGAGGGCGAGAACCAGACGGGCAGAAACAGAGGGCGAGAAACAGAGGGGCTGAAACAGAGGGGCTGAAACAGAGAGCGCGAAACAGAGGGACTGAAACAGAGGGCGAGAAACAGAGGGGCTGAAACAGACGGCGAGAAACAGAGGGGCTGAAACAGAGGGCAAGAAACAGAGGGGCTGAAACTGAGTGGCTGAAACAGAAGGGCTGAAACAGAGGGGCTGAAACAGAGGGCGAGAAATAGAGGGGCTGAAACAGAGGGGCTGAAACAGAGGGGCTGAATCAGAGGGGCTGATTCACAGGGGCTGAAACAGAGGGGCTGAATCAGAGGGGCTGAAACAGAGGGCGCGAAACAGAGGGACTGAAACAGAGGGCGAGAACCAGACGGGCAGAAACAATGGGCGAGAAACAGAGGGGCTGAAACAGAGGGGCTGAAACAGAGAGCGCGAAACAGAGGGACTGAAACAGAGGGCGAGAAACAGAGGGGCTGGAACAGAGGGGCTGAAATAGAGGTGCTGAAACAGAGGGGCTGAAACAGAGGGCGAGAAACAGAGGGGCTGAAACAGAGGGCGAGAAACAGAGGGCGAGAAACAGAGAGGCTGAAACAGAGGGGCTGAAACAGAGGGGCTGAAACAAAGCGGCTGATACAGAGGGTGAGAAACAGAGGGGCTGAAACAGAGGGCGAGAAACAGAGTCGCTGAAACATGGCGAGAAACAGAGGGGCTGAAACAGAGGGGCTGAAACAGAGGGGCTGAAACAGTGGGGCTGAAACAGAGGGGCTGAAACAGAGGGCAAGAAACAGAGGGGCTGAAACAGAGGGCGCGAAACAGAGGGGCTGAAACAGAGGGCGAGAAACAGAGGGGCTGAAACAGAGGGCGAGAAACAGAGGGGCTGAAACAGAGGGGCTGAAACAGAGGGCGAGAAACAGAGAGGCTGAAACAGAGGGCGAGAAACAGAGTGGCTGAAACAGAGGGCAACAAACAGAGGGGCTGAAACAGAGGGCGAGAAACAGAGGAGCTGAAACAGAGGGCTAGAAACAGAGGGGCAGAAACAGAGGGCGAGAATCGGAGGGGCTGAAACAGAGGGCGAGAAACAGAGGGGCTGAAACAGAGGGCGAGAAACAGAGGGGCTGAAACAGAGGGCGATAAACAGAGGGGCTGAAACAGAGGGCGAGAAACAGAGGGCGAGAAACAGAGGGGCTGAAACAGACGGCGAGAAACAGAGGGGCTGAAACAGAGGGGCTGAAACATAGGGGCTGAAACAGAGGGCGAGAAACAGAGGGGCTGAAACAGAGGGGCTGAAACAGAGGAGCTGAAACAGAGGGGATGAAACAGAGGGCAAGAAACAGAGGGGCTGAAACAGAGGGGCTGAAACAGAGGAGCTGAAACAGAGGGCGAGAAACAGAGAGGCTGAAACAGAGGGCGAGAAACAGACGGGCTGAAACAGAGGGCGAGAAACAGAGGGGCTGAAACAGAGGGGCTGAAACAGTGGGGCTGAAACGGAGGGCAAGAAACAGAGGGGCTGAAACAGAGGGGCTGAAACAGAGGAGCTGAAACAGAGGGCGAGAAACAGAGAGGCTGAAACAGAGGGCAAGAAACAGAGGGGCTGAAACAGAGGGCGAGAAACAGAGGGGCTGAAACAGAGGGGCTGAAACAGAGGGGCTGAAACAGAGGGGCTGAAACAGAGGGCGAGAAATAGAGGGGCTGAAACAGAGGGCGAGAAACAGAGGGGCTGAAACAGAGGGCGAGAAACAGAGGGGCTAAAACAGAGGGGCTGAAACAGAGGGGCTGAAACAGAGGGCGAGAAACAAGGCCTGAAACAGAGGGCGAGAAACAGAGGGGCTGAAACAGAGGGCGAGAAACAGAGGGGCTGAATCAGAGGGGCTGAAACAGATGGCGAGAAACAGAGGGGCTGAAACAGAGGGCGAGAAACAGAGGGGCTGAAACAGAGGGCGAGAAACAGAGGGGCTGAAACAGAGGGGCTGAAACAGAGGGCGAGAAACAAGGCCTGAAACAGAGGGCGAGAAACAGAGGGGCTGAAACAGAGGGCGAGAAACAGAGGGGCTGAATCAGAGGGGCTGAAACAGATGGCGAGAAACAGAGGGGCTGAAACAGAGGGCGAGAAACAGAGGGGCTGAAACAGAGGCCGAGAAAAAGAGGGTGAGAAACAGAGGGGCTGAAACAGAGGGCGAGAAACAGAGGGGCTGAAACAGAGGGGCTGAAACAGAGGGGCTGAATCAGAGGGGCTGAAACAGAGTGGCTGAATCAGACGGGCTGAAACAGAGGGCGTGAAATAGAGGGGCTGAAACAGAGGGCGAGAGACAGAGGGGCAGAAAAAGAGGGCGAGAAACAGAGGGGATGAAACAGAGGGGCTGAAACAGAGAGTGTGAATCAGAGGGGCTGAAACAGAGGGCGAGAAACAGAGGGGCTGAAACAGAGGGGCTGAATCGGAGGGGCTGAAACAGAGGGGCTGAAACAGAGGGGCTGAAACAGAGGGCGAGAAACAGAGGGGCTGAATCAGAGGGGCTGAATCAGAGGGGCCGAAACAGAGGGGCTGAAACAGTGGGCGAGAAACTAAGGGACTGAAACAGCGGGCGAGAAACAGAGTGCGAGAAACAGAGGGGCTGAAACAGAGGGGCTGAAACAGAGGGCGAGAAACAGAGAGGCTGAAACAGAGGGCGAGAAACAGAGGGGCTGAAATAGAGGGCGAGAAACAGAGGGGCTGAAACAGAGGGGCTGAAACAGAGGGCGAGAAACAGAGGGGCTGAATCAGAGGGGCTGAAAGAGAGGGGCTGAAACAGAGGGCGAGAAACAAAGGGACTGAAACAGCGGGCGAGAAACAGAGGGCCAGAAACAGAGGGGCTGAAACAGAGGGGCTGAAACTGACGGGCTGAAACAGAGAGCCTGAAACAGAGGGCGAGAAACAGAGGGGCTGAAACAGAGGGCGAAAAACAGAGGGGCTGAAACAGAGGGCGAGAAACAGAGGGGATGAAACAGAGGGGCTGAAACAGAGGGCGAGAAACAGAGGGGCTGAATCAGAGGGGCTGAAACAGAGGGGCTGAATCAGAGGGGCTGAAACAGAGGGCGAGAAACAGAGGGGCTGAAACAGAGGGCGAGAAACAGAGGGGCTGAAACAGAGGGGCTGAAACAGAGTGGCTGATACAGAGGGCGAGAAACAGAGAGGTTGAAACAGAGGGCGAGAAACAGAGGGGCTGAAACAGAGGGCGAGAAACAGAGGGGCTGAAACAGAGGGCGAGAAACAGAGGGGCTGAAACAGAGGGGCTGAAACAGACGGGCTGAAACAGAGGGCAAAAAATAGATGGGCTGAAACAGAGGGGCTTAAACAGAGGGGGTGAATCAGAGGGGCTGAAACAGAGGGGCTGAATCAGAGGGGCTGAAACAGAGGGCGAGAAACAGAGGGGCTGAAACAGAGGGCGAGAAACAGAGGGGCTGAAACAGAGGGGCTGAAACAGAGTGGCTGATACAGAGGGCGAGAAACAGAGAGGTTGAAACAGAGGGCGAGAAACAGAGGGGCTGAAACAGAGGGCTAGAAACAGAGGGGCTGAAACAGAGGGCGAGAAACAGAGCGGCTGAAACAGAGGGGCTGAAACAGACGGGCTGAAACAGAGGGCAAAAAATAGAGGGGCTGAAACAGAGGGCGAGAAACAGGGGGTGAGAAACAGAGGGCGAGAAACAGAGGGGCTGAAACAGAGGGCAAAAAACAGAGGGGCTGAAACAGAGGGCGAGAAACAGAGGGTGAGAAACAGAGGGCGAGAAACAGATGGGATGAAACAGAGGGGCTGAAACAGAGGGGCTGAAATAGAGGGGCTGAAACAGAGGGGCTGAATCAGAGGGGCTGCAACAGAGGGGCTGAATCAGAGGGGCTGACACAGAGTGCGAGAAAGAGAGGGGCTGAAACAGAGGGCGAGAAACAGATGGGCTGAAACAGAGGGCGAGAAACAGAGGGGCTGAAACAGAGGGCGCGAAACAGAGGGGCTGAAACAGAGCGGCTGAAACAGAGGGCGAGAAACAGAAAGGCTGAAACAGAGGGCGAGAAACAGAGGGGCTGAAACAGATGGTGAGAAACAGAGGGGATTAGACAGAGGGCGAGAAACAGAGGGGCTGAAACAGAGCGGCTGAAACAGACGGGCTGAAACAGAGAGCCTGAAACAGAGGGGCTGAAACAGAGGGTGAGAAACAGATGTGCTGAAACAGAGGGCGAGAAACAGAGGGGCTTAAACAGAGGGCGAGAAACAGAGGGGCTGAAACAGAGGGCGAGAAAAAGAGGGTGAGAAACAGAGGGGCTGAAACAGAGGGCGAGAAACAGAGGGGCTGAAACAGGGGCTGAAACAGAGGGGCTGAATCAGAGGGGCTGAAACAGAGGGGCTGAATCAGACGGGCTGAAACAGAGGGCGAGAAACAGAGGGGCTGAAACAGAGGGCGAGAGACAGAGGGGCAGAAAAAGAGGGCGAGAAACAGAGGGGCTGAAACAGAGGGGCTGAAACAGAGAGTGTGAATCAGAGGGGCTGAAACAGAGGGCGAGAAACAGAGGGGCTGAAACAGAGGGGCTGAATCGGAGGGGCTGAAACAGAGGGGCTGAAACAGAGGGCGAGAAACAGAGGGGCTGAATCAGAGGGGCTGAATCAGAGGGGCCGAAACAGAGGGGCTGAAACAGTGGGCGAGAAACTAAGGGACTGAAACAGCGGGCGAGAAACAGAGTGCGAGAAACAGAGGGGCTGAAACAGAGGGGCTGAAACAGAGGGCGAGAAACAGAGAGGCTGAAACAGAGGGCGAGAAACAGAGGGGCTGAAATAGAGGGCGAGAAACAGAGGGGCTGAAACAGAGGGGCTGAAACAGAGGGCGAGAAACAGAGGGGCTGAATCAGAGGGGCTGAAAGAGAGGGGCTGAAACAGAGGGCGAGAAACAAAGGGACTGAAACAGCGGGCGAGAAACAGAGGGCCAGAAACAGAGGGGCTGAAACAGAGGGGCTGAAACTGACGGGCTGAAACAGAGAGCCTGAAACAGAGGGCGAGAAACAGAGGGGCTGAAACAGAGGGCGAAAAACAGAGGGGCTGAAACAGAGGGCGAGAAACAGAGGGGATGAAACAGAGGGGCTGAAACAGAGGGCGAGAAACAGAGGGGCTGAATCAGAGGGGCTGAAACAGAGGGGCTGAATCAGAGGGGCTGAAACAGAGGGCGAGAAACAGAGGGGCTGAAACAGAGGGCGAGAAACAGAGGGGCTGAAACAGAGGGGCTGAAACAGAGTGGCTGATACAGAGGGCGAGAAACAGAGAGGTTGAAACAGAGGGCGAGAAACAGAGGGGCTGAAACAGAGGGCGAGAAACAGAGGGGCTGAAACAGAGGGCGAGAAACAGAGGGGCTGAAACAGAGGGGCTGAAACAGACGGGCTGAAACAGAGGGCAAAAAATAGATGGGCTGAAACAGAGGGGCTTAAACAGAGGGGGTGAATCAGAGGGGCTGAAACAGAGGGGCTGAATCAGAGGGGCTGAAACAGAGGGCGAGAAACAGAGGGGCTGAAACAGAGGGCGAGAAACAGAGGGGCTGAAACAGAGGGGCTGAAACAGAGTGGCTGATACAGAGGGCGAGAAACAGAGAGGTTGAAACAGAGGGCGAGAAACAGAGGGGCTGAAACAGAGGGCTAGAAACAGAGGGGCTGAAACAGAGGGCGAGAAACAGAGGGGCTGAAACAGAGGGGCTGCAACAGACGGGCTGAAACAGAGGGCAAAAAATAGAGGGGCTGAAACAGAGGGCGAGAAACAGGGGGTGAGAAACAGAGGGCGAGAAACAGAGGGGCTGAAACAGAGGGCAAAAAACAGAGGGGCTGAAACAGAGGGCGAGAAACAGAGGGTGAGAAACAGAGGGCGAGAAACAGATGGGATGAAACAGAGGGGCTGAAACAGAGGGGCTGAAATAGAGGGGCTGAAACAGAGGGGCTGAATCAGAGGGGCTGCAACAGAGGGGCTGAATCAGAGGGGCTGACACAGAGTGCGAGAAAGAGAGGGGCTGAAACAGAGGGCGAGAAACAGATGGGCTGAAACAGAGGGCGAGAAACAGAGGGGCTGAAACAGAGGGCGCGAAACAGAGGGGCTGAAACAGAGGGGCTGAAACAGAGGGCGAGAAACAGAAAGGCTGAAACAGAGGGCGAGAAACAGAGGGGCTGAAACAGATGGTGAGAAACAGAGGGGATTAGACAGAGGGCGAGAAACAGAGGGGCTGAAACAGAGCGGCTGAAACAGACGGGCTGAAACAGAGAGCCTGAAACAGAGGGGCTGAAACAGAGGGTGAGAAACAGATGTGCTGAAACAGAGGGCGAGAAACAGAGGGGCTTAAACAGAGGGCGAGAAACAGAGGGGCTGAAACAGAGGGGCTGAAACAGAGGGCGAGAAACAGAGGGGCTGAAACAGAGGGCGAGAAACAGAGGGGCTGAAATAGAGGGCGAGAAACAGAGGGGCTGAAACAGAGGGGCTGAAACAGAGGGCGAGAAACAGAGGGGCTGAATCAGAGGGGCTGAATCAGAGGGGCTGAAAGAGAGGGGCTGAAACAGAGGGCGAGAAACAAAGGGGCTGAAACAGCGGGCGAGAAACAGAGGGCCAGAAACAGAGGGGCTGAAACAGAGGGGCTGAAACAGACGGGCTGAAACAGAGAGCCTGAAACAGAGGGCGAGAAACAGAGGGGCTGAAACAGAGGGCGAAAAACAGAGGGGCTGAAACAGAGGGCGATAAACAGAGGGCATGAAACAGAGGGGCTGAAACAGAGGGGCTGAAACAGAGGGGCTGAATCAGAGGGGCTGAAACAGAGGGGCTGAATCAGAGGGGCTGAAACAGAGGGCGAGAAACAGAGGGGCTGAAACAGAGGGCGAGAAACAGAGGGGCTGAAACAGAGGGGCTGAAACAGAGTGGCTGATACAGAGGGCGAGAAACAGAGAGGTTGAAACAGAGGGCGAGAAACAGAGGGGCTGAAACAGAGGGCGAGAAACAGAGGGGCTGAAACAGAGGGCGAGAAACAGAGGGGCTGAAACAGAGGGGCTGAATCAGAGGGGCTGAAACAGAGGGCGAGAAACAGAGGGGCTGAAACAGAGGGCGAGAAACAGAGGGGCTGAAACAGAGGGGCTGAAACAGAGTGGCTGATACAGAGGGCGAGAAACAGAGAGGTTGAAACAGAGGGCGAGAAACAGAGGGGCTGAAACAGAGGGCGAGAAACAGAGGGGCTGAAACAGAGGGCGAGAAACAGAGGGGCTGAAACAGAGGGGCTGAAACAGACGGGCTGAAACAGAGGGCAAAAAATAGAGGGGCTGAAACAGAGGGGCTGAAACAGAGGGTGAGAAACAGAGGGCGAGAAACAGAGGGGCTGAAACAAAGGGCAAAAAACAGAGGGGCTGAAACAGAGGGCGAGAAACAGAGGGTGAGAAACAGAGGGCGAGAAACAGATGGGATGAAACAGAGGGGCTGAAACAGAGGGGCTGAAATAGAGGGGCTGAAACAGAGGGGCTGAATCAGAGGGGCTGCAACAGAGGGGCTGAATCAGAGGGGCTGACACAGAGTGCGAGTAAGAGAGGGGCTGAAACAGAGGGCGAGAAACAGATGGGCTGAAACAGAGCGCGAGAAACAGAGGGGCTGAAACAGAGGGCGCGAAACAGAGGGGCTGAAACAGAGGGGCTGAAACAGAGGGGCTGAAACAGAGGGCGAGAAACTGAGGGGCTGAAACAGAGGGCGAGAATCAGAGGGGCTGAAATAGAGGGCGAGAAACAGAGGGGCTGAATCAGAGGGGCTGAAACAGAGGGCGAGAAACAGAAAGGCTGAAACAGAGGGCGAGAAACAGAGGGGCTGAAACAGATGGTGAGAAACAGAGGGGATTAGACAGAGGGCGAGAAACAGAGGGGCTGAAACACAGGGGCTGATACAGAGGGGCTGAATCAGAGGGGCTGAAACAGAGAGCGCGAAAGAGAGGGACTGAAACAGAGGGGCTGAAACAGAGGGCGCGAAACAGAGGGACTGAAACAGAGGGCGAGAACCAGACGGGCAGAAACAGAGGGCGAGAAACAGAGGGGCTGAAACAGAGGGGCTGAAACAGAGAGCGCGAAACAGAGGGACTGAAACAGAGGGCGAGAAACAGAGGGGCTGAAACAGACGGCGAGAAACAGAGGGGCTGAAACAGAGGGCAAGAAACAGAGGGGCTGAAACTGAGTGGCTGAAACAGAAGGGCTGAAACAGAGGGGCTGAAACAGAGGGCGAGAAATAGAGGGGCTGAAACAGAGGGGCTGAAACAGAGGGGCTGAATCAGAGGGGCTGATTCACAGGGGCGGAAACAGAGGGGCTGAATCAGAGGGGCTGAAACAGAGGGCGCGAAACAGAGGGACTGAAACAGAGGGCGAGAACCAGACGGGCAGAAACAATGGGAGAGAAACAGAGGGGCTGAAACAGAGGGGCTGAAACAGAGAGCGCGAAACAGAGGGACTGAAACAGAGGGCGAGAAACAGAGGGGCTGAAACAGAGGGGCTGAAACAGAGGAGCTGAAACAGAGGGGATGAAACAGAGGGCGAGAAACAGAGGGGCTGAAACAGAGGGGCTGAAACAGAGGAGCTGAAACAGAGGGCGAGAAACAGAGAGGCTGAAACAGAGGGCGAGAAACAGACGGGCTGAAACAGAGGGCGAGAAACAGAGGGGCTGAAACAGAGGGGCTGAAACAGTGGGGCTGAAACGGAGGGCAAGAAACAGAGGGGCTGAAACAGAGGGGCTGAAACAGAGGAGCTGAAACAGAGGGCGAGAAACAGAGAGGCTGAAACAGAGGGCAAGAAACAGAGGGGCTGAAACAGAGGGCGAGAAACAGAGGGGCTGAAACAGAGGGGCTGAAACAGAGGGGCTGAAACAGAGGGCGAGAAATAGAGGGGCTGAAATAGAGGGCGAGAAACAGAGGGGCTGAAACAGAGGGCGAGAAACAGAGGGGCTAAAACAGAGGGGCTGAAACAGAGGGGCTGAAACAGAGGGCGAGAAACAAGGCCTGAAACAGAGGGCGAGAAACAGAGGGGCTGAAACAGAGGGCGAGAAACAGAGGGGCTGAATCAGAGGGGCTGAAACAGATGGCGAGAAACAGAGGGGCTGAAACAGAGGGCGAGAAACAGAGGGGCTGAAACAGAGGGCGAGAAACAAGGCCTGAAACAGAGGGCGAGAAACAGAGGGGCTGAAACAGAGGGCGAGAAACAGAGGGGCTGAATCAGAGGGGCTGAAACAGATGGCGAGAAACAGAGGGGCTGAAACAGAGGGCGAGAAACAGAGGGGCTAAAACAGAGGGGCTGAAACTGAGGGGCTGAAACAGAGGGCGAGAAACAAGGCCTGAAACAGAGGGCGAGAAACAGAGGGGCTGAAACAGAGGGCGAGAAACAGAGGGGCTGAATCAGAGGGGCTGAAACAGATGGCGAGAAACAGAGGGGCTGAAACAGAGGGCGAGAAACAGAGGGGCTGAAACAGAGGGGCTGAAACAGAGGGCGAGAAACAAGGCCTGAAACAGAGGGCGAGAAACAGAGGGGCTGAAACAGAGGGCGAGAAACAAAGGGGCTGAATCAGAGGGGCTGAAACAGATGGCGAGAAACAGAGGGGCTGAAACAGAGGGCGAGAAACAGAGGGGCTGAAACAGAGGGCGAGAAAAAGAGGGTGAGAAACAGAGGGGCTGAAACAGAGGGCGAGAAACAGAGGGGCTGAAACAGAGGGGCTGAAACAGAGGGGCTGAATCAGAGGGGCTGAAACAGAGGGGCTGAATCAGACGGGCTGAAACAGAGGGCGAGAAACAGAGGGGCTGAAACAGAGGGCGAGAGACAGAGGGGCAGAAAAAGAGGGCGAGAAACAGAGGGGCTGAATCAGAGGGTCTGAAACAGAGAGTGTGAATCAGAGGGGCTGAAACAGAGGGCGAGAAACAGAGGGGCTGAAACAGAGGGGCTGAATCGGAGGGGCTGAAACAGAGGGGCTGAAACAGAGGGGCTGAAACAGAGGGCGAGAAACAGAGAGGTTGAAACAGAGGGCGAGAAACAGAGGGGCTGAAACAGAGGGCGAGAAACAGAGGGGCTGAAACAGAGGGGCTGAAACAGACGGGCTGAAACAGAGGGCAAAAAATAGAGGGGCTGAAACAGAGGGGCTGAAACAGGGGGTGAGAAACAGAGGGCGAGAAACAGAGGGGCTGAAACAAAGGGCAAAAAACAGAGGGGCTGAAACAGAGGGCGAGAAACAGAGGGTGAGAAACAGAGGGCGAGAAACAGATGGGATGAAACAGAGGGGCTGAAACAGAGGGGCTGAAATAGAGGGGCTGAAACAGAGGGGCTGAATCAGAGGGGCTGCAACAGAGGGGCTGAATCAGAGGGGCTGACACAGAGTGCGAGAAAGAGAGGGGCTGAAACAGAGGGCGAGAAACAGATGGGCTGAAACAGAGGGCGAGAAACAGAGGGGCTGAAACAGAGGGCGAGAAACAAGGCCTGAAACAGAGGGCGAGAAACAGAGGGGCTGAAACAGAGGGCGAGAAACAGAGGGGCTGAATCAGAGGGGCTGAAACAGATGGCGAGAAACAGAGGGGCTGAAACAGAGGGCGAGAAACAGAGGGGCTGAAACAGAGGGGCTGAAACAGAGGGCGAGAAACAAGGCCTGAAACAGAGGGCGAGAAACAGAGGGGCTGAAACAGAGGGCGAGAAACAGAGGGGCTGAATCAGAGGGGCTGAAACAGATGGCGAGAAACAGAGGGGCTGAAACAGAGGGCGAGAAACAGAGGGGCTGAAACAGAGGGCGAGAAAAAGAGGGTGAGAAACAGAGGGGCTGAAACAGAGAGCGAGAAACAGAGGGGCTGAAACAGAGGGGCTGAAACAGAGGGGCTGAATCAGAGGGGCTGAAACAGAGGGGCTGAATCAGACGGGCTGAAACAGAGGGCGAGAAACAGAGGGGCTGAAACAGAGGGCGAGAGACAGAGGGGCAGAAAAAGAGTGCGAGAAACAGAGGGGCTGAATCAGAGGGGCTGAAACAGAGAGTGTGAATCAGAGGGGCTGAAACAGAGGGCGAGAAACAGAGGGGCTGAAACAGAGGGGCTGAATCGGAGGGGCTGAAACAGAGGGGCTGAAACAGAGGGGCTGAAACAGAGGGCGAGAAACAGAGAGGTTGAAACAGAGGGTGAGAAACAGAGGGGCTGAAACAGAGGGCGAGAAACAGAGGGGCTGAAACAGAGGGGCTGAAACAGACGGGCTGAAACAGAGGGCAAAAAATAGATGGGCTGAAACAGAGGGGCTTAAACAGAGGGGGTGAATCAGAGGGGCTGAAACAGAGGGGCTGAATCAGAGGGGCTGAAACAGAGGGCGAGAAACAGAGGGGATGAAACAGAGGGCGAGAAACAGAGGGGCTGAAACAGAGGGGCTGAAACAGAGTGGCTGATACAGAGGGCGAGAAACAGAGAGGTTGAAACAGAGGGCGAGAAACAGAGGGGCTGAAACAGAGGGCTAGCAACAGAGGGGCTGAAACAGAGGGCGAGAAACAGAGGGGCTGAAACAGAGGGGCTGAAACAGACAGGCTGAAACAGAGGGCAAAAAATAGAGGGGCTGAAACAGAGGGCGAGAAACAGGGGGTGAGAAACAGAGGGCGAGAAACAGCGGGGCTGAAACAGAGGGCAAAAAACAGAGGGGCTGAAACAGAGGGCGAGAAACAGAGGGTGAGAAACAGAGGGCGAGAAACAGATGGGATGAAACAGAGGGGCTGAAACAGTGGGGCTGAAATAGAGGGGCTGAAACAGAGGGGCTGAATCAGAGGGGCTGCAACAGAGGGGCTGAATCAGAGGGGCTGACACAGAGTGCGAGAAAGAGAGGGGCTGAAACAGAGGGCGAGAAACAGATGGGCTGAAACAGAGGGCGAGAAACAGAGGGGCTGAAACAGAGGGCGCGAAACAGAGGGGCTGAAACAGAGGGGCTGAAACAGAGGGCGAGAAACAGAAAGGCTGAAACAGAGGGCGAGAAACAGAGGGGCTGAAACAGATGGTGAGAAACAGAGGGGATTAGACAGAGGGCGAGAAACAGAGGGGCTGAAACAGAGCGGCTGAAACAGACGGGCTGAAACAGAGAGCCTGAAACAGAGGGGCTGAAACAGAGGGTGAGAAACAGATGTGCTGAAACAGAGGGCGAGAAACAGAGGGGCTTAAACAGAGGGCGAGAAACAGAGGGGCTGAAACAGAGAGGCTGAAACAGAGGGCGAGAAACAGAGGGGCTGAAACAGAGGGCGAGAAACAGAGGGGCTGAAATAGAGGGCGAGAAACAGAGGGGCTGAAACAGAGGGGCTGAAACAGAGGGCGAGAAACAGAGGGGCTGAATCAGAGGGGCTGAATCAGAGGGGCTGAAAGAGAGGGGCTGAAACAGCGGGCGAGAAACAGAGGGCCAGAAACAGAGGGGCTGAAACAGAGGGGCTGAAACAGACGGGCTGAAACAGAGAGCCTGAAACAGAGGGCGAGAAACAGAGGGGCTGAAACAGAGGGCGAAAAACAGAGGGGCTGAAACAGAGGGCGATAAACAGAGGGCATGAAACAGAGGGGCTGAAACAGAGGGGCTGAAACTGAGGGGCTGAATCTGAGGGGCTGAAACAGAGGGGCTGAATCAGAGGGGCTGAAACAGAGGGCGAGAAACAGAGGGGCTGAAACAGAGGGCGAGAAACAGAGGGGCTGAAACAGAGGGGCTGAAACAGAGTGGCTGATACAGAGGGCGAGAAACAGAGAGGTTGAAACAGAGGGCGAGAAACAGAGGGGCTGAAACAGAGGGCGAGAAACAGAGGGGCTGAAACAGAGGGCGAGAAACAGAGGGGCTGAAACAGAGGGGCTGAAACAGACGGGCTGAAACAGAGGGCAAAAAATAGAGGGGCTGAAACAGAGGGGCTTAAACAGAGGGGGTGAATCAGAGGGGCTGAAACAGAGGGGCTGAATCAGAGGGGCTGAAACAGAGGGCGAGAAACAGAGGGGCTGAAACAGAGGGCGAGAAACAGAGGGGCTGAAACAGAGGGGCTGAAACAGAGTGGCTGATACAGAGGGCGAGAAACAGAGAGGTTGAAACAGAGGGCGAGAAACAGAGGGGCTGAAACAGAGGGCGAGAAACAGAGGGGCTGAAACAGAGGGCGAGAAACAGAGGGGCTGAAACAGAGGGGCTGAAACAGACGGGCTGAAACAGAGGGCAAAAAATAGAGGGGCTGAAACAGAGGGCGAGAAACAGGGGGTGAGAAACAGAGGGCGAGAAACCCAGGGGCTGAAACAAAGGGCAAAAAACAGAGGGGCTGAAACAGAGGGCGAGAAACAGAGGGTGAGAAACAGAGGGCGAGAAACAGATGGGATGAAACAGAGGGGCTGAAACAGAGGGGCTGAAATAGAGGGGCTGAAACAGAGGGGCTGAATCAGAGGGGCTGAAACAGAGGGGCTGAATCAGAGGGGCTGACACAGAGTGCGAGAAAGAGAGGGGCTGAAACAGAGGGCGAGAAACAGATGGGCTGAAACAGAGGGCGAGAAACAGAGGGGCTGAAACAAAGGGCAAAAAACAGAGGGGCTGAAACAGAGGGCGAGAAACAGAGGGTGAGAAACAGAGGGCGAGAAACAGATGGGATGAAACAGAGGGGCTGAAACAGAGGGGCTGCAACAGAGGGGCTGAATCAGAGGGGCTGACACAGAGTGCGAGAAAGAGAGGGGCTGAAACAGAGGGCGAGAAACAGATGGGCTGAAACAGAGGGCGAGAAACAGAGGGGCTGAAACAGAGGGCGCGAAACAGAGGGGCTGAAACAGAGGGGCTGAAACAGAGGGGCTGAAACAGAGGGCGAGAAACTGAGGGGCTGAAACAGAGGGCGAGAATCAGAGGGGCTGAAACAGAGGGCGAGAAACAGAGGGGCTGAATCAGAGGGGCTGAAACAGAGGGCGAGAAACAGAAAGGCTGAAACAGAGGGCGAGAAACAGAGGGGCTGAAACAGATGGTGAGAAACAGAGGGGATTAGACAGAGGGCGAGAAACAGAGGGGCTGAAACACAGGGGCTGATACAGAGGGGCTGAATCAGAGGGGCTGAAACAGAGAGCGCGAAAGAGAGGGACTGAAACAGAGGGGCTGAAACAGAGGGCGCGAAACAGAGGGACTGAAACAGAGGGCGAGAACCAGACGGGCAGAAACAGAGGGCGAGAAACAGAGGGGCTGAAACAGAGGGGCTGAAACAGAGAGCGCGAAACAGAGGGACTGAAACAGAGGGCGAGAAACAGAGGGGCTGAAACAGACGGCGAGAAACAGAGGGGCTGAAACAGAGGGCAAGAAACAGAGGGGCTGAAACTGAGTGGCTGAAACAGAAGGGCTGAAACAGAGGGGCTGAAACAGAGGGCGAGAAATAGAGGGGCTGAAACAGAGGGGCTGAAACAGAGGGGCTGAATCAGAGGGGCTGATTCACAGGGGCTGAAACAGAGGGGCTGAATCAGAGGGGCTGAAACAGAGGGCGCGAAACAGAGGGACTGAAACAGAGGGCGAGAACCAGACGGGCAGAAACAATGGGAGAGAAACAGAGGGGCTGAAACAGAGGGGCTGAAACAGAGAGCGCGAAACAGAGGGACTGAAACAGAGGGCGAGAAACAGAGGGGCTGAAACAGAGGGGCTGAAACAGAGGAGCTGAAACAGAGGGGATGAAACAGAGGGCGAGAAACAGAGGGGCTGAAACAGAGGGGCTGAAACAGAGGAGCTGAAACAGAGGGCGAGAAACAGAGAGGCTGAAACAGAGGGCGAGAAACAGACGGGCTGAAACAGAGGGCGAGAAACAGAGGGGCTGAATCAGAGGGGCTGAATCAGAGGGGCTGAAAGAGAGGGGCTGAAACAGCGGGCGAGAAACAGAGGGCCAGAAACAGAGGGGCTGAAACAGAGGGGCTGAAACAGACGGGCTGAAACAGAGAGCCTGAAACAGAGGGCGAGAAACAGAGGGGCTGAAACAGAGGGCGAAAAACAGAGGGGCTGAAACAGAGGGCGATAAACAGAGGGCATGAAACAGAGGGGCTGAAACAGAGGGGCTGAAACTGAGGGGCTGAATCTGAGGGGCTGAAACAGAGGGGCTGAATCAGAGGGGCTGAAACAGAGGGCGAGAAACAGAGGGGCTGAAACAGAGGGCGAGAAACAGAGGGGCTGAAACAGAGGGGCTGAAACAGAGTGGCTGATACAGAGGGCGAGAAACAGAGAGGTTGAAACAGAGGGCGAGAAACAGAGGGGCTGAAACAGAGGGCGAGAAACAGAGGGGCTGAAACAGAGGGCGAGAAACAGAGGGGCTGAAACAGAGGGGCTGAAACAGACGGGCTGAAACAGAGGGCAAAAAATAGAGGGGCTGAATCAGAGGGGCTTAAACAGAGGGGGTGAATCAGAGGGGCTGAAACAGAGGGGCTGAATCAGAGGGGCTGAAACAGAGGGCGAGAAACAGAGGGGCTGAAACAGAGGGCGAGAAACAGAGGGGCTGAAACAGAGGGGCTGAAACAGAGTGGCTGATACAGAGGGCGAGAAACAGAGAGGTTGAAACAGAGGGCGAGAAACAGAGGGGCTGAAACAGAGGGCGAGAAACAGAGGGGCTGAAACAGAGGGCGAGAAACAGAGGGGCTGAAACAGAGGGGCTGAAACAGACGGGCTGAAACAGAGGGCAAAAAATAGAGGGGCTGAAACAGAGGGCGAGAAACAGGGGGTGAGAAACAGAGGGCGAGAAACAGAGGGGCTGAAACAAAGGGCAAAAAACAGAGGGGCTGAAACAGAGGGCGAGAAACAGAGGGTGAGAAACAGAGGGCGAGAAACAGATGGGATGAAACAGAGGGGCTGAAACAGAGGGGCTGCAACAGAGGGGCTGAATCAGAGGGGCTGACACAGAGTGCGAGAAAGAGAGGGGCTGAAACAGAGGGCGAGAAACAGATGGGCTGAAACAGAGGGCGAGAAACAGAGGGGCTGAAACAGAGGGCGCGAAACAGAGGGGCTGAAACAGAGGGGCTGAAACAGAGGGGCTGAAACAGAGGGCGAGAAACTGAGGGGCTGAAACAGAGGGCGAGAATCAGAGGGGCTGAAACAGAGGGCGAGAAACAGAGGGGCTGAATCAGAGGGGCTGAAACAGAGGGCGAGAAACAGAAAGGCTGAAACAGAGGGCGAGAAACAGAGGGGCTGAAACAGATGGTGAGAAACAGAGGGGATTAGACAGAGGGCGAGAAACAGAGGGGCTGAAACACAGGGGCTGATACAGAGGGGCTGAATCAGAGGGGCTGAAACAGAGAGCGCGAAAGAGAGGCACTGAAACAGAGGGGCTGAAACAGAGGGCGCGAAACAGAGGGACTGAAACAGAGGGCGAGAACCAGACGGGCAGAAACAGAGGGCGAGAAACAGAGGGGCTGAAACAGAGGGGCTGAAACAGAGAGCGCGAAACAGAGGGACTGAAACAGAGGGCGAGAAACAGAGGGGCTGAAACAGACGGCGAGAAACAGAGGGGCTGAAACAGAGGGCAAGAAACAGAGGGGCTGAAACTGAGTGGCTGAAACAGAAGGGCTGAAACAGAGGGGCTGAAACAGAGGGCGAGAAATAGAGGGGCTGAAACAGAGGGGCTGAAACAGAGGGGCTGAATCAGAGGGGCTGATTCACAGGGGCTGAAACAGAGGGGCTGAATCAGAGGGGCTGAAACAGAGGGCGCGAAACAGAGGGACTGAAACAGAGGGCGAGAACCAGACGGGCAGAAACAATGGGAGAGAAACAGAGGGGCTGAAACAGAGGGGCTGAAACAGAGAGCGCGAAACAGAGGGACTGAAACAGAGGGCGAGAAACAGAGGGGCTGAAACAGAGGGGCTGAAACAGAGGAGCTGAAACAGAGGGGATGAAACAGAGGGCGAGAAACAGAGGGGCTGAAACAGAGGGGCTGAAACAGAGGAGCTGAAACAGAGGGCGAGAAACAGAGAGGCTGAAACAGAGGGCGAGAAACAGACGGGCTGAAACAGAGGGCGAGAAACAGAGGGGCTGAAACAGAGGGGCTGAAACAGTGGGGCTGAAACGGAGGGCAAGAAACAGAGGGGCTGAAACAGAGGGGCTGAAACAGAGGAGCTGAAACAGAGGGCGAGAAACAGAGAGGCTGAAACAGAGGGCAAGAAACAGAGGGGCTGAAACAGAGGGCGAGAAACAGAGGGGCTGAAACAGAGGGGCTGAAACAGAGGGGCTGAAACAGAGGGGCTGAAACAGAGGGCGAGAAATAGAGGGGCTGAAACAGAGGGCGAGAAACAGAGGGGCTGAAACAGAGGGCGAGAAACAGAGGGGCTAAAACAGAGGGGCTGAAACAGAGGGGCTGAAACAGAGGGCGAGAAACAAGGCCTGAAACAGAGGGCGAGAAACAGAGGGGCTGAAACAGAGGGCGAGAAACAGAGGGGCTGAATCAGAGGGGCTGAAACAGATGGCGAGAAACAGAGGGGCTGAAACAGAGGGCGAGAAACAGAGGGGCTGAAACAGAGGGGCTGAAACAGAGGGCGAGAAACAAGGCCTGAAACAGAGGGCGAGAAACAGAGGGGCTGAAACAGAGGGCGAGAAACAGAGGGGCTGAATCAGAGGGGCTGAAACAGATGGCGAGAAACAGAGGGGCTGAAACAGAGGGCGAGAAACAGAGGGGCTGAAACAGAGGGCGAGAAAAAGAGGGTGAGAAACAGAGGGGCTGAAACAGAGGGCGAGAAACAGAGGGGCTGAAACAGAGGGGCTGAAACAGAGGGGCTGAATCAGAGGGGCTGAAACAGAGGGGCTGAATCAGACGGGCTGAAACAGAGGGTGAGAAACAGAGGGGCTGAAACAGAGGGCGAGAGACAGAGGGGCACAAAAAGAGGGCGAGAAACAGAGGGGCTGAATCAGAGGGGCTGAAACAGAGAGTGTGAATCAGAGGGGCTGAAACAGAGGGCGAGAAACAGAGGGGCTGAAACAGAGGGGCTGAATCGGAGGGGCTGAAACAGAGGGGCTGAAACAGAGGGGCTGAAACAGAGGGCGAGAAACAGAGAGGTTGAAACAGAGGGCGAGAAACAGAGGGGCTGAAACAGAGGGCGAGAAACAGAGGGGCTGAAACAGACGGGCTGAAACAGACGGGCTGAAACAGCGGGCAAAAAATAGAGGGGCTGAAACAGAGGGCGAGAAACTGGGGGTGAGAAACAGAGGGCGAGAAACAGAGGGGCTGAAACAAAGGGCAAAAAACAGAGGGGCTTAAACAGAGGGCGAGAAACAGAGGGTGAGAAACAGAGGGCGAGAAACAGATGGGATGAAACAGAGGGGCTGAAACAGAGGGGCTGAAATAGAGGGGCTGAAACAGAGGGGCTGAATCAGAGGGGCTGCAACAGAGGGGCTGAATCAGAGGGGCTGACACAGAGTGCGAGAAAGAGAGGGGCTGAAACAGAGGGCGAGAAACAGATGGGCTGAAACAGAGGGCGAGAAACAGAGGGGCTGAAACAGAGGGCGAGAAACAAGGCCTGAAACAGAGGGCGAGAAACAGAGGGGCTGAAACAGAGGGCGAGAAACAGAGGGGCTGAATCAGAGGGGCTGAAACAGATGGCGAGAAACAGAGGGGCTGAAACAGAGGGCGAGAAACAGAGGGGCTGAAACAGAGGGGCTGAAACAGAGGGCGAGAAACAAGGCCTGAAACAGAGGGCGAGAAACAGAGGGGCTGAAACAGAGGGCGAGAAACAGAGGGGCTGAATCAGAGGGGCTGAAACAGATGGCGAGAAACAGAGGGGCTGAAACAGAGGGCGAGAAACAGAGGGGCTGAAACAGAGGGCGAGAAAAAGAGGGTGAGAAACAGAGGGGCTGAAACAGAGGGCGAGAAACAGAGGGGCTGAAACAGAGGGGCTGAAACAGAGGGGCTGAATCAGAGGGGCTGAAACAGAGGGGCTGAATCAGACGGGCTGAAACAGAGGGCGAGAAACAGAGGGGCTGAAACAGAGGGCGAGAGACAGAGGGGCAGAAAAAGAGTGCGAGAAACAGAGGGGCTGAATCAGAGGGGCTGAAACAGAGAGTGTGAATCAGAGGGGCTGAAACAGAGGGCGAGAAACAGAGGGGCTGAAACAGAGGGGCTGAATCGGAGGGGCTGAAACAGAGGGGCTGAAACAGAGGGCGAGAAACAGAGAGGTTGAAACAGAGGGCGAGAAACAGAGGGGCTGAAACAGAGGGCGAGAAACAGAGGGGCTGAAACAGAGGGGCTGAAACAGACGGGCTGAAACAGAGGGCAAAAAATAGAGGGGCTGAAACAGAGGGCGAGAAACAGGGGGTGAGAAACAGAGGGCGAGAAACAGAGGGGCTGAAACAAAGGGCAAAAAACAGAGGGGCTGAAACAGAGGGCGAGAAACAGAGGGTGAGAAACAGAGGGCGAGAAACAGATGGGATGAAACAGAGGGGCTGAAACAGAGGGGCTGAAATAGAGGGGCTGAAACAGAGGGGCTGAATCAGAGGGGCTGCAACAGAGGGGCTGAATCAGAGGGCCTGACACAGAGTGCGAGAAAGAGAGGGGCTGAAACAGAGGGCGAGAAACAGATGGGCTGAAACAGAGGGCGAGAAACAGAGGGGCTGAAACAGAGGGCGCGAAACAGAGGGGCTGAAACAGAGGGGCTGAAACAGAGGGCGAGAAACTGAGGGGCTGAAACAGAGGGCGAGAATCAGAGGGGCTGAAACAGAGGGCGAGAAACAGAGGGGCTGAATCAGAGGGGCTGAAACAGAGGGCGAGAAACAGAAAGGCTGAAACAGAGGGCGAGAAACAGAGGGGCTGAAACAGATGGTGAGAAACAGAGGGGATTAGACAGAGGGCGAGAAACAGAGGGGCTGAAACACAGGGGCTGATACAGAGGGGCTGAATCAGAGGGGCTGAAACAGAGAGCGCGAAAGAGAGGGACTGAAACAGAGGGGCTGAAACAGAGGGCGCGAAACAGAGGGACTGAAACAGAGGGCGAGAACCAGACGGGCAGAAACAGAGGGCGAGAAACAGAGGGGCTGAAACAGAGGGGCTGAAACAGAGAGCGCGAAACAGAGGGACTGAAACAGAGGGCGAGAAACAGAGGGGCTGAAACAGACGGCGAGAAACAGAGGGGCTGAAACAGAGGGCAAGAAACAGAGGGGCTGAAACTGAGTGGCTGAAACAGAAGGGCTGAAACAGAGGGGCTGAAACAGAGGGCGAGAAATAGAGGGGCTGAAACAGATGGGCTGAAACAGAGGGGCTGAATCAGAGGGGCTGATTCACAGGGGCTGAAACAGAGGGGCTGAATCAGAGGGGCTGAAACAGAGGGCGCGAAACAGAGGGACTGAAACAGAGGGCGAGAACCAGACGGGCAGAAACAATGGGCGAGAAACAGAGGGGCTGAAACAGAGGGGCTGAAACAGAGAGCGCGAAACAGAGGGACTGAAACAGAGGGCGAGAAACAGAGGGGCTGAAACAGAGGGGCTGAAACAGAGGAGCTGAAACAGAGGGGCTGAAACAGAGGGCGAGAAGCAGAGGGGCTGAAACAGAGGGGCTGAAACAGAGGAGCTGAAACAGAGGGCGAGAAACAGAGAGGCTGAAACAGAGGGCGAGAAACAGACGGGCTGAAACAGAGGGCGAGAAACAGAGGGGCTGAAACAGAGGGGCTGAAACAGTGGGGCTGAAACGGAGGGCAAGAAACAGAGGGGCTGAAACAGAGGGGCTGAAACAGAGGAGCTGAAACAGAGGGCGAGAAACAGAGAGGCTGAAACAGAGGGCAAGAAACAGAGGGGCTGAAACAGAGGGCGAGAAACAGAGGGGCTGAAACAGAGGGGCTGAAACAGAGGGGCTCAAACAGAGGGCGAGAAATAGAGGGGCTGAAACAGAGGGCGAGAAACAGAGGGGCTGAAACAGAGGGCGAGAAACAGAGGGGCTAAAACATAGGGGCTGAAACAGAGGGGCTGAAACAGAGGGCGAGAAACAAGGCCTGAAACAGAGGGCGAGAAACAGAGGGGCTGAAACAGAGGGCGAGAAACAGAGGGGCTGAATCAGAGGGGCTGAAACAGATGGTGAGAAACAGAGGGGCTGAAACAGAGGGCGAGAAACAGAGGGGCTGAAACAGAGGGCGAGAAACAGAGGGGCTAAAACAGAGGGGCTGAAACAGAGGGGCTGAAACAGAGGGCGAGAAACAAGGCCTGAAACAGAGGGCGAGAAACAGAGGGGCTGAAACAGAGGGCGAGAAACAGAGGGGCTGAATCAGAGGGGCTGAAACAGATGGCGAGAAACAGAGGGGCTGAAACAGAGGGCGAGAAACAGAGGGGCTGAAACAGAGGGCGAGAAAAAGAGGGTGAGAAACAGTGGGGCTGAAACAGAGGGCGAGAAACAGAGGGGCTGAAACAGAGGGGCTGAAACAGAGGGGCTGAATCAGATGGGCTGAAACAGAGGGGCTGAATCAGACGGGCTGAAACCGAGGGCGAGAAACAGAGGGGCTGAAACAGAGGGCGAGAGATAGAGGGGCAGAAAAAGAGGGCGAGAAACAGAGGGGCTGAAACAGAGGGGCTGAAACAGAGAGTGTGAATCAGAGGGGCTGAAACAGAGGGCGAGAAACAGAGGGGCTGAAACAGAGGGGCTGAATCGGAGGGGCTGAAACAGAGGGGCTGAAACAGAGGGGCTGAAACAGAGGGCGAGAAACAGAGGGGCTGTATCAGAGGGGCTGAATCAGAGGGGCCGAAACAGAGGGGCTGAAACAGTGGGCGAGAAACTAAGGGACTGAAACAGCGGGCGAGAAACAGAGTGCGAGAAACCCAGGGGCTGAAACAGAGGGGTTGAAACAGAGGGCGAGAAACAGAGAGGCTGAAACAGAGGGCGAGAAACAGAGGGGCTGAAATAGTGGGCGAGAAACAGAGGGGCTGAAACAGAGGGTCTGAAACAGAGGGCGAGAAACAGAGGGGCTGAATCGGAGGGGCTGAAAGAGAGGGGCTGAAACAGAGGGCGAGAAACAAAGGGGCTGAAACAGCGGGCGAGAAACAGAGGGCCAGAAACAGAGGGGCTGAAACAGAGGGGCTGAAACTGACGGGCTGAAACAGAGGGCAAAAAATAGAGGGGCTGAATCAGAGGGGCTGCAACAGAGGGGCTGAATCAGAGGGGCTGACACAGAGTGCGAGAAAGAGAGGGGCTGAAACAGAGGGCGAGAAACAGATGGGCTGAAACAGAGGGCGAGAAACAGAGGGGCTGAAACAGAGGGCGCGAAACAGAGGGGCTGAAACAGAGGGGCTGAAACAGAGGGCGAGAAACAGAAAGGCTGAAACAGAGGGCGAGAAACAGAGGGGCTGAATCAGAGGGGCTGAAACAGAGGGGATTCGACAGAGGGCGAGAAACAGAGGGGCTGAAACAGAGCGGCTAAAACAGACGGGCTGAAACAGAGAGCCTGAAACAGAGGGGCTGAAACAGAGGGAGAGAAACAGATGTGCTGAAACAGAGGGCGAGAAACAGAGGGGCTTAAACAGAGGGCGAGAAACAGAGGGGCTGAAACAGAGGGGCTGAAACAGAGGGCGAGAAACAGAGGGGCTGAAACAGAGGGCGAGAAACAGAGGTGCTGAAATAGAGGGCGAGAAACAGAGGGGCTGAAACAGAGGGGCTGAAACAGAGGGCGAGAAACAGAGGGGCTGAATCAGAGGGGCTGAATCAGAGGGGCTGAAAGAGAGGGGCTGAAACAGAGGGCGAGAAACAAAGGGGCTGAAACAGCGGGCGAGAAACAGAGGGCCAGAAACAGAGGGGCTGAAACAGAGGGGCTGAAACAGACGGGCTGAAACAGAGAGCCTGAAACAGAGGGCGAGAAACAGAGGGGCTGAAACAGAGGGCGAAAAACAGAGGGGCTGAAACAGAGGGCGAGAAACAGAGGGGATGAAACAGAGGGGCTGAAACAGAGGGCGAGAAACAGAGGGGCTGAATCAGAGGGGCTGAAACAGAGGGGCTGAATCAGAGGGGCTGAAACAGAGGGCGAGAAACAGAGGGGCTGAAACAGAGGGCGAGAAACAGAGGGGCTGAAACAGAGGGGCTGAAACAGAGTGGCTGATACAGAGGGCGAGAAACAGAGAGGTTGAAACAGAGGGCGAGAAACAGAGGGACTGAAACAGAGGGCGAGAAACAGAGGGGCTGAAACAGAGGGCGAGAAACAGAGGGGCTGAATCAGAGGGGCTGAAACAGATGGTGAGAAACAGAGGGGCTGAAACAGAGGGCGAGAAACAGAGGGGCTGAAACAGAGGGCGAGAAACAGAGGGGCTAACACAGAGGGGCTGAAACAGAGGGGCTGAAACAGAGGGCGAGAAACAAGGCCTGAAACAGAGGGCGAGAAACAGAGGGGCTGAAACAGAGGGCGAGAAACAGAGGGGCTGAATCAGAGGGGCTGAAACAGATGGCGAGAAACAGAGGGGCTGAAACAGAGGGCGAGAAACAGAGGGGCTGAAACAGAGGGCGAGAAAAAGAGGGTGAGAAACAGAGGAGCTGAAACAGAGGGCGAGAAACAGAGGGGCTGAAACAGAGGGGCTGAAACAGAGGGGCTGAATCAGATGGGCTGAAACAGAGGGGCTGAATCAGACGGGCTGAAACAGAGGGCGAGAAACAGAGGGGCTGAAACAGAGGGCGAGAGACAGAGGGGCAGAAAAAGAGGGCGAGAAACAGAGGGGCTGAAACAGAGGGGCTGAAACAGAGAGTGTGAATCAGAGGGGCTGAAACAGAGGGCGAGAAACAGAGGGGCTGAAACAGAGGGGCTGAATCGGAGGTGCTGAAACAGAGGGGCTGAAACAGAGGGGCTGAAACAGAGGGCGAGAAACAGAGGGGCTGTATCAGAGGGGCTGAATCAGAGGGGCCGAAACAGAGGGGCTGAAACAGTGGGCGAGAAACTAAGGGACTGAAACAGCGGGCGAGAAACAGAGTGCGAGAAACCCAGGGGCTGAAACAGAGGGGCTGAAACAGAGGGCGAGAAACAGAGAGGCTGAAACAGAGGGCGAGAAACAGAGGGGCTGAAATAGTGGGCGAGAAACAGAGGGGCTGAAACAGAGGGGCTGAAACAGAGGGCGAGAAACAGAGGGGCTGAATCAGAGGGGCTGAAAGAGAGGGGCTGAAACAGAGGGCGAGAAACAAAGGGGCTGAAACAGCGGGCGAGAAACAGAGGGCCAGAAACAGAGGGGCTGAAACAGAGGGGCTGAAACTGACGGGCTGAAACAGAGGGCAAAAAATAGAGGGGCTGAATCAGAGGGGCTGCAACAGAGGGGCTGAATCAGAGGGGCTGACACAGAGTGCGAGAAAGAGAGGGGCTGAAACAGAGGGCGAGAAACAGATGGGCTGAAACAGAGGGCGAGAAACAGAGGGGCTGAAACAGAGGGCGCGAAACAGAGGGGCTGAAACAGAGGGGCTGAAACAGAGGGCGAGAAACAGAAAGGCTGAAACAGAGGGCGAGAAACAGAGGGGCTGAAACAGATGTTGAGAAACAGAGGGGATTCGACAGAGGGCGAGAAACAGAGGGGCTGAAACAGAGCGGCTGAAACAGACGGGCTGAAACAGAGAGCCTGAAACAGAGGGGCTGAAACAGAGGGTGAGAAACAGATGTGCTGAAACAGAGGGCGAGAAACAGAGGGGCTTAAACAGAGGGCGAGAAACAGAGGGGCTGAAACAGAGGGCGAGAAACAGAGGGGCTGAAACAGAGGGCGAGAAACAGAGGTGCTGAAATAGAGGGCGAGAAACAGAGGGGCTGAAACAGAGGGGCTGAAACAGAGGGCGAGAAACAGAGGGGCTGAATCAGAGGGGCTGAATCAGAGGGGCTGAAAGAGAGGGGCTGAAACAGAGGGCGAGAAACAAAGGGGCTGAAACAGCGGGCGAGAAACAGAGGGCCAGAAACAGAGGGGCTGAAACAGAGGGGCTGAAACAGACGGGCTGAAACAGAGGGCCTGAAACAGAGGGCGAGAAACAGAGGGGCTGAAACAGAGGGCGAAAAACAGAGGGGCTGAAACAGAGGGCGAGAAACAGAGGGGATGAAACAGAGGGGCTGAAACAGAGGGCGAGAAACAGAGGGGCTGAATCAGAGGGGCTGAAACAGAGGGGCTGAATCAGAGGGGCTGAAACAGAGGGCGAGAAACAGAGGGGCTGAAACAGAGGGCGAGAAACAGAGGGGCTGAAACAGAGGGGCTGAAACAGAGTGGCTGATACAGAGGGCGAGAAACAGAGAGGTTGAAACAGAGGGCGAGAAACAGAGGGGCTGAAACAGAGGGCGAGAAACAGAGGGGCTGAAACAGAGGGCGAGAAACAGAGGGGCTGAAACAGAGGGGCTGAAACAGACGGGCTGAAACAGAGGGCAAAAAATAGAGGGGCTGAAACAGAGGGGCTTAAACAGAGGGGGTGAATCAGAGGGGCTGAAACAGAGGGGCTGAATCAGAGGGGCTGAAACAGAGGGCGAGAAACAGAGGGGCTGAAACAGAGGGCGAGAAACAGAGGGGCTGAAACAGAGGGGCTGAAACAGAGTGGCTGATACAGAGGGCGAGAAACAGAGAGGTTGAAACAGAGGGCGAGAAACAGAGGGGCTGAAACAGAGGGCGAGAAACAGAGGGGCTGAAACAGAGGGCGAGAAACAGAGGGGCTGAAACAGAGGGGCTGAAACAGACGGGCTGAAACAGAGGGCAAAAAATAGAGGGGCTGAAACAGAGGGCGAGAAACAGGGGGTGAGAAACAGAGGGCGAGAAACAGAGGGGCTGAAACAAAGGGCAAAAAACAGAGGGGCTGAAACAGAGGGCGAGAAACAGAGGGTGAGAAACAGAGGGCGAGAAACAGATGGGATGAAACAGAGGGGCTGAAACAGAGGGGCTGAAATAGAGGGGCTGAAACAGAGGGGCTGAATCAGAGGGGCTGCAACAGAGGGGCTGAATCAGAGGGGCTGACACAGAGTGCGAGAAAGAGAGGGGCTGAAACAGAGGGCGAGAAACAGATGGGCTGAAACAGAGGGCGAGAAACAGAGGGGCTGAAACAGAGGGCGCGAAACAGAGGGGCTGAAACAGAGGGGCTGAAACAGAGGGGCTGAAACAGAGGGCGAGAAACTGAGGGGCTGAAACAGAGGGCGAGAATCAGAGGGGCTGAAACAGAGGGCGAGAAACAGAGGGGCTGAATCAGAGGGGCTGAAACAGAGGGCGAGAAACAGAAAGGCTGAAACAGAGGGCGAGAAACAGAGGGGCTGAAACAGATGGTGAGAAACAGAGGGGATTAGACAGAGGGCGAGAAACAGAGGGGCTGAAACACGGGGCTGATACAGAGGGGCTGAATCAGAGGGGCTGAAACAGAGAGCGCGAAAGAGAGGGACTGAAACAGAGGGGCTGAAACAGAGGGCGCGAAACAGAGGGACTGAAACAGAGGGCGAGAACCAGACGGGCAGAAACAGAGGGCGAGAAACAGAGGGGCTGAAACAGAGGGGCTGAAACAGAGAGCGCGAAACAGAGGGACTGAAACAGAGGGCGAGAAACAGAGGGGCTGAAACAGACGGCGAGAAACAGAGGGGCTGAAACAGAGGGCAAGAAACAGAGGGGCTGAAACTGAGTGGCTGAAACAGAAGGGCTGAAACAGAGGGGCTGAAACAGAGGGCGAGAAATAGAGGGGCTGAAACAGAGGGGCTGAAACAGAGGGGCTGAATCAGAGGGGCTGATTCACAGGGGCTGAAACAGAGGGGCTGAATCAGAGGGGCTGAAACAGAGGGCGCGAAACAGAGGGACTGAAACAGAGGGCGAGAACCAGACGGGCAGAAACAATGGGCGAGAAACAGAGGGGCTGAAACAGAGGGGCTGAAACAGAGAGCGCGAAACAGAGGGACTGAAACAGAGGGCGAGAAACAGAGGGGCTGGAACAGAGGGGCTGAAATAGAGGTGCTGAAACAGAGGGGCTGAAACAGAGGGCGAGAAACAGAGGGGCTGAAACAGAGGGCGATAAACAGAGGGCGAGAAACAGAGAGGCTGAAACAGAGGGGCTGAAACAGAGGGGCTGAAACAAAGCGGCTGATACAGAGGGTGAGAAACAGAGGGGCTGAAACAGAGGGCGAGAAACAGAGTCGCTGAAACATGGCGAGAAACAGAGGGACTGAAACAGAGGGGCTGAAACAGAGGGGCTGAAACAGTGGGGCTGAAACAGAGGGGCTGAAACAGAGGGCACGAAACAGAGGGGCTGAAACAGAGGGCGAGAAACAGAGGGGCTGAAACAGAGGGCGAGAAACAGAGGGGCTGAAACAGAGGGGCTGAAACAGAGGGCGAGAAACAGAGAGGCTGAAACAGAGGGCGAGAAACAGAGTGGCTGAAACAGAGGGCAACAAACAGAGGGGCTGAAACAGAGGGCGAGAAACAGAGGGGCAGAAACAGAGGGCAAGAATCGGAGGGGCTGAAACAGAGGGCGAGAAACAGAGGGGCTGAAACAGAGGGCGAGAAACAGAGGGGCTGAAACAGAGGGCGAGAAACAGAGGGGCTGAAACAGAGGGCGAGAAACAGAGGGGCTGAAACAGAGTGGCTGAAACATAGGGGCTGAAACAGAGGGCGAGAAACAGAGGGGCTGAAACAGAGGGGCTGAAACAGAGGAGCTGAAACAGAGGGGATGAAACAGAGGGCGAGAAACAGAGGGGCTGAAACAGAGGGGCTGAAACAGAGGAGCTGAAACAGAGGGCGAGAAACAGAGAGGCTGAAACAGAGGGCGAGAAACAGACGGGCTGAAACAGAGGGCGAGAAACAGAGGGGCTGAAACAGAGGGGCTGAAACAGTGGGGCTGAAACGGAGGGCAAGAAACAGAGGGGCTGAAACAGAGGGGCTGAAACAGAGGAGCTGAAACAGAGGGCGAGAAACAGAGAGGCTGAAACAGAGGGCGAGAAACAGAGTGGCTGAAACAGAGGGCAAGAAACAGAGGGGCTGAAACAGAGGGCGAGAAACAGAGGGGCTGAAACAGAGGGCGAGAAAAAGAGGGTGAGAAACAGAGGGGCTGAAACAGAGGGCGAGAAACAGAGGGGCTGAAACAGAGGGGCTGAAACAGAGGGGCTGAATCAGAGGGGCTGAAACAGAGGGGCTGAATCAGACGGGCTGAAACAGAGGGCGAGAAACAGAGGGGCTGAAACAGAGGGCGAGAGACAGAGGGGCAGAAAAAGAGGGCGAGAAACAGAGGGGCTGAAACAGAGAGTGTGAATCAGAGGGGCTGAAACAGAGGGCGAGAAACAGAGGGGCTGAAACAGAGGGGCTGATTCGGAGGGGCTGAAACAGAGGGGCTGAAACAGAGGGGCTGAAACAGAGGGCGAGAAACAGAGGGGCTGAATCAGAGGGGCTGAATCAGAGGGGCCGAAACAGAGGGGCTGAAACAGTGGGCGAGAAACAGAGGGGCTGAAACAGCGGGCGAGAAACAGAGTGCGAGAAACCCAGGGGCTGAAACAGAGGGGCTGAAACAGAGGGCGAGAAACAGAGAGGCTGAAACAGAGGGCGAGAAACAGAGGGGCTGAAATAGAGGGCGAGAAACAGAGGGGCTGAAACAGAGGGGCTGAAACAGAGGGCGAGAAACAGAGGGGCTGAATCAGAGTGGCTGAAAGAGAGGGGCTGAAACAGAGGGCGAGAAACAAAGGGGCTGAAACAGCGGGCGAGAAACAGAGGGCCAGAAACAGAGGGGCTGAAACAGAGGGGCTGAAACTGACGGGCTGAAACAGAGAGCCTGAAACAGAGGGCGAGAAACAGAGGGGCTGAAACAGAGGGCGAAAAACAGAGAGGCTGAAACAGAGGGCGAGAAACAGAGGGGCTGAATCAGAGGGGCTGAAACAGAGGGGCTGAATCAGAGGGGCTGAAACAGAGGGCGAGAAACAGAGGGGCTGAAACAGAGGGCGAGAAACAGAGGGGCTGAAACAGAGGGGCTGAAACAGAGTGGCTGATACAGAGGGCGAGAAACAGAGAGGTTGAAACAGAGGGCGAGAAACAGAGGGGCTGAAACAGAGGGCGAGAAACAGAGGGGCTGAAACAGAGGGCGAGAAACAGAGGGGCTGAAACAGAGGGGCTGAAACAGATGGGCTGAAACAGAGGGCAAAAAATAGAGGGGCTGAAACAGAGGGGCTTAAACAGAGGGGGTGAATCAGAGGGGCTGAAACAGAGGGGCTGAATCAGAGGGGCTGAAACAGAGGGCGAGAAACAGAGGGGCTGAAACAGAGGGCGAGAAACAGAGGGGCTGAAACAGAGGGGCTGAAACAGAGTGGCTGATACAGAGGGCGAGAAACAGAGAGGTTGAAACAGAGGGCGAGAAACAGAGGGGCTGAAACAGAGGGCTAGAAACAGAGGGGCTGAAACAGAGGGCGAGAAACAGAGGGGCTGAAACAGAGGGGCTGAAACAGACGGGCTGAAACAGAGGGCAAAAAATAGAGGGGCTGAAACAGAGGGCGAGAAACAGGGGGTGAGAAACAGAGGGCGAGAAACAGAGGGGCTGAAACAGAGGGCAAAAAACAGAGGGGCTGAAACAGAGGGCGAGAAACAGAGGGTGAGAAACAGAGGGCGAGAAACAGATGGGATGAAACAGAGGGGCTGAAACAGAGGGGCTGAAATAGAGGGGCTGAAACAGAGGGGCTGAATCAGAGGGGCTGCAACAGAGGGGCTGAATCAGAGGGGCTGACACAGAGTGCGAGAAAGAGAGGGGCTGAAACAGAGGGCGAGAAACAGATGGGCTGAAACAGAGGGCGAGAAACAGAGGGGCTGAAACAGAGGGCGCGAAACAGAGGGGCTGAAACAGAGGGGCTGAAACAGAGGGCGAGAAACAGAAAGGCTGAAACAGAGGGCGAGAAACAGAGGGGCTGAAACAGATGGTGAGAAACAGAGGGGATTCGACAGAGGGCGAGAAACAGAGGGGCTGAAACAGAGCGGCTGAAACAGACGGGCTGAAACAGAGAGCCTGAAACAGAGGGGCTGAAACAGAGGGTGAGAAACAGATGTGCTGAAACAGAGGGCGAGAAACAGAGGGGCTTAAACAGAGGGCGAGAAACAGAGGGGCTGAAACAGAGGGGCTGAAACAGAGGGCGAGAAACAGAGGGGCTGAAACAGAGGGCGAGAAACAGAGGGGCTGAAATAGAGGGCGAGAAACAGAGGGGCTGAAACAGAGGGGCTGAAACAGAGGGCGAGAAACAGAGGGGCTGAAACAGCGGGCGAGAAACAGAGGGCCAGAAACAGAGGGGCTGAAACAGACGGGCTGAAACAGACGGGCTGAAACAGAGGGCGAGAAACATAGGGGCTGAAACAGCGGGCGAGAAACAGAGGGCCAGAAACAGAGGGGCTGAAACAGAGGGGCTGAAACAGACGGGCTGAAACAGAGAGCCTGAAACAGAGGGCGAGAAACAGAGGGGCTGAAACAGAGGGCGAAAAACAGAGGGGCTGAAACAGAGTGCGAGAAACAGAGGGGATGAAACAGAGGGGCTGAAACAGAGGGCGAGAGACAGAGGGGCTGAATCAGAGGGGCTGAAACAGAGGGGCTGAATCAGAGGGGCTGAAACAGAGGGCGAGAAACAGAAAGGCTGAAACAGAGGGCGAGAAACAGAGGGGCTGAAACAGATGGTGAGAAACAGAGGGGATTAGACAGAGGGCGAGAAACAGAGGGGCTGAAACACAGGGGCTGATACAGAGGGGCTGAATCAGAGGGGCTGAAACAGAGAGCGCGAAAGAGAGGGACTGAAACAGAGGGGCTGAAACAGAGGGCGCGAAACAGAGGGACTGAAACAGAGGGCGAGAACCAGACGGGCAGAAACAGAGGGCGAGAAACAGAGGGGCTGAAACAGAGGGGCTGAAACAGAGAGCGCGAAACAGAGGGACTGAAACAGAGGGCGAGAAACAGAGGGGCTGAAACAGACGGCGAGAAACAGAGGGGCTGAAACAGAGGGCAAGAAACAGAGGGGCTGAAACTGAGTGGCTGAAACAGAAGGGCTGAAACAGAGGGGCTGAAACAGAGGGCGAGAAATAGAGGGGCTGAAACAGAGGGGCTGAAACAGAGGGGCTGAATCAGAGGGGCTGATTCACAGGGGCTGAAACAGAGGGGCTGAATCAGAGGGGCTGAAACAGAGGGCGCGAAACAGAGGGACTGAAACAGAGGGCGAGAACCAGACGGGCAGAAACAATGGGCGAGAAACAGAGGGGCTGAAACAGAGGGGCTGAAACAGAGAGCGCGAAACAGAGGGACTGAAACAGAGGGCGAGAAACAGAGGGGCTGGAACAGAGGGGCTGAAATAGAGGTGCTGAAACAGAGGGGCTGAAACAGAGGGGCTGATTCACAGGGGCTGAAACAGAGGGGCTGAATCAGAGGGGCTGAAACAGAGGGCGCGAAACAGAGGGACTGAAACAGAGGGCGAGAACCAGACGGGCAGAAACAATGGGCGAGAAACAGAGGGGCTGAAACAGAGGGGCTGAAACAGAGGGCGAGAAACAGAGAGGCTGAAACAGAGGGCGAGAAACAGAGTGGCTGAAACAGAGGGCAAGAAACAGAGGGGCTGAAACAGAGGGCGAGAAACAGAGGGGCTGAAACAGAGGGCGAGAAAAAGAGGGTGAGAAACAGAGGGGCTGAAACAGAGGGCGAGAAACAGAGGGGCTGAAACAGAGGGGCTGAAACAGAGGGGCTGAATCAGAGGGGCTGAAACAGAGGGGCTGAATCAGACGGGCTGAAACAGAGGGCGAGAAACAGAGGGGCTGAAACAGAGGGCGAGAGACAGAGGGGCAGAAAAAGAGGGCGAGAAACAGAGGGGCTGAAACAGAGAGTGTGAATCAGAGGGGCTGAAACAGAGGGCGAGAAACAGAGGGGCTGAAACAGAGGGGCTGATTCGGAGGGGCTGAAACAGAGGGGCTGAAACAGAGGGGCTGAAACAGAGGGCGAGAAACAGAGGGGCTGAATCAGAGGGGCTGAATCAGAGGGGCCGAAACAGAGGGGCTGAAACAGTGGGCGAGAAACAGAGGGGCTGAAACAGCGGGCGAGAAACAGAGTGCGAGAAACCCAGGGGCTGAAACAGAGGGGCTGAAACAGAGGGCGAGAAACAGAGAGGCTGAAACAGAGGGCGAGAAACAGAGGGGCTGAAATAGAGGGCGAGAAACAGAGGGGCTGAAACAGAGGGGCTGAAACAGAGGGCGAGAAACAGAGGGGCTGAATCAGAGTGGCTGAAAGAGAGGGGCTGAAACAGAGGGCGAGAAACAAAGGGGCTGAAACAGCGGGCGAGAAACAGAGGGCCAGAAACAGAGGGGCTGAAACAGAGGGGCTGAAACTGACGGGCTGAAACAGAGAGCCTGAAACAGAGGGCGAGAAACAGAGGGGCTGAAACAGAGGGCGAAAAACAGAGAGGCTGAAACAGAGGGCGAGAAACAGAGGGGCTGAATCAGAGGGGCTGAAACAGAGGGGCTGAATCAGAGGGGCTGAAACAGAGGGCGAGAAACAGAGGGGCTGAAACAGAGGGCGAGAAACAGAGGGGCTGAAACAGAGGGGCTGAAACAGAGTGGCTGATACAGAGGGCGAGAAACAGAGAGGTTGAAACAGAGGGCGAGAAACAGAGGGGCTGAAACAGAGGGCGAGAAACAGAGGGGCTGAAACAGAGGGCGAGAAACAGAGGGGCTGAAACAGAGGGGCTGAAACAGATGGGCTGAAACAGAGGGCAAAAAATAGAGGGGCTGAAACAGAGGGGCTTAAACAGAGGGGGTGAATCAGAGGGGCTGAAACAGAGGGGCTGAATCAGAGGGGCTGAAACAGAGGGCGAGAAACAGAGGGGCTGAAACAGAGGGCGAGAAACAGAGGGGCTGAAACAGAGGGGCTGAAACAGAGTGGCTGATACAGAGGGCGAGAAACAGAGAGGTTGAAACAGAGGGCGAGAAACAGAGGGGCTGAAACAGAGGGCTAGAAACAGAGGGGCTGAAACAGAGGGCGAGAAACAGAGGGGCTGAAACAGAGGGGCTGAAACAGACGGGCTGAAACAGAGGGCAAAAAATAGAGGGGCTGAAACAGAGGGCGAGAAACAGGGGGTGAGAAACAGAGGGCGAGAAACAGAGGGGCTGAAACAGAGGGCAAAAAACAGAGGGGCTGAAACAGAGGGCGAGAAACAGAGGGTGAGAAACAGAGGGCGAGAAACAGATGGGATGAAACAGAGGGGCTGAAACAGAGGGGCTGAAATAGAGGGGCTGAAACAGAGGGGCTGAATCAGAGGGGCTGCAACAGAGGGGCTGAATCAGAGGGGCTGACACAGAGTGCGAGAAAGAGAGGGGCTGAAACAGAGGGCGAGAAACAGATGGGCTGAAACAGAGGGCGAGAAACAGAGGGGCTGAAACAGAGGGCGCGAAACAGAGGGGCTGAAACAGAGGGGCTGAAACAGAGGGCGAGAAACAGAAAGGCTGAAACAGAGGGCGAGAAACAGAGGGGCTGAAACAGATGGTGAGAAACAGAGGGGATTCGACAGAGGGCGAGAAACAGAGGGGCTGAAACAGAGCGGCTGAAACAGACGGGCTGAAACAGAGAGCCTGAAACAGAGGGGCTGAAACAGAGGGTGAGAAACAGATGTGCTGAAACAGAGGGCGAGAAACAGAGGGGCTTAAACAGAGGGCGAGAAACAGAGGGGCTGAAACAGAGGGGCTGAAACAGAGGGCGAGAAACAGAGGGGCTGAAACAGAGGGCGAGAAACAGAGGGGCTGAAATAGAGGGCGAGAAACAGAGGGGCTGAAACAGAGGGGCTGAAACAGAGGGCGAGAAACAGAGGGGCTGAAACAGCGGGCGAGAAACAGAGGGCCAGAAACAGAGGGGCTGAAACAGACGGGCTGAAACAGACGGGCTGAAACAGAGGGCGAGAAACATAGGGGCTGAAACAGCGGGCGAGAAACAGAGGGCCAGAAACAGAGGGGCTGAAACAGAGGGGCTGAAACAGACGGGCTGAAACAGAGAGCCTGAAACAGAGGGCGAGAAACAGAGGGGCTGAAACAGAGGGCGAAAAACAGAGGGGCTGAAACAGAGTGCGAGAAACAGAGGGGATGAAACAGAGGGGCTGAAACAGAGGGCGAGAGACAGAGGGGCTGAATCAGAGGGGCTGAAACAGAGGGGCTGAATCAGAGGGGCTGAAACAGAGGGCGAGAAACAGAAAGGCTGAAACAGAGGGCGAGAAACAGAGGGGCTGAAACAGATGGTGAGAAACAGAGGGGATTAGACAGAGGGCGAGAAACAGAGGGGCTGAAACACAGGGGCTGATACAGAGGGGCTGAATCAGAGGGGCTGAAACAGAGAGCGCGAAAGAGAGGGACTGAAACAGAGGGGCTGAAACAGAGGGCGCGAAACAGAGGGACTGAAACAGAGGGCGAGAACCAGACGGGCAGAAACAGAGGGCGAGAAACAGAGGGGCTGAAACAGAGGGGCTGAAACAGAGAGCGCGAAACAGAGGGACTGAAACAGAGGGCGAGAAACAGAGGGGCTGAAACAGACGGCGAGAAACAGAGGGGCTGAAACAGAGGGCAAGAAACAGAGGGGCTGAAACTGAGTGGCTGAAACAGAAGGGCTGAAACAGAGGGGCTGAAACAGAGGGCGAGAAATAGAGGGGCTGAAACAGAGGGGCTGAAACAGAGGGGCTGAATCAGAGGGGCTGATTCACAGGGGCTGAAACAGAGGGGCTGAATCAGAGGGGCTGAAACAGAGGGCGCGAAACAGAGGGACTGAAACAGAGGGCGAGAACCAGACGGGCAGAAACAATGGGCGAGAAACAGAGGGGCTGAAACAGAGGGGCTGAAACAGAGAGCGCGAAACAGAGGGACTGAAACAGAGGGCGAGAAACAGAGGGGCTGGAACAGAGGTGCTGAAATAGAGGTGCTGAAACAGAGGGGCTGAAACAGAGGGCGAGAAACAGAGGGGCTGAAACAGAGTGCGAGAAACAGAGGGCGAGAAACAGAGAGGCTGAAACAGAGGGGCTGAAACAGAGGGGCTGAAACAAAGCGGCTGATACAGAGGGTGAGAAACAGAGGGGCTGAAACAGAGGGCGAGAAACAGAGTCGCTGAAACATGGCGAGAAACAGAGGGGCTGAAACAGAGGGGCTGAAACAGAGGGGCTGAAACAGTGGGGCTGAAACAGAGGGGCTGAAACAGAGGGCAAGAAACAGAGGGGCTGAAACAGAGGGCGAGAAACAGAGGGGCTGAAACAGAGGGCGAGAAACAGAGGGGCTGAAACAGAGGGCGAGAAACAGAGGGGCTGAAACAGAGGGGCTGAAACAGAGGGCGAGAAACAGAGAGTCTGAAACACAGGGCGAGAAACAGAGTGGCTGAAACAGAGGGCAACAAACAGAGGGGCTGAAACAGAGGGCGAGAAACAGAGGGGCTGAAACAGAGGGCGAGAAACAGGGGCAGAAACAGAGGGCGAGAATCGGAGGGGCTGAAACAGAGGGCGAGAAACAGAGGGGCTGAAACAGAGGGCGAGAAACAGAGGGGCTGAAACAGAGTGCGAGAAACAGAGGGGCTGAAACAGAGGGCGAGAAACAGAGGGCGAGAAACAGAGGGGCTGAAACAGACGGCGAGAAACAGAGGGGCTGAAACAGAGGGGCTGAAACATAGGGGCTGAAACAGAGGGCGAGAAACAGAGGGGCTGAAACAGAGGGGCTGAAACAGAGGAGCTGAAACAGAGGGCGAGAAACAGAGGGCGAGAATCAGCGGGGCTGAAACAGAGGGGCTGAAACAGAGGAGCTGAAACAGAGGGCGAGAAACAGAGAGGCTGAAACAGAGGGCGAGAAACAGACGGGCTGAAACAGAGGGCGAGAAACAGAGGGGCTGAAACAGAGGGGCTTAAACAGAGGGGGTGAATCAGAGGGGCTGAAACAGAGGGGCTGAATCAGAGGGGCTGAAACAGAGGGCGAGAAACAGAGGGGCTGAAACAGAGGGCGAGAAACAGAGGGGCTGAAACAGAGGGGCTGAAACAGAGTGGCTGATACAGAGGGCGAGAAACAGAGAGGTTGAAACAGAGGGCGAGAAACAGAGGGGCTGAAACAGAGGGCTAGAAACAGAGGGGCTGAAACAGAGGGCGAGAAACAGAGGGGCTGAAACAGAGGGGCTGAAACAGACGGGCTGAAACAGAGGGCAAAAAATAGAGGGGCTGAAACAGAGGGCGAGAAACAGGGGGTGAGAAACAGAGGGCGAGAAACAGAGGGGCTGAAACAGAGGGCAAAAAACAGAGGGGCTGAAACAGAGGGCGAGAAACAGAGGGTGAGAAACAGAGGGCGAGAAACAGATGGGATGAAACAGAGGGGCTGAAACAGAGGGGCTGAAATAGAGGGGCTGAAACAGAGGGGCTGAATCAGAGGGGCTGCAACAGAGGGGCTGAATCAGAGGGGCTGACACAGAGTGCGAGAAAGAGAGGGGCTGAAACAGAGGGCGAGAAACAGATGGGCTGAAACAGAGGGCGAGAAACAGAGGGGCTGAAACAGAGGGCGCGAAACAGAGGGGCTGAAACAGAGGGGCTGAAACAGAGGGCGAGAAACAGAAAGGCTGAAACAGAGGGCGAGAAACAGAGGGGCTGAAACAGATGGTGAGAAACAGAGGGGATTAGACAGAGGGCGAGAAACAGAGGGGCTGAAACAGAGCGGCTGAAACAGACGGGCTGAAACAGAGAGCCTGAAACAGAGGGGCTGAAACAGAGGGTGAGAAACAGATGTGCTGAAACAGAGGGCGAGAAACAGAGGGGCTTAAACAGAGGGCGAGA
Organism: Chiloscyllium punctatum; assembly: GCF_047496795.1. Lineage (NCBI taxonomy): Eukaryota > Metazoa > Chordata > Chondrichthyes > Orectolobiformes > Hemiscylliidae > Chiloscyllium > Chiloscyllium punctatum. The sequence goes on along the minus strand of NC_092763.1, from coordinate 400,819 downwards.
AACAGAGGGGCTGAAACAGAGGGGCTGAAACAGAGGGCGAGAAACAGAGGGGCTGAAACAGAGGGCGAGAAACAGAGGGGCTGAAATAGAGGGCGAGAAACAGAGGGGCTGAAACAGAGGGGCTGAAACAGAGGGCGAGAAACAGAGGGGCTGAAACAGCGGGCGAGAAACAGAGGGCCAGAAACAGAGGGGCTGAAACAGACGGGCTGAAACAGACGGGCTGAAACAGAGGGCGAGAAACATAGGGGCTGAAACAGCGGGCGAGAAACAGAGGGCCAGAAACAGAGGGGCTGAAACAGAGGGGCTGAAACAGACGGGCTGAAACAGAGAGCCTGAAACAGAGGGCGAGAAACAGAGGGGCTGAAACAGAGGGCGAAAAACAGAGGGGCTGAAACAGAGTGCGAGAAACAGAGGGGATGAAACAGAGGGGCTGAAACAGAGGGCGAGAGACAGAGGGGCTGAATCAGAGGGGCTGAAACAGAGGGGCTGAAACAGAGGGGCTGAAACAGAGGGCGAGAAACAGAAAGGCTGAAACAGAGGGCGAGAAACAGAGGGGCTGAAACAGATGGTGAGAAACAGAGGGGATTAGACAGAGGGCGAGAAACAGAGGGGCTGAAACACAGGGGCTGATACAGAGGGGCTGAATCAGAGGGGCTGAAACAGAGAGCGCGAAAGAGAGGGACTGAAACAGAGGGGCTGAAACAGAGGGCGCGAAACAGAGGGACTGAAACAGAGGGCGAGAACCAGACGGGCAGAAACAGAGGGCGAGAAACAGAGGGGCTGAAACAGAGGGGCTGAAACAGAGAGCGCGAAACAGAGGGACTGAAACAGAGGGCGAGAAACAGAGGGGCTGAAACAGACGGCGAGAAACAGAGGGGCTGAAACAGAGGGCAAGAAACAGAGGGGCTGAAACTGAGTGGCTGAAACAGAAGGGCTGAAACAGAGGGGCTGAAACAGAGGGCGAGAAATAGAGGGGCTGAAACAGAGGGGCTGAAACAGAGGGGCTGAATCAGAGGGGCTGATTCACAGGGGCTGAAACAGAGGGGCTGAATCAGAGGGGATGAAACAGAGGGCGCGAAACAGAGGGACTGAAACAGAGGGCGAGAACCAGACGGGCAGAAACAATGGGCGAGAAACAGAGGGGCTGAAACAGAGGGGCTGAAACAGAGAGCGCGAAACAGAGGGACTGAAACAGAGGGCGAGAAACAGAGGGGCTGGAACAGAGGTGCTGAAATAGAGGTGCTGAAACAGAGGGGCTGAAACAGAGGGCGAGAAACAGAGGGGCTGAAACAGAGTGCGAGAAACAGAGGGCGAGAAACAGAGAGGCTGAAACAGAGGGGCTGAAACAGAGGGGCTGAAACAAAGCGGCTGATACAGAGGGTGAGAAACAGAGGGGCTGAAACAGAGGGCGAGAAACAGAGTCGCTGAAACATGGCGAGAAACAGAGGGGCTGAAACAGAGGGGCTGAAACAGAGGGGCTGAAACAGTGGGGCTGAAACAGAGGGGCTGAAACAGAGGGCAAGAAACAGAGGGGCTGAAACAGAGGGCGAGAAACAGAGGGGCTGAAACAGAGGGCGAGAAACAGAGGGGCTGAAACAGAGGGCGAGAAACAGAGGGGCTGAAACAGAGGGGCTGAAACAGAGGGCGAGAAACAGAGAGGCTGAAACACAGGGCGAGAAACAGAGTGGCTGAAACAGAGGGCAACAAACAGAGGGGCTGAAACAGAGGGCGAGAAACAGAGGGGCTGAAACAGAGGGCGAGAAACAGGGGCAGAAACAGAGGGCGAGAATCGGAGGGGCTGAAACAGAGGGCGAGAAACAGAGGGGCTGAAACAGAGGGCGAGAAACAGAGGGGCTGAAACAGAGTGCGAGAAACAGAGGGGCTGAAACAGAGGGCGAGAAACAGAGGGCGAGAAACAGAGGGGCTGAAACAGACGGCGAGAAACAGAGGGGCTGAAACAGAGGGGCTGAAACATAGGGGCTGAAACAGAGGGCGAGAAACAGAGGGGCTGAAACAGAGGGGCTGAAACAGAGGAGCTGAAACAGAGGGCGAGAAACAGAGGGCGAGAATCAGAGGGGCTGAAACAGAGGGGCTGAAACAGAGGAGCTGAAACAGAGGGCGAGAAACAGAGAGGCTGAAACAGAGGGCGAGAAACAGACGGGCTGAAACAGAGGGCGAGAAACAGAGGGGCTGAAACAGAGGGGCTGAAACAGTGGGGCTGAAACGGAGGGCAAGAAACAGAGGGGCTGAAACAGAGGGGCTGAAACAGAGGAGCTGAAACAGAGGGCGAGAAACAGAGAGGCTGAAACAGAGGGCAAGAAACAGAGGGGCTGAAACAGAGGGCGAGAAACAGAGGGGCTGAATCAGAGGGGCTGAAACAGATGGCGAGAAACAGAGGGGCTGAAACAGAGGGCGAGAAACAGAGGGGCTGAAACAGAGGGCGAGAAAAAGAGGGTGAGAAACAGAGGGGCTGAAACAGAGGGCGAGAAACAGAGGGGCTGAAACAGAGGGGCTGAATCAGAGGGGCTGAAACAGAGGGGCTGAATCAGACGGGCTGAAACAGAGGGCGAGAAACAGAGGGGCTGAAACAGAGGGCGAGAGACAGAGGGGCAGAAAAAGAGGGCGAGAAACAGAGGGGCTGAAACAGAGAGTGTGAATCAGAGGGGCTGAAACAGAGGGCGAGAAACAGGGGCTGAAACAGAGGGGCTGAATCGGAGGGGCTGAAACAGAGGGGCTGAAACAGAGGGGCTGAAACAGAGGGCGAGAAACAGAGGGGCTGAATCAGAGGGGCTGAATCAGAGGGGCCGAAACAGAGGGGCTGAAACAGTGGGCGAGAAACTAAGGGACTGAAACAGCGGGCGAGAAACAGAGTGCGAGAAACAGAGGGGCTGAAACAGAGGGGCTGAAACAGAGGGCGAGAAACAGAGAGGCTGAAACAGAGGGCGAGAAACAGAGGGGCTGAAATAGAGGGCGAGAAACAGAGGGGCTGAATCAGAGGGGCTGAAACAGAGGGCGAGAAACAGAAAGGCTGAAACAGAGGGCGAGAAACAGAGGGGCTGAAACAGATGGTGAGAAACAGAGGGGATTAGACAGAGGGCGAGAAACAGAGGGGCTGAAACACAGGGGCTGATACAGAGGGGCTGAATCAGAGGGGCTGAAACAGAGAGCGCGAAAGAGAGGGACTGAAACAGAGGGGCTGAAACAGAGGGCGCGAAACAGAGGGACTGAAACAGAGGGCGAGAACCAGACGGGCAGAAACAGAGGGCGAGAAACAGAGGGGCTGAAACAGAGGGGCTGAAACAGAGAGCGCGAAACAGAGGGACTGAAACAGAGGGCGAGAAACAGAGGGGCTGAAACAGACGGCGAGAAACAGAGGGGCTGAAACAGAGGGCAAGAAACAGAGGGGCTGAAACTGAGTGGCTGAAACAGAAGGGCTGAAACAGAGGGGCTGAAACAGAGGGCGAGAAATAGAGGGGCTGAAACAGAGGGGCTGAAACAGAGGGGCTGAATCAGAGGGGCTGATTCACAGGGGCTGAAACAGAGGGGCTGAATCAGAGGGGCTGAAACAGAGGGCGCGAAACAGAGGGACTGAAACAGAGGGCGAGAACCAGACGGGCAGAAACAATGGGCGAGAAACAGAGGGGCTGAAACAGAGGGGCTGAAACAGAGAGCGCGAAACAGAGGGACTGAAACAGAGGGCGAGAAACAGAGGGGCTGGAACAGAGGTGCTGAAATAGAGGTGCTGAAACAGAGGGGCTGAAACAGAGGGCGAGAAACAGAGGGGCTGAAACAGAGGGCGAGAAACAGAGGGCGAGAAACAGAGAGGCTGAAACAGAGGGGCTGAAACAGAGGGGCTGAAACAAAGCGGCTGATACAGAGGGTGAGAAACAGAGGGGCTGAAACAGAGGGCGAGAAACAGAGTCGCTGAAACATGGCGAGAAACAGAGGGGCTGAAACAGAGGGGCTGAAACAGAGGGGCTGAAACAGTGGGGCTGAAACAGAGGGGCTGAAACAGAGGGCAAGAAACAGAGGGGCTGAAACAGAGGGCGAGAAACAGAGGGGCTGAAACAGAGGGCGAGAAACAGAGGGGCTGAAACAGAGGGCGAGAAACAGAGGGGCTGAAACAGAGGGGCTGAAACAGAGGGCGAGAAACAGAGAGGCTGAAACAGAGGGCGAGAAACAGAGTGGCTGAAACAGAGGGCAACAAACAGAGGGGCTGAAACAGAGGGCGAGAAACAGAGGAGCTGAAACAGAGGGCGAGAAACAGAGGGGCAGAAACAGAGGGCGAGAATCGGAGGGGCTGAAACAGAGGGCGAGAATCAGAGGGGCTGAAACAGAGGGCGAGAAACAGAGGGGCTGAAACAGAGGGCGATAAACAGAGGGGCTGAAACAGAGGGCGAGAAACAGAGGGCGAGAAACAGAGGGGCTGAAACAGACGGCGAGAAACAGAGGGGCTGAAACAGAGGGGCTGAAACATAGGGGCTGAAACAGAGGGCGAGAAACAGAGGGGCTGAAACAGAGGGGATGAAACAGAGGAGCTGAAACAGAGGGGATGAAACAGAGGGCGAGAAACAGAGGGGCTGAAACAGAGGGGCTGAAACAGAGGAGCTGAAACAGAGGGCGAGAAACAGAGAGGCTGAAACAGAGGGCAAGAAACAGAGGGGCTGAAACAGAGGGCGAGAGACAGAGGGGCTGAAACAGAGGGGCTGAAACAGAGGGGCTGAAACAGAGGGGCTGAAACAGAGGGCGAGAAATAGAGGGGCTGAAACAGAGGGCGAGAAACAGAGGGGCTGAAACAGAGGGCGAGAAACAGAGGGGCTAAAACAGAGGGGCTGAAACAGAGGGGCTGAAACAGAGGGCGAGAAACAAGGCCTGAAACAGAGGGCGAGAAACAGAGGGGCTGAAACAGAGGGCGAGAAACAGAGGGGCTGAATCAGAGGGGCTGAAACAGATGGCGAGAAACAGAGGGGCTGAAACAGAGGGCGAGAAACAGAGGGGCTGAAACAGAGGGCGAGAAACAGAGGGGCTAAAACAGAGGGGCTGAAACAGAGGGGCTGAAACAGAGGGCGAGAAACAAGGCCTGAAACAGAGGGCGAGAAACAGAGGGGCTGAAACAGAGGGCGAGAAACAGAGGGGCTGAATCAGAGGGGCTGAAACAGATGGCGAGAAACAGAGGGGCTGAAACAGAGGGCGAGAAACAGAGGGGCTGAAACAGAGGGCGAGAAAAAGAGGGTGAGAAACAGAGGGGCTGAAACAGAGGGCGAGAAACAGAGGGGCTGAAACAGAGGGGCTGAAACAGAGGGGCTGAATCAGAGGGGCTGAAACAGAGGGGCTGAATCAGACGGGCTGAAACAGAGGGCGAGAAACAGAGGGGCTGAAACAGAGGGCGAGAGACAGAGGGGCAGAAAAAGAGGGCGAGAAACAGAGGGGCTGAAACAGAGGGGCTGAAACAGAGAGTGTGAATCAGAGGGGCTGAAACAGAGGGCGAGAAACAGAGGGGTTGAAACAGAGGGCGAGAAACAGAGGGGCTGAAACAGAGGGGCTGAAACAGAGGGTCTGAAACAGAGGGGTTGAAACAGAGGGCGAGAAATAGAGGGGCTGAAACAGAGGGCGAGAAACAGAGGGGCTGAAACAGAGGGCGAGAAACAGAGGGGCTAAAACAGAGGGGCTGAAACAGAGGGGCTGAAACAGAGGGCGAGAAACAAGGCCTGAAACAGAGGGCGAGAAACAGAGGGGCTGAAACAGAGGGCGAGAAACAGAGGGGCTGAATCAGAGGGGCTGAAACAGATGGCGAGAAACAGAGGGGCTGAAACAGAGGGCGAGAAACAGAGGGGCTGAAACAGAGGGCGAGAAAAAGAGGGTGAGAAACAGAGGGGCTGAAACAGAGGGCGAGAAACAGAGGGGCTGAAACAGAGGGGCTGAAACAGAGGGGCTGAATCAGAGGGGCTGAAACAGAGGGGCTGAATCAGACGGGCTGAAACAGAGGGCGAGAAACAGAGGGGCTGAAACAGAGGGCGAGAGACAGAGGGGCAGAAAAAGAGGGCGAGAAACAGAGGGGCTGAATCAGAGGGGCTGCAACAGAGGGGCTGAATCAGAGGGGCTGAAACAGAGGGCGAGAAACAGAGGGGCTGAAACAGAGGGGCTGAATCGGAGGGGCTGAAACAGAGGGGCTGAAACAGAGGGGCTGAAACAGAGGGCGAGAAACAGAGGGGCTGAATCAGAGGGGCTGAATCAGAGGGGCCGAAACAGAGGGGCTGAAACAGTGGGCGAGAAACTAAGGGACTGAAACAGCGGGCGAGAAACAGAGTGCGAGAAACAGAGGGGCTGAAACAGAGGGGCTGAAACAGAGGGCGAGAAACAGAGAGGCTGAAACAGAGGGCGAGAAACAGAGGGGCTGAAATAGAGGGCGAGAAACAGAGGGGCTGAAACAGAGGGGCTGAAACAGAGGGCGAGAAACAGAGGGGCTGAAACAGAGGGCGAGAAACTGAGGGGCTGAAACAGAGGGCGAGAATCAGAGGGGCTGAAACAGAGGGCGAGAAACAGAGGGGCTGAATCAGAGGGGCTGAAACAGAGGGCGAGAAACAGAAAGGCTGAAACAGAGGGCGAGAAACAGAGGGGCTGAAACAGATGGTGAGAAACAGAGGGGATTAGACAGAGGGCGAGAAACAGAGGGGCTGAAACACAGGGGCTGATACAGAGGGGCTGAATCAGAGGGGCTGAAACAGAGAGCGCGAAAGAGAGGGACTGAAACAGAGGGGCTGAAACAGAGGGCGCGAAACAGAGGGACTGAAACAGAGGGCGAGAACCAGACGGGCAGAAACAGAGGGCGAGAAACAGAGGGGCTGAAACAGAGGGGCTGAAACAGAGAGCGCGAAACAGAGGGACTGAAACAGAGGGCGAGAAACAGAGGGGCTGAAACAGACGGCGAGAAACAGAGGGGCTGAAACAGAGGGCAAGAAACAGAGGGGCTGAAACTGAGTGGCTGAAACAGAAGGGCTGAAACAGAGGGGCTGAAACAGAGGGCGAGAAATAGAGGGGCTGAAACAGAGGGGCTGAAACAGAGGGGCTGAATCAGAGGGGCTGATTCACAGGGGCTGAAACAGAGGGGCTGAATCAGAGGGGCTGAAACAGAGGGCGCGAAACGGAGGGACTGAAACAGAGGGCGAGAACCAGACGGGCAGAAACAATGGGCGAGAAACAGAGGGGCTGAAACAGAGGGGCTGAAACAGAGGGGCTGAAACAGAGGGGCTGAATCAGACGGGCTGAAACAGAGGGCGAGAAACAGAGGGGCTGAAACAGAGGGCGAGAGACAGAGGGGCAGAAAAAGAGGGCGAGAAACAGAGGGGCTGAAACAGAGAGTGTGAATCAGAGGGGCTGAAACAGAGGGCGAGAAACAGAGGGGCTGAAACAGAGGGGCTGAATCGGAGGGGCTGAAACAGAGGGGCTGAAACAGAGGGGCTGAAACAGAGGGCGAGAAACAGAGGGGCTGAATCAGAGGGGCTGAATCAGAGGGGCCGAAACAGAGGGGCTGAAACAGTGGGCGAGAAACTAAGGGACTGAAACAGCGGGCGAGAAACAGAGTGCGAGAAACAGAGGGGCTGAAACAGAGGGGCTGAAACAGAGGGCGAGAAACAGAGAGGCTGAAACAGAGGGCGAGAAACAGAGGGGCTGAAATAGAGGGCGAGAAACAGAGGGGCTGAAACAGAGGGGCTGAAACAGAGGGCGAGAAACAGAGGGGCTGAAACAGAGGGCGAGAAACTGAGGGGCTGAAACAGAGGGCGAGAATCAGAGGGGCTGAAACAGAGGGCGAGAAACAGAGGGGCTGAATCAGAGGGGCTGAAACAGAGGGCGAGAAACAGAAAGGCTGAAACAGAGGGCGAGAAACAGAGGGGCTGAAACAGATGGTGAGAAACAGAGGGGATTAGACAGAGGGCGAGAAACAGAGGGGCTGAAACACAGGGGCTGATACAGAGGGGCTGAATCAGAGGGGCTGAAACAGAGAGCGCGAAAGAGAGGGACTGAAACAGAGGGGCTGAAACAGAGGGCGCGAAACAGAGGGACTGAAACAGAGGGCGAGAACCAGACGGGCAGAAACAGAGGGCGAGAAACAGAGGGGCTGAAACAGAGGGGCTGAAACAGAGAGCGCGAAACAGAGGGACTGAAACAGAGGGCGAGAAACAGAGGGGCTGAAACAGACGGCGAGAAACAGAGGGGCTGAAACAGAGGGCAAGAAACAGAGGGGCTGAAACTGAGTGGCTGAAACAGAAGGGCTGAAACAGAGGGGCTGAAACAGAGGGCGAGAAATAGAGGGGCTGAAACAGAGGGGCTGAAACAGAGGGGCTGAATCAGAGGGGCTGATTCACAGGGGCTGAAACAGAGGGGCTGAATCAGAGGGGCTGAAACAGAGGGCGCGAAACAGAGGGACTGAAACAGAGGGCGAGAACCAGACGGGCAGAAACAATGGGCGAGAAACAGAGGGGCTGAAACAGAGGGGCTGAAACAGAGAGCGCGAAACAGAGGGACTGAAACAGAGGGCGAGAAACAGAGGGGCTGGAACAGAGGGGCTGAAATAGAGGTGCTGAAACAGAGGGGCTGAAACAGAGGGCGAGAAACAGAGGGGCTGAAACAGAGGGCGAGAAACAGAGGGCGAGAAACAGAGAGGCTGAAACAGAGGGGCTGAAACAGAGGGGCTGAATCAGAGGGGCTGAAACAGATGGCGAGAAACAGAGGGGCTGAAACAGAGGGCGAGAAACAGAGGGGCTGAAACAGAGGGCGAGAAAAAAGGGTGAGAAACAGAGGGGCTGAAACAGAGGGCGAGAAACAGAGGGGCTGAAACAGAGGGGCTGAAACAGAGGGGCTGAATCAGAGGGGCTGAAACAGAGGGGCTGAATCAGACGGGCTGAAACAGAGGGCGAGAAACAGAGGGGCTGAAACAGAGGGCGAGAGACAGAGGGGCAGAAAAAGAGGGCGAGAAACAGAGGGGCTGAAACAGAGGGGCTGAAACAGAGAGTGTGAATCAGAGGGGCTGAAACAGAGGGCGAGAAACAGACGGGCTGAAACAGAGGGCGAGAAACAGAGGGGCTGAAACAGAGGGCGAGAAACAGAGGGGCTGAAACAGAGGGCGAGAGACAGAGGGGCAGAAAAAGAGGGCGAGAAACAGAGGGGCTGAAACAGAGGGCGAGAAACAGAGAGGCTGAAACAGAGGGCGAGAAACAGACGGGCTGAAACAGAGGGCGAGAAACAGAGGGGCTGAAACAGAGGGCGAGAGACAGAGGGGCAGAAAAAGAGGGCGAGAAACAGAGGGGCTGAAACAGAGGGGCTGAAACAGAGGGGCTGAATCGGAGGGGCTGAAACAGAGGGGCTGAAACAGAGGGGCTGAAACAAAGGGCGAGAAACAGAGGAGCTGAATCAGAGGGGCTGAATCAGAGGGGCCGAAACAGAGGGGCTGAAACAGTGGGCGAGAAACTAAGGGACTGAAACAGCGGGCGAGAAACAGAGTGCGAGAAACAGAGGGGCTGAAACAGAGGGGCTGAAACAGAGGGCGAGAAACAGAGAGGCTGAAACAGAGGGCGAGAAACAGAGGGGCTGAAATAGAGGGCGAGAAACAGAGGGGCTGAAACAGAGGGGCTGAAACAGAGGGCGAGAAACAGAGGGGCTGAAACAGAGGGCGAGAAACTGAGGGGCTGAAACAGAGGGCGAGAATCAGAGGGGCTGAAACAGAGGGCGAGAAACAGAGGGGCTGAATCAGAGGGGCTGAAACAGAGGGCGAGAAACAGAAAGGCTGAAACAGAGGGCGAGAAACAGAGGGGCTGAAACAGATGGTGCGAAACAGAGGGGATTAGACAGAGGGCGAGAAACAGAGGGGCTGAAACACAGGGGCTGATACAGAGGGGCTGAATCAGAGGGGCTGAAACAGAGAGCGCGAAAGAGAGGGACTGAAACAGAGGGGCTGAAACAGAGGGCGCGAAACAGAGGGACTGAAACAGAGGGCGAGAACCAGACGGGCAGAAACAGAGGGCGAGAAACAGAGGGGCTGAAACAGAGGGGCTGAAACAGAGAGCGCGAAACAGAGGGACTGAAACAGAGGGCGAGAAACAGAGGGGCTGAAACAGACGGCGAGAAACAGAGGGGCTGAAACAGAGGGCAAGAAACAGAGGGGCTGAAACTGAGTGGCTGAAACAGAAGGGCTGAAACAGAGGGGCTGAAACAGAGGGCGAGAAATAGAGGGGCTGAAACAGAGGGGCTGAAACAGAGGGGCTGAATCAGAGGGGCTGATTCACAGGGGCTGAAACAGAGGGGCTGAATCAGAGGGGCTGAAACAGAGGGCGCGAACCAGAGGGACTGAAACAGAGGGCGAGAACCAGACGGGCAGAAACAATGGGCGAGAAACAGAGGGGCTGAAACAGAGGGGCTGAAACAGAGAGCGCGAAACAGAGGGAGTGAAACAGAGGGCGAGAAACAGAGGGGCTGGAACAGAGGGGCTGAAATAGAGGTGCTGAAACAGAGGGGCTGAAACAGAGGGCGAGAAACAGAGGGGCTGAAACAGAGGGCGAGAAACAGAGGGCGAGAAACAGAGAGGCTGAAACAGAGGGGCTGAAACAGAGGGGCTGAAACAAAGCGGCTGATACAGAGGGTGAGAAACAGAGGGGCTGAAACAGAGGGCGAGAAACAGAGTCGCTGAAACATGGCGAGAAACAGAGGGGCTGAAACAGAGGGGCTGAAACAGAGGGGCTGAAACAGTGGGGCTGAAACAGAGGGGCTGAAACAGAGGGCAAGAAACAGAGGGGCTGAAACAGAGGGCGAGAAACAGAGGGGCTGAAACAGAGGGCGAGAAACAGAGGGGCTGAAACAGAGGGCGAGAAACAGAGGGGCTGAAACAGAGGGGCTGAAACAGAGGGCGAGAAACAGAGAGGCTGAAACAGAGGGCGACAAACAGAGTGGCTGAAACAGAGGGCAACAAACAGAGGGGCTGAAACAGAGGGCGAGAAACAGAGGAGCTGAAACAGAGGGCGAGAATCGGAGGGGCTGAAACAGAGGGCGAGAAACAGAGGGGCTGAAACAGAGGGCGAGAAACAGAGGGGCTAAAACAGAGGGGCTGAAACAGAGGGGCTGAAACAGAGGGCGAGAAACAAGGCCTGAAACAGAGCGCGAGAAACAGAGGGGCTGAAACAGAGGGCGAGAAACAGAGGGGCTGAATCAGAGGGGCTGAAACAGATGGCGAGAAACAGAGGGGCTGAAACAGAGGGCGAGAAACAGAGGGGCTGAAACAGAGGGCGAGAAAAAGAGGGTGAGAAACAGAGGGGCTGAAACAGAGGGCGAGAAACAGAGGGGCTGAAACAGAGGGGCTGAAACAGAGGGGCTGAATCAGATGGGCTGAAACAGAGGGGCTGAATCAGACGGGCTGAAACAGAGGGCGAGAAACAGAGGGGCTGAAACAGAGGGCGAGAGACAGAGGGGCAGAAAAAGAGGGCGAGAAACAGAGGGGCTGAAACAGAGGGGCTGAAACAGAGAGTGTGAATCAGAGGGGCTGAAACAGGGGGCGAGAAACAGAGGGGCTGAAACAGAGGGGCTGAATCGGAGGGGCTGAAACAGAGGGGCTGAAACAGAGGGGCTGAAACAGAGGGCGAGAAACAGAGGGGCTGTATCAGAGGGGCTGAATCAGAGGGGCCGAAACAGAGGGGCTGAAACAGTGGGCGAGAAACTAAGGGACTGAAACAGAGGGCGAGAAACAGAGTGCGAGAAACCCAGGGGCTGAAACAGAGGGGCTGAAACAGAGGGCGAGAAACAGAGAGGCTGAAACAGAGGGCGAGAAACAGAGGGGCTGAAATAGAGGGCGAGAAACAGAGGGGCTCAAACAGAGGGGCTTAAACAGAGGGCGAGAAACAGAGGGGCTGAATCAGAGGGGCTGAAAGAGAGGGGCTGAAACAGAGGGCGAGAAACAAAGGGGCTGAAACATCGGGCGAGAAACAGAGGGCCAGAAACAGAGGGGCTGAAACAGAGGGGCTGAAACTGACGGGCTGAAACAGAGGGCAAAAAATAGAGGGGCTGAATCAGAGGGGCTGCAACAGAGGGGCTGAATCAGAGGGGCTGACACAGAGTGCGAGGAAGAGAGGGGCTGAAACAGAGGGCGAGAAACAGATGGGCTGAAACAGAGGGCGAGAAACAGAGGGGCTGAAACAGAGGGCGCGAAACAGAGGGGCTGAAACAGAGGGGCTGAAACAGAGGGCGAGAAACAGAAAGGCTGAAACAGAGGGCGAGAAACAGAGGGGCTGAAACAGATGTTGAGAAACAGAGGGGATTCGACAGAGGGCGAGAAACAGAGGGGCTGAAACAGAGCGGCTGAAACAGACGGGCTGAAACAGAGAGCCTGAAACAGAGGGGCTGAAACAGAGGGTGAGAAACAGATGTGCTGAAACAGAGGGCGAGAAACAGAGGGGCTTAAACAGAGGGCGAGAAACAGAGGGGCTGAAACAGAGGTGCTGAAATAGAGGGCGAGAAACAGAGGGGCTGAAACAGAGGGGCTGAAACAGAGGGCGAGAAACAGAGGGGCTGAATCAGAGGGGCTGAATCAGAGGGGCTGAAAGAGAGGGGCTGAAACAGAGGGCGAGAAACAGAGGGCCAGAAACAGAGGGGCTGAAACAGAGGGGCTGAAACAGACGGGCTGAAACAGAGAGCCTGAAACAGAGGGCGAGAAACAGAGGGGCTGAAACAGAGGGCGAAAAACAGAGGGGCTGAAACAGAGGGCGAGAAACAGAGGGCCAGAAACAGAGGGGCTGAAACAGAGGGGCTGAAACAGACGGGCTGAAACAGAGAGCCTGAAACAGAGGGCGAGAAACAGAGGGGCTGAAACAGAGGGCGAAAAACAGAGGGGCTGAAACCGAGGGCGAGAAACAGAGGGGATGAAACAGAGGGGCTGAAACAGAGGGCGAGAAACAGAGGGGCTGAATCAGAGGGGCTGAAACAGAGGGGCTGAATCAGAGGGGCTGAAACAGAGGGCGAGAAACAGAGGGGCTGAAACAGAGGGCGAGAAACAGAGGGGCTGAAACAGAGGGGCTGAAACAGAGTGGCTGATAAAGAGGGCGAGAAACAGAGAGTTTGAAACAGAGGGCGAGAAACAGAGGGGCTGAAACAGAGGGCGAGAAACAGAGGGGCTGAAACAGAGGGCGAGAAACAGAGGGGCTGAAACAGAGGGTCTGAAACAGATGGGCTGAAACAGAGGGCAAAAAATAGAGGGGCTGAAACAGAGGGGCTTAAACAGAGGGGGTGAATCAGAGGGGCTGAAACAGAGGGGCTGAATCAGAGGGGCTGAAACAGAGGGCGAGAAACAGAGGGGCTGAAACAGAGGGCGAGAAACAGAGGGGCTGAAACAGAGGGGCTGAAACAGAGTGGCTGATACAGAGGGCGAGAAACAGAGAGGTTGAAACAGAGGGCGAGAAACAGAGGGGCTGAAACAGAGGGCGAGAAACAGAAGGGCTGAAACAGAGGGCGAGAAACAGAGGGGCTGAAACAGAGGGGCTGAAACAGACGGGCTGAAACAGAGGGCAAAAAATAGAGGGGCTGAAACAGAGGGCGAGAAACAGGGGGTGAGAAACAGAGGGCGAGAAACAGAGGGGCTGAAACAAAGGGCAAAAAACAGAGGGGCTGAAACAGAGGGCGAGAAACAGAGGGTGAGAAACAGAGGGCGAGAAACAGATGGGATGAAACAGAGGGGCTGAAACAGAGGGGCTGAAATAGAGGGGCTGAAACAGAGGGGCTGAATCAGAGGGGCTGCAACAGAGGGGCTGAATCAGAGGGGCTGACACAGAGTGCGAGGAAGAGAGGGGCTGAAACAGAGGGCGAGAAACAGATGGGCTGAAACAGAGGGCGAGAAACAGAGGGGCTGAAACAGAGGGCGCGAAACAGAGGGGCTGAAACAGAGGGGCTGAAACAGAGGGCGAGAAACAGAAAGGCTGAAACAGAGGGCGAGAAACAGAGGGGCTGAAACAGATGTTGAGAAACAGAGGGGATTCGACAGAGGGCGAGAAACAGAGGGGCTGAAACAGAGCGGCTGAAACAGACGGGCTGAAACAGAGAGCCTGAAACAGAGGGGCTGAAACAGAGGGTGAGAAACAGATGTGCTGAAACAGAGGGCGAGAAACAGAGGGGCTTAAACAGAGGGCGAGAAACAGAGGGGCTGAAACAGAGGTGCTGAAATAGAGGGCGAGAAACAGAGGGGCTGAAACAGAGGGGCTGAAACAGAGGGCGAGAAACAGAGGGGCTGAATCAGAGGGGCTGAATCAGAGGGGCTGAAAGAGAGGGGCTGAAACAGAGGGCGAGAAACAGAGGGCCAGAAACAGAGGGGCTGAAACAGAGGGGCTGAAACAGACGGGCTGAAACAGAGAGCCTGAAACAGAGGGCGAGAAACAGAGGGGCTGAAACAGAGGGCGAAAAACAGAGGGGCTGAAACAGAGGGCGAGAAACAGAGGGCCAGAAACAGAGGGGCTGAAACAGAGGGGCTGAAACAGACGGGCTGAAACAGAGAGCCTGAAACAGAGGGCGAGAAACAGAGGGGCTGAAACAGAGGGCGAAAAACAGAGGGGCTGAAACCGAGGGCGAGAAACAGAGGGGATGAAACAGAGGGGCTGAAACAGAGGGCGAGAAACAGAGGGGCTGAATCAGAGGGGCTGAAACAGAGGGGCTGAATCAGAGGGGCTGAAACAGAGGGCGAGAAACAGAGGGGCTGAAACAGAGGGCGAGAAACAGAGGGGCTGAAACAGAGGGGCTGAAACAGAGTGGCTGATAAAGAGGGCGAGAAACAGAGAGTTTGAAACAGAGGGCGAGAAACAGAGGGGCTGAAACAGAGGGCGAGAAACAGAGGGGCTGAAACAGAGGGCGAGAAACAGAGGGGCTGAAACAGAGGGTCTGAAACAGATGGGCTGAAACAGAGGGCAAAAAATAGAGGGGCTGAAACAGAGGGGCTTAAACAGAGGGGGTGAATCAGAGGGGCTGAAACAGAGGGGCTGAATCAGAGGGGCTGAAACAGAGGGCGAGAAACAGAGGGGCTGAAACAGAGGGCGAGAAACAGAGGGGCTGAAACAGAGGGGCTGAAACAGAGTGGCTGATACAGAGGGCGAGAAACAGAGAGGTTGAAACAGAGGGCGAGAAACAGAGGGGCTGAAACAGAGGGCGAGAAACAGAAGGGCTGAAACAGAGGGCGAGAAACAGAGGGGCTGAAACAGAGGGGCTGAAACAGACGGGCTGAAACAGAGGGCAAAAAATAGAGGGGCTGAAACAGAGGGCGAGAAACAGGGGGTGAGAAACAGAGGGCGAGAAACAGAGGGGCTGAAACAAAGGGCAAAAAACAGAGGGGCTGAAACAGAGGGCGAGAAACAGAGGGTGAGAAACAGAGGGCGAGAAACAGATGGGATGAAACAGAGGGGCTGAAACAGAGGGGCTGAAATAGAGGGGCTGAAACAGAGGGGCTGAATCAGAGGGGCTGCAACAGAGGGGCTGAATCAGAGGGGCTGACACAGAGTGCGAGGAAGAGAGGGGCTGAAACAGAGGGCGAGAAACAGATGGGCTGAAACAGAGGGCGAGAAACAGAGGGGCTGAAACAGAGGGCGCGAAACAGAGGGGCTGAAACAGAGGGGCTGAAACAGAGGGCGAGAAACAGAAAGGCTGAAACAGAGGGCGAGAAACAGAGGGGCTGAAACAGATGTTGAGAAACAGAGGGGATTCGACAGAGGGCGAGAAACAGAGGGGCTGAAACAGAGCGGCTGAAACAGACGGGCTGAAACAGAGAGCCTGAAACAGAGGGGCTGAAACAGAGGGTGAGAAACAGATGTGCTGAAACAGAGGGCGAGAAACAGAGGGGCTTAAACAGAGGGCGAGAAACAGAGGGGCTGAAACAGAGGTGCTGAAATAGAGGGCGAGAAACAGAGGGGCTGAAACAGAGGGGCTGAAACAGAGGGCGAGAAACAGAGGGGCTGAATCAGAGGGGCTGAATCAGAGGGGCTGAAAGAGAGGGGCTGAAACAGAGGGCGAGAAACAGAGGGCCAGAAACAGAGGGGCTGAAACAGAGGGGCTGAAACAGACGGGCTGAAACAGAGAGCCTGAAACAGAGGGCGAGAAACAGAGGGGCTGAAACAGAGGGCGAAAAACAGAGGGGCTGAAACAGAGGGCGAGAAACAGAGGGCCAGAAACAGAGGGGCTGAAACAGAGGGGCTGAAACAGACGGGCTGAAACAGAGAGCCTGAAACAGAGGGCGAGAAACAGAGGGGCTGAAACAGAGGGCGAAAAACAGAGGGGCTGAAACCGAGGGCGAGAAACAGAGGGGATGAAACAGAGGGGCTGAAACAGAGGGCGAGAAACAGAGGGGCTGAATCAGAGGGGCTGAAACAGAGGGGCTGAATCAGAGGGGCTGAAACAGAGGGCGAGAAACAGAGGGGCTGAAACAGAGGGCGAGAAACAGAGGGGCTGAAACAGAGGGGCTGAAACAGAGTGGCTGATAAAGAGGGCGAGAAACAGAGAGTTTGAAACAGAGGGCGAGAAACAGAGGGGCTGAAACAGAGGGCGAGAAACAGAGGGGCTGAAACAGAGGGCGAGAAACAGAGGGGCTGAAACAGAGGGTCTGAAACAGATGGGCTGAAACAGAGGGCAAAAAATAGAGGGGCTGAAACAGAGGGGCTTAAACAGAGGGGGTGAATCAGAGGGGCTGAAACAGAGGGGCTGAATCAGAGGGGCTGAAACAGAGGGCGAGAAACAGAGGGGCTGAAACAGAGGGCGAGAAACAGAGGGGCTGAAACAGAGGGGCTGAAACAGAGTGGCTGATACAGAGGGCGAGAAACAGAGAGGTTGAAACAGAGGGCGAGAAACAGAGGGGCTGAAACAGAGGGCGAGAAACAGAAGGGCTGAAACAGAGGGCGAGAAACAGAGGGGCTGAAACAGAGGGGCTGAAACAGACGGGCTGAAACAGAGGGCAAAAAATAGAGGGGCTGAAACAGAGGGCGAGAAACAGGGGGTGAGAAACAGAGGGCGAGAAACAGAGGGGCTGAAACAAAGGGCAAAAAACAGAGGGGCTGAAACAGAGGGCGAGAAACAGAGGGTGAGAAACAGAGGGCGAGAAACAGATGGGATGAAACAGAGGGGCTGAAACAGAGGGGCTGAAATAGAGGGGCTGAAACAGAGGGGCTGAATCAGAGGGGCTGCAACAGAGGGGCTGAATCAGAGGGGCTGACACAGAGTGCGAGAAAGAGAGGTGCTGAAACAGAGGGCGAGAAACAGATGGGCTGAAACAGAGGGCGAGAAACAGAGGGGCTGAAACAGAGGGCGCGAAACAGAGGGGCTGAAACAGAGGGGCTGAAACAGAGGGGCTG
The DNA here is from genome assembly GCF_047496795.1 of Chiloscyllium punctatum. Lineage (NCBI taxonomy): Eukaryota > Metazoa > Chordata > Chondrichthyes > Orectolobiformes > Hemiscylliidae > Chiloscyllium > Chiloscyllium punctatum. Next base: position 383,465 of record NC_092763.1, on the reverse strand, counting down.
AAACAGAGGGCGAGAAACTGAGGGGCTGAAACAGAGGGCGAGAATCAGAGGGGCTGAAACAGAGGGCGAGAAACAGAGGGGCTGAATCAGAGGGGCTGAAACAGAGGGCGAGAAACAGAAAGGCTGAAACAGAGGGCGAGAAACAGAGTGGCTGAAACAGATGGTGAGAAACAGAGGGGATTAGACAGAGGGCGAGAAACAGAGGGGCTGAAACACAGGGGCTGATACAGAGGGGCTGAATCAGAGGGGCTGAAACAGAGAGCGCGAAAGAGAGGCACTGAAACAGAGGGGCTGAAACAGAGGGCGCGAAACAGAGGGACTGAAACAGAGGGCGAGAACCAGACGGGCAGAAACAGAGGGCGAGAAACAGAGGGGCTGAAACAGAGGGGCTGAAACAGAGAGCGCGAAACAGAGGGACTGAAACAGAGGGCGAGAAACAGAGGGGCTGAAACAGACGGCGAGAAACAGAGGGGCTGAAACAGAGGGCAAGAAACAGAGGGGCTGAAACTGAGTGGCTGAAACAGAAGGGCTGAAACAGAGGGGCTGAAACAGAGGGCGAGAAATAGAGGGGCTGAAACAGAGGGGCTGAAACAGAGGGACTGAATCAGAGGGGCTGATTCACAGGGGCTGAAACAGAGGGGCTGAATCAGAGGGGCTGAAACAGAGGGCGCGAAACAGAGGGACTGAAACAGAGGGCGAGAACCAGAAGGGCAGAAACAATGGGCGAGAAACAGAGGGGCTGAAACAGAGAGCGCGAAACAGAGGGACTGAAACAGAGGGCGAGAAACAGAGGGGCTGGATCAGAGGGGCTGAAATAGAGGTGCTGAAACAGAGGGGCTGAAACAGAGGGCGAGAAACAGAGGGGCTGAAACAGAGGGCGATAAACAGAGGGCGAGAAACAGAGAGGCTGAAACAGAGGGGCTGAAACAGAGGGGCTGAAACAAAGCGGCTGATACAGAGGGTGAGAAACAGAGGGGCTGAAACAGAGGGCGAGAAACAGAGTCGCTGAAACATGGCGAGAAACAGAGGGACTGAAACAGAGGGGCTGAAACAGAGGGGCTGAAACAGTGGGGCTGAAACAGAGGGGCTGAAACAGAGGGCAAGAAACAGAGGGGCTGAAACAGAGGGCGAGAAACAGAGGGGCTGAAACAGAGGGCGAGAAACAGAGGGGCTGAAACAGAGGGCGAGAAACAGAGGGGCTGAAACAGAGGGGCTGAAACAGAGGGCGAGAAACAGAGAGGCTGAAACAGATGGCGAGAAACAGAGTGGCTGAAACAGAGGGCAACAAACAGAGGGGCTGAAACAGAGGGCGAGAAACAGAGGGGCAGAAACAGAGGGGCTGAAACAGAGGGGCTGAAACAGAGGGCGAGAAACAGAGGGGCTGAAACAGAGGGCGAGAAACAGAGGGGCTGAAACAGAGGGCGAGAAACAGAGGGCGAGAAACAGAGGGGCTGAAACAGACGGCGAGAAACAGAGGGGCTGAAACAGAGGGGCTGAAACATAGGGGCTGAAACAGAGGGCGAGAAACAGAGGGGCTGAAACAGAGGGGCTGAAACAGAGGAGCTGAAACAGAGGGGATGAAACAGAGGGCGAGAAACAGAGTGGCTGAAACAGAGGGGCTGAAACAGAGGAGCTGAAACAGAGGGCGAGAAACAGAGAGGCTGAAACAGAGGGCGAGAAACAGACGGGCTGAAACAGAGGGCGAGAAACAGAGGGGCTGAAACAGAGGGGCTGAAACAGTGGGGCTGAAACGGAGGGCAAGAAACAGAGGGGCTGAAACAGAGGGGCTGAAACAGAGGAGCTGAAACAGAGGGCGAGAAACAGAGAGGCTGAAACAGAGGGCGAGAAACAGAGTGGCTGAAACAGAGGGCAAGAAACAGAGGGGCTGAAACAGAGGGCGAGAAACAGAGGGGCTGAAACAGACGGCGAGAAAAAGAGGGTGAGAAACAGAGGGGCTGAAACAGAGGGCGAGAAACAGAGGGGCTGAAACAGAGGGGCTGAAACAGAGGGGCTTAATCAGAGGGGCTGAAACAGAGGGGCTGAATCAGACGGGCTGAAACAGAGGGCGAGAAACAGAGGGGCTGAAACAGAGGGCGAGAGACAGAGGGGCAGAAAAAGAGGGCGAGAAACAGAGGGGCTGAAACAGAGGGGCTGAAACAGAGAGTGTGAATCAGAGGGGCTGAAACAGAGGGGCTGATTCGGAGGGGCTGAAACAGAGGGGCTGAAACAGAGGGGCTGAAACAGAGGGCGAGAAACAGAGGGGCTGAATCAGAGGGGCTGAATCAGAGGGGCCGAAACAGAGGGGCTGAAACAGTGGGCGAGAAACAGAGGGGCTGAAACAGCGGGCGAGAAACAGAGTGCGAGAAACCCAGGGGCTGAAACAGAGGGGCTGAAACAGAGGGCGATAAACAGAGAGGCTGAAACAGAGGGCGAGAAACAGAGGGGCTGAAATAGAGGGCGAGAAACAGAGGGGCTGAAACAGAGGGGCTGAAACAGAGGGCGAGAAACAGAGGGGCTGAATCAGAGTGGCTGAAAGAGAGGGGCTGAAACAGAGGGCGAGAAACAAAGGGGCTGAAACAGCGGGCGAGAAACAGAGGGCCAGAAACAGAGGGGCTGAAACAGAGGGGCTGAAACTGACGGGCTGAAACAGAGAGCCTGAAACAGAGGGCGAGAAACAGAGGGGCTGAAACAGAGGGCGAAAAACAGAGAGGCTGAAACAGAGGGCGAGAAACAGAGGGGATGAAACAGAGCGGCTGAAACAGAGGGCGAGAAACAGAGGGGCTGAATCAGAGGGGCTGAAACAGAGGGGCTGAATCAGAGGGGCTGAAACAGAGGGCGAGAAACAGAGGGGCTGAAACAGAGGGCGAGAAACAGAGGGGCTGAAACAGAGGGGCTGAAACAGAGTGGCTGATACAGAGGGCGAGAAACAGAGAGGTTGAAACAGAGGGCGAGAAACAGAGGGGCTGAAACAGAGGGCGAGAAACAGAGGGGCTGAAACAGAGGGCGAGAAACAGAGGGGCTGAAACAGAGGGGCTAAAACAGATGGGCTGAAACAGAGGGCAAAAAATAGAGGGGCTGAAACAGAGGGGCTTAAACAGAGGGGGTGAATCAGAGGGGCTGAAACAGAGGGGCTGAATCAGAGGGGCTGAAACAGAGGGCGAGAAACAGAGGGGCTGAAACAGAGGGCGAGAAACAGAGGGGCTGAAACAGAGGGGCTGAAACAGAGTGGCTGATACAGAGGGCGAGAAACAGAGAGGTTGAAACAGAGGGCGAGAAACAGAGGGGCTGAAACAGAGGGCTAGAAACAGAGGGGCTGAAACAGAGGGCGAGAAACAGAGGGGCTGAAACAGAGGGGCTGAAACAGACGGGCTGAAACAGAGGGCAAAAAATAGAGGGGCTGAAACAGAGGGCGAGAAACAGGGGGTGAGAAACAGAGGGCGAGAAACAGAGGGGCTGAAACAGAGGGCAAAAAACAGAGGGGCTGAAACAGAGGGCGAGAAACAGAGGGTGAGAAACAGAGGGCGAGAAACAGATGGGATGAAACAGAGGGGCTGAAACAGAGGGGCTGAAATAGAGGGGCTGAAACAGAGGGGCTGAATCAGAGGGGCTGCAACAGAGGGGCTGAATCAGAGGGGCTGACACAGAGTGCGAGAAAGAGAGGGGCTGAAACAGAGGGCGAGAAACAGATGGGCTGAAACAGAGGGCGAGAAACAGAGGGGCTGAAACAGAGGGCGCGAAACAGAGGGGCTGAAACAGAGGGGCTGAAACAGAGGGCGAGAAACAGAAAGGCTGAAACAGAGGGCGAGAAACAGAGGGGCTGAAACAGATGGTGAGAAACAGAGGGGATTCGACAGAGGGCGAGAAACAGAGGGGCTGAAACAGAGCGGCTGAAACAGACGGGCTGAAACAGAGAGCCTGAAACAGAGGGGCTGAAACAGAGGGTGAGAAACAGATGTGCTGAAACAGAGGGCGAGAAACAGAGGGGCTTAAACAGAGGGCGAGAAACAGAGGGGCTGAAACAGAGGGGTAGAAACAGAGGGCGAGAAACAGAGGGGCTGAAACAGAGGGCGAGAAACAGAGGGGCTGAAATAGAGGGCGAGAAACAGAGGGGCTGAAACAGAGGGGCTGAAACAGAGGGCGAGAAACAGAGGGGCTGAAACAGCGGGCGAGAAACAGAGGGCCAGAAACAGAGGGGCTGAAACAGAGGGGCTGAAACAGACGGGCTGAAACAGAGGGCGAGAAACAAAGGGGCTGAAACAGCGGGCGAGAAACAGAGGGCCAGAAACAGAGGGGCTGAAACAGAGGGGCTGAAACAGACGGGCTGAAACAGAGAGCCTGAAACAGAGGGCGAGAAACAGAGGGGCTGAAACAGAGGGCGAAAAACAGAGGGGCTGAAACAGAGGGCGAGAAACAGAGGGGATGAAACAGAGGGGCTGAAACAGAGGGCGAGAAACAGAGGGGCTGAATCAGAGGGGCTGAAACAGAGGGGCTGAATCAGAGGGGCTGAAACAGAGGGCGAGAAACAGAGGGGCTGAAACAGAGGGCGAGAAACAGAGGGGCTGAAACAGATTGTGAGAAACAGAGGGGATTAGACAGAGGGCGAGAAACAGAGGGGCTGAAACACAGGGGCTGATACAGAGGGGCTGAATCAGAGGGGCTGAAACAGAGAGCGCGAAAGAGAGGGACTGAAACAGAGGGGCTGAAACAGAGGGCGCGAAACAGAGGGACTGAAACAGAGGGCGAGAACCAGACAGGCAGAAACAGAGGGCGAGAAACAGAGGGGCTGAAACAGAGGGGCTGAAACAGAGAGCGCGAAACAGAGGGACTGAAACAGAGGGCGAGAAACAGAGGGGCTGAAACAGACGGCGAGAAACAGAGGGGCTGAAACAGAGGGCAAGAAACAGAGGGGCTGAAACTGAGTGGCTGAAACAGAAGGGCTGAAACAGAGGGGCTGAAACAGAGGGCGAGAAATAGAGGGGCTGAAACAGAGGGGCTGAAACAGAGGGGCTGAATCAGAGGGGCTGATTCACAGGGGCTGAAACAGAGGGGCTGAATCAGAGGGGCTGAAACAGAGGGCGCGAAACAGAGGGACTGAAACAGAGGGCGAGAACCAGACGGGCAGAAACAATGGGCGAGAAACAGAGGGGCTGAAACAGAGGGGCTGAAACAGAGAGCGCGAAACAGAGGGACTGAAACAGAGGGCGAGAAACAGAGGGGCTGGAACAGAGGGGCTGAAATAGAGGTGCTGAAACAGAGGGGCTGAAACAGAGGGCGAGAAACAGAGGGGCTGAAACAGAGGGCGAGAAACAGAGGGCGAGAAACAGAGAGGCTGAAACAGAGGGGCTGAAACAGAGGGGCTGAAACAAAGCGGCTGATACAGAGGGTGAGAAACAGAGGGGCTGAAACAGAGGGCGAGAAACAGAGTCGCTGAAACATGGCGAGAAACAGAGGGGCTGAAACAGAGGGGCTGAAACAGAGGGGCTGAAACAGTGGGGCTGAAACAGAGGGGCTGAAACAGAGGGCAAGAAACAGAGGGGCTGAAACAGAGGGCGAGAAACAGAGGGGCTGAAACAGAGGGCGAGAAACAGAGGGGCTGAAACAGAGGGCGAGAAACAGAGGGGCTGAAACAGAGGGGCTGAAACAGAGGGCGAGAAACAGAGAGGCTGAAACACAGGGCGAGAAACAGAGTGGCTGAAACAGAGGGCAACAAACAGAGGGGCTGAAACAGAGGGCGAGAAACAGAGGGGCTGAAACAGAGGGCGAGAAACAGGGGCAGAAACAGAGGGCGAGAATCGGAGGGGCTGAAACAGAGGGCGAGAAACAGAGGGGCTGAAACAGAGGGCGTGAAACAGAGGGCGAGAAACAGAGGGGCTGAAACAGACGGCGAGAAACAGAGGGGCTGAAACAGAGGGGCTGAAACATAGGGGCTGAAACACAGGGCGAGAAACAGAGGGGCTGAAACAGAGGGGCTGAAACAGAGGAGCTGAAACAGAGGGCGAGAAACAGAGGGCGAGAAACAGAGGGGCTGAAACAGAGGGGCTGAAACAGAGGAGCTGAAACAGAGGGCGAGAAACAGAGAGGCTGAAACAGAGGGCGAGAAACAGACGGGCTGAAACAGAGGGCGAGAAACAGAGGGGCTGAAACAGAGGGGCTGAAACAGTGGGGCTGAAACGGAGGGCAAGAAACAGAGGGGCTGAAACAGAGGGGCTGAAACAGAGGAGCTGAAACAGAGGGCGAGAAACAGAGAGGCTGAAACAGAGGGCAAGAAACAGAGGGGCTGAAACAGAGGGCGAGAAACAGAGGGGCTGAAACAGAGGGGCTGAAACAGAGGGGCTGAAACAGAGGGGCTGAAACAGAGGGCGAGAAATAGAGGGGCTAAAACAGAGGGGCTGAAACAGAGGGGCTGAAACAGAGGGCGAGAAACAAGGCCTGAAACAGAGGGCGAGAAACAGAGGGGCTGAAACAGAGGGCGAGAAACAGAGGGGCTGAATCAGAGGGGCTGAAACAGATGGCGAGAAACAGAGGGGCTGAAACAGAGGGCGAGAAACAGAGGGGCTGAAACAGAGGGCGAGAAAAAGAGGGTGAGAAACAGAGGGGCTGAAACAGAGGGCGAGAAACAGAGGGGCTGAAACAGAGGGGCTGAAACAGAGGGGCTGAATCAGAGGGGCTGAAACAGAGGGGCTGAATCAGACGGGCTGAAACAGAGGGCGAGAAACAGAGGGGCTGAAACAGAGGGCGAGAGACAGAGGGGCAGAAAAAGAGGGCGAGAAACAGAGGGGCTGAAACAGAGAGTGTGAATCAGAGGGGCTGAAACAGAGGGCGAGAAACAGAGGGGCTGAAACAGAGGGGCTGAATCGGAGGGGCTGAAACAGAGGGGCTGAAACAGAGGGGCTGAAACAGAGGGCGAGAAACAGAGGGGCTGAATCAGAGGGGCTGAATCAGAGGGGCCGAAACAGAGGGGCTGAAACAGTGGGCGAGAAACTAAGGGACTGAAACAGCGGGCGAGAAACAGAGTGCGAGAAACAGAGGGGCTGAAACAGAGGGGCTGAAACAGAGGGCGAGAAACAGAGAGGCTGAAACAGAGGGCGAGAAACAGAGGGGCTGAAATAGAGGGCGAGAAACAGAGGGGCTGAATCAGAGGGGCTGAAACAGAGGGCGAGAAACAGAAAGGCTGAAACAGAGGGCGAGAAACAGAGGGGCTGAAACAGATGGTGAGAAACAGAGGGGATTAGACAGAGGGCGAGAAACAGAGGGGCTGAAACACAGGGGCTGATACAGAGGGGCTGAATCAGAGGGGCTGAAACAGAGAGCGCGAAAGAGAGGGACTGAAACAGAGGGGCTGAAACAGAGGGCGCGAAACAGAGGGACTGAAACAGAGGGCGAGAACCAGACGGGCAGAAACAGAGGGCGAGAAACAGAGGGGCTGAAACAGAGGGGCTGAAACAGAGAGCGCGAAACAGAGGGACTGAAACAGAGGGCGAGAAACAGAGGGGCTGAAACAGACGGCGAGAAACAGAGGGGCTGAAACAGAGGGCAAGAAACAGAGGGGCTGAAACTGAGTGGCTGAAACAGAAGGGCTGAAACAGAGGGGCTGAAACAGAGGGTGAGAAATAGAGGGGCTGAAACAGAGGGGCTGAAACAGAGGGGCTGAATCAGAGGGGCTGATTCACAGGGGCTGAAACAGAGGGGCTGAATCAGAGGGGCTGAAACAGAGGGCGCGAAACAGAGGGACTGAAACAGAGGGCGAGAACCAGACGGGCAGAAACAATGGGCGAGAAACAGAGGGGCTGAAACAGAGGGGCTGAAACAGAGAGCGCGAAACAGAGGGACTGAAACAGAGGGCGAGAAACAGAGGGGCTGGAACAGAGGTGCTGAAATAGAGGTGCTGAAACAGAGGGGCTGAAACAGAGGGCGAGAAACAGAGGGGCTGAAACAGAGGGCGAGAAACAGAGGGCGAGAAACAGAGAGGCTGAAACAGAGGGGCTGAAACAGAGGGGCTGAAACAAAGCGGCTGATACAGAGGGTGAGAAACAGAGGGGCTGAAACAGAGGGCGAGAAACAGAGTCGCTGAAACATGGCGAGAAACAGAGGGGCTGAAACAGAGGGGCTGAAACAGAGGGGCTGAAACAGTGGGGCTGAAACAGAGGGGCTGAAACAGAGGGCAAGAAACAGAGTGGCTGAAACAGAGGGCGAGAAACAGAGGGGCTGAAACAGAGGGCGAGAAACAGAGGGGCTGAAACAGAGGGCGAGAAACAGAGGGGCTGAAACAGAGGGGCTGAAACAGAGGGCGAGAAACAGAGAGGCTGAAACAGAGGGCGAGAAACAGAGTGGCTGAAACAGAGGGCAACAAACAGAGGGGCTGAAACAGAGGGCGAGAAACAGAGGAGCTGAAACAGAGGGCGAGAAACAGAGGGGCAGAAACAGAGGGCGAGAATCGGAGGGGCTGAAACAGAGGGCGAGAATCAGAGGGGCTGAAACAGAGGGCGAGAAACAGAGGGGCTGAAACAGAGGGCGAGAAACAGAGGGCGAGAAACAGAGGGGCTGAAACAGACGGCGAGAAACAGAGGGGCTGAAACAGAGGGGCTGAAACATAGGGGCTGAAACAGAGGGCGAGAAACAGAGGGGCTGAAACAGAGGGGATGAAACAGAGGAGCTGAAACAGAGGGCGCGAAACAGAGGGCGAGAAACAGAGGGGCTGAAACAGAGGGGCTGAAACAGAGGAGCTGAAACAGAGGGCGAGAAACAGAGAGGCTGAAACAGAGGGCAAGAAACAGAGGGGCTGAAACAGAGGGCGAGAAACAGAGGGGCTGAAACAGAGGGGCTGAAACAGAGGGGCTGAAACAGAGGGGCTGAAACAGAGGGCGAGAAATAGAGGGGCTGAAACAGAGGGCGAGAAACAGAGGGGCTGAAACAGAGGGCGAGAAACAGAGGGGCTAAAACAGAGCGGCTGAAACAGAGGGGCTGAAACAGAGGGCGAGAAACAAGGCCTGAAACAGAGGGCGAGAAACAGAGGGGCTGAAACAGAGGGCGAGAAACAGAGGGGCTGAATCAGAGGGGCTGAAACAGATGGCGAGAAACAGAGGGGCTGAAACAGAGGGCGAGAAACAGAGGGGCAGAAACAGAGGGCGAGAAACAGAGGGGCTAAAACAGAGGGGCTGAAACAGAGGGGCTGAAACAGAGGGCGAGAAACAAGGCCTGAAACAGAGGGCGAGAAACAGAGGGGCTGAAACAGAGGGCGAGAAACAGAGGGGCTGAATCAGAGGGGCTGAAACAGATGGCGAGAAACAGAGGGGCTGAAACAGAGGGCGAGAAACAGAGGGGCTGAAACAGAGGGCGAGAAAAAGAGGGTGAGAAACAGAGGGGTTGAAACAGAGGGCGAGAAACAGAGGGGCTGAAACAGAGGGGCTGAAACAGAGGGGCTGAATCAGAGGGGCTGAAACAGAGGGGCTGAATCAGACGGGCTGAAACAGAGGGCGAGAAACAGAGGGGCTGAAACAGAGGGCGAGAGACAGAGGGGCAGAAAAAGAGGGCGAGAAACAGAGGGGCTGAAACAGAGGGGCTGAAACAGAGAGTGTGAATCAGAGGGGCTGAAACAGAGGGCGAGAAACAGAGGGGTTGAAACAGAGGGCGAGAAACAGAGGGGCTGAAACAGAGGGGCTGAAACAGAGGGGCTGAAACAGAGGGGCTGAAACAGAGGGCGAGAAATAGAGGGGCTGAAACAGAGGGCGAGAAACAGAGGGGCTGAAACAGAGGGCGAGAAACAGAGGGGCTAAAACAGAGGGGCTGAAACAGAGGGGCTGAAACAGAGGGCGAGAAACAAGGCCTGAAACAGAGGGTGAGAAACAGAGGGGCTGAAACAGAGGGCGAGAAACAGAGGGGCTGAATCAGAGGGGCTGAAACAGATGGCGAGAAACAGAGGGGCTGAAACAGAGGGCGAGAAACAGAGGGGCTGAAACAGAGGGCGAGAAAAAGAGGGTGAGAAACAGAGGGGCTGAAACAGAGGGCGAGAAACAGAGGGGCTGAAACAGAGGGGCTGAAACTGAGGGGCTGAATCAGAGGGGCTGAAACAGAGGGGCTGAATCAGACGGGCTGAAACAGAGGGCGAGAAACAGAGGGGCTGAAACAGAGGGCGAGAGACAGAGGGGCAGAAAAAGAGGGCGAGAAACAGAGGGGCTGAAACAGAGGGGCTGAAACAGAGAGTGTGAATCAGAGGGGCTGAAACAGAGGGCGAGAAACAGAGGGGCTGAAACAGAGGGGCTGAATCGGAGGGGCTGAAACAGAGGGGCTGAAACAGAGGGGCTGAAACAGAGGGCGAGAAACAGAGGGGCTGAATCAGAGGGGCTGAATCAGAGGGGCCGAAACAGAGGGGCTGAAACAGTGGGCGAGAAACTAAGGGACTGAAACAGCGGGCGAGAAACAGAGTGCGAGAAACAGAGGGGCTGAAACAGAGGGGCTGAAACAGAGGGCGAGAAACAGAGAGGCTGAAACAGAGGGCGAGAAACAGAGGGGCTGAAATAGAGGGCGAGAAACAGAGGGGCTGAAACAGAGGGGCTGAAACAGAGGGCGAGAAACAGAGGGGCTGAAACAGAGGGCGAGAAACTGAGGGGCTGAAACAGAGGGCGAGAATCAGAGGGGCTGAAACAGAGGGCGAGAAACAGAGGGGCTGAATCAGAGGGGCTGAAACAGAGGGCGAGAAACAGAAAGGCTGAAACAGAGGGCGAGAAACAGAGGGGCTGAAACAGATGGTGAGAAACAGAGGGGATTAGACAGAGGGCGAGAAACAGAGGGGCTGAAACACAGGGGCTGATACAGAGGGGATGAATCAGAGGGGCTGAAACAGAGAGCGCGAAAGAGAGGGACTGAAACAGAGGGGCTGAAACAGAGGGCGCGAAACAGAGGGACTGAAACAGAGGGCGAGAACCAGACGGGCAGAAACAGAGGGCGAGAAACAGAGGGGCTGAAACAGAGGGGCTGAAACAGAGAGCGCGAAACAGAGGGACTGAAACAGAGGGCGAGAAACAGAGGGGCTGAAACAGACGGCGAGAAACAGAGGGGCTGAAACAGAGGGCAAGAAACAGAGGGGCTGAAACTGAGTGGCTGAAACAGAAGGGCTGAAACAGAGGGGCTGAAACAGAGGGCGAGAAATAGAGGGGCTGAAACAGAGGGGCTGAAACAGAGGGGCTGAATCAGAGGGGCTGATTCACAGGGGCTGAAACAGAGGGGCTGAATCAGAGGGGCTGAAACAGAGGGCGCGAAACAGAGGGACTGAAACAGAGGGCGAGAACCAGACGGGCAGAAACAATGGGCGAGAAACAGAGGGGCTGAAACAGAGGGGCTGAAACAGAGAGCGCGAAACAGAGGGACTGAAACAGAGGGCGAGAAACAGAGGGGCTGGAACAGAGGGGCTGAAATAGAGGTGCTGAAACAGAGGGGCTGAAACAGAGGGCGAGAAACAGAGGGGCTGAAACAGAGGGCGATAAACAGAGGGCGAGAAACAGAGAGGCTGAAACAGAGGGGCTGAAACAGAGGGGCTGAATCAGAGGGGCTGAAACAGATGGCGAGAAACAGAGGGGCTGAAACAGAGGGCGAGAAACAGAGGGGCTGAAACAGAGGGCGAGAAAAAGAGGGTGAGAAACAGAGGGGCTGAAACAGAGGGCGTGAAACAGAGGGGCTGAAACAGAGGGGCTGAAACAGAGGGGCTGAATCAGAGGGGCTGAAACAGAGGGGCTGAATCAGACGGGCTGAAACAGAGGGCGAGAAACAGAGGGGCTGAAACAGAGGGCGAGAGACAGAGGGGCAGAAAAAGAGGGCGAGAAACAGAGGGGCTGAAACAGAGGGGCTGAAACAGAGAGTGTGAATCAGAGGGGCTGAAACAGAGGGCGAGAAACAGAGGGGCTGAAACAGAGGGGCTGAATCGGAGGGGCTGAAACAGAGGGGCTGAAACAAGGGGCTGAAACAGATGGCGAGAAACAGAGGGGCTGAATCAGAGGGGCTGAAACAGTGGGCGAGAAACTAAGGGACTGAAACAGCGGGCGAGAAACAGAGGGGCTGAAACAGAGGGGCTGAAACAGAGGGCGAGAAACAGAGAGGCTGAAACAGAGGGCGAGAAACAGAGGGGCTGAAATAGAGGGCGAGAAACAGAGGGGCTGAAACAGAGGGCGAGAAACAGAGGGGCTGAAACAGAGGGCGAGAAACTGAGGGGCTGAAACAGAGGGCGAGAATCAGAGGGGCTGAAACAGAGGGCGAGAAACAGAGGGGCTGAATCAGAGGGGCTGAAACAGAGGGCGAGAAACAGAAAGGCTGAAACAGAGGGCGAGAAACAGAGGGGCTGAAACAGATGGTGAGAAACAGAGGGGATTAGACAGAGGGCGAGAAACAGAGGGGCTGAAACACAGGGGCTGATACAGAGGGGCTGAATCAGAGGGGCTGAAACAGAGAGCGCGAAAGAGAGGGACTGAAACAGAGGGGCTGAAACAGAGGGCGCGAAACAGAGGGACTGAAACAGAGGGCGAGAACCAGACGGGCAGAAACAGAGGGCGAGAAACAGAGGGGCTGAAACAGAGGGGCTGAAACAGAGAGCGCGAAACAGAGGGACTGAAACAGAGGGCGAGAAACAGAGGGGCTGGAACAGAGGGGCTGAAATAGAGGTGCTGAAACAGAGGGGCTGAAACAGAGGGCGAGAAACAGAGGGGCTGAAACAGAGGGCGAGAAACAGAGGGCGAGAAACAGAGAGGCTGAAACAGAGGGGCTGAAACAGAGGGGCTGAAACAAAGCGGCTGATACAGAGGGTGAGAAACAGAGGGGCTGAAACAGAGGGCGAGAAACAGAGTCGCTGAAACATGGCGAGAAACAGAGGGGCTGAAACAGAGGGGCTGAAACAGAGGGGCTGAAACAGTGGGGCTGAAACAGAGGGGCTGAAACAGAGGGCAAGAAACAGCGGGGCTGAAACAGAGGGCGAGAAACAGAGGGGCTGAAACAGAGGGCGAGAAACAGAGGGGCTGAAACAGAGGGCGAGAAACAGAGGGGCTGAAACAGAGGGGCTGAAACAGAGGGCGAGAAACAGAGAGGCTGAAACAGAGGGCGAGAAACAGAGTGGCTGAAACAGAGGGCAACAAACAGAGGGGCTGAAACAGAGGGCGAGAAACAGAGGAGCTGAAACAGAGGGCGAGAAACAGAGGGGCAGAAACAGAGGGCGAGAATCGGAGGGGCTGAAACAGAGGGCGAGAAACAGAGGGGCTGAAACAGAGGGCGAGAAACAGAGGGGCTGAAACAGAGAGCGATAAACAGAGGGGCTGAAACAGAGGGCGAGAAACAGAGGGCGAGAAACAGAGGGGCTGAAACAGACGGCGAGAAACAGAGGGGCTGAAACAGAGGGGCTGAAACATAGGGGCTGAAACAGAGGGCGAGAAACAGAGGGGCTGAAACAGAGGGGCTGAAACAGAGGAGCTGAAACAGAGGGGATGAAACAGAGGGCGAGAAACAGAGGGGCTGAAACAGAGGGGCTGAAACAGAGGAGCTGAAACAGAGGGCGAGAAACAGAGAGGCTGAAACAGAGGGCGAGAAACAGAGGGGCTGAAACAGAGGGCGAGAAACAGAGGGGCTGAAACAGAGGGGCTGAAACAGTGGGGCTGAAACGGAGGGCAAGAAACAGAGGGGCTGAAACAGAGGGGCTGAAACAGAGGAGCTGAAACAGAGGGCGAGAAACAGAGTGGCTGAAACAGAGGGCAAGAAACAGAGGGGCTGAAACAGAGGGCGAGAAACAGAGGGGCTGAAACAGAGGGGCTGAAACAGAGGGGCTGAAACAGAGGGGCTGAAACAGAGGGCGAGAAATAGAGGGGCTGAAACAGAGGGCGAGAAACAGAGGGGCTGAAACAGAGGGCGAGAAACAGAGGGGCTAAAACAGAGGGGCTGAAACAGAGGGGCTGAAAGAGAGCGCGAGAAACAAGGCCTGAAACAGAGGGCGAGAAACAGAGGGGCTTAAACAGAGGGCGAGAAACAGAGGGGCTGAATCAGAGGGGCTGAAACAGATGGCGAGAAACAGAGGGGCTGAAACAGAGGGCGAGAAACAGAGGGGCTGAAACAGAGGGCGAGAAACAGAGGGGCTAAAACAGAGGGGCTGAAACAGAGGGGCTGAAACAGAGGGCGAGAAACAAGGCCTGAAACAGAGGGCGAGAAACAGAGGGGCTGAAACAGAGGGCGAGAAACAGAGGGGCTGAATCAGAGGGGCTGAAACAGATGGCGAGAAACAGAGGGGCTGAAACAGAGGGCGAGAAACAGAGGGGCTGAAACAGAGGGCGAGAAAAAGAGGGTGAGAAACAGAGGGGCTGAAACAGAGGGCGAGAAACAGAGGGGCTGAAACAGAGGGGCTGAAACAGAGGGGCTGAATCAGAGGGGCTGAAACAGAGGGGCTGAATCAGACGGGCTGAAACAGAGGGCGAGAAACAGAGGGGCTGAAACAGAGGGCGACAGACAGAGGGGCAGAAAAAGAGGGCGAGAAACAGAGGGGCTGAAACAGAGGGGCTGAAACAGAGAGTGTGAATCAGAGGGGCTGAAACAGAGGGCGAGAAACAGAGGGGCTGAAACAGAGGGGCTGAATCGGAGGGGCTGAAACAGAGGGGCTGAAACAGAGGGGCTGAAACAGAGGGCGAGAAACAGAGGGGCTGAATCAGAGGGGCTGAATCAGAGGGGCCGAAACAGAGAGGCTGAAACAGAGGGCGAGAAACAGAGGGGCTGAAATAGAGGGCGAGAAACAGAGGGGCTGAAACAGAGGGGCTGAAACAGAGGGCGAGAAACAGAGGGGCTGAATCAGAGGGGCTGAAAGAGAGGGGCTGAAACAGGGCGAGAAACAAAGGGACTGAAACAGCGGGCGAGAAACAGAGTGCGAGAAACAGAGTGGCTGAAACAGAGGGGCCGAAACAGAGGGCGAGAAACAGAGAGGCTGAAACAGAGGGCGAGAAACAGAGGGGCTGAAATAGAGGGCGAGAAACAGAGGGGCTGAAACAGAGGGGCTGAAACAGAGGGCGAGAAACAGAGGGGCTGAATCAGAGGGGCTGAAAGAGAGGGGCTGAAACAGGGCGAGAAACAAAGGGACTGAAACAGCGGGCGAGAAACAGAGGGCCAGAAACAGAGGGGCTGAAACAGAGGGGCTGAAACTGACGGGCTGAAACAGAGAGCCTGAAACAGAGGGCGAGAAACAGAGGGGCTGAAACAGAGGGCGAAAAACAGAGGGGCTGAAACAGAGGGCGAGAAACAGAGGGGATGAAACAGAGGGGCTGAAACAGAGGGCGAGAAACAGAGGGGCTGAATCAGAGGGGCTGAAACAGAGGGGCTGAATCAGAGGGGCTGAAACAGAGGGCGAGAAACAGAGGGGCTGAAACAGAGGGCGAGAAACAGAGGGGCTGAAACAGAGGGGCTGAAACAGAGTGGCTGATACAGAGGGCGAGAAACAGAGAGGTTGAAACAGAGGGCGAGAAACAGAGGGGCTGAAACAGAGGGCGAGAAACAGAGGGGCTGAAACAGAGGGCGAGAAACAGAGGGGCTGAAACAGAGGGGCTGAAA
The DNA here is from genome assembly GCF_047496795.1 of Chiloscyllium punctatum. NCBI lineage: Eukaryota > Metazoa > Chordata > Chondrichthyes > Orectolobiformes > Hemiscylliidae > Chiloscyllium > Chiloscyllium punctatum. The sequence continues at coordinate 367,907 of NC_092763.1, read as the reverse complement.
CAGACGGGCTGAAACAGAGGGCAAAAAATAGAGGGGCTGAAACAGAGGGGCTTAAACAGAGGGGGTGAATCAGAGGGGCTGAAACAGAGGGGCTGAATCAGAGGGGCTGAAACAGAGGGCGAGAAACAGAGGGGCTGAAACAGAGGGCGAGAAACAGAGGGGCTGAAACAGAGGGGCTGAAACAGAGTGGCTGATACAGAGGGCGAGAAACAGAGAGGTTGAAACAGAGGGCGAGAAACAGAGGGGCTGAAACAGAGGGCGAGAAACAGAGGGGCTGAAACAGAGGGGCTGAAACAGACGGGCTGAAACAGAGGGCAAAAAATAGAGGGGCTGAAACAGAGGGCGAGAAACAGGGGGTGAGAAACAGAGGGCGAGAAACAGAGGGGCTGAAACAGAGGGCAAAAAACAGAGGGGCTGAAACAGAGGGCGAGAAACAGAGGGTGAGAAACAGAGGGCGAGAAACAGATGGGATGAAACAGAGGGGCTGAAACAGAGGGGCTGAAATAGAGGGGCTGAAACAGAGGGGCTGAATCAGAGGGGCTGCAACAGAGGGGCTGAATCAGAGGGGCTGACACAGAGTGCGAGAAAGAGAGGGGCTGAAACAGAGGGCGAGAAACAGATGGGCTGAAACAGAGGGCGAGAAACAGAGGGGCTGAAACAGAGGGCGCGAAACAGAGGGGCTGAAACAGAGGGGCTGAAACAGAGGGCGAGAAACAGAAAGGCTGAAACAGAGGGCGAGAAACAGAGGGGCTGAAACAGATGGTGAGAAACAGAGGGGATTAGACAGAGGGCGAGAAACAGAGGGGCTGAAACAGAGCGGCTGAAACAGACGGGCTGAAACAGAGAGCCTGAAACAGAGGGGCTGAAACAGAGGGTGAGAAACAGATGTGCTGAAACAGAGGGCGAGAAACAGAGGGGCTTAAACAGAGGGCGAGAAACAGAGGGGCTGAAACAGAGGGGCTGAAACAGAGGGCGAGAAACAGAGGGGCTGAAACAGAGGGCGAGAAACAGAGGGGCTGAAATAGAGGGCGAGAAACAGAGGGGCTGAAACAGAGGGGCTGAAACAGAGGGCAAGAAACAGAGGGGCTGAATCAGAGGGGCTGAATCAGAGGGGCTGAAAGAGAGGGGCTGAAACAGAGGGCGAGAAACAAAGGGGCTGAAACAGCGGGCGAGAAACAGAGGGCCAGAAACAGAGGGGCTGAAACAGAGGGGCTGAAACAGACGGGCTGAAACAGAGAGCCTGAAACAGAGGGCGAGAAACAGAGGGGCTGAAACAGAGGGCGAAAAACAGAGGGGCTGAAACAGAGGGCGATAAACAGAGGGCATGAAACAGAGGGGCTGAAACAGAGGGGCTGAAACTGAGGGGCTGAATCAGAGGGGCTGAAACAGAGGGGCTGAATCAGAGGGGCTGAAACAGAGGGCGAGAAACAGAGGGGCTGAAAGAGAGGGCGAGCAACAGAGGGGCTGAAACAGAGGGGCTGAAACAGAGTGGCTGATACAGAGGGCGAGAAACAGAGAGGTTGAAACAGAGGGCGAGAAACAGAGGGGCTGAAACAGAGGGCGAGAAACAGAGGGGCTGAAACAGAGGGCGAGAAACAGAGGGGCTGAAACAGAGGGGCTGAAACAGACGGGCTGAAACAGAGGGCAAAAAATAGAGGGGCTGAAACAGAGGGGCTTAAACAGAGGGGGTGAATCAGAGGGGCTGAAACAGAGGGGCTGAATCAGAGGGGCTGAAACAGAGGGCGAGAAACAGAGGGGCTGAAACAGAGGGCGAGAAACAGAGGGGCTGAAACAGAGGGGCTGAAACAGAGTGGCTGATACAGAGGGCGAGAAACAGAGAGGTTGAAACAGAGGGCGAGAAACAGAGGGGCTGAAACAGAGGGCGAGAAACAGAGGGGCTTAAACAGAGGGCGAGAAACAGAGGGGCTGAAACAGAGGGGCTGAAACAGACGGGCTGAAACAGAGGGCAAAAAATAGAGGGGCTGAAACAGAGGGCGAGAAACAGGGGGTGAGAAACAGAGGGCGAGAAACAGAGGGGCTGAAACAAAGGGCAAAAAACAGAGGGGCTGAAACAGAGGGCGAGAAACAGAGGGTGAGAAACAGAGGGCGAGAAACAGATGGGATGAAACAGAGGGGCTGAAACAGAGGGGCTGAAATAGAGGGGCTGAAACAGAGGGGCTGAATCAGAGGGGCTGCAACAGAGGGGCTGAATCAGAGGGGCTGACACAGAGTGTGAGAAAGAGAAGGGCTGAAACAGAGGGCGAGAAACAGATGGGCTGAAACAGAGGGCGAGAAACAGAGGGGCTGAAACAGAGGGCGCGAAACAGAGGGGCTGAAACAGAGGGGCTGAAACAGAGGGGCTGAAACAGAGGGCGAGAAACTGAGGGGCTGAAACAGAGGGCGAGAATCAGAGGGGCTGAAACAGAGGGCGAGAAACAGAGGGGCTGAATCAGAGGGGCTGAAACAGAGGGCGAGAAACAGAAAGGCAGAAACAGAGGGCGAGAAACAGAGGGGCTGAAACAGATGGTGAGAAACAGAGGGGATTAGACAGAGGGCGAGAAACAGAGGGGCTGAAACACAGGGGCTGATACAGAGGGGCTGAATCAGAGGGGCTGAAACAGAGAGCGCGAAAGAGAGGCACTGAAACAGAGGGGCTGAAACAGAGGGCGCGAAACAGAGGGACTGAAACAGAGGGCGAGAACCAGACGGGCAGAAACAGAGGGCGAGAAACAGAGGGGCTGAAACAGAGGGGCTGAAACAGAGAGCGCGAAACAGAGGGACTGAAACAGAGGGCGAGAAACAGAGGGGCTGAAACAGACGGCGAGAAACAGAGGGGCTGAAACAGAGGGCAAGAAACAGAGGGGCTGAAACTGAGTGGCTGAAACAGAAGGGCTGAAACAGAGGGGCTGAAACAGAGGGCGAGAAATAGAGGGGCTGAAACAGAGGGGCTGAAACAGAGGGGCTGAATCAGAGGGGCTGAAACAGAGGGGCTGAAACAGAGGGGCTGAATCAGAGGGGCTGAAACAGAGGGCGCGAAACAGAGGGACTGAAACAGAGGGCGAGAACCAGACGGGCAGAAACAATGGGCGAGAAACAGAGGGGCTGAAACAGAGGGGCTGAAACAGAGAGCGCGAAACAGAGGGACTGAAACAGAGGGCGAGAAACAGGGGGTGAGAAACAGAGGGCGAGAAACAGAGGGGCTGAAACAGAGGGCAAAAAACAGAGGGGCTGAAACAGAGGGCGAGAAACAGAGGGTGAGAAACAGAGGGCGAGAAACAGATGGGATGAAACAGAGGGGCTGAAACAGAGGGGCTGAAATAGAGGGGCTGAAACAGAGGGGCTGAATCAGAGGGGCTGCAACAGAGGGGCTGAATCAGAGGGGCTGACACAGAGTGCGAGAAAGAGAGGGGCTGAAACAGAGGGCGAGAAACAGATGGGCTGAAACAGAGGGCGAGAAACAGAGGGGCTGAAACAGAGGGCGCGAAACAGAGGGGCTGAAACAGAGGGGCTGAAACAGAGGGCGAGAAACAGAAAGGCTGAAACAGAGGGCGAGAAACAGAGGGGCTGAAACAGATGGTGAGAAACAGAGGGGATTAGACAGAGGGCGAGAAACAGAGGGGCTGAAACAGAGCGGCTGAAACAGACGGGCTGAAACAGAGAGCCTGAAACAGAGGGGCTGAAACAGAGGGTGAGAAACAGATGTGCTGAAACAGAGGGCGAGAAACAGAGGGGCTTAAACAGAGGGCGAGAAACAGAGGGGCTGAAACAGAGGGGCTGAAACAGAGGGCGAGAAACAGAGGGGCTGAAACAGAGGGCGAGAAACAGAGGGGCTGAAATAGAGGGCGAGAAACAGAGGGGCTGAAACAGAGGGGCTGAAACAGAGGGCGAGAAACAGAGGGGCTGAATCAGAGGGGCTGAATCAGAGGGGCTGAAAGAGAGGGGCTGAAACAGAGGGCGAGAAACAAAGGGGCTGAAACAGCGGGCGAGAAACAGAGGGCCAGAAACAGAGGGGCTGAAACAGAGGGGCTGAAACAGACGGGCTGAAACAGAGAGCCTGAAACAGAGGGCGAGAAACAGAGGGGCTGAAACAGAGGGCGAAAAACAGAGGGGCTGAAACAGAGGGCGATAAACAGAGGGCATGAAACAGAGGGGCTGAAACAGAGGGGCTGAAACTGAGGGGCTGAATCAGAGGGGCTGAAACAGAGGGCGAGAAACAGAGGGGCTGAAACAGAGGGCGAGAAACAGAGGGGCTGAAACAGAGGGGCTGAAACAGAGTGGCTGATACAGAGGGCGAGAAACAGAGAGGTTGAAACAGAGGGCGAGAAACAGAGGGGCTGAAACAGAGGGCGAGAAACAGAGGGGCTGAAACAGAGGGCGAGAAACAGAGGGGCTGAAACAGAGGGGCTGAAACAGACGGGCTGAAACAGAGGGCAAAAAATAGAGGGGCTGAAACAGAGGGGCTTAAACAGAGGGGGTGAATCAGAGGGGCTGAAACAGAGGGGCTGAATCAGAGGGGCTGAAACAGAGGGCGAGAAACAGAGGGGCTGAAACAGAGGGCGAGAAACAGAGGGGCTGAAACAGAGAGGCTGAACCAGAGTGGCTGATACAGAGGGCGAGAAACAGAGAGGTTGAAACAGAGGGCGAGAAACAGAGGGGCTGAAACAGAGGGCGAGAAACAGAGGGGCTGAAACAGAGGGCGAGAAACAGAGGGGCTGAAACAGAGGGGCTGAAACAGACGGGCTGAAACAGAGGGCAAAAAATAGAGGGGCTGAAACAGAGGGCGAGAAACAGGGGGTGAGAAACAGAGGGCGAGAAACAGAGGGGCTGAAACAAAGGGCAAAAAACAGAGGGGCTGAAACAGAGGGCGAGAAACAGAGGGTGAGAAACAGAGGGCGAGAAACAGATGGGATGAAACAGAGGGGCTGAAACAGAGGGGCTGAAATAGAGGGGCTGAAACAGAGGGGCTGAATCAGAGGGGCTGCAACAGAGGGGCTGAATCAGAGGGGCTGACACAGAGTGTGAGAAAGAGAAGGGCTGAAACAGAGGGCGAGAAACAGATGGGCTGAAACAGAGGGCGAGAAACAGAGGGGCTGAAACAGAGGGCGCGAAACAGAGGGGCTGAAACAGAGGGGCTGAAACAGAGGGGCTGAAACAGAGGGCGAGAAACTGAGGGGCTGAAACAGAGGGCGAGAATCAGAGGGGCTGAAACAGAGGGCGAGAAACAGAGGGGCTGAATCAGAGGGGCTGAAACAGAGGGCGAGAAACAGAAAGGCAGAAACAGAGGGCGAGAAACAGAGGGGCTGAAACAGATGGTGAGAAACAGAGGGGATTAGACAGAGGGCGAGAAACAGAGGGGCTGAAACACAGGGGCTGATACAGAGGGGCTGAATCAGAGGGGCTGAAACAGAGAGCGCGAAAGAGAGGCACTGAAACAGAGGGGCTGAAACAGAGGGCGCGAAACAGAGGGACTGAAACAGAGGGCGAGAACCAGACGGGCAGAAACAGAGGGCGAGAAACAGAGGGGCTGAAACAGAGGGGCTGAAACAGAGAGCGCGAAACAGAGGGACTGAAACAGAGGGCGAGAAACAGAGGGGCTGAAACAGACGGCGAGAAACAGAGGGGCTGAAACAGAGGGCAAGAAACAGAGGGGCTGAAACTGAGTGGCTGAAACAGAAGGGCTGAAACAGAGGGGCTGAAACAGAGGGCGAGAAATAGAGGGGCTGAAACAGAGGGGCTGAAACAGAGGGGCTGAATCAGAGGGGCTGAAACAGAGGGGCTGAAACAGAGGGGCTGAATCAGAGGGGCTGAAACAGAGGGCGCGAAACAGAGGGACTGAAACAGAGGGCGAGAACCAGACGGGCAGAAACAATGGGCGAGAAACAGAGGGGCTGAAACAGAGGGGCTGAAACAGAGAGCGCGAAACAGAGGGACTGAAACAGAGGGCGAGAAACAGAGGGGCTGAAACAGAGGGGCTGAAACAGAGGAGCTGAAACAGAGGGGATGAAACAGAGGGCGAGAAACAGAGGGGCTGAAACAGAGGGGCTGAAACAGAGGAGCTGAAACAGAGGGCGAGAAACAGAGAGGCTGAAACAGAGGGCGAGAAACAGAGGGGCTGAAACAGAGGGCGAGAAACAGAGGGGCTGAAACAGAGGGGCTGAAACAGTGGGGCTGAAACGGAGGGCAAGAAACAGAGGGGCTGAATCAGAGGGGCTGAAACAGAGGAGCTGAAACAGAGGGCGAGAAACAGAGAGGCTGAAACAGAGGGCAAGAAACAGAGGGGCTGAAACAGAGGGCGAGAAACAGAGGGGCTGAAACAGAGGGGCTGAAACAGAGGGGCTGAAACAGAGGGGCTGAAACAGAGGGCGAGAAATAGAGGGGCTGAAACAGAGGGCGAGAAACAGAGGGGCTGAAACAGAGGGCGAGAAACAGAGGGGCTAAAACAGAGGGGCTGAAACAGAGGGGCTGAAACAGAGGGCGAGAAACAAGGCCTGAAACAGAGGGCGAGAAACAGAGGGGCTGAAACAGAGGGCGAGAAACAGAGGGGCTGAATCAGAGGGGCTGAAACAGATGGCGAGAAACAGAGGGGCTGAAACAGAGGGCGAGAAACAGAGGGGCTGAAACAGAGGGGCTGAAACAGAGGGCGAGAAACAAGGCCTGAAACAGAGGGCGAGAAACAGAGGGGCTGAAACAGAGGGCGAGAAACAGAGGGGCTGAATCAGAGGGGCTGAAACAGATGGCGAGAAACAGAGGGGCTGAAACAGAGGGCGAGAAACAGAGGGGCTGAAACAGAGGGCGAGAAAAAGAGGGTGAGAAACAGAGGGGCTGAAACAGAGGGCGAGAAACAGAGGGGCTGAAACAGAGGGGCTGAAACAGAGGGGCTGAATCAGAGGGGCTGAAACAGAGGGGCTGAATCAGACGGGCTGAAACAGAGGGCGAGAAACAGAGGGGCTGAAACAGAGGGCGAGAGACAGAGGGGCAGAAAAAGAGGGCGAGAAACAGAGGGGCTGAATCAGAGGGGCTGAAACAGAGAGTGTGAATCAGAGGGGCTGAAACAGAGGGCGAGAAACAGAGGGGCTGAAACAGAGGGGCTGAATCGGAGGGGCTGAAACAGAGGGGCTGAAACAGAGGGGCTGAAACAGAGGGCGAGAAACAGAGAGGTTGAAACAGAGGGCGAGAAACAGAGGGGCTGAAACAGAGGGCGAGAAACAGAGGGGCTGAAACAGAGGGCGAGAAACAGAGGGGCTGAAACAGAGGGGCTGAAACAGACGGGCTGAAACAGAGGGCAAAAAATAGTGGAGCTGAAACAGAGGGCGAGAAACAGGGGGTGAGAAACAGAGGGCGAGAAACAGACGGGCTGAAACAAAGGGCAAAAAACAGAGGGGCTGAAACAGAGGGCGAGAAACAGAGGGTGAGAAACAGAGGGCGAGAAACAGATGGGATGAAACAGAGGGGCTGAAACAGAGGGGCTGAAATAGAGGGGCTGAAACAGAGGGGCTGAATCAGAGGGGCTGCAACAGAGGGGCTGAATCAGAGGGGCTGACACAGAGAGCGAGAAAGAGAGGGGCTGAAACAGAGGGCGAGAAACAGATGGGCTGAAACAGAGGGCGAGAAACAGAGGGGCTGAAACAGAGGGCGCGAAACAGAGGGGCTGAAACAGAGGGGCTGAAACAGAGGGGCTGAAACAGAGGGCGAGAAACTGAGGGGCTGAAACAGAGGGCGAGAATCAGAGGGGCTGAAACAGAAGGCGAGAAACAGAGGCGCTGAATCAGAGGGGCTGAAACAGAGGGCGAGAAACAGAAAGGCTGAAACAGAGGGCGAGAAACAGAGGGGCTGAAACAGATGGTGAGAAACAGAGGAGATTAGACAGAGGGCGAGAAACAGAGGGGCTGAAACACAGGGGCTGATACAGAGGGGCTGAATCAGAGGGGCTGAAACAGAGAGCGCGAAAGAGAGGGACTGAAACAGAGGGGCTGAAACAGAGGGCGCGAAACAAAGGGACTGAAACAGAGGGCGAGAACCAGACGGGCAGAAACAGAGGGCGAGAAACAGAGGGGCTGAAACAGAGGGGCTGAAACAGAGAGCGCGAAACAGAGGGACTGAAACAGAGGGCGAGAAACAGAGGGGCTGAAACAGACGGCGAGAAACAGAGGGGCTGAAACAGAGGGCAAGAAACAGAGGGGCTGAAACTGAATGGCTGAAACAGAAGGGCTGAAACAGAGGGGCTGAAACAGAGGGCGAGAAATAGAGGGGCTGAAACAGATGGGCTGAAACAGAGGGGCTGAATCAGAGGGGCTGATTCACAGGGGCTGAAACAGAGGGGCTGAATCAGAGGGGCTGAAACAGAGGGCGCGAAACAGAGGGACTGAAACAGAGGGCGAGAACCAGACGGGCAGAAACAATGGGCGAGAAACAGAGGGGCTGAAACAGAGGGGCTGAAACAGAGAGCGCGAAACAGAGGGACTGAAACAGAGGGCGAGAAACAGAGGGGCTGAAACAGAGGGGCTGAAACAGAGGAGCTGAAACAGAGGGGCTGAAACAGAGGGCGAGAAACAGAGGGGCTGAAACAGAGGGGCTGAAACAGAGGAGCTGAAACAGAGGGCGAGAAACAGAGAGGCTGAAACAGAGGGCGAGAAACAGACGGGCTGAAACAGAGGGCGAGAAACAGAGGGGCTGAAACAGAGGGGCTGAAACAGTGGGGCTGAAACGGAGGGCAAGAAACAGAGGAGCTGAAACAGAGGGGCTGAAACAGAGGAGCTGAAACAGAGGGCGAGAAACAGAGAGGCTGAAACAGAGGGCAAGAAACAGAGGGGCTGAAACAGAGGGCGAGAAACAGAGGGGCTGAAACAGAGGGGCTGAAACAGAGGGGCTGAAACAGAGGGGCTGAAACAGAGGGCGAGAAATAGAGGGGCTGAAACAGAGGGCGAGAAACAGAGGGGCTGAAACAGAGGGCGAGAAACAGAGGGGCTAAAACATAGGGGCTGAAACAGAGGGGCTGAAACAGAGGGCGAGAAACAAGGCCTGAAACAGAGGGCGAGAAACAGAGGGGCTGAAACAGAGGGCGAGAAACAGAGGGGCTGAATCAGAGGGGCTGAAACAGATGGTGAGAAACAGAGGGGCTGAAACAGAGGGCGAGAAACAGAGGGGCTGAAACAGAGGGCGAGAAACAGAGGGGATAAAACAGAGGGGCTGAAACAGAGGGGCTGAAACAGAGGGCGAGAAACAAGGCCTGAAACAGAGGGCGAGAAACAGAGGGGCTGAAACAGAGGGCGAGAAACAGAGGGGCTGAATCAGAGGGGCTGAAACAGATGGCGAGAAACAGAGGGGCTGAAACAGAGGGCGAGAAACAGAGGGGCTGAAACAGAGGGCGAGAAAAAGAGGGTGAGAAACAGAGGGGCTGAAACAGAGGGCGAGAAACAGAGGGGCTGAAACAGAGGGGCTGAAACAGAGGGGCTGAATCAGATGGGCTGAAACAGAGGGGCTGTATCAGACGGGCTGAAACAGAGGGCGAGAAACAGAGGGGCTGAAACAGACGGGCTGAAACAGAGAGCCTGAAACAGAGGGGCTGAAACAGAGGGTGAGAAACAGATGTGCTGAAACAGAGGGCGAGAAACAGAGGGGCTTAAACAGAGGGCGAGAAACAGAGGGGCTGAAACAGAGGGGCTGAAACAGAGGGCGAGAAACAGAGGGACTGAAACAGAGGGCGAGAAACAGAGGTGCTGAAATAGAGGGCGAGAAACAGAGGGGCTGAAACAGAGGGGCTGAAACAGAGGGCGAGAAACAGAGGGGCTGAATCAGAGGGGCTGAATCAGAGGGGCTGAAAGAGAGGGGCTGAAACAGAGGGCGAGAAACAAAGGGGCTGAAACAGCGGGCGAGAAACAGAGGGCCAGAAACAGAGGGGCTGAAACAGAGGGGCTGAAACAGACGGGCTGAAACAGAGAGCCTGAAACAGAGGGCGAGAAACAGAGGGGCTGAAACAGAGGGCGAAAAACAGAGGGGCTGAAACAGAGGGCGAGAAACAGAGGGGATGAAACAGAGGGGCTGAAACAGAGGGCGAGAAACAGAGGGGCTGAATCAGAGGGGCTGAAACAGAGGGGCTGAATCAGAGGGGCTGAAACAGAGGGCGAGAAACAGAGGGGCTGAAACAGAGGGCGAGAAACAGAGGGGCTGAAACAGAGGGGCTGAAACAGAGTGGCTGATACAGAGGGCGAGAAACAGAGAGGTTGAAACAGAGGGCGAGAAACAGAGGGGCTGAAACAGAGGGCGAGAAACAGAGGGGCTGAAACAGAGGGCGAGAAACAGAGGGGCTGAAACAGAGGGGCTGAAACAGACGGGCTGAAACAGAGGGCAAAAAAATAGAGGGGCTGAAACAGAGGGGCTTAAACAGAGGGGGTGAATCAGAGGGGCTGAAACAGAGGGGCTGAATCAGAGGGGCTGAAACAGAGGGCGAGAAACAGAGGGGCTGAAACAGAGGGCGAGAAAAAGAGGGTGAGAAACAGAGGGGCTGAAACAGAGGGCGAGAAACAGAGGGGCTGAAACAGAGGGGCTGAAACAGAGGGGCTGAATCAGATGGGCTGAAACAGAGGGGCTGTATCAGACGGGCTGAAACAGAGGGCGAGAAACAGAGGGGCTGAAACAGACGGGCTGAAACAGAGAGCCTGAAACAGAGGGGCTGAAACAGAGGGTGAGAAACAGATGTGCTGAAACAGAGGGCGAGAAACAGAGGGGCTTAAACAGAGGGCGAGAAACAGAGGGGCTGAAACAGAGGGGCTGAAACAGAGGGCGAGAAACAGAGGGACTGAAACAGAGGGCGAGAAACAGAGGTGCTGAAATAGAGGGCGAGAAACAGAGGGGCTGAAACAGAGGGGCTGAAACAGAGGGCGAGAAACAGAGGGGCTGAATCAGAGGGGCTGAATCAGAGGGGCTGAAAGAGAGGGGCTGAAACAGAGGGCGAGAAACAAAGGGGCTGAAACAGCGGGCGAGAAACAGAGGGCCAGAAACAGAGGGGCTGAAACAGAGGGGCTGAAACAGACGGGCTGAAACAGAGAGCCTGAAACAGAGGGCGAGAAACAGAGGGGCTGAAACAGAGGGCGAAAAACAGAGGGGCTGAAACAGAGGGCGAGAAACAGAGGGGATGAAACAGAGGGGCTGAAACAGAGGGCGAGAAACAGAGGGGCTGAATCAGAGGGGCTGAAACAGAGGGGCTGAATCAGAGGGGCTGAAACAGAGGGCGAGAAACAGAGGGGCTGAAACAGAGGGCGAGAAACAGAGGGGCTGAAACAGAGGGGCTGAAACAGAGTGGCTGATACAGAGGGCGAGAAACAGAGAGGTTGAAACAGAGGGCGAGAAACAGAGGGGCTGAAACAGAGGGCGAGAAACAGAGGGGCTGAAACAGAGGGCGAGAAACAGAGGGGCTGAAACAGAGGGGCTGAAACAGACGGGCTGAAACAGAGGGCAAAAAAATAGAGGGGCTGAAACAGAGGGGCTTAAACAGAGGGGGTGAATCAGAGGGGCTGAAACAGAGGGGCTGAATCAGAGGGGCTGAAACAGAGGGCGAGAAACATAGGGGCTGAAACAGAGGGCGAGAAACAGAGGGGCTGAAACAGAGGGGCTGAAACAGAGTGGCTGATACAGAGGGCGAGAAACAGAGAGGTTGAAACAGAGGGCGAGAAACAGAGGGGCTGAAACAGAGGGCGAGAAACAGAGGGGCTGAAACAGAGGGCGAGAAACAGAGGGGCTGAAACAGAGGGGCTGAAACAGACGGGCTGAAACAGAGGGCAAAAAATAGAGGGGCTGAAACAGAGGGCGAGAAACAGAGGGGCTGAAACAGAGGGGCTGAAACAGAGGGGCTGAAACAGTGGGGCTGAAACTGAGGGGCTGAAACAGAGGGCAAGAAACAGAGGGGCTGAAACAGAGGGCGAGAAACAGAGGGGCTGAAACAGAGGGCGAGAAACAGAGGGGCTGAAACAGAGGGCGAGAAACAGAGGGGCTGAAACAGAGGGGCTGAAACAGAGGGCGAGAAACAGAGAGGCTGAAACAGAGGGCGAGAAACAGAGTGGCTGAAACAGAGGGCAACAAACAGAGGGGCTGAAACAGAGGGCGAGAAACAGAGGGGCAGAAACAGAGGGCAAGAATCGGAGGGGCTGAAACAGAGGGCGAGAAACAGAGGGGCTGAAACAGAGGGCGAGAAACAGAGGGGCTGAAACAGAGGGCGAGAAACAGAGGGCGAGAAACAGAGGGGCTGAAACAGACGGCGAGAAACAGAGGGGCTGAAACAGAGGGGCTGAAACACAGGGGCTGAAACAGAGGGCGAGAAACAGAGGGGCTGAAACAGAGGGGCTGAAACAGAGGAGCTGAAACAGAGGGCGAGAAACAGAGAGGCTGAAACAGAGGGCGAGAAACAGACGGGCTGAAACAGAGGGCGAGAAACAGAGGGGCTGAAACAGAGGGGCTGAAACAGTGGGGCTGAAACGGAGGGCAAGAAACAGAGGGGCTGAAACAGAGGGCCTGAAACAGAGGAGCTGAAACAGAGGGCGAGAAACAGAGAGGCTGAAACAGAGGGCGAGAAACAGAGTGGCTGAAACAGAGGGCAAGAAACAGAGGGGCTGAAACAGAGGGCGAGAAACAGAGGGGCTGAAACAGAGGGCGAGAAAAAGAGGGTGAGAAACAGAGGGGCTGAAACAGAGGGCGAGAAACAGAGGGGCTGAAACAGAGGGGCTGAAACAGAGGGGCTGAATCAGAGGGGCTGAAACAGAGGGGCTGAATCAGACGGGCTGAAACAGAGGGCGAGAAACAGAGGGGCTGAAACAGAGGGCGAGAGACAGAGGGGCAGAAAAAGAGGGCGAGAAACAGAGGGGCTGAAACAGAGGGGCTGAAACAGAGAGTGTGAATCAGAGGGGCTGAAACAGAGCTCGAGAAACAGAGGGGCTGAAACAGAGGGGCTGAATCGGAGGGGCTGAAACAGAGGGGCTGAAACAGAGGGGCTGAAACAGAGGGCGAGAAACAGAGGGGCTGAATCAGAGGGGCTGAATCAGAGGGGCCGAAACAGAGGGGCTGAAACAGTGGGCGAGAAACAGAGGGGCTGAAACAGCGGGCGAGAAACAGAGTGCGAGAAACCCAGGGGCTGAAACAGAGGGGCTGAAACAGAGGGCGAGAAACAGAGAGGCTGAAACAGAGGGCGAGAAACAGAGGGGCTGAAATAGAGGGCGAGAAACAGAGGGGCTGAAACAGAGGGGCTGAAACAGAGGGCGAGAAACAGAGGGGCTGAATCAGAGTGGCTGAAAGAGAGGGGCTGAAACAGAGGGCGAGAAACAAAGGGGCTGAAACAGCGGGCGAGAAACAGAGGGCCAGAAACAGAGGGGCTGAAACAGAGGGGCTGAAACTGACGGGCTGAAACAGAGAGCCTGAAACAGAGGGCGAGAAACAGAGGGGCTGAAACAGAGGGCGAAAAACAGAGAGGCTGAAACAGAGGGCGAGAAACAGAGGGGATGAAACAGAGCGGCTGAAACAGAGGGCGAGAAACAGAGGGGCTGAATCAGAGGGGCTGAAACAGAGGGGCTGAATCAGAGGGGCTGAAACAGAGGGCGAGAAACAGAGGGGCTGAAACAGATGGCGAGAAACAGAGGGGCTGAAACAGAGGGGCTGAAACAGAGTGGCTGATACAGAGGGCGAGAAACAGAGAGGTTGAAACAGAGGGCGAGAAACAGAGGGGCTGAAACAGAGGGCGAGAAACAGAGGGGCTGAAACAGAGGGCGAGAAACAGAGGGGCTGAAACAGAGGGGCTGAAACAGATGGGCTGAAACAGAGGGCAAAAAATAGAGGGGCTGAAACAGAGGGGCTTAAACAGAGGGGGTGAATCAGAGGGGCTGAAACAGAGGGGCTGAATCAGAGGGGCTGAAACAGAGGGCGAGAAACAGAGGGGCTGAAACAGAGGGCGAGAAACAGAGGGGCTGAAACAGAGGGGCTGAAACAGAGTGGCTGATACAGAGGGCGAGAAACAGAGAGGTTGAAACAGAGGGCGAGAAACAGAGGGGCTGAAACAGAGGGCTAGAAACAGAGGGGCTGAAACAGAGGGCGAGAAACAGAGGGGCTGAAACAGAGGGGCTGAAACAGACGGGCTGAAACAGAGGGCAAAAAATAGAGGGGCTGAAACAGAGGGCGAGAAACAGGGGGTGAGAAACAGAGGGCGAGAAACAGAGGGGCTGAAACAGAGGGCAAAAAACAGAGGGGCTGAAACAGAGGGCGAGAAACAGAGGGTGAGAAACAGAGGGCGAGAAACAGATGGGATGAAACAGAGGGGCTGAAACAGAGGGGCTGAAATAGAGGGGCTGAAACAGAGGGGCTGAATCAGAGGGGCTGCAACAGAGGGGCTGAATCAGAGGGGCTGACACAGAGTGCGAGAAAGAGAGGGGCTGAAACAGAGGGCGAGAAACAGATGGGCTGAAACAGAGGGCGAGAAACAGAGGGGCTGAAACAGAGGGCGCGAAACAGAGGGGCTGAAACAGAGGGGCTGAAACAGAGGGCGAGAAACAGAAAGGCTGAAACAGAGGGCGCGAAACAGAGGGGCTGAAACAGAGGGGCTGAAACAGAGGGCGAGAAACAGAAAGGCTGAAACAGAGGGCGAGAAACAGAGGGGCTGAAACAGATGGTGAGAAACAGAGGGGATTCGACAGAGGGCGACAAACAGAGGGGCTGAAACAGAGCGGCTGAAACAGACGGTCTGAAACAGAGAGCCTGAAACAGAGGGGCTGAAACAGAGGGTGAGAAACACATGTGCTGAAACAGAGGGCGAGAAACAGAGGGGCTTAAACAGAGGGCGAGAAACAGAGGGGCTGAAACAGAGGGGCTGAAACAGAGGGCGAGAAACAGAGGGGCTGAAACAGAGGGCGAGAAACAGAGGGGCTGAAATAGAGGGCGAGAAACAGAGGGGCTGAAACAGCGGGCGAGAAACAGAGGGCCAGAAACAGAGGGGCTGAAACAGAGGGGCTGAAACAGACGGGCTGAAACAGAGGGCGAGAAACAAAGGGGCTGAAACAGCGGGCGAGAAACAGAGGTCCAGAAACAGAGGGGCTGAAACAGAGGGGCTGAAACAGACGGGCTGAAACAGAGAGCCTGAAACAGAGGGCGAGAAACAGAGGGGCTGAAACAGAGGGCGAAAAACAGAGGGGCTGAAACAGAGGGCGAGAAACAGAGGGGATGAAACAGAGGGGCTGAAACAGAGGGCGAGAAACAGAGGGGCTGAATCAGAGGGGCTGAAACAGAGGGGCTGAATCAGAGGGGCTGAAACAGAGGGCGAGAAACAGAGGGGCTGAAACACAGGGCGAGAAACAGAGGGGCTGAAACAGAGGGGCTGAAACAGAGTGGCTGATACAGAGGGCGAGAAACAGAGAGGTTGAAACAGAGGGCGAGAAACAGAGGGGCTGAAACAGAGGGCGAGAAACAGAGGGGCTGAAACAGAGGGCGAGAAACAGAGGGGCTGAAACAGAGGGGCTGAAACAGACGGGCTGAAACAGAGGGCAAAAAATAGAGGGGCTGAAAGAGAGGGGCTTAAACAGAGGGGGTGAATCAGAGGGGCTGAAACAGAGGGGCTGAATCAGAGGGGCTGAAACAGAGGGCGAGAAACAGAGGGGCTGAAACAGAGGGCGAGAAACAGAGGGGCTGAAACAGAGGGGCTGAAACAGAGTGGCTGATACAGAGGGCGAGAAACAGAGAGGTTGAAACAGAGGGCGAGAAACAGAGGGGCTGAAACAGAGGGCGAGAAACAGAGGGGCTGAAACAGAGGGCGAGAAACAGAGGGGCTGAAACAGAGGGGCTGAAACAGACGGGCTGAAACAGAGGGCAAAAAATAGAGGGGCTGAAACAGAGGGCGAGAAACAGGGGGTGAGAAACAGAGGGCGAGAAACAGAGGGGCTGAAACAAAGGGCAAAAAACAGAGGGGCTGAAACAGAGGGCGAGAAACAAAGGGTGAGAAACAGAGGGCGAGAAACAGATGGGATGAAACAGAGGGGCTGAAACAGAGGGGCTGAAATAGAGGGGCTGAAACAGAGGGGCTGAATCAGAGGGGCTGCAACAGAGGGGCTGAATCAGAGGGGCTGACACAGAGTGCGAGAAAGAGAGGGGCTGAAACAGAGGGCGAGAAACAGATGGGCTGAAACAGAGGGCGAGAAACAGAGGGGCTGAAACAGAGGGCGCGAAACAGAGGGGCTGAAACAGAGGGGCTGAAACAGAGGGGCTGAAACAGAGGGCGAGAAACTGAGGGGCTGAAACAGAGGGCGAGAATCAGAGGGGCTGAAACAGAGGGCGAGAAACAGAGGGGCTGAATCAGAGGGGCTGAAACAGAGGGTGAGAAACAGATGGGCTGAAACAGAGGGCTGAAACAGAGGGGCTGAAAAAGAGGGCGAAAAACAGAGGGGCTGAAACAGAGGGCGAGAAACAGAGGGGGTGAAACAGAGGGGCTGAAACAGAGGGGCTGAAACAGAGGGGCTGAAACAGGGTGGCTGAAACAGAGGGGCTGAAACAGAGGTGCTGAAACAGAGGGGCTGAAACAGAGGGCGAGAAACAGAGGGGCTGAAACAGAGGGCGAGAAACAGAGGGGCTGAAACAGAGGGGCTGAAACAGAGGGCGAGAAACAGAGGGGCTGAAACAGAGGGCGAGAAACAGAGGGGCTGAAATAGAGGGCGAGAAACAGAGGGGCTGAAACAGAGGGGCTGAAACAGAGGGCGAGAAACAGAGGGGCTGAATCAGAGGGGCTGAATCAGAGGGGCTGAAAGAGAGTGGCTGAAACAGAGGGCGAGAAACAAAGGGGCTGAAACAGCGGGCGAGAAACAGAGGGCCAGAAACAGAGGGGCTGAAACAGAGGGGCTGAAACAGACGGGCTGAAACAGAGAGCCTGAAACAGAGGGCGAGAAACAGAGGGGATGAAACAGAGGGGATGAAACAGAGGGGCTGAAACAGAGGGGGTGAATCAGAGGGGCTGAAACAGAGGGGCTGGTTCACAGGGGCTGAAACAGAGGGGCTGAATCAGAGGGGCTGAAACAGAGGGCGCGAAACAGAGGGACTGAAACAGAGGGCGAGAACCAGACGGGCAGAAACAGTGGGCGAGAAACAGAGGGGCTGAAACAGAGGGGCTGAAACAGAGAGCGCGAAACAGAGCGACTGAAACAGAGGGCGAGAAACAGAGGGGCTGGAACAGAGGGGCTGAAATAGAGGTGCTGAAACAGAGGGGCTGAAACAGAGTGCGAGAAACAGAGGGGCTGAAACAGAGGGCGAGAAACAGAGGGCGAGAAACAGAGAGGCTGAAACAGAGGGGCTGAAACAGAGGGGCTGAAACAAAGCGGCTGATACAGAGGGTGAGAAACAGAGGGGCTGAAACAGCGGGCGAGAAACAGAGTCGCTGAAACATGGCGAGAAACAGAGGGGCTGAAACAGAGGGGCTGAAACAGAGGGGCTGAAACAGTGGGGCTGAAACTGAGGGGCTGAAACGGAGGGCTAGAAACAGAGGGGCTGAAACAGAGGGCGAGAAACAGAGGGGCTGAAACAGAGGGCGAGAAACAGAGGTGCTGAAACAGAGGGCGAGAAACAGAGGGGCTGAAACAGAGGGGCTGAAACAGAGGGCGAAAAACAGAGGGGCTGAAACAGAGGGGCTGAAACAGAGGGCGAGAAACAGAGGGGCTGAAACAGAGGGCGAGAAACAGAGGGGCTGAATCAGAGGGGCTGAAACAGAGGGGCTGAATCAGAGGGGCTGAAACAGAGGGCGAGAAACAGAGGGGCTGAAACAGAGGGCGAGAAACAGAGGGGCTGAAACAGAGGGGCTGAAACAGAGTGGCTGATACAGAGGGCGAGAAACAGAGAGGTTGAAACAGAGGGCGAGAAACAGAGGGGCTGAAACAGAGGGCGAGAAACAGAGGGGCTGAAACAGAGGGCGAGAAACAGAGGGGCTGAAACAGAGGGGCTGAAACAGACGGGCTGAAACAGAGGGCAAAAAATAGAGGGGCTGAAAGAGAGGGGCTTAAACAGAGGGGGTGAATCAGAGGGGCTGAAACAGAGGGGCTGAATCAGAGGGGCTGAAACAGGGCGAGAAACAGAGGGGCTGAAACAGAGGGCGAGAAACAGAGGGGCTGAAACAGAGGTGCTGAAACAGAGTGGCTGATACAGAGGGCGAGAAACAGAGAGGTTGAAACAGAGGGCGAGAAACAGAGGGGCTGAAACAGAGGGCGAGAAACAGAGGGGCTGAAACAGAGGGCGAGAAACAGAGGGGCTGAAACAGAGGGGCTGAAACAGACGGGCTGAAACAGAGGGCAAAAAATAGAGGGGCTGAAACAGAGGGCGAGAAACAGGGGGTGAGAAACAGAGGGCGAGAAACAGAGGGGCTGAAACAAAGGGCAAAAAACAGAGGGGCTGAAACAGAGGGCGAGAAACAGAGGGTGAGAAACAGAGGGCGAGAAACAGATGGGATGAAACAGAGGGGCTGAAACAGAGGGGCTGAAATAGAGGGGCTGAAACAGAGGGGCTGAATCAGAGGGGCTGCAACAGAGGGGCTGAATCAGAGGGGCTGACACAGAGTGCGAGAAAGAGAGGGGCTGAAACAGAGGGCGAGAAACAGATGGGCTGAAACAGAGGGCGAGAAACAGAGGGGCTGAAACAGAGGGCGCGAAACAGAGGGGCTGAAACAGAGGGGCTGAAACAGAGGGGCTGAAACAGAGGGCGAGAAACTGAGGGGCTGAAACAGAGGGCGAGAATCAGAGGGGCTGAAACAGAGGGCGAGAAACAGAGGGGCTGAATCAGAGGGGCTGAAACAGAGGGCGAGAAACAGACGGGCTGAAACAGAGAGCCTGAAACAGAGGGGCTGAAACAGAGGGTGAGAAACAGATGGGCTGAAACAGAGGGCTGAAAAAGAGGGGCTGAAAAAGAGGGCGAAAAACAGAGGGGCTGAAACAGAGGGCGAGAAACAGAGGGCGAGAAACAGAGGGGCTGAAACAGAGGGCGAGAAACAGAGGGGCTGAAACAGAGGGGCTGAAACAGAGTGGCTGATACAGAGGGCGAGAAACAGAGAGGTTGAAACAGAGGGCGAGAAACAGAGGGGCTGAAACAGAGGGCGAGAAACAGAGGGGCTGAAACAGAGGGCGAGAAACAGAGGGGCTGAAACAGAGGGGCTGAAACAGACGGGCTGAAACAGAGGGCAAAAAATAGAGGGGCTGAAACAGAGGGCGAGAAACAGGGGGTGAGAAACAGAGGGCGAGAAACAGAGGGGCTGAAACAAAGGGCAAAAAACAGAGGGGCTGAAACAGAGGGCGAGAAACAGAGGGTGAGAAACAGAGGGCGAGAAACAGATGGGATGAAACAGAGGGGCTGAAACAGAGGGGCTGAAATAGAGGGGCTGAAACAGAGGGGCTGAATCAGAGGGGCTGCAACAGAGGGGCTGAATCAGAGGGGCTGACACAGAGTGCGAGAAAGAGAGGGGCTGAAACAGAGGGCGAGAAACAGATGGGCTGAAACAGAGGGCGAGAAACAGAGGGGCTGAAACAGAGGGCGCGAAACAGAGGGGCTGAAACAGAGGGGCTGAAACAGAGGGGCTGAAACAGAGGGCGAGAAACTGAGGGGCTGAAACAGAGGGCGAGAATCAGAGGGGCTGAAACAGAGGGCGAGAAACAGAGGGTGAGAAACAGAGGGCGAGAAACAGATGGGATGAAACAGAGGGGCTGAAACAGAGGGGCTGAAATAGAGGGGCTGAAACAGAGGGGCTGAATCAGAGGGGCTGCAACAGAGGGGCTGAATCAGAGGGGCTGACACAGAGTGCGAGAAAGAGAGGGGCTGAAACAGAGGGCGAGAAACAGATGGGCTGAAACAGAGGGCGAGAAACAGAGGGGCTGAAACAGAGGGCGCGAAACAGAGGGGCTGAAACAGAGGGGCTGAAACAGAGGGGCTGAAACAGAGGGCGAGAAACTGAGGGGCTGAAACAGAGGGCGAGAATCAGAGGGGCTGAAACAGAGGGCGAGAAACAGAGGGGCTGAATCAGAGGGGCTGAAACAGAGGGCGAGAAACAGACGGGCTGAAACAGAGAGCCTGAAACAGAGGGGCTGAAACAGAGGGTGAGAAACAGAGGGGCTGAAACAGTGGGGCTGAAACTGAGGGGCTGAAACGGAGGGCAAGAAACAGAGGGGCTGAAACAGAGGGCGAGAAACAGAGGGGCTGAAACAGAGGGCGAGAAACAGAGGGGCTGAAACAGAGGGCGAGAAACAGAGGGGCTGAAACAGAGGGGCTGAAACAGAGGGCGAAAAACAGAGGGGCTGAAACAGAGGGGCTGAAACAGAGGGCGAGAAACAGAGGGGCTGAAACAGAGGGCGAGAAACAGAGGGGCTGAATCAGAGGGGCTGAAACAGAGGGGCTGAATCAGAGGGGCTGAAACAGAGGGCGAGAAACAGAGGGGCTGAAACAGAGGGCGAGAAACAGAGGGGCTGAAACAGAGGGGCTGAAACAGAGTGGCTGATACAGAGGGCGAGAAACAGAGAGGTTGAAACAGAGGGCGAGAAACAGAGGGGCTGAAACAGAGGGCGAGAAACAGAGGGGCTGAAACAGAGGGCGAGAAACAGAGGGGCTGAAACAGAGGGGCTGAAACAGACGGGCTGAAACAGAGGGCAAAAAATAGAGGGGCTGAAAGAGAGGGGCTTAAACAGAGGGGGTGAATCAGAGGGGCTGAAACAGAGGGGCTGAATCAGAGGGGCTGAAACAGGGCGAGAAACAGAGGGGCTGAAACAGAGGGCGAGAAACAGAGGGGCTGAAACAGAGGGGCTGAAACAGAGTGGCTGATACAGAGGGCGAGAAACAGAGAGGTTGAAACAGAGGGCGAGAAACAGAGGGGCTGAAACAGAGGGCGAGAAACAGAGGGGCTGAAACAGAGGGCGAGAAACAGAGGGGCTGAAACAGAGGGGCTGAAACAGACGGGCTGAAACAGAGGGCAAAAAATAGAGGGGCTGAAACAGAGGGCGAGAAACAGGGGGTGAGAAACAGAGGGCGAGAAACAGAGGGGCTGAAACAAAGGGCAAAAAACAGAGGGGCTGAAACAGAGGGCGAGAAACAGAGGGTGAGAAACAGAGGGCGAGAAACAGATGGGATGAAACAGAGGGGCTGAAACAGAGGGGCTGAAATAGAGGGGCTGAAACAGAGGGGCTGAATCAGAGGGGCTGCAACAGAGGGGCTGAATCAGAGGGGCTGACACAGAGTGCGAGAAAGAGAGGGGCTGAAACAGAGGGCGAGAAACAGATGGGCTGAAACAGAGGGCGAGAAACAGAGGGGCTGAAACAGAGGGCGCGAAACAGAGGGGCTGAAACAGAGGGGCTGAAACAGAGGGGCTGAAACAGAGGGCGAGAAACTGAGGGGCTGAAACAGAGGGCGAGAATCAGAGGGGCTGAAACAGAGGGCGAGAAACAGAGGGGCTGAATCAGAGGGGCTGAAACAGAGGGCGAGAAACAGACGGGCTGAAACAGAGAGCCTGAAACAGAGGGGCTGAAACAGAGGGTGAGAAACAGATGGGCTGAAACAGAGGGCTGAAAAAGAGGGGCTGAAAAAGAGGGCGAAAAACAGAGGGGCTGAAACAGAGGGCGAGAAACAGAGGGCGAGAAACAGAGGGGCTGAAACAGAGGGCGAGAAACAGAGGGGCTGAAACAGAGGGGCTGAAACAGAGTGGCTGATACAGAGGGCGAGAAACAGAGAGGTTGAAACAGAGGGCGAGAAACAGAGGGGCTGAAACAGAGGGCGAGAAACAGAGGGGCTGAAACAGAGGGCGAGAAACAGAGGGGCTGAAACAGAGGGGCTGAAACAGACGGGCTGAAACAGAGGGCAAAAAATAGAGGGGCTGAAACAGAGGGCGAGAAACAGGGGGTGAGAAACAGAGGGCGAGAAACAGAGGGGCTGAAACAAAGGGCAAAAAACAGAGGGGCTGAAACAGAGGGCGAGAAACAGAGGGTGAGAAACAGAGGGCGAGAAACAGATGGGATGAAACAGAGGGGCTGAAACAGAGGGGCTGAAATAGAGGGGCTGAAACAGAGGGGCTGAATCAGAGGGGCTGCAACAGAGGGGCTGAATCAGAGGGGCTGACACAGAGTGCGAGAAAGAGAGGGGCTGAAACAGAGGGCGAGAAACAGATGGGCTGAAACAGAGGGCGAGAAACAGAGGGGCTGAAACAGAGGGCGCGAAACAGAGGGGCTGAAACAGAGGGGCTGAAACAGAGGGGCTGAAACAGAGGGCGAGAAACTGAGGGGCTGAAACAGAGGGCGAGAATCAGAGGGGCTGAAACAGAGGGCGAGAAACAGAGGGGCTGAATCAGAGGGGCTGAAACAGAGGGCGAGAAACAGACGGGCTGAAACAGAGAGCCTGAAACAGAGGGGCTGAAACAGAGGGTGAGAAACAGATGGGCTGAAACAGAGGGCTGAAAAAGAGGGGCTGAAAAAGAGGGCGAAAAACAGAGGGGCTGAAACAGAGGGCGAGAAACAGAGGGCGAGAAACAGAGGGGCTGAAACAGAGGGCGAGAAACAGAGGGGCTGAAACAGAGGGGCTGAAACAGAGTGGCTGATACAGAGGGCGAGAAACAGAGAGGTTGAAACAGAGGGCGAGAAACAGAGGGGCTGAAACAGAGGGCGAGAAACAGAGGGGCTGAAACAGAGGGCGAGAAACAGAGGGGCTGAAACAGAGGGGCTGAAACAGACGGGCTGAAACAGAGGGCAAAAAATAGAGGGGCTGAAACAGAGGGCGAGAAACAGGGGGTGAGAAACAGAGGGCGAGAAACAGAGGGGCTGAAACAAAGGGCAAAAAACAGAGGGGCTGAAACAGAGGGCGAGAAACAGAGGGTGAGAAACAGAGGGCGAGAAACAGATGGGATGAAACAGAGGGGCTGAAACAGAGGGGCTGAAATAGAGGGGCTGAAACAGAGGGGCTGAATCAGAGGGGCTGCAACAGAGGGGCTGAATCAGAGGGGCTGACACAGAGTGCGAGAAAGAGAGGGGCTGAAACAGAGGGCGAGAAACAGATGGGCTGAAACAGAGGGCGAGAAACAGAGGGGCTGAAACAGAGGGCGCGAAACAGAGGGGCTGAAACAGAGGGGCTGAAACAGAGGGGCTGAAACAGAGGGCGAGAAACTGAGGGGCTGAAACAGAGGGCGAGAATCAGAGGGGCTGAAACAGAGGGCGAGAAACAGAGGGGCTGAATCAGAGGGGCTGAAACAGAGGGCGAGAAACAGACGGGCTGAAACAGAGAGCCTGAAACAGAGGGGCTGAAACAGAGGGTGAGAAACAGATGGGCTGAAACAGAGGGCTGAAAAAGAGGGGCTGAAAAAGAGGGCGAAAAACAGAGGGGCTGAAACAGAGGGCGAGAAACAGAGGGGGTGAAACAGAGGGGCTGAAACAGAGGGGCTGAAACAGAGGGGCTGAAACAGAGGGGCTGAAACAGAGGGGCTGAAACAGAGGGGCTGAAACAGAGGGCGAGAAACAGAGGGGCTGAAACAGAGGGGCTGAAACAGAGGGCGAGAAACAGAGGGGCTGAAACAGAGGGCGAGAAACAGAGGGGCTGAAATAGAGGGCGAGAAACAGAGGGGCTGAAACAGAGGGGCTGAAACAGAGGGCGAGAAACAGAGGGGCTGAATCAGAGGGGCTGAATCAGAGGGGCTGAAAGAGAGTGGCTGAAACAGAGGGCGAGAAACAAAGAGGCTGAAACAGCGGGCGAGAAACAGAGGGCCAGAAACAGAGGGGCTGAAACAGAGGGGCTGAAACAGACGGGCTGAAACAGAGAGCCTGAAACAGAGGGCGAGAAACAGAGGGGATGAAACAGAGGGGATGAAACAGAGGGGCTGAAACAGAGGGGGTGAATCAGAGGGGCTGAAACAGAGGGGCTGGTTCACAGGGGCTGAAACAGAGGGGCTGAATCAGAGGGGCTGAAACAGAGGGCGCGAAACAGAGGGACTGAAACAGAGGGCGAGAACCAGACGGGCAGAAACAGTGGGCGAGAAACAGAGGGGCTGAAACAGAGGGGCTGAAACAGAGAGCGCGAAACAGAGGGACTGAAACAGAGGGCGAGAAACAGAGGGGCTGGAACAGAGGGGCTGAAATAGAGGTGCTGAAACAGAGGGGCTGAAACAGAGTGCGAGAAACAGAGGGGCTGA
This sequence comes from Chiloscyllium punctatum, assembly GCF_047496795.1. Taxonomy (NCBI): domain Eukaryota; kingdom Metazoa; phylum Chordata; class Chondrichthyes; order Orectolobiformes; family Hemiscylliidae; genus Chiloscyllium; species Chiloscyllium punctatum. The sequence continues at coordinate 343,762 of NC_092763.1, read as the reverse complement.
AACAGAGGGCGAGAAACAGAGGGCGAGAAACAGAGAGGCTGAAACAGAGGGGCTGAAACAGAGGGGCTGAAACAAAGCGGCTGATACAGAGGGTGAGAAACAGAGGGGCTGAAACAGCGGGCGAGAAACAGAGTCGCTGAAACATGGCGAGAAACAGAGGGGCTGAAACAGAGGGGCTGAAACAGAGGGGCTGAAACAGTGGGGCTGAAACTGAGGGGCTGAAACAGAGGGCAAGAAACAGAGGGGCTGAAACAGAGGGCGAGAAACAGAGGGGCTGAAACAGAGGGCGAGAAACAGAGGGGCTGAAACAGAGGGCGAGAAACAGAGGGGCTGAAACAGAGGGGCTGAAACAGAGGGCGAGAAACAGAGAGGCTGAAACAGAGGGCGAGAAACAGAGTGGCTGAAACAGAGGGCAACAAACAGAGGGGCTGAAACAGAGGGCGAGAAACAGAGGGGCTGAAACAGAGGGCGAGAAACAGAGGGGATGAAACAGAGGGGCTGAAACAGAGGGCGAGAAACAGAGGGGCTGAATCAGAGGGGCTGAAACAGAGGGGCTGAATCAGAGGGGCTGAAACAGAGGGCGAGAAACAGAGGGGCTGAAACAGAGGGCGAGAAACAGAGGGGCTGAAACAGAGGGGCTGAAACAGAGTGGCTGATACAGAGGGCGAGAAACAGAGAGGTTGAAACAGAGGGCGAGAAACAGAGGGGCTGAAACAGAGGGCGAGAAACAGAGGGGCTGAAACAGAGGGCGAGAAACAGAGGGGCTGAAACAGAGGGGCTGAAACAGACGGGCTGAAACAGAGGGCAAAAAATAGAGGGGCTGAAAGAGAGGGGCTTAAACAGAGGGGGTGAATCAGAGGGGCTGAAACAGAGGGGCTGAATCAGAGGGGCTGAAACAGAGGGCGAGAAACAGAGGGGCTGAAACAGAGGGCGAGAAACAGAGGGGCTGAAACAGAGGGGCTGAAACAGAGTGGCTGATACAGAGGGCGAGAAACAGAGAGGTTGAAACAGAGGGCGAGAAACAGAGGGGCAGAAACAGAGGGCTAGAAACAGAGGGGCTGAAACAGAGGGCGAGAAACAGAGGGGCTGAAACAGAGGGGCTGAAACAGACGGGCTGAAACAGAGGGCAAAAAATAGAGGGGCTGAAACAGAGGGCGAGAAACAGGGGGTGAGAAACAGAGGGCGAGAAACAGAGGGGCTGAAACAGAGGGCAAAAAACAGAGGGGCTGAAACAGAGGGCGTGAAACAGAGGGTGAGAAACAGACGGCGAGAAACAGATGGGATGAAACAGAGGGGCTGAAACAGAGGGCGAGAAACAGACGGGCTGAAACAGAGAGCCTGAAACAGAGGGGCTGAAACAGAGGGTGAGAAACAGATGGGCTGAAACAGAGGGCTGAAAAAGAGGAGCTGAAAAAGAGGGCGAAAAACAGAGGGGCTGAAACAGAGGGCGAGAAACAGAGGGCGAGAAACAGAGGGGCTGAAACAGAGGGCGAGAAACAGAGGGGCTGAAACAGAGGGGCTGAAACAGAGTGGCTGATACAGAGGGCGAGAAACAGAGAGGTTGAAACAGAGGGCGAGAAACAGAGGGGCTGAAACAGAGGGCGAGAAACAGAGGGGCTGAAACAGAGGGCGAGAAACAGAGGGGCTGAAACAGAGGGGCTGAAACAGACGGGCTGAAACAGAGGGCAAAAAATAGAGGGGCTGAAACAGAGGGCGAGAAACAGGGGGTGAGAAACAGAGGGCGAGAAACAGAGGGGCTGAAACAAAGGGCAAAAAACAGAGGGGCTGAAACAGAGGGCGAGAAACAGAGGGTGAGAAACAGAGGGCGAGAAACAGATGGGATGAAACAGAGGGGCTGAAACAGAGGGGCTGAAATAGAGGGGCTGAAACAGAGGGGCTGAATCAGAGGGGCTGCAACAGAGGGGCTGAATCAGAGGGGCTGACACAGAGTGCGAGAAAGAGAGGGGCTGAAACAGAGGGCGAGAAACAGATGGGCTGAAACAGAGGGCGAGAAACAGAGGGGCTGAAACAGAGGGCGCGAAACAGAGGGGCTGAAACAGAGGGGCTGAAACAGAGGGGCTGAAACAGAGGGCGAGAAACTGAGGGGCTGAAACAGAGGGCGAGAATCAGAGGGGCTGAAACAGAGGGCGAGAAACAGAGGGGCTGAATCAGAGGGGCTGAAACAGAGGGCGAGAAACAGACGGGCTGAAACAGAGAGCCTGAAACAGAGGGGCTGAAACAGAGGGTGAGAAACAGATGGGCTGAAACAGAGGGCTGAAAAAGAGGGGCTGAAAAAGAGGGCGAAAAACAGAGGGGCTGAAACAGAGGGCGAGAAACAGAGGGGGTGAAACAGAGGGGCTGAAACAGAGGGGCTGAAACAGAGGGGCTGAAACAGAGGGGCTGAAACAGAGGGGCTGAAACAGAGGGCGAGAAACAGAGGGGCTGAAACAGAGGGGCTGAAACAGAGGGCGAGAAACAGAGGGGCTGAAACAGAGGGCGAGAAACAGAGGGGCTGAAATAGAGGGCGAGAAACAGAGGGGCTGAAACAGAGGGGCTGAAACAGAGGGCGAGAAACAGAGGGGCTGAATCAGAGGGGCTGAATCAGAGGGGCTGAAAGAGAGTGGCTGAAACAGAGGGCGAGAAACAAAGAGGCTGAAACAGCGGGCGAGAAACAGAGGGCCAGAAACAGAGGGGCTGAAACAGAGGGGCTGAAACAGACGGGCTGAAACAGAGAGCCTGAAACAGAGGGCGAGAAACAGAGGGGATGAAACAGAGGGGATGAAACAGAGGGGCTGAAACAGAGGGGGTGAATCAGAGGGGCTGAAACAGAGGGGCTGGTTCACAGGGGCTGAAACAGAGGGGCTGAATCAGAGGGGCTGAAACAGAGGGCGCGAAACAGAGGGACTGAAACAGAGGGCGAGAACCAGACGGGCAGAAACAGTGGGCGAGAAACAGAGGGGCTGAAACAGAGGGGCTGAAACAGAGAGCGCGAAACAGAGGGACTGAAACAGAGGGCGAGAAACAGAGGGGCTGGAACAGACGGGCTGAAATAGAGGTGCTGAAACAGAGGGGCTGAAACAGAGTGCGAGAAACAGAGGGGCTGAAACAGAGGGCGAGAAACAGAGGGCGAGAAACAGAGAGGCTGAAACAGAGGGGCTGAAACAGAGGGGCTGAAACAAAGCGGCTGATACAGAGGGTGAGAAACAGAGGGGCTGAAACAGCGGGCGAGAAACAGAGTCGCTGAAACATGGCGAGAAACAGAGGGGCTGAAACAGAGGGGCTGAAACAGAGGGGCTGAAACAGTGGGGCTGAAACTGAGGGGCTGAAACAGAGGGCAAGAAACAGAGGGGCTGAAACAGAGGGCGAGAAACAGAGGGGCTGAAACAGAGGGCGAGAAACAGAGGGGCTGAAACAGAGGGCGAGAAACAGAGGGGCTGAAACAGAGGGGCTGAAACAGAGGGCGAGAAACAGAGAGGCTGAAACAGAGGGCGAGAAACAGAGTGGCTGAAACAGAGGGCAACAAACAGAGGGGCTGAAACAGAGGGCGAGAAACAGAGGGGCTGAAACAGAGGGCGAGAAACAGAGGGGATGAAACAGAGGGGCTGAAACAGAGGGCGAGAAACAGAGGGGCTGAATCAGAGGGGCTGAAACAGAGGGGCTGAATCAGAGGGGCTGAAACAGAGGGCGAGAAACAGAGGGGCTGAAACAGAGGGCGAGAAACAGAGGGGCTGAAACAGAGGGGCTGAAACAGAGTGGCTGATACAGAGGGCGAGAAACAGAGAGGTTGAAACAGAGGGCGAGAAACAGAGGGGCTGAAACAGAGGGCGAGAAACAGAGGGGCTGAAACAGAGGGCGAGAAACAGAGGGGCTGAAACAGAGGGGCTGAAACAGACGGGCTGAAACAGAGGGCAAAAAATAGAGGGGCTGAAAGAGAGGGGCTTAAACAGAGGGGGTGAATCAGAGGGGCTGAAACAGAGGGGCTGAATCAGAGGGGCTGAAACAGAGGGCGAGAAACAGAGGGGCTGAAACAGAGGGCGAGAAACAGAGGGGCTGAAACAGAGGGGCTGAAACAGAGTGGCTGATACAGAGGGCGAGAAACAGAGAGGTTGAAACAGAGGGCGAGAAACAGAGGGGCAGAAACAGAGGGCTAGAAACAGAGGGGCTGAAACAGAGGGCGAGAAACAGAGGGGCTGAAACAGAGGGGCTGAAACAGACGGGCTGAAACAGAGGGCAAAAAATAGAGGGGCTGAAACAGAGGGCGAGAAACAGGGGGTGAGAAACAGAGGGCGAGAAACAGAGGGGCTGAAACAGAGGGCAAAAAACAGAGGGGCTGAAACAGAGGGCGTGAAACAGAGGGTGAGAAACAGACGGCGAGAAACAGATGGGATGAAACAGAGGGGCTGAAACAGAGGGGCTGAAATAGAGGGGCTGAAACAGAGGGGCTGAATCAGAGGGGCTGCAACAGAGGGGCTGAATCAGAGGGGCTGACACAGAGTGCGAGAAAGAGAGGGGCTGAAACAGAGGGCGCGAAACAGAGGGGCTGAAACAGAGGGGCTGAAACAGAGGGCGAGAAACAGAAAGGCTGAAACAGAGGGCGAGAAACAGAGGGGCTGAAACAGATGGTGAGAAACAGAGGGGATTAGACAGAGGGCGAGAAACAGAGGGGCTGAAACAGAGCGGCTGAAACAGACGGGCTGAAACAGAGAGCCTGAAACAGAGGGGCTGAAACAGAGGGTGAGAAACAGATGTGCTGAAACAGAGGGCGAGAAACAGAGGGGCTTAAACAGAGGGCGAGAAACAGAGGGGCTGAAACAGAGGGGCTGAAACAGAGGGCGAGAAACAGAGGGGCTGAAACAGAGGGCGAGAAACAGAGGGGCTGAAATAGAGGGCGAGAAACAGAGGGGCTGAAACAGAGGGGCTGAAACAGAGGGCGAGAAACAGAGGGGCTGAATCAGAGGGGCTGAATCAGAGGGGCTGAAAGAGAGGGGCTGAAACAGAGGGCGAGAAACAAAGGGGCTGAAACAGCGGGCGGGAAACAGAGGGCCAGAAACAGAGGGGCTGAAACAGAGGGGCTGAAACAGACGGGCTGAAACAGAGAGCCTGAAACAGAGGGCGAGGAACAGAGGGGCTGAAACAGAGGGCGAAAAACAGAGGGGCTGAAACAGAGGGCGAGAAACAGAGGGGATGAAACAGAGGGGCTGAAACAGAGGGGCTGAAACAGAGGGGCTGAATCAGAGGGGCTGAAACAGAGGGGCTGAATCAGAGGGGCTGAAACAGAGTGGCTGAATCAGAGGGGCTGAAACAGATGGCGAGAAACACAGGGGCTGAAACAGAGGGCGAGAAACAGAGGGGCTGAAACAGAGTGGCTGATACAGAGGGCGAGAAACAGAGAGGTTGAAACAGAGGGCGAGAAACAGAGGGGCTGAAACAGAGGGCGAGAAACAGAGGGGCTGAAACAGAGGGCGAGAAACAGAGGGGCTGAAACAGAGGGGCTGAAACAGACGGGCTGAAACAGAGGGCAAAAAATAGAGGGGCTGAAACAGAGGGGCTTAAACAGAGGGGGTGAATCAGAGGGGCTGAAACAGAGGGGCTGAATCAGAGGGGCTGAAACAGAGGGCTAGAAACAGAGGGGCTGAAACAGAGGGCGAGAAACAGAGGGGCTGAAACAGAGGGGCTGAAACAGAGTGGCTGATACAGAGGGCGAGAAACAGAGAGGTTGAAACAGAGGGCGAGAAACAGAGGGGCTGAAACAGAGGGCGAGAAACAGAGGGGCTGAAACAGAGGGCGAGAAACAGAGGGGCTGAAACAGAGGGGCTGAAACAGACGGGCTGAAACAGAGGGCAAAAAATAGAGGGGCTGAAACAGAGGGCGAGAAACAGGGGGTGAGAAACAGAGGGCGAGAAACAGACGGGCTGAAACAGAGGGCAAAAAATAGAGGGGCTGAAACAGAGGGCGAGAAACAGGGGGTGAGAAACAGAGGGCGAGAAACAGAGAGGTTGAAACAGAGGGCGAGAAACAGATGGGCTGAAACAGAGGGCGAGAAACAGAGGGGCTGAAACAGAGGGCGTGAAACAGAGGGGCTGAAACAGAGGGGCTGAAACAGAGGGGCTGAAACAGAGGGCGAGAAACTGAGGGGCTGAAACAGAGGGCGAGAATCAGAGGGGTTGAAACAGAGGGCGAGAAACAGAGGGGCTGAATCAGAGGGGCTGAAACAGAGGGCGAGAAACAGACGGGCTGAAACAGAGAGCCTGAAACAGAGGGGCTGAAACAGAGGGTGAGAAACAGATGGGCTGAAACAGAGGGCTGAAACAGAGGGGCTGAAAAAGAGGGCGATAAACAGAGGGGCTGAAACAGAGGGCGAGAAACAGAGGGGGTGAAACAGAGGGGCTGAAACAGAGGGGCTGAAACAGAGGGGCTGAAACAGGGTGGCTGAAACAGAGGGGCTGAAACAGAGGTGCTGAAACAGAGGGGCTGAAACAGAGGGCGAAAAACAGAGGGGCTGAAACAGAGGGCGAGAAACAGAGGGGCTGAAACAGAGGGGCTGAAACAGAGGGCGAGAAACAGAGGGGCTGAAACAGAGGGCGAGAAACAGAGGGGCTGAAATAGAGGGCGAGAAACAGAGGGGCTGAAACAGAGGGGCTGAAACAGAGGGCGAGAAACAGAGGGGCTGAATCAGAGGGGCTGAATCAGAGGGGCTGAAAGAGAGTGGCTGAAACAGAGGGCGAGAAACAAAGGGGCTGAAACAGCGGGCGAGAAACAGAGGGCCAGAAACAGAGGGGCTGAAACAGAGGGGCTGAAACAGACGGGCTGAAACAGAGAGCCTGAAACAGAGGGCGAGAAACAGAGGGGATGAAACAGAGGGGATGAAACAGAGGGGCTGAAACAGAGGGGGTGAATCAGAGGGGCTGAAACAGAGGGGCTGGTTCACAGGGGCTGAAACAGAGGGGCTGAATCAGAGGGGCTGAAACAGAGGGCGCGAAACAGAGGGACTGAAACAGAGGGCGAGAACCAGACGGGCAGAAACAGTGGGCGAGAAACAGAGGGGCTGAAACAGAGGGGCTGAAACAGAGAGCGCGAAACAGAGGGACTGAAACAGAGGGCGAGAAACAGAGGGGCTGGAACAGAGGGGCTGAAATAGAGGTGCTGAAACAGAGGGGCTGAAACAGAGGGCGAGAAACAGAGGGGCTGAAACAGAGGGCGAGAAACAGAGGGCGAGAAACAGAGAGGCTGAAACAGAGGGGCTGAAACAGAGGGGCTGAAACAAAGCGGCTGATACAGAGGGTGAGAAACAGAGGGGCTGAAACAGCGGGCGAGAAACAGAGTCGCTGAAACATGGCGAGAAACAGAGGGGCTGAAACAGAGGGTCTGAAACAGAGGGGCTGAAACAGTGGGGCTGAAACTGAGGGGCTGAAACAGAGGGCAAGAAACAGAGGGGCTGAAACAGAGGGCGAGAAACAGAGGGGCTGAAACAGAGGGCGAGAAACAGAGGGGCTGAAACAGAGGGCGAGAAACAGAGGGGCTGAAACAGAGGGGCTGAAACAGAGAGCGCGAAACAGAGGGACTGAAACAGAGGGCGAGAAACAGAGAGGCTGAAACAGAGGGCGAGAAACAGAGTGGCTGAAACAGAGGGCAACAAACAGAGGGGCTGAAACAGAGGGCGAGAAACAGAGGGGCTGAAACAGAGGGCGAGAAACAGAGGGGATGAAACAGAGGGGCTGAAACAGAGGGCGAGAAACAGAGGGTTCTGAATCAGAGGGGCTGAAACAGAGGGGCTGAATCAGAGGGGCTGAAACAGAGGGCGAGAAACAGAGGGGCTGAAACAGAGGGCGAGAAACAGAGGGGCTGAAACAGAGGGGCTGAAACAGAGTGGCTGATACAGAGGGCGAGAAACAGAGAGGTTGAAACAGAGGGCGAGAATCAGAGGGGCTGAAACAGAGGGCGAGAAACAGAGGGGCTGAAACAGAGGGCGAGAAACAGAGGGGCTGAAACAGAGGGGCTGAAACAGACGGGCTGAAACAGAGGGCAAAAAATAGAGGGGCTGAAAGAGAGGGGCTTAAACAGAGGGGGTGAATCAGAGGGGCTGAAACAGAGGGGCTGAATCAGAGGGGCTGAAACAGAGGGCGAGAAACAGAGGGGCTGAAACAGAGGGCGAGAAACAGAGGGGCTGAAACAGAGGGGCTGAAACAGAGTGGCTGATACAGAGGGCGAGAAACAGAGAGGTTGAAGCAGAGGGCGAGAAACAGAGGGGCTGAAACAGAGGGCTAGAAACAGAGGAGCTGAAACAGAGGGCGAGAAACAGAGGGGCTGAAACAGAGGGGCTGAAACAGACGGGCTGAAACAGAGGGCAAAAAATAGAGGGGCTGAAACAGAGGGCGAGAAACAGGGGGTGAGAAACAGAGGGCGAGAAACAGAGGGGCTGAAACAGAGGGCAAAAAACAGAGGGGCTGAAACAGAGGGCGAGAAACAGAGGGTGAGAAACAGACGGCGAGAAACAGATGGGATGAAACAGAGGGGCTGAAACAGAGGGGCTGAAATAGAGGGGCTGAAACAGAGGGGCTGAATCAGAGGGGCTGCAACAGAGGGGCTGAATCAGAGGGGCTGACACAGAGTGCGAGAAAGAGAGGGGCTGAAACAGAGGGCGAGAAACAGATGGGCTGAAACAGAGGGCGAGAAACAGAGGGGCTGAAACAGAGGGCGCGAAACAGAGGGGCTGAAACAGAGGGGCTGAAACAGAGGGCGAGAAACAGAAAGGCTGAAACAGAGGGCGAGAAACAGAGGGGCTGAAACAGATGGTGAGAAACAGAGGGGATTAGACAGAGGGCGAGATACAGAGGGGCTGAAACAGAGCGGCTGAAACAGACGGGCTGAAACAGAGAGCCTGAAACAGAGGGGCTGAAACAGAGGGTGAGAAACAGATGTGCTGAAACAGAGGGCGAGAAACAGAGGGGCTTAAACAGAGGGCGAGAAACAGAGGGGCTGAAACAGAGGGGCTGAAACAGAGGGCGAGAAACAGAGGGGCTGAAACAGAGGGCGAGAAAAAGAGGGGCTGAAATAGAGGGCGAGAAACAGAGGGGCTGAAACAGAGGGGCTGAAACAGAGGGCGAGAAACAGAGTCGCTGAATCAGAGGGGCTGAATCAGAGGGGCTGAAAGAGAGGCGCTGAAACAGAGGGCGAGAAACAAAGGGGCTGAAACAGCGGGCGAGAAACAGAGGGCCAGAAAGAGAGGGGCTGAAACAGAGGGGCTGAAACAGACGGGCTGAAACAGAGAGCCTGAAACAGAGGGCGAGAAACAGAGGGGCTGAAACAGAGGGCGAAAAACAGAGGGGCTGAAACAGAGGGCGAGAAACAGAGGGGATGAAACAGAGGGGCTGAAACAGAGGGGCTGAAACAGAGGGGCTGAATCAGAGGGGCTGAAACAGAGGGGCTGAATCAGAGGGGCTGAAACAGAGGGCGAGAAACAGAGGGGCTGAAACAGAGGGCGAGAAACAGAGGGGCTGAAACAGAGGGGCTGAAACAGAGTGGCTGATACAGAGGGCGAGAAACAGAGAGGTTGAAACAGAGGGCGAGAAACAGAGGGGCTGAAACAGAGGGCGAGAAACAGAGGGGCTGAAACAGAGGGCGAGAAACAGAGGGGCTGAAACAGAGGGGCTGAAACAGACGGGCTGAAACAGAGGGCAAAAAATAGAGGGGCTGAAACAGAGGGGCTTAAACAGAGGGGGTGAATCAGAGGGGCTGAAACAGAGGGGCTGAATCAGAGGGGCTGAAACAGAGGGCTAGAAACAGAGGGGCTGAAACAGAGGGCGAGAAACAGAGGGGCTGAAACAGAGGGGCTGAAACAGAGTGGCTGATACAGAGGGCGAGAAACAGAGAGGTTGAAACAGAGGGCGAGAAACAGATGGGCTGAAACAGAGGGCGAGAAACAGAGGGGCTGAAACAGAGGGCGAGAAACAGAGGGGCTGAAACAGAGGGGCTGAAACAGACGGGCTGAAACAGAGGGCAAAAAATAGAGGGGCTGAAACAGAGGGCGAGAAACAGGGGGTGAGAAACAGAGGGCGAGAAACAGAGGGGCTGAAACAAAGGGCAAAAAACAGAGGGGCTGAAACAGAGGGCGAGAAACAGAGGGTGAGAAACAGAGGGCGAGAAACAGATGGGATGAAACAGAGGGGCTGAAACAGAGGGGCTGAAATAGAGGGGCTGAAACAGAGGGGCTGAATCAGAGGGGCTGACACAGAGGGGCTGAATCAGAGGGGCTGACACAGAGTGCGAGAAAGAGAGGGGCTGAAACAGAGGGCGAGAAACAGATGGGCTGAAACAGAGGGCGAGAAACAGAGGGGCTGAAACAGAGGGCGCGAAACAGAGGGGCTGAAACAGAGGGGCTGAAACAGAGGGGCTGAAACAGAGGGCGAGAATCAGAGGGGCTGAAACAGAGGGCGAGAAACAGAGGGGCTGAATCAGAGGGGCTGAAACAGAGGGCGAGAATCAGAGGGGCTGAAACAGAGGGCGAGAAACAGAGGGGCTGAATCAGAGGGGCTGAAACAGAGGGCGAGAAACAGAGGGGCTGAAACAGATGGTGAGAAACAGAGGGGATTAGACAGAGGGCGAGAAACAGAGGGGCTGAAACAGAGGGGCTGATACAGAGGGGCTGAATCAGAGGGGCTGAAACAGAGAGCGCGAAAGAGAGGGACTGAAACAGAGGGGCTGAAACAGAGGGCGCGAAACAGAGGGACTGAAACAGAGTGCGAGAACCAGACGGGCAGAAACAGAGGGCGAGAAACAGAGGGGCTGAAACAGAGGGGCTGAAACAGAGAGCGCGAAACAGAGGGACTGAAACAGAGGGCGAGAAACAGAGGGGCTGAAACAGACGGCGAGAAACAGAGGGGCTGAAACAGAGGGCAAGAAACAGAGGGGCTGAAACTGAGTGGCTGAAACAGAAGGGCTGAAACAGAGGGGCTGAAACAGAGGGCGAGAAATAGAGGGGCTGAAACAGATGGGCTGAAACAGAGGGGCTGAATCAGAGGGGCTGATTCACAGGGGCTGAAACAGAGGGGCTGAATCAGAGGGGCTGAAACAGAGGGCGCGAAACAGAGGGACTGAAACAGAGGGCGAGAACCAGACGGGCAGAAACAATGGGCGAGAAACAGAGGGGCTGAAACAGAGGGGCTGAAACAGAGAGCGCGAAACAGAGGGACTGAAACAGAGGGCGAGAAACAGAGGGGCTGGAACAGAGGGGCTGAAATAGAGGTGCTGAAACAGAGGGGCTGAAACAGAGGGCGAGAAACAGAGGGGCTGAAACAGAGGGCGATAAACAGAGGGCGAGAAACTGAGAGGCTGAAACAGAGGGGCTGAAACAGAGGGGCTGAAACAAAGCGGCTGATACAGAGGGTGAGAAACAGAGGGGCTGAAACAGAGGGCGAGAAACAGAGTCGCTGAAACATGGCGAGAAACAGAGGGGCTGAAACAGAGGGGCTGAAACAGAGGGGCTGAAACAGAGGGGCTGAAACAGAGGCGCTGAAACAGAGGGCAAGAAACAGAGGGGCTGAAACAGAGGGCGAGAAACAGAGGGGCTGAAACAGAGGGCGAGAAACAGAGGGGCTGAAACAGAGGGCGAGAAACAGAGGGGCTGAAACAGAGGGGCTGAAACAGAGGGCGAGAAACAGAGAGGCTGAAACAGAGGGCGAGAAACATAGTGGCTGAAACAGAGGGCAACAGACAGAGGGGCTGAAACAGAGGGCGAGAAACAGAGGGGATGAAACAGAGGGCGAGAAACAGAGGGGCAGAAACAGAGGGCGAGAATCGGAGGGGCTGAAACAGAGGGCGAGAAACAGAGGGGCTGAAACAGAGGGCGAGAAACAGAGGGGCTGAAACAGAGGGCGAGAAACAGAGGGGCTGAAACAGAGGGCGAGAAACAGAGGGCGAGAAACAGAGGGGCTGAAACAGACGGCGAGAAACAGAGGGGCTGAAACAGAGGGGCTGAAACATAGGGGCTGAAACAGAGGGCGAGAAACAGAGGAGCTGAAACAGAGGGGATGAAACAGAGGGCGAGAAACAGAGGGGCTGAAACAGAGGGGCTGAAACAGAGGAGCTGAAACAGAGGGCGAGAAACAGAGAGGCTGAAACAGAGGGCGAGAAACAGACGGGCTGAAACAGAGGGCGAGAAACAGAGGGGCTGAAACAGAGGGGCTGAAACAGAGGGGCTGAAACAGAGGGGCTGAAACAGAGGGCGAGAAATAGAGGGGCTGAAACAGAGGGCGAGAAACAGAGGGGCTAAAACAGAGGGGCTGAAACAGAGGGGCTGAAACAGAGGGCGAGAAACAAGGCCTGAAACAGAGGGCGAGAAACAGAGGGGCTGAAACAGAGGGCGAGAAACAGAGGGGCTGAATCAGAGGGGCTGAAACAGATGGCGAGAAACAGAGGGGCTGAAACAGAGGGCGAGAAACAGAGGGGCTGAAACAGAGGGCGAGAAAAAGAGGGTGAGAAACAGAGGGGCTGAAACAGGGGGCGAGAAACAGAGGGGCTGAAACAGAGGGGCTGAAACAGAGGGGCTGAATCAGAGGGGCTGAAACAGAGGGGCTGAATCAGACGGGCTGAAACACAGGGCGAGAAACAGAGGGTCTGAAACAGAGGGCGAGAGACAGAGGGGCAGAAAAAGAGGGCGGGAAACAGAGGGGCTGAAACAGAGGGGCTGAAACAGAGAGTGTGAATCAGAGGGGCTGAAACAGAGGGCGTGAAACAGAGGGGCTGAAACAGAGGGGCTGAATCGGAGGGGCTGAAACAGAGGGGCTGAAACAGAAGGGCTGAAACAGAGGGGCTGAAACAGAGGGCGAGAAATAGAGGGGCTGAAACAGATGGGCTGAAACAGAGTGGCTGAATCAGAGGGGCTGATTCACAGGGGCTGAAACAGAGGGGCTGAATCAGAGGGGCTGAAACAGAGGGCGCGAAACAGAGGGACTGAAACAGAGGGCGAGAACCAGACGGGCAGAAACAATGGGCGAGAAACAGAGGGGCTGAAACAGAGGGGCTGAAACAGAGAGCGCGAAACAGAGGGACTGAAACAGAGGGCGAGAAACAGAGGGGCTGGAACAGAGGGGCTGAAATAGAGGTGCTGAAACAGAGGGGCTGAAACAGAGGGCGAGAAACAGAGGGGCTGAAACAGAGGGCGATAAACAGAGGGCGAGAAACAGAGAGGCTGAAACAGAGGGGCTGAAACAGAGGGGCTGAAACAAAGCGGCTGATACAGAGGGTGAGAAACAGAGGGGCTGAAACAGAGGGCGAGAAACAGAGTCGCTGAAACATGGCGAGAAACAGAGGGGCTGAAACAGAGGGGGTGAAACAGAGGGGCTGAAACAGTGGGGCTGAAACAGAGGGGCTGAAACAGAGGGCAAGAAACAGAGGGGCTGAAACAGAGGGCGAGAAACAGAGGGGCTGAAACAGAGGGCGAGAAACAGAGGGGCTGAAACAGAGGGCGAGAAACAGAGGGGCTGAAACAGAGGGGCTGAAACAGAGGGCGAGAAACAGAGAGGCTGAAACAGAGGGCGAGAAACATAGTGGCTGAAACAGAGGGCAACAGACAGAGGGGCTGAAACAGAGGGCGAGAAACAGAGGGGATGAAACAGAGGGCGAGAAACAGAGGGGCAGAAACAGAGGGCGAGAATCGGAGGGGCTGAAACAGAGGGCGAGAAACAGAGGGGCTGAAACAGAGGGCGAGAAACAGAGGGGCTGAAACAGAGGGCGAGAAACAGAGGGGCTGAAACAGAGGGCGAGAAACAGAGGGCGAGAAACAGAGGGGCAGAAACAGACGGCGAGAAACAGAGGGGCTGAAACAGAGGGGCTGAAACATAGGGGCTGAAACAGAGGGCGAGAAACAGAGGAGCTGAAACAGAGGGGATGAAACAGAGGGCGAGAAACAGAGGGGCTGAAACAGAGGGGCTGAAACAGAGGAGCTGAAACAGAGGGCGAGAAACAGAGAGGCTGAAACAGAGGGCGAGAAACAGACGGGCTGAAACAGAGGGCGAGAAACAGAGGGGCTGAAACAGAGGGGCTGAAACAGAGGGGCTGAAACAGAGGGGCTGAAACAGAGGGCGAGAAATAGAGGGGCTGAAACAGAGGGCGAGAAACAGAGGGGCTAAAACAGAGGGGCTGAAACAGAGGGGCTGAAACAGAGGGCGAGAAACAAGGCCTGAAACAGAGGGCGAGAAACAGAGGGGCTGAAACAGAGGGCGAGAAACAGAGGGGCTGAATCAGAGGGGCTGAAACAGATGGCGAGAAACAGAGGGGCTGAAACAGAGGGCGAGAAACAGAGGGGCTGAAACAGAGGGCGAGAAAAAGAGGGTGAGAAACAGAGGGGCTGAAACAGGGGGCGAGAAACAGAGGGGCTGAAACAGAGGGGCTGAAACAGAGGGGCTGAATCAGAGGGGCTGAAACAGAGGGGCTGAATCAGACGGGCTGAAACACAGGGCGAGAAACAGAGGGGCTGAAACAGAGGGCGAGAGACAGAGGGGCAGAAAAAGAGGGCGAGAAACAGAGGGGCTGAAACAGAGGGGCTGAAACAGAGAGTGTGAATCAGAGGGGCTGAAACAGAGGGCGAGAAACAGAGGGGCTGAAACAGAGGGGCTGAATCGGAGGGGCTGAAACAGAGGGGCTGAAACAGAGGGGCTGAAACAGAGGGCGAGAAACAGAGGGGCTGAATCAGAGGGGCTGAATCAGAGGGGCCGAAACAGAGGGGCTGAAACAGTGGGCGAGAATCTAAGGGACTGAAACAGCGGGCGAGAAACAGAGTGTAAGAAACAGAGGGGCTGAAACAGAGGGGCTGAAACAGACGGGCTGAAACAGAGAGCCTGAAACAGAGGGGCTGAAACAGAGGGTGAGAAACAGATGGGCTGAAACAGAGGGCTGAAACAGAGGGGCTGAAAAAGAGGGCGAAAAACAGAGGGGCCGAAACAGAGGGCGAGAAACAGAGGGGGTGAAACAGAGGGGCTGAAACAGAGGGGCTGAAACAGAGGGGCTGAAACAGGGTGGCTGAAACAGAGGGGCTGAAACAGAGGTGCTGAAACAGAGGGGCTGAAACAGAGGGCGAGAAACAGAGGGGCTGAAACAGAGGGCGAGAAACAGAGGGGCTGAAACAGAGGGGCTGAAACAGAGGGCGAGAAACAGAGGGGCTGAAACAGAGGGCGAGAAACAGAGGGGCTGAAATAGAGGGCGAGAAAAAGAGGGGCTGAAACAGAGGGGCTGAAACAGAGGGCGAGAAACAGAGGGGCTGAATCAGAGGGGCTGAATCAGAGGGGCTGAAAGAGAGTGGCTGAAACAGAGGGCGAGAAACAAAGGGGCTGAAACAGCGGGCGAGAAACAGAGGGCCAGAAACAGAGGGGCTGAAACAGAGGGGCTGAAACAGACGGGCTGAAACAGAGAGCCTGAAACAGAGGGCGAGAAACAGAGGGGATGAAACAGAGGGGCTGAAACAGAGGGGCTGAAACAGAGGGGGTGAATCAGAGAGGCTGAAACAGAGGGGCTGAATCAGAGGGGCTGAAACAGAGGGCGAGAAACAGAGGGGCTGAAACAGAGGGCGAGAAACAGAGGGGCTGAAACAGAGGGGCTGAAACAGAGTGGCTGATACAGAGGGCGATAAACAGAGAGGTTGAAACAGAGGGCGAGAAACAGAGGGGCTGAAACAGAGGGCGAGAAACAGAGGGGCTGAAACAGAGGGCGAGAAACAGAGGGGCTGAAACAGAGGGGCTGAAACAGAGGGGCTGAAACAGAGGGCAAAAAATAGAGGGGCTGAAACAGAGGGCGAGAAACAGGGGGTGAGAAACAGAGGGCGAGAAACAGAGGGGCTGAAACAGAGGGCAAAAAACAGAGGGGCTGAAACAGAGGGCGAGAAACAGAGGGTGAGAAACAGAGGGCGAGAAACAGATGGGATGAAACAGAGGGGCTGAAACAGAGGGGCTGAAATAGAGGGGCTGAAACAGAGGGGCTGAATCAGAGGGGCTGCAACAGAGGGGCTGAATCAGAGGGGCTGACACAGAGTGCGAGAAAGAGAGGGGCTGAAACAGAGGGCGAGAAACAGATGGGCTGAAACAGAGGGCGAGAAACAGAGGGGCTGAAACAGAGAGAGCGAAACAGAGGGGCTGAAACAGAGGGGCTGAAACAGAGGGGCTGAAACAGAGGGCGAGAAACTGAGGGGCTGAAACAGAGGGCGAGAATCAGAGGGGCTGAAACAGAGGGCGAGAAACAGAGGGGCTGAATCAGAGGGGCTGAAACAGAGGGCGAGAAACAGAAAGGCAGAAACAGAGGGCGAGAAACAGAGGGGCTGAAACAGAGGGCGAGAAACAGAGGGGCTGAATCAGAGGGGCTGAAACAGATGGCGAGAAACAGAGGGGCTGAAACAGAGGGCGAGAAACAGAGGGGCTGAAACAGAGGGCGAGAAAAAGAGGGTGAGAAACAGAGGGGCTGAAACAGAGGGCGAGAAACAGAGGGGCTGAAACAGAGGGGCTGAAACAGAGGGGCTGAAACAGAGGGGCTGAAACAGAGAGTGTGAATCAGAGGGGCTGAAACAGAGGGCGAGAAACAGAGGGGCTGAAACAGAGGGGCTGAATCGGAGGGGCTGAAACAGCGGGGCTGAAACAGAGGGGCTGAAACAGAGGGCGAGAAACAGAGGGGCTGAATCAGAGGGGCTGAATCAGAGGGGCCGAAACAGAGGGGCTGAAACAGTGGGCGAGAAACTAAGGGACTGAAACAGCGGGCGAGAAACAGAGTGTGAGAAACAGAGGGGCTGAAACAGAGGGGCTGAAACAGACGGGCTGAAACAGAGAGCCTGAAACAGAGGGGCTGAAACAGAGGGTGAGAAACAGATGGGCTGAAACAGAGGGCTGAAACAGAGGGGCTGAAAAAGAGGGCGAAAAACAGAGGGGCTGAAACAGAGGGCGAGAAACAGAGGGGGTGAAACAGAGGGGCTGAAACAGAGGGGCTGAAACAGAGGGGCTGAAACAGGGTGGCTGAAACAGAGGGGCTGAAACAGAGGTGCTGAAACAGAGGGGCTGAAACAGAGGGCGAGAAACAGAGGGGCTGAAACAGAGGGCGAGAAACAGAGGGGCTGAAACAGAGGGGCTGAAACAGAGGGCGAGAAACAGAGGGGCTGAAACAGAGGGCGAGAAACAGAGGGGCTGAAATAGAGGGCGAGAAACAGAGGGGCTGAAACAGAGGGGCTGAAACAGAGGGCGAGAAACAGAGGGGCTGAATCAGAGGGGCTGAATCAGAGGGGCTGAAAGAGAGTGGCTGAAACAGAGGGCGAGAAACAAAGGGGCTGAAACAGCGGGCAAGAAACAGAGGGCCAGAAACAGAGGGGCTGAAACAGAGGGGCTGAAACAGACGGGCTGAAACAGAGAGCCTGAAACAGAGGGCGAGAAACAGAGGGGATGAAACAGAGGGGCTGAAACAGAGGGGCTGAAACAGAGGGGGTGAATCAGAGCGGCTGAAACAGAGGGGCTGAATCAGAGGGGCTGAAACAGAGGGCGAGAAACAGAGGGGCTGAAACAGAGGGCGAGAAACAGAGGGGCTGAAACAGAGGGGCTGAAACAGAGTGGCTGATACAGAGGGCGAGAAACAGAGAGGTTGAAACAGAGGGCGAGAAACAGAGGGGCTGAAACAGAGGGCGAGAAACAGAGGGGCTGAAACAGAGGGCGAGAAACAGAGGGGCTGAAACAGAGGGGCTGAAACAGACGGGCTGAAACAGAGGGCAAAAAATAGAGGGGCTGAAACAGAGGGCGAGAAACAGGGGGTGAGAAACAGAGGGCGAGAAACAGAGGGGCTGAAACAGAGGGCAAAAAACAGAGGGGCTGAAACAGAGGGCGAGAAACAGAGGGTGAGAAACAGAGGGCGAGAAACAGATGGGATGAAACAGAGGGGCTGAAACAGAGGGGCTGAAATAGAGGGGCTGAAACAGACGGGCTGAATCAGAGGGGCTGCAACAGAGGGGCTGAATCAGAGGGGCTGACACAGAGTGCGAGAAAGAGAGGGGCTGAAACAGAGGGCGAGAAACAGATGGGCTGAAACAGAGGGCGAGAAACAGAGGGGCTGAAACAGAGGGCGCGAAACAGAGGGGCTGAAACAGAGGGGCTGAAACAGAGGGGCTGAAACAGAGGGCGAGAAACTGAGGGGCTGAAACAGAGGGCGAGAATCAGAGGGGCTGAAACAGAGGGCGAGAAACAGAGGGGCTGAATCAGAGGGGCTGAAACAGAGGGCGAGAAACAGAAAGGCAGAAACAGAGGGCGAGAAACAGAGGGGCTGAAACAGATGGTGAGAAACAGAGGGGATTAGACAGAGGGCGAGAAACAGAGGGGCTGAAACAGAGGGGCTGATACAGAGGGGCTGAATCAGAGGGGCTGAAAATGAGAGCACGAAAGAGAGGGACTGAAACAGAGGGGCTGAAACAGAGGGCGCGAAACAGAGGGACTGAAACAGAGGGCGAGAACCAGACGGGCAGAAACAGAGGGCGAGAAACAGAGGGGCTGAAACAGAGGGGCTGAAACAGAGAGCGCGAAACAGAGGGACTGAAACATAGGGCGAGAAACAGAGGGGCTGAAACAGAGGGGCTGAAACATAGGGGCTGAAACAGCGGGCGAGAAACAGAGGAGCTGAAACAGAGGGGATGAAACAGAGGGCGAGAAACAGAGGGGCTGAAACAGAGGGGCTGAAACAGAGGAGCTGAAACAGAGGGCGAGAAACAGAGAGGCTGAAACAGAGGGCGAGAAACAGACGGGCTGAAACAGAGGGCGAGAAACAGAGGGGCTGAAACAGAGGGGCTGAAACAGAGGGGCTGAAACAGAGGGGCTGAAACAGAGGGCGAGAAATAGAGGGGCTGAAACAGAGGGCGAGAAACAGAGGGGCTAAAACAGAGGGGCTGAAACAGAGGGGCTGAAACAGAGGGCGAGAAACAAGGCCTGAAACAGAGGGCGAGAAACAGAGGGGCTGAAACAGAGGGCGAGAAACAGAGGGGCTGAATCAGAGGGGCTGAAACAGATGGCGAGAAACAGAGGGGCTGAAACAGAGGGCGAGAAACAGAGGGGCTGAAACAGAGGGCGAGAAAAAGAGGGTGAGAAACGGAGGGGCTGAAACAGGGGGCGAGAAACAGAGGGGCTGAAACAGAGGGGCTGAAACAGAGGGGCTGAATCAGAGGGGCTGAAACAGAGGGGCTGAATCAGACGGGCTGAAACACAGGGCGAGAAACAGAGGGGCTGAAACAGAGGGCGAGAGACAGAGGGGCAGAAAAAGAGGGCGAGAAACAGAGGGGCTGAAACAGAGGGGCTGAAACAGAGAGTGTGAATCAGAGGGGCTGAAACAGAGGGCGAGAAACAGAGGGGCTGAAACAGAGGGGCTGAATCGGAGGGGCTGAAACAGAGGGGCTGAAACAGAGGGGCTGAAACAGAGGGCGAGAAACAGAGGGGCTGAATCAGAGGGGCTGAATCAGAGGGGCCGAAACAGAGGGGCTGAAACAGTGGGCGAGAAACTAAGGGACTGAAACAGCGGGCGAGAAACAGAGTGTAAGAAACAGAGGGGCTGAAACAGAGGGCGAGAAACAGAGGGGCTGAAACAGAGGGGCTGAAACAGAGGGCGAGAAACAGAGGGGCTGAAACAGAGGGCGAGAAACAGAGGGGCTGAAATAGAGGGCGAGAAACAGAGGGGCTGAAACAGAGGGGCTGAAACAGAGGGCGAGAAACAGAGGGGCTGAATCAGAGGGGCTGAATCAGAGGGGCTGAAAGAGAGTGGCTGAAACAGAGGGCGAGAAACAAAGGGGCTGAAACAGCGGGCAAGAAACAGAGGGCCAGAAACAGAGGGGCTGAAACAGAGGGGCTGAAACAGACGGGCTGAAACAGAGAGCCTGAAACAGAGGGCGAGAAACAGAGGGGATGAAACAGAGGGGCTGAAACAGAGGGGCTGAAACAGAGGGGGTGAATCAGAGCGGCTGAAACAGAGGGGCTGAATCAGAGGGGCTGAAACAGAGGGCGAGAAACAGAGGGGCTGAAACAGAGGGCGAGAAACAGAGGGGCTGAAACAGAGGGGCTGAAACAGAGTGGCTGATACAGAGGGCGAGAAACAGAGAGGTTGAAACAGAGGGCGAGAAACAGAGGGGCTGAAACAGAGGGCGAGAAACAGAGGGGCTGAAACAGAGGGCGAGAAACAGAGGGGCTGAAACAGAGGGGCTGAAACAGACGGGCTGAAACAGAGGGCAAAAAATAGAGGGGCTGAAACAGAGGGCGAGAAACAGGGGGTGAGAAACAGAGGGCGAGAAACAGAGGGGCTGAAACAGAGGGCAAAAAACAGAGGGGCTGAAACAGAGGGCGAGAAACAGAGGGTGAGAAACAGAGGGCGAGAAACAGATGGGATGAAACAGAGGGGCTGAAACAGAGGGGCTGAAATAGAGGGGCTGAAACAGAGGGGCTGAATCAGAGGGGCTGCAACAGAGGGGCTGAATCAGAGGGGCTGACACAGAGTGCGAGAAAGAGAGGGGCTGAAACAGAGGGCGAGAAACAGATGGGCTGAAACAGAGGGCGAGAAACAGAGGGGCTGAAACAGAGGGCGCGAAACAGAGGGGCTGAAACAGAGGGGCTGAAACAGAGGGGCTGAAACAGAGGGCGAGAAACTGAGGGGCTGAAACAGAGGGCGAGAATCAGAGGGGCTGAAACAGAGGGCGAGAAACAGAGGGGCTGAATCAGAGGGGCTGAAACAGAGGGCGAGAAACAGAAAGGCAGAAACAGAGGGCGAGAAACAGAGGGGCTGAAACAGATGGTGAGAAACAGAGGGGATTAGACAGAGGGCGAGAAACAGAGGGGCTGAAACAGAGGGGCTGATACAGAGGGGCTGAATCAGAGGGGCTGAAACAGAGAGCACGAAAGAGAGGGACTGAAACAGAGGGGCTGAAACAGAGGGCGCGAAACAGAGGGACTGAAACAGAGGGCGAGAACCAGACGGGCAGAAACAGAGGGCGAGAAACAGAGGGGCTGAAACAGAGGGGCTGAAACAGAGAGCGCGAAACAGAGGGACTGAAACATAGGGCGAGAAACAGAGGGGCTGAAACAGAGGGGCTGAAACATAGGGGCTGAAACAGAGGGCGAGAAACAGAGGAGCTGAAACAGAGGGGATGAAACAGAGGGCGAGAAACAGAGGGGCTGAAACAGAGGGGCTGAAACAGAGGAGCTGAAACAGAGGGCGAGAAACAGAGAGGCTGAAACAGAGGGCGAGAAACAGACGGGCTGAAACAGAGGGCGAGAAACAGAGTGGCTGAAACAGAGGGCAAGAAACAGAGGGGCTGAAACAGAGGGGCTGAAACAGAGGGCGAGAAATAGAGGGGCTGAAACAGAGGGCGAGAAACAGAGGGGCTAAAACAGAGGGGCTGAAACAGAGGGGCTGAAACAGAGGGCGAGAAACAAGGCCTGAAACAGAGGGCGAGAAACAGAGGGGCTGAAACAGAGGGCGAGAAACAGAGGGGCTGAATCAGAGGGGCTGAAACAGATGGCGAGAAACAGAGGGGCTGAAACAGAGGGCGAGAAACAGAGGGGCTGAAACAGAGGGCGAGAAAAAGAGGGTGAGAAACAGAGGGGCTGAAACAGGGGGCGAGAAACAGAGGGGCTGAAACAGAGGGGCTGAAACAGAGGGGCTGAATCAGAGGGGCTGAAACAGAGGGGCTGAATCAGACGGGCTGAAACACAGGGCGAGAAACAGAGGGGCTGAAACAGAGGGCGAGAGACAGAGGGGCAGAAAAAGAGGGCGAGAAACAGAGGGGCTGAAACAGAGGGGCTGAAACAGAGAGTGTGAATCAGAGGGGCTGAAACAGAGGGCGAGAAACAGAGGGGCTGAAACAGAGGGGCTGAATCGGAGGGGCTGAAACAGAGGGGCTGAAACAGAGGGGCTGAAACAGAGGGCGAGAAACAGAGGGGCTGAATCAGAGGGGCTGAATCAGAGGGGCCGAAACAGAGGGGCTGAAACAGTGGGCGAGAAACTAAGGGACTGAAACAGCGGGCGAGAAACAGAGTGTAAGAAACAGAGGGGCTGAAACAGAGGGGCTGAAACAGACGGGCTGAAACAGAGAGCCTGAAACAGAGGGGCTGAAACAGAGGGTGAGAAACAGATGGGCTGAAACAGAGGGCTGAAACAGAGGGGCTGAAAAAGAGGGCGAAAAACAGAGGGGCCGAAACAGAGGGCGAGAAACAGAGGGGGTGAAACAGAGGGGCTGAAACAGAGGGGCTGAAACAGAGGGGCTGAAACAGGGTGGCTGAAACAGAGGGGCTGAAACAGAGGTGCTGAAACAGAGGGGCTGAAACAGAGGGCGAGAAACAGAGGGGCTGAAACAGAGGGCGAGAAACAGAGGGGCTGAAACAGAGGGGCTGAAACAGAGGGCGAGAAACAGAGGGGCTGAAACAGAGGGCGAGAAACAGAGGGGCTGAAATAGAGGGCGAGAAAAAGAGGGGCTGAAACAGAGGGGCTGAAACAGAGGGCGAGAAACAGAGGGGCTGAATCAGAGGGGCTGAATCAGAGGGGCTGAAAGAGAGTGGCTGAAACAGAGGGCGAGAAACAAAGGGGCTGAAACAGCGGGCGAGAAACAGAGGGCCAGAAACAGAGGGGCTGAAACAGAGGGGCTGAAACAGACGGGCTGAAACAGAGAGCCTGAAACAGAGGGCGAGAAACAGAGGGGATGAAACAGAGGGGCTGAAACAGAGGGGCTGAAACAGAGGGGGTGAATCAGAGGGGCTGAAACAGAGGGGCTGAATCAGAGGGGCTGACACAGAGTGCGAGAAAGAGAGGGGCTGAAACAGA
The DNA here is from genome assembly GCF_047496795.1 of Chiloscyllium punctatum. Taxonomy (NCBI): domain Eukaryota; kingdom Metazoa; phylum Chordata; class Chondrichthyes; order Orectolobiformes; family Hemiscylliidae; genus Chiloscyllium; species Chiloscyllium punctatum. The sequence continues at coordinate 320,959 of NC_092763.1, read as the reverse complement.
GGGCGAGAAAAAGAGGGTGAGAAACAGAGGGGCTGAAACAGAGGGCGAGAAACAGAGGGCGAGAAACAGAGGGGCTGAAACAGAGTGGCTGATACAGAGGGCGATAAACAGAGAGGTTGAAACAGAGGGCGAGAAACAGAGGGGCTGAAAAAGAGGGCGAGAAACAGAGGGGCTGAAACAGAGGGCGAGAAACAGAGGGGCTGAAACAGAGGGGCTGAAACAGAGGGGCTGAAACAGAGGGCAAAAAATAGAGGGGCTGAAACAGAGGGCGAGAAACAGGGGGTGAGAAACAGAGGGCGAGAAACAGAGGGGCTGAAACAGAGGGCAAAAAACAGAGGGGCTGAAACAGAGGGCGAGAAACAGAGGGTGAGAAACAGAGGGCGAGAAACAGATGGGATGAAACAGAGGGGCTGAAACAGAGGGGCTGAAATAGAGGGGCTGAAACAGAGGGGCTGAATCAGAGGGGCTGCAACAGAGGGGCTGAATCAGAGGGGCTGACACAGAGTGCGAGAAAGAGAGGGGCTGAAACAGAGGGCGAGAAACAGATGGGCTGAAACAGAGGGCGAGAAACAGAGGGGCTGAAACAGAGGGCGCGAAACAGAGGGGCTGAAACAGAGGGGCTGAAACAGAGGGGCTGAAACAGAGGGCGAGAAACTGAGGGGCTGAAACAGAGGGCGAGAATCAGAGGGGCTGAAACAGAGGGCGAGAAACAGAGGGGCTGAATCAGAGGGGCTGAAACAGAGGGCGAGAAACAGAAAGGCAGAAACAGAGGGCGAGAAACAGAGGGGCTGAAACAGAGGGCGAGAAACAGAGGGGCTGAATCAGAGGGGCTGAAACAGATGGCGAGAAACAGAGGGGCTGAAACAGAGGGCGAGAAACAGAGGGGCTGAAACAGAGGGCGAGAAAAAGAGGGTGAGAAACAGAGGGGCTGAAACAGAGGGCGAGAAACAGAGGGGCTGAAACAGAGGGGCTGAAACAGAGGGGCTGAAACAGAGGGGCTGAAACAGAGAGTGTGAATCAGAGGGGCTGAAACAGAGGGCGAGAAACAGAGGGGCTGAAACAGAGGGGCTGAATCGGAGGGGCTGAAACAGCGGGGCTGAAACAGAGGGCGAGAAACAGAGGGGCTGAATCAGAGGGGCTGAATCAGAGGGGCCGAAACAGAGGGGCTGAAACAGTGGGCGAGAAACTAAGGGACTGAAACAGCGGGCGAGAAACAGAGTGTGAGAAACAGAGGGGCTGAAACAGAGGGGCTGAAACAGACGGGCTGAAACAGAGAGCCTGAAACAGAGGGGCTGAAACAGAGGGTGAGAAACAGATGGGCTGAAACAGAGGGCTGAAACAGAGGGGCTGAAAAAGAGGGCGAAAAACAGAGGGGCTGAAACAGAGGGCGAGAAACAGAGGGGGTGAAACAGAGGGGCTGAAACAGAGGGGCTGAAACAGAGGGGCTGAAACAGGGTGGCTGAAACAGAGGGGCTGAAACAGAGGTGCTGAAACAGAGGGGCTGAAACAGAGGGCGAGAAACAGAGGGGCTGAAACAGAGGGCGAGAAACAGAGGGGCTGAAACAGAGGGGCTGAAACAGAGGGCGAGAAACAGAGGGGCTGAAACAGAGGGCGAGAAACAGAGGGGCTGAAACAGAGGGCGAGAAACAGAGGGGCTGAAACAGAGGGGCTGAAACAGAGGGGCTGAAACAGAGGGCAAAAAATAGAGGGGCTGAAACAGAGGGCGAGAAACAGGGGGTGAGAAACAGAGGGCGAGAAACAGAGGGGCTGAAACAGAGGGCAAAAAACAGAGGGGCTGAAACAGAGGGCGAGAAACAGAGGGTGAGAAACAGAGGGCGAGAAACAGATGGGATGAAACAGAGGGGCTGAAACAGAGGGGCTGAAATAGAGGGGCTGAAACAGAGGGGCTGAATCAGAGGGGCTGCAACAGAGGGGCTGAATCAGAGGGGCTGACACAGAGTGCGAGAAAGAGAGGGGCTGAAACAGAGGGCGAGAAACAGATGGGCTGAAACAGAGGGCGAGAAACAGAGGGGCTGAAACAGAGGGCGCGAAACAGAGGGGCTGAAACAGAGGGGCTGAAACAGAGGGGCTGAAACAGAGGGCGAGAAACTGAGGGGCTGAAACAGAGGGCGAGAATCAGAGGGGCTGAAACAGAGGGCGAGAAACAGAGGGGCTGAATCAGAGGGGCTGAAACAGAGGGCGAGAAACAGAAAGGCAGAAACAGAGGGCGAGAAACAGAGGGGCTGAAACAGAGGGCAAGAAACAGAGGGGCTGAATCAGAGGGGCTGAAACAGATGGCGAGAAACAGAGGGGCTGAAACAGAGGGCGAGAAACAGAGGGGCTGAAACAGAGGGCGAGAAAAAGAGGGTGAGAAACAGAGGGGCTGAAACAGAGGGCGAGAAACAGAGGGGCTGAAACAGAGGGGCTGAAACAGAGGGGCTGAAACAGAGGGGCTGAAACAGAGGGGCTGAAACAGAGGGGCTGAAACAGTGGGGCTGAAACTGAGGGGCTGAAACAGAGGGCAAGAAACAGAGGGGCTGAAACAGAGGGCGAGAAACAGAGGGCGAGAAACAGAGAGGCTGAAACAGAGGGCGAGAAACAGAGTGGCTGAAACAGAGGGCAACAAACAGAGGGGCTGAAACAGAGGGCGAGAAACAGAGGGGCTGAAACAGAGGGCGAGAAACAGAGGGGCTGAAACAGAGGGGCTGAAACAGAGAGCGCGAAACAGAGGGACTGAAACATAGGGCGAGAAACAGAGGGGCTGAAACAGACGGCGAGAAACAGAGGGGCTGAAACTGAGTGGCTGAAACAGAAGGGCTGAAACAGAGGGGCTGAAACAGAGGGCGAGAAACAGAGGGTCTGAAACAGAGGGGCTGAAACAGAGGGGCTGAATCAGAGGGGCTGATTCACAGGGGCTGAAACAGAGGGGCTGAATCAGAGGGGCTGAAACAGAGGGCGCGAAACAGAGGGACTGAAACAGAGGGCGAGAACCAGACGGGCAGCAACAGTGGGCGAGAAACAGAGGGGCTGAAACAGAGGGGCTGAAACAGAGAGCGCGAAACAGAGGGACTGAAACAGAGGGCGAGAAACAGAGGGGCTGGAACAGAGGGGCTGAAATAGAGGTGCTGAAACAGAGGGGCTGAAACAGAGGGGCTGAAACAGAGGGGCTGAAACAGAGGGCGAGAAACAGAGGGCGAGAAACAGAGAGGCTGAAACAGAGGGGCTGAAACAGAGGGGCTGAAACAAAGCGGCTGATACAGAGGGTGAGAAACAGAGGGGCTGAAACAGAGGGCGAGAAACAGAGTCGCTGAAACATGGCGAGAAACAGAGGGGCTGAAACAGAGGGGCTGAAACAGAGGGGCTGAAACAGTGGGGCTGAAACTGAGGGGCTGAAACAGAGGGCAAGAAACAGAGGGGCTGAAACAGAGGGCGAGAAACAGAGGGCGAGAAACAGAGAGGCTGAAACAGAGGGCGAGAAACAGAGTGGCTGAAACAGAGGGCAACAAACAGAGGGGCTGAAACAGAGGGCGAGAAACAGAGGGGCTGAAACAGAGGGCGAGAAACAGAGGGGCAGAAACAGAGGGAGAGAATCGGAGGGGCTGAAACAGAGGGCGAGAAACAGAGGGGCTGAAACAGAGGGCGAGAAACAGAGGGGCTGAAACAGAGGGCGAGAAACAGCGGAGCTGAAACAGAGGGCGAGAAACAGAGGGCGAGAAACAGAGGGGCTGAAACAGAGGGAGAGAAACAGAGGGGCTGAAACAGAGGGGCTGAAACATAGGGGCTGAAACAGAGAGTGTGAATCAGAGGGGCTGAAACAGAGGGCGAGAAACAGAGGGGCTGAAACAGAGGGGCTGAATCGGAGGGGCTGAAACAGAGGGGCTGAAACAGAGGGGCTGAAACAGAGGGCGAGAAACAGAGGGGCTGAATCAGAGGGGCTGAATCAGAGGGGCCGAAACAGAGGGGCTGAAACAGTGGGCGAGAAACTAAGGGACTGAAACAGCGGGCGAGAAACAGAGTGTGAGAAACAGAGGGGCTGAAACAGAGGGGCTGAAACAGACGGGCTGAAACAGAGAGCCTGAAACAGAGGGGCTGAAACAGAGGGTGAGAAAGAGATGGGCTGAAACAGAGGGCTGAAACAGAGGGGCTGAAAAAGAGGGCGAAAAACAGAGGGGCTGAAACAGAGGGCGAGAAACAGAGGGGGTGAAACAGAGGGGCTGAAACAGAGGGGCTGAAACAGAGGGGCTGAAACAGGGTGGCTGAAACAGAGGGGCTGAAACAGAGGTGCTGAAACAGAGGGGCTGAAACAGAGGGCGAGAAACAGAGGGGCTGAAACAGAGGGCGAGAAACAGAGGGGCTGAAACAGAGGGGCTGAAACAGAGGGCGAGAAACAGAGGGGCTGAAACAGAGGGCGAGAAACAGAGGGGCTGAAATAGAGGGCGAGAAACAGAGGGGCTGAAACAGAGGGGCTGAAACAGAGGGCGAGAAACAGAGGGGCTGAATCAGAGGGCGAGAAACAGAGGGGCTGAAATAGAGGGCGAGAAACAGAGGGGCTGAAAGAGAGTGGCTGAAACAGAGGGCGAGAAACAAAGGGGCTGAAACAGCGGGCGAGAAACAGAGGGCCAGAAACAGAGGGCGAGAAATAGAGGGGATGAAACAGAGGGGCTGAAACAGAGGGGCTGAAACAGAGGGGGTGAATCAGAGGGGCTGAAACAGAGGGGCTGAATCAGAGGGGCTGAAACAGAGGGCGAGAAACAGAGGGGCTGAAACAGAGGGCGAGAAACAGAGGGGCTGAAACAGAGGGGCTGAAACAGAGTGGCTGATACAGAGGGCGAGAAACAGAGAGGTTGAAACAGAGGGCGAGAAACAGAGGGGCTGAAACAGAGGGCGAGAAACAGAGGGGCTGAAACAGAGGGCGAGAAACAGAGGGGCTGAAACAGAGGGGCTGAAACAGACGGGCTGAAACAGAGGGCAAAAAATAGAGGGGCTGAAACAGAGGGCGAGAAAAAGGGGGTGAGAAACAGAGGGCGAGAAACAGAGGGGCTGAAACAGAGGGCAAAAAACAGAGGGGCTGAAACAGAGGGCGAGAAACAGAGGGTGAGAAACAGAGGGCGAGAAACAGATGGGATGAAACAGAGGGGCTGAAACAGAGGGGCTGAAATAGAGGGGCTGAAACAGAGGGGCTGAATCAGAGGGGCTGCAACAGAGGGGCTGAATCAGAGGGGCTGACACAGAGTGCGAGAAAGAGAGGGGCTGAAACAGAGTGCGAGAAACACAGGGGCTGAAACAGAGGGCGAGAAACAGAGGGCGAGAAACAGAGAGGCTGAAACAGAGGGGCTGAAACAGAGGGGCTGAAACAAAGCGGCTGATACAGAGGGTGAGAAACAGAGGGGCTGAAACAGCGGGCGAGAAACAGAGTCGCTGAAACATGGCGAGAAACAGAGGGGCTGAAACAGAGGGGCTGAAACAGTGGGGCTGAAACTGAGGGGCTGAAACAGAGGGCAAGAAACAGAGGGGCTGAAACAGAGGGCGAGAAACAGAGGGGCTGAAACAGAGGGCGAGAAACAGAGGGGCTGAAACAGAGGGCGAGAAACAGAGGGGCTGAAACAGAGGGGCTGAAACAGAGGGCGAGAAACAGAGAGGCTGAAACAGAGGGTGAGAAACAGAGTGGCTGAAACAGAGGGCAACAAACAGAGGGGCTGAAACAGAGGGCGAGAAACAGAGGGGCTGAAACAGAGGGCGAGAAACAGAGGGGATGAAACAGAGGGGCTGAAACAGAGGGCGAGAAACAGAGGGGCTGAATCAGAGGGGCTGAAACAGAGGGGCTGAATCAGAGGGGCTGAAACAGAGGGCGAGAAACAGAGGGGCTGAAACAGAGGGCGAGAAACAGAGGGGCTGAAACAGAGGGGCTGAAACAGAGTGGCTAATACAGAGGGCGAGAAACAGAGAGCCTGAAACAGAGGGCGAGAAACAGAGGGGCTGAAACAGAGGGCGAGAAACAGAGGGGCTGAAACAGAGGGCGAGAAACAGAGGGGCTGAAACAGAGGGGCTGAAACAGACGGGCTGAAACAGAGGGCAAAAAATAGAGGGGCTGAAACAGAGGGGCTTAAACAGAGGGGGTGAATCAGAGGGGCTGAAACAGAGGGGCTGAATCAGAGGGGCTGAAACAGAGGGCGAGAAACAGAGGGGCTGAAACAGAGGGCGAGAAACAGAGGGGCTGAAACAGAGGGGCTGAAACAGAGTGGCTGATACAGAGGGCGAGAAACAGAGAGGTTGAAGCAGAGGGCGAGAAACAGAGGGGCTGAAACAGAGGGCTAGAAACAGAGGGGCTGAAACAGAGGGCGAGAAACAGAGGGGCTGAAACAGAGGGGCTGAAACAGACAGGCTGAAACAGAGGGCAAAAAATAGAGGGGCTGAAACAGAGGGCGAGAAACAGGGGGTGAGAAACAGAGGGCGAGAAACAGAGGGGCTGAAACAGAGGGCAAAAAACAGAGGGGCTGAAACAGAGGGCGAGAAACAGAGGGTGAGAAACAGACGGCGAGAAACAGATGGGATGAAACAGAGGGGCTGAAACAGAGGGGCTGAAATAGAGGGGCTGAAACAGAGGGGCTGAATCAGAGGGGCTGCAACAGAGGGGCTGAATCAGAGGGGCTGACACAGAGTGCGAGAAAGAGAGGGGCTGAAACAGAGGGCGAGAAACAGATGGGCTGAAACAGAGGGCGAGAAACAGAGGGGCTGAAACAGAGGGCGCGAAACAGAGGGGCTGAAACAGAGGGGCTGAAACAGAGGGCGAGAAACAGAAAGGCTGAAACAGAGGGCGAGAACCAGAGGGGCTGAAACAGATGGTGAGAAACAGAGGGGATTAGACAGAGGGCGAGAAACAGAGGGGCTGAAACAGAGCGGCTGAAACAGACCGGCTGAAACAGAGAGCCTGAAACAGAGGGGCTGAAACAGAGGGTGAGAAACAGATGTGCTGAAACAGAGGGCGAGAAACAGAGGGGCTTAAACAGAGGGCGAGAAACAGAGGGGCTGAAACAGAGGGGCTGAAACAGAGGGCGAGAAACAGAGGGGCTGAAACAGAGGGCGAGAAACAGAGGGGCTGAAATAGAGGGCGAGAAACAGAGGGGCTGAAACAGAGGGGCTGAAACAGAGGGCGAGAAACAGAGGGGCTGAATCAGAGGGGCTGAATCAGAGGGGCTGAAAGAGAGGGGCTGAAACAGAGGGCGAGAAACAAAGGGGCTGAAACAGCGGGCGAGAAACAGAGGGCCAGAAAGAGAGGGGCTGAAACAGAGGGGCTGAAACAGACGGGCTGAAACAGAGAGCCTGAAACAGAGGGCGAGAAACAAAGGGGCTGAAACAGAGGGCGAAAAACAGAGGGGCTGAAACAGAGGGCGAGAAACAGAGGGGATGAAACAGAGGGGCTGAAACAGAGGGGCTGAAACAGAGGGGCTGAATCAGAGGGGCTGAAACAGAGGGGCTGAATCAGAGGGGCTGAAACAGAGGGCGAGAAACAGAGGGGCTGAAACAGAGGGCGAGAAACAGAGGGGCTGAAACAGAGGGGCTGAAACAGAGTGGCTGATACAGAGGGCGAGAAACAGAGAGGTTGAAACAGAGGGCGAGAAACAGAGGGGCTGAAACAGAGGGCGAGAAACAGAGGGGCTGAAACAGAGTGCGAGAAACAGAGGGGCTGAAACAGAGGGGCTGAAACAGACGGGCTGAAACAGAGGGCAAAAAATAGAGGGGCTGAAACAGAGGGGCTTAAACAGAGGGGTTGAATCAGAGGGGCTGAAACAGAGGGGCTGAATCAGAGGGGCTGAAACAGAGGGCTAGAAACAGAGGGGCTGAAACAGAGGGCGAGAAACAGAGGGGCTGAAACAGAGGGGCTGAAACAGAGTGGCTGATACAGAGGGCGAGAAACAGAGAGGTTGAAACAGAGGGCGAGAAACAGAGGGGCTGAAACAGAGGGCGAGAAACAGAGGGGCTGAAACAGAGGGCGAGAAACAGAGGGGCTGAAACAGAGGGGCTGAAACAGACGGGCTGAAACAGAGGGCAAAAAATAGAGGGGCTGAAACAGAGGGCGAGAAACAGGGGGTGAGAAACAGAGGGCGAGAAACAGAGGGGCTGAAACAAAGGGCAAAAAACAGAGGGGCTGAAACAGAGGGCGAGAAACAGAGGGTGAGAAACAGAGGGCGAGAAACAGATGGGATGAAACAGAGGGGCTGAAACAGAGGGGCTGAAATAGAGGGGCTGAAACAGAGGGGCTGAATCAGAGGGGCTGCAACAGAGGGGCTGAATCAGAGGGGCTGACACAGAGTGCGAGAAAGAGAGGGGCTGAAACAGAGGGCGAGAAACAGATGGGCTGAAACAGAGGGCGAGAAACAGAGGGGCTGAAACAGAGGGCGCGAAACAGAGGGGCTGAAACAGAGGGGCTGAAACAGAGGGGCTGAAACAGAGGGCGAGAAACTGAGGGGCTGAAACAGAGGGCGAGAATCAGAGGGGCTGAAACAGAGGGCGAGAAACAGAGGGGCTGAATCAGAGGGGCTGAAACAGAGGGCGAGAAACAGAGGGGCTGAAACAGATGGTGAGAAACAGAGGGGATTAGACAGAGGGCGAGAAACAGAGGGGCTGAATCAGAGGGGCTGAAACAGAGAGCGCGAAAGAGAGGGACTGAAACAGAGGGGCTGAAACAGAGGGCGCGAAACAGAGGGACTGAAACAGAGGGCGAGAACCAGACGGGCAGAAACAGAGGGCGAGAAACAGAGGGGCTGAAACAGAGGGGCTGAAACAGAGAGCGCGAAACAGAGGGACTGAAACAGAGGGCGAGAAACAGAGGGGCTGAAACAGACGGCGAGAAACAGAGGGGCTGAAACAGAGGGCAAGAAACAGAGGGGCTGAAACTGAGTGGCTGAAACAGAAGGGCTGAAACAGAGGGGCTGAAACTGAGTGGCTGAAACAGAAGGGCTGAAACAGAGGGGCTGAAACAGAGGGCGAGAAATAGAGGGGCTGAAACAGATGGGCTGAAACAGAGGGGCTGAATCAGAGGGGCTGATTCACAGGGGCTGAAACAGAGGGGCTGAATCAGAGGGGCTGAAACAGAGGGCGCGAAACAGAGGGACTGAAACAGAGGGCGAGAACCAGACGGGCAGAAACAATGGGCGAGAAACAGAGGGGCTGAAACAGAGGGGCTGAAACAGAGAGCGCGAAACAGAGGGACTGAAACAGAGGGCGAGAAACAGAGGGGCTGGAACAGAGGGGCTGAAATAGAGGTGCTGAAACAGAGGGGCTGAAACAGAGGGCGAGAAACAGAGGGGCTGAAACAGAGGGCGAGAAACAGAGGGCGAGAAACAGAGAGGCTGAAACAGAGGGGCTGAAACAGAGGGGCTGAAACAAAGCGGCTGATACAGAGGGTGAGAAACAGAGGGGCTGAAACAGAGGGCGAGAAACAGAGTCGCTGAAACATGGCGAGAAACAGAGGGGCTGAAACAGAGGGGCTGAAACAGAGGGGCTGAAACAGTGGGGCTGAAACAGAGGGGCTGAAACAGAGGGCAAGAAACAGAGGGGCTGAAACAGAGGGCGAGAAACAGAGGGGCTGAAACAGAGGGCGAGAAACAGAGGGGCTGAAACAGAGGGCGAGAAACAGAGGGGCTGAAACAGAGGGGCTGAAACAGAGGGCGAGAAACAGAGAGGCTGAAACAGAGGGCAAGAAACATAGTGGCTGAAACAGAGGGCAACAGACAGAGGGGCTGAAACAGAGGGCGAGAAACAGAGGGGCTGAAACAGAGGGCGAGAAACAGAGGGGCAGAAACAGAGGGCGAGAATCGGAGGGGCTGAAACAGAGGGCGAGAAACAGAGGGGCTGAAACAGAGGGCGAGAAACAGAGGGGCTGAAACAGAGGGCGAGAAACAGAGGGGCTGAAACAGAGGGCGAGAAACAGAGGGGCTGAAACAGAGGGGCTGAAACATAGGGATTGAAACAGAGGGCGAGAAACAGAGGAGCTGAAACAGGGGATGAAACAGAGGGCGAGAAACAGAGGGGCTGAAACAGAGGGGCTGAAACAGAGGAGCTGAAACAGAGGGCGAGAAACAGAGAGGCTGAAACAGAGGGCGAGAAACAGGCGGGCTGAAACAGAGGGCGAGAAACAGAGGGGCTGAAACAGAGGGGCTGAAACAGAGGGGCTGAAACAGTGGGGCTGAAACAGAGGGCGAGAAATAGAGGGGCTGAAACAGAGGGCGAGAAACAGAGGGGCTAAAACAGAGGGGCTGAAACAGAGGGGCTGAAACAGAGGGCGAGAAACAAGGCCTGAAACAGAGGGCGAGAAACAGAGGGGCTGAAACAGAGGGCGAGAAACAGAGGGGCTGAATCAGAGGGGCTGAAACAGATGGCGAGAAACAGAGGGGCTGAAACAGAGGGCGAGAAACAGAGGGGCTGAAACAGAGGGCGAGAAAAAGAGGGTGAGAAACAGAGGGGCTGAAACAGGGGGCGAGAAACAGAGGGGCTGAAACAGAGGGGCTGAAACAGAGGGGCTGAATCAGAGGGGCTGAAACAGAGGGGCTGAATCAGACGGGCTGAAACACAGGGCGAGAAACAGAGGGGCTGAAACAGAGGGCGAGAGACAGAGGGGCAGAAAAAGAGGGCGAGAAACAGAGGGGCTGAAACAGAGGGGCTGAAACAGAGAGTGTGAATCAGAGGGGCTGAAACAGAGGGCGAGAAACAGAGGGGCTGAAACAGAGGGGCTGAATCGGAGGGGCTGAAACAGAGGGGCTGAAACAGAGGGCGAGAAACAGAGGGGCTGAATCAGAGGGGCTGAATCAGAGGGGCCGAAACAGAGGGGCTGAAACAGTGGGCGAGAAACTAAGGGACTGAAACAGCGGGCGAGAAACAGAGTGTGAGAAACAGAGGGGCTGAAACAGAGGGGCTGAAACAGACGGGCTGAAACAGAGAGCCTGAAACAGAGGGGCTGAAACAGAGGGTGAGAAACAGATGGGCTGAAACAGAGGGCTGAAACAGAGGGGCTGAAAAAGAGGGCGAAAAACAGAGGGGCCGAAACAGAGGGCGAGAAACAGAGGGGGTGAAACAGAGGGGCTGAAACAGAGGGGCTGAAACAGAGGGGCTGAAACAGGGTGGCTGAAACAGAGGGGCTGAAACAGAGGTGCTGAAACAGAGGGGCTGAAACAGAGGGCGAGAAACAAGGCCTGAAACAGAGGGCGAGAAACAGAGGGGCTGAAACAGAGGGCGAGAAACAGAGGGGCTGAATCAGAGGGGCTGAAACAGATGGCGAGAAACAGAGGGGCTGAAACAGAGGGCGAGAAACAGAGGGGCTGAAACAGAGGGCGAGAAAAAGAGGGTGAGAAACAGAGGGGCTGAAACAGGGGGCGAGAAACAGAGGGGCTGAAACAGAGGGGCTGAAACAGAGGGGCTGAATCAGAGGGGCTGAAACAGAGGGGCTGAATCAGACGGGCTGAAACACAGGGCGAGAAACAGAGGGGCTGAAACAGAGGGCGAGAGACAGAGGGGCAGAAAAAGAGGGCGAGAAACAGAGGGGCTGAAACAGAGGGGCTGAAACAGAGAGTGTGAATCAGAGGGGCTGAAACAGAGGGCGAGAAACAGAGGGGCTGAAACAGAGGGGCTGAATCGGAGGGGCTGAAACAGAGGGGCTGAAACAGAGGGCGAGAAACAGAGGGGCTGAATCAGAGGGGCTGAATCAGAGGGGCCGAAACAGAGGGGCTGAAACAGTGGGCGAGAAACTAAGGGACTGAAACAGCGGGCGAGAAACAGAGTGTGAGAAACAGAGGGGCTGAAACAGAGGGGCTGAAACAGACGGGCTGAAACAGAGAGCCTGAAACAGAGGGGCTGAAACAGAGGGTGAGAAACAGATGGGCTGAAAAAGAGGGCGAGAAACAGAGGGGCTGAAACAGAGGGGCTGAAACAGAGAGTGTGAATCAGAGGGGCTGAAACAGAGGGCGAGAAACAGAGGGGCTGAAACAGAGGGGCTGAATCGGAGGGGCTGAAACAGAGGGGCTGAAACAGAGGGCGAGAAACAGAGGGGCTGAATCAGAGGGGCTGAATCAGAGGGGCCGAAACAGAGGGGCTGAAACAGTGGGCGAGAAACTAAGGGACTGAAACAGCGGGCGAGAAACAGAGTGTGAGAAACAGAGGGGCTGAAACAGAGGGGCTGAAACAGACGGGCTGAAACAGAGAGCCTGAAACAGAGGGGCTGAAACAGAGGGTGAGAAACAGATGGGCTGAAACAGAGGGCTGAAACAGAGGGGCTGAAAAAGAGGGCGAAAAACAGAGGGGCCGAAACAGAGGGCGAGAAACAGAGGGGGTGAAACAGAGGGGCTGAAACAGAGGGGCTGAAACAGAGGGGCTGAAACAGGGTGGCTGAAACAGAGGGGCTGAAACAGAGGTGCTGAAACAGAGGGGCTGAAACAGAGGGCGAGAAACAGAGGGGCTGAAACAGAGGGCGAGAAACAGAGGGGCTGAAACAGAGGGGCTGAAACAGAGGGCGAGAAACAGAGGGGCTGAAACAGAGGGCGAGAAACAGAGGGGCTGAAATAGAGGGCGAGAAAAAGAGGGGCTGAAACAGAGGGGCTGAAACAGAGGGCGAGAAACAGAGGGGCTGAATCAGAGGGGCTGAATCAGAGGGGCTGAAAGAGAGTGGCTGAAACAGAGGGCGAGAAACAAAGGGGCTGAAACAGCGGGCGAGAAACAGAGGGCCAGAAACAGAGGGGCTGAAACAGAGGGGCTGAAACAGACGGGCTGAAACAGAGAGCCTGAAACAGAGGGCGAGAAACAGAGGGGATGAAACAGAGGGGCTGAAACAGAGGGGCTGAAACAGAGGGGGTGAATCAGAGGGGCTGAAACAGAGGGGCTGAATCAGAGGGGCTGAAACAGAGGGCGAGAAACAGAGGGGCTGAAACAGAGGGCGAGAAACAGAGGGGCTGAAACAGAGGGGCTGAAACAGAGTGGCTGATACAGAGGGCGATAAACAGAGAGGTTGAAACAGAGGGCGAGAAACAGAGGGGCTGAAACAGAGGGCGAGAAACAGAGGGGCTGAAACAGAGGGCGAGAAACAGAGGGGCTGAAACAGAGGGGCTGAAACAGAGGGGCTGAAACAGAGGGCAAAAAATAGAGGGGCTGAAACAGAGGGCGAGAAACAGGGGGTGAGAAACAGAGGGCGAGAAACAGAGGGGCTGAAACAGAGGGCAAAAAACAGAGGGGCTGAAACAGAGGGCGAGAAACAGAGGGTGAGAAACAGAGGGCGAGAAACAGATGGGATGAAACAGAGGGGCTGAAACAGAGGGGCTGAAATAGAGGGGCTGAAACAGAGGGGCTGAATCAGAGGGGCTGCAACAGAGGGGCTGAATCAGAGGGGCTGACACAGAGTGCGAGAAAGAGAGGGGCTGAAACAGAGGGCGAGAAACAGATGGGCTGAAACAGAGGGCGAGAAACAGAGGGGCTGAAACAGAGGGCGCGAAACAGAGGGGCTGAAACAGAGGGGCTGAAACAGAGGGGCTGAAACAGAGGGCGAGAAACTGAGGGGCTGAAACAGAGGGCGAGAATCAGAGGGGCTGAAACAGAGGGCGAGAAACAGAGGGGCTGAATCAGAGGGGCTGAAACAGAGGGCGAGAAACAGAAAGGCAGAAACAGAGGGCGAGAAACAGAGGGGCTGAAACAGAGGGCGAGAAACAGAGGGGCTGAATCAGAGGGGCTGAAACAGATGGCGAGAAACAGAGGGGCTGAAACAGAGGGCGAGAAACAGAGGGGCTGAAACAGAGGGCGAGAAAAAGAGGGTGAGAAACAGAGGGGCTGAAACAGAGGGCGAGAAACAGAGGGGCTGAAACAGAGGGGCTGAAACAGAGGGGCTGAAACAGAGGGGCTGAAACAGAGAGTGTGAATCAGAGGGGCTGAAACAGAGGGCGAGAAACAGAGGGGCTGAAACAGAGGGGCTGAATCGGAGGGGCTGAAACAGCGGGGCTGAAACAGAGGGGCTGAAACAGAGGGCGAGAAACAGAGGGGCTGAATCAGAGGGGCTGAATCAGAGGGGCCGAAACAGAGGGGCTGAAACAGTGGGCGAGAAACTAAGGGACTGAAACAGCGGGCGAGAAACAGAGTGTGAGAAACAGAGGGGCTGAAACAGAGGGGCTGAAACAGACGGGCTGAAACAGAGAGCCTGAAACAGAGGGGCTGAAACAGAGGGTGAGAAACAGATGGGCTGAAACAGAGGGCTGAAACAGAGGGGCTGAAAAAGAGGGCGAAAAACAGAGGGGCTGAAACAGAGGGCGAGAAACAGAGGGGGTGAAACAGAGGGGCTGAAACAGAGGGGCTGAAACAGAGGGGCTGAAACAGGGTGGCTGAAACAGAGGGGCTGAAACAGAGGTGCTGAAACAGAGGGGCTGAAACAGAGGGCGAGAAACAGAGGGGCTGAAACAGAGGGCGAGAAACAGAGGGGCTGAAACAGAGGGGCTGAAACAGAGGGCGAGAAACAGAGGGGCTGAAACAGAGGGCGAGAAACAGAGGGGCTGAAATAGAGGGCGAGAAACAGAGGGGCTGAAACAGAGGGGCTGAAACAGAGGGCGAGAAACAGAGGGGCTGAATCAGAGGGGCTGAATCAGAGGGGCTGAAAGAGAGTGGCTGAAACAGAGGGCGAGAAACAAAGGGGCTGAAACAGCGGGCAAGAAACAGAGGGCCAGAAACAGAGGGGCTGAAACAGAGGGGCTGAAACAGACGGGCTGAAACAGAGAGCCTGAAACAGAGGGCGAGAAACAGAGGGGATGAAACAGAGGGGCTGAAACAGAGGGGCTGAAACAGAGGGGCTGATACAGAGGGGCTGAATCAGAGGGGCTGAAACAGAGGGGCTGAAACAGAGAGCACGAAAGAGAGGGACTGAAACAGAGGGGCTGAAACAGAGGGCGCGAAACAGAGGGACTGAAACAGAGGGCGAGAACCAGACGGGCAGAAACAGAGGGCGAGAAACAGAGGGGCTGAAACAGAGGGGCTGAAACAGAGAGCGCGAAACAGAGGGACTGAAACATAGGGCGAGAAACAGAGGGGCTGAAACAGACGGCGAGAAACAGAGGGGCTGAAACAGAGGGCGAGAAACAGAAGGGCTGAAACAGAGGGCAAGAAACAGAGGGGCTGAAACTGAGTGGCTGAAACAGAAGGGCTGAAACAGAGGGGCTGAAACAGAGGGCGAGAAACAGAGGGTCTGAAACAGAGGGGCTGAAACAGAGGGGCTGAATCAGAGGGGCTGATTCACAGGGGCTGAAACAGAGGGGCTGAATCAGAGGGGCTGAAACAGAGGGCGCGAAACAGAGGGACTGAAACAGAGGGCGAGAACCAGACGGGCAGAAACAGTGGGCGAGAAACAGAGGGGCTGAAACAGAGGGGCTGAAACAGAGAGCACGAAACAGAGGGACTGAAACAGAGGGCGAGAAACAGAGGGGCTGGAACAGAGGGGCTGAAATAGAGGTGCTGAAACAGAGGGGCTGAAACAGAGGGGCTGAAACAGAGGGGCTGAAACAGAGGGCGAGAAACAGAGGGCGAGAAACAGAGAGGCTGAAACAGAGGGGCTGAAACAGAGGGGCTGAAACAAAGCGGCTGATACAGAGGGTGAGAAACAGAGGGGCTGAAACAGAGGGCGAGAAACAGAGTCGCTGAAACATGGCGAGAAACAGAGGGGCTGAAACAGAGGGGCTGAAACAGAGGGGCTGAAACAGTGGGGCTGAAACTGAGGGGCTGAAACAGAGGGCAAGAAACAGAGGGGCTGAAACAGTGGGCGAGAAACAGAGGGCGAGAAACAGAGAGGCTGAAACAGAGGGCGAGAAACAGAGTGGCTGAAACAGAGGGCAACAAACAGAGGGGCTGAAACAGAGGGCGAGAAACAGAGGGGCTGAAACAGAGGGCGAGAAACAGAGGGGCAGAAACAGAGGGAGAGAATCGGAGGGGCTGAAACAGAGGGCGAGAAACAGAGGGGCTGAAACAGAGGGCGAGAAACAGAGGGGCTGAAACAGAGGGCGAGAAACAGCGGGGCTGAAACAGAGGGCGAGAAACAGAGGGCGAGAAACAGAGGGGCTGAAACAGAGGGAGAGAAACAGAGGGGCTGAAACAGAGGGGCTGAAACATAGGGGCTGAAACAGAGAGTGTGAATCAGAGGGGCTGAAACAGAGGGCGAGAAACAGAGGGGCTGAAACAGAGGGGCTGAATCGGAGGGGCTGAAACAGAGGGGCTGAAACAGAGGGGCTGAAACAGAGGGCGAGAAACAGAGGGGCTGAATCAGAGGGGCTGAATCAGAGGGGCCGAAACAGAGGGGCTGAAACAGTGGGCGAGAAACTAAGGGACTGAAACAGCGGGCGAGAAACAGAGTGTGAGAAACAGAGGGGCTGAAACAGAGGGGCTGAAACAGACGGGCTGAAACAGGGAGCCTGAAACAGAGGGGCTGAAACAGAGGGTGAGAAACAGATGGGCTGAAACAGAGGGCTGAAACAGAGGGGCTGAAAAAGAGGGCGAAAAACAGAGGGGCTGAAACAGAGGGCGAGAAACAGAGGGGGTGAAACAGAGGGGCTGAAACAGAGGGGCTGAAACAGAGGGGCTGAAACAGGGTGGCTGAAACAGAGGGGCTGAAACAGAGGTGCTGAAACAGAGGGGCTGAAACAGAGGGCGAGAAACAGAGGGGCTGAAACAGAGGGCGAGAAACAGAGGGGCTGAAACAGAGGGGCTGAAACAGAGGGCGAGAAACAGAGGGGCTGAAACAGAGGGCGAGAAACAGAGGGGCTGAAATAGAGGGCGAGAAACAGAGGGGCTGAAACAGAGGGGCTGAAACAGAGGGCGAGAAACAGAGGGGCTGAATCAGAGGGCGAGAAACAGAGGGGCTGAAATAGAGGGCGAGAAACAGAGGGGCTGAAAGAGAGTGGCTGAAACAGAGGGCGAGAAACAAAGGGGCTGAAACAGCGGGCGAGAAACAGAGGGCCAGAAACAGAGGGCGAGAAACAGAGGGGATGAAACAGAGGGGCTGAAACAGAGGGGCTGAAACAGAGGGGGTGAATCAGAGGGGCTGAAACAGAGGGGCTGAATCAGAGGGGCTGAAACAGAGGGCGAGAAACAGAGGGGCTGAAACAGAGGGCGAGAAACAGAGGGGCTGAAACAGAGGGGCTGAAACAGAGTGGCTGATACAGAGGGCGAGAAACAGAGAGGTTGAAACAGAGGGCGAGAAACAGAGGGGCTGAAACAGAGGGCGAGAAACAGAGGGGCTGAAACAGAGGGGCTGAAACAGACGGGCTGAAACAGAGGGCAAAAAATAGAGGGGCTGAAACAGAGGGCGAGAAACAGGGGGTGAGAAACAGAGGGCGAGAAACAGAGGGGCTGAAACAGAGGGCAAAAAACAGAGGGGCTGAAACAGAGGGCGAGAAACAGAGGGTGAGAAACAGAGGGCGAGAAACAGATGGGATGAAACAGAGGGGCTGAATCAGAGGGGCTGCAACAGAGGGGCTGAATCAGAGGGGCTGACACAGAGTGCGAGAAAGAGAGGGGCTGAAACAGAGGGCGAGAAACAGATGGGCTGAAACAGAGGGCGAGAAACAGAGGGGCTGAAACAGAGGGCGCGAAACAGAGGGGCTGAAACAGAGGGGCTGAAACAGAGGGGCTGAAACAGAGGGCGAGAAACTGAGGGGCTGAAACAGAGGGCGAGAATCAGAGGGGCTGAAACAGAGGGCGAGAAACAGAGGGGCTGAATCAGAGGGGCCGAAACAGAGGGCGAGAAACAGAAAGGCAGAAACAGAGGGCGAGAAACAGAGGGGCTGAAACAGATGGTGAGAAACAGAGGGGATTAGACAGAGGGCGAGAAACAGAGGGGCTGAAACAGAGGGGCTGATACAGAGGGGCTGAATCAGAAGGGCTGAAACAGAGAGCACGAAAGAGAGGGACTGAAACAGAGGGGCTGAAACAGAGGGCGCGAAACAGAGGGACTGAAACAGAGGGCGAGAACCAGACGGGCAGAAACAGAGGGCGAGAAACAGAGGGGCTGAAACAGAGGGGCTGAAACAGAGAGCGCGAAACAGAGGGACTGAAACATAGGGCGAGAAACAAAGGGGCTGAAACAGACGGCGAGAAACAGAGGGGCTGAAACAGAGGGCGAGAAACAGAGGGGCTGAAACAGAGGGCAAGAAACAGAGGGGCTGAAACTGAGTGGCTGAAACAGAAGGGCTGAAACAGAGGGGCTGAAACAGAGGGCGAGAAACAGAGGGTCTGAAACAGAGGGGCTGAAACAGAGGGGCTGAATCAGAGGGGCTGATTCACAGGGGCTGAAACAGAGGGGCTGAATCAGAGGGGCTGAAACAGAGGGCGCGAAACAGAGGGACTGAAACAGAGGGCGAGAACCAGACGGGCAGAAACAGTGGGCGAGAAACAGAGGGGCTGAAACAGAGGGGCTGAAACAGAGAGCGCGAAACAGAGGGACTGAAACAGAGGGCGAGAAACAGAGGGGCTGGAACAGAGGGGCTGAAATAGAGGTGCTGAAACAGAGGGGCTGAAACAGAGGGCGAGAAACAGAGGGGCTGAAACAGAGGGCGAGAAACAGAGGGCGAGAAACAGAGAGGCTGAAACAGAGCGGCTGAAACAGACGGGCTGAAACAAAGCGGCTGATACAGAGGGTGAGAAACAGAGTCGCTGAAACATGGCGAGAAACAGAGGGGCTGAAACAGAGGGGCTCAAACAGAGGGGCTGAAACAGTGGGGCTGAAACTGACGGGCTGAAACAGAGGGCAAGAAACAGAGGGGCTGAAACAGAGGGCGAGAAACAGAGGGGCTGAAACAGAGGGCGAGAAACAGAGGGGCTGAAACAGAGGGGCTGAAACAGAGGGCGAGAAACAGAGAGGCTGAAACAGAGGGCGAGAAACAGAGTGGCTGAAACAGAGGGCAACAAACAGAGGGGCTGAAACAGAGGGCGAGAAACAGAGGGGCTGAAACAGAGGGCGAGAAACAGAGGGGCAGAAACAGAGGGAGAGAATCGGAGGGGCTGAAACAGAGGGCGAGAAACAGAGGGGCTGAAACAGAGGGCGAGAAACAGAGGGGCTGAAACAGAGGGCGAGAAACAGCGGGGCTGAAACAGAAGGCGAGAAACAGAGGGCGAGAAACAGAGGGGCTGAAACAGAGGGCGAGAAACAGAGGGGCTGAAACAGAGGGGCTGAAACATAGGGGCTGAAACAGAGGGCGAGAAATAGAGTCGCTGAAACAGAGGGGCTGAAACAGAGGAGCTGAAACAGAGGGGATGAAACAGAGGGCGAGAAACAGAGGGGCTGAAACAGAGGGGCTGAAACAGAGGAGCTGAAACAGAGGGCGAGAAACAGAGAGGCTGAAACAGAGGGCGAGAAACA
Organism: Chiloscyllium punctatum; assembly: GCF_047496795.1. Classification (NCBI taxonomy): domain Eukaryota; kingdom Metazoa; phylum Chordata; class Chondrichthyes; order Orectolobiformes; family Hemiscylliidae; genus Chiloscyllium; species Chiloscyllium punctatum. Next base: position 301,593 of record NC_092763.1, on the reverse strand, counting down.
GACGGGCTGAAACAGAGGGCGAGAAACAGAGGGGCTGAAACAGAGGGGCTGAAACAGAGGGGCTGAAACAGAGGCGCGAAACAGAGGGACTGAAACATAGGGCGAGAAACAAAGGGGCTGAAACAGACGGCGAGAAACAGAGGGGCTGAAACAGAGGGCGAGAAACAGAGGGGCTGAAACAGAGGGCAAGAAACAGAGGGGCTGAAACTGAGTGGCTGAAACAGAAGGGCTGAAACAGAGGGGCTGAAACAGAGGGCGAGAAACAGAGGGTCTGAAACAGAGGGGCTGAAACAGAGGGGCTGAATCAGAGGGGCTGATTCACAGGGGCTGAAACAGAGGGGCTGAATCAGAGGGGCTGAAACAGAGGGCGCGAAACAGAGGGACTGAAACAGAGGGCGAGAACCAGACGGGCAGAAACAGTGGGCGAGAAACAGAGGGGCTGAAACAGAGGGGCTGAAACAGAGAGCGCGAAACAGAGGGACTGAAACAGAGGGCGAGAAACAGAGGGGCTGGAACAGAGGGGCTGAAATAGAGGTGCTGAAACAGAGGGGCTGAAACAGAGGGCGAGAAACAGAGGGGCTGAAACAGAGGGCGAGAAACAGAGGGCGAGAAACAGAGAGGCTGAAACAGAGCGGCTGAAACAGAGGGGCTGAAACAAAGCGGCTGATACAGAGGGTGAGAAACAGAGTCGCTGAAACATGGCGAGAAACAGAGGGGCTGAAACAGAGCGGCTGAAACAGAGGGGCTGAAACAGTGGGGCTGAAACTGAGGGGCTGAAACAGAGGGCAAGAAACAGAGGGGCTGAAACAGAGGGCGAGAAACAGAGGGGCTGAAACAGAGGGCGAGAAACAGAGGGTCTGAAACAGAGGGCGAGAAACAGAGGGGCTGAAACAGAGGGGCTGAAACAGAGGGCGAGAAACAGAGAGGCTGAAACAGAGGGCGAGAAACAGAGTGGCTGAAACAGAGGGCAACAAACAGAGGGGCTGAAACAGAGGGCGAGAAACATAGGGGCTGAAACAGAGGGCGAGAAACAGAGGGGCAGAAACAGAGGGAGAGAATCGGAGGGGCTGAAACAGAGGGCGAGAAACAGAGGGGCTGAAACAGAGGGCGAGAAACAGAGGGGCTGAAACAGAGGGCGAGAAACAGCGGGGCTGAAACAGAGGGCGAGAAACAGAGGGCGAGAAACAGAGGGGCTGAAACAGAGGGAGAGAAACAGAGGGGCTGAAACAGAGGGGCTGAAACATAGGGGCTGAAACAGAGGGCGAGAAATAGAGTCGCTGAAACAGAGGGGCTGAAACAGAGGAGCTGAAACAGAGGGGATGAAACAGAGGGCGAGAAACAGAGGGGCTGAAACAGAGGGGCTGAAACAGAGGAGCTGAAACAGAGGGCGAGAAACAGAGAGGCTGAAACAGAGGGCGAGAAGCAGACGGGCTGAAACAGAGGGCGAGAAACAGAGGGGCTGAAACAGAGGGGCTGAAACAGAGGGGCTGAAACAGAGGCGCTGAAACAGAGGGGCTGAACCAGAAGGGCTGAAACAGAGGGCGAGAAACAGAGGGGCTGAATCAGAGGGCGAGAAACAGAGGGGCTGAAACAGAGGGCGAGAAACAGAGGGGCTGAAACAGAGGGGCTGAAACAGAGGCGCTGAAACAGAGGGGCTGAACCAGAAGGGCTGAAACAGAGGGCGAGAAACAGAGGGGCTGAAACAGAGGGCCAGAAACAGAGGGCGAGAATCAGAGGGACTGAAACTGAGGGGCTGAAACAGAGGGGCTGAAACAGAGGGCGAGAAACAGAGCGGCTGAAACAGAGGGCGAGAAACAGAGGGGCTGAAACAAAGGGGCTGAAACAGTGGGGCTGAAACAGAGGGGCTGAAACAGAGGGCGAGAAATAGAGGGGCTGAAACAGAGGGCGAGAAACAGAGGGGCTGAAACAGAGGGCGAGAAACAGAGGGGCTGTAACAGGGTGGCTGAAACAGAGGGGCTGAAACAGAGGTGCTGAAACAGAGGGGCTGAAACAGAGGGCGAGAAACAGAGGGGCTGAAACAGAGGGCGAGAAACAGAGGGGCTGAAACAGAGGGGCTGAAACAGAGGGCGAGAAACAGAGGGGCTGAAACAGAGGGCGAGAAACAGAGGGGCTGAAATAGAGGGCGAGAAACAGAGGGGCTGAAACAGAGGGGCTGAAACAGAGGGCGAGAAACAGAGGGGCTGAATCAGAGGGCGAGAAACAGAGGGGCTGAAATAGAGGGCGAGAAACAGAGGGGCTGAAAGAGAGTGGCTGAAACAGAGGGCGAGAAACAAAGGGGCTGAAACAGCGGGCGAGAAACAGAGGGCCAGAAACAGAGGGCGAGAAACAGAGGGGATGAAACAGAGGGGCTGAAACAGAGGGGCTGAAACAGAGGGGGTGAATCAGAGGGGCTGAAACAGAGGGGCTGAATCAGAGGGGCTGAAACAGAGGGCGAGAAACAGAGGGGCTGAAACAGAGGGCGAGAAACAGAGGGGCTGAAACAGAGGGGCTGAAACAGAGTGGCTGATACAGAGGGCGAGAAACAGAGAGGTTGAAACAGAGGGCGAGAAACAGAGGGGCTGAAACAGAGGGCGAGAAACAGAGGGGCTGAAACAGAGGGCGAGAAACAGAGGGGCTGAAACAGAGGGGCTGAAACAGACGGGCTGAAACAGAGGGCAAAAAATAGAGGGGCTGAAACAGAGGGCGAGAAACAGGGGGTGAGAAACAGAGGGCGAGAAACAGAGGGGCTGAAACAGAGGGCAAAAAACAGAGGGGCTGAAACAGAGGGCGAGAAACAGAGGGTGAGAAACAGAGGGCGAGAAACAGATGGGATGAAACAGAGGGGCTGAAACAGAGGGGCTGAAATAGAGGGGCTGAAACAGAGGGGCTGAATCAGAGGGGCTGCAACAGAGGGGCTGAATCAGAGGGGCTGACACAGAGTGCGAGAAAGAGAGGGGCTGAAACAGAGGGCGAGAAACAGATGGGCTGAAACAGAGGGCGAGAAACAGAGGGGCTGAAACAGAGGGCGCGAAACAGAGGGGCTGAAACAGAGGGGCTGAAACAGAGGGGCTGAAACAGAGGGCGAGAAACTGAGGGGCTGAAACAGAGGGCGAGAATCAGAGGGGCTGAAACAGAGGGCGAGAAACAGAGGGGCTGAATCAGAGGGGCTGAAACAGAGGGCGAGAAACAGAAAGGCAGAAACAGAGGGCGAGAAACAGAGGGGCTGAAACAGATGGTGAGAAACAGAGGGGATTAGACAGAGGGCGAGAAACAGAGGGGCTGAAACAGAGGGGCTGATACAGAGGGGCTGAATCAGAGGGGCTGAAACAGAGAGCACGAAAGAGAGGGACTGAAACAGAGGGGCTGAAACAGAGGGCGCGAAACAGAGGGACTGAAACAGAGGGCGAGAACCAGACGGGCAGAAACAGAGGGCGAGAAACAGAGGGGCTGAAACAGAGGGGCTGAAACAGAGAGCGCGAAACAGAGGGACTGAAACATAGGGCGAGAAACAAAGGGGCTGAAACAGACGGCGAGAAACAGAGGGGCTGAAACAGAGGGCGAGAAACAGAGGGGCTGAAACAGAGGGCAAGAAACAGAGGGGCTGAAACTGAGTGGCTGAAACAGAAGGGCTGAAACAGAGGGGCTGAAACAGAGGGCGAGAAACAGAGGGTCTGAAACAGAGGGGCTGAAACAGAGGGGCTGAATCAGAGGGGCTGATTCACAGGGGCTGAAACAGAGGGGCTGAATCAGAGGGGCTGAAACAGAGGGCGCGAAACAGAGGGACTGAAACAGAGGGCGAGAACCAGACGGGCAGAAACAGTGGGCGAGAAACAGAGGGGCTGAAACAGAGGGGCTGAAACAGAGAGCGCGAAACAGAGGGACTGAAACAGAGGGCGAGAAACAGAGGGGCTGGAACAGAGGGGCTGAAATAGAGGTGCTGAAACAGAGGGGCTGAAACAGAGGGCGAGAAACAGAGGGGCTGAAACAGAGGGCAAGAAACAGAGGGGCTGAAACTGAGTGGCTGAAACAGAAGGGCTGAAACAGAGGGGCTGAAACAGAGGGCGAGAAACAGAGGGTCTGAAACAGAGGGGCTGAAACAGAGGGGCTGAATCAGAGGGGCTGATTCACAGGGGCTGAAACAGAGGGGCTGAATCAGAGGGGCTGAAACAGAGGGCGCGAAACAGAGGGACTGAAACAGAGGGCGAGAACCAGACGGGCAGAAACAGTGGGCGAGAAACAGAGGGGCTGAAACAGAGGGGCTGAAACAGAGAGCGCGAAACAGAGGGACTGAAACAGAGGGCGAGAAACAGAGGGGCTGGAACAGAGGGGCTGAAATAGAGGTGCTGAAACAGAGGGGCTGAAACAGAGGGCGAGAAACAGAGGGGCTGAAACAGAGGGCGAGAAACAGAGGGCGAGAAACAGAGAGGCTGAAACAGAGCGGCTGAAACAGAGGGGCTGAAACAAAGCGGCTGATACAGAGGGTGAGAAACAGAGTCGCTGAAACATGGCGAGAAACAGAGGGGCTGAAACAGAGGGGCTCAAACAGAGGGGCTGAAACAGTGGGGCTGAAACTGAGGGGCTGAAACAGAGGGCAAGAAACAGAGGGGCTGAAACAGAGGGCGAGAAACAGAGGGGCTGAAACAGAGGGCGAGAAACAGAGGGGCTGAAACAGAGGGGCTGAAACAGAGGGCGAGAAACAGAGAGGCTGAAACAGAGGGCGAGAAACAGAGTGGCTGAAACAGAGGGCAACAAACAGAGGGGCTGAAACAGAGGGCGAGAAACAGAGGGGCTGAAACAGAGGGCGAGAAACAGAGGGGCAGAAACAGAGGGAGAGAATCGGAGGGGCTGAAACAGAGGGCGAGAAACAGAGGGGCTGAAACAGAGGGCGAGAAACAGAGGGGCTGAAACAGAGGGCGAGAAACAGCGGGGCTGAAACAGAAGGCGAGAAACAGAGGGCGAGAAACAGAGGGGCTGAAACAGAGGGCGAGAAACAGAGGGGCTGAAACAGAGGGGCTGAAACATAGGGGCTGAAACAGAGGGCGAGAAATAGAGTCGCTGAAACAGAGGGGCTGAAACAGAGGAGCTGAAACAGAGGGGATGAAACAGAGGGCGAGAAACAGAGGGGCTGAAACAGAGGGGCTGAAACAGAGGAGCTGAAACAGAGGGCGAGAAACAGAGAGGCTGAAACAGAGGGCGAGAAACAGACGGGCTGAAACAGAGGGCGAGAAACAGAGGGGCTGAAACAGAGGGGCTGAAACAGAGGGGCTGAAACAGAGGCGCGAAACAGAGGGACTGAAACATAGGGCGAGAAACAAAGGGGCTGAAACAGACGGCGAGAAACAGAGGGGCTGAAACAGAGGGCGAGAAACAGAGGGGCTGAAACAGAGGGCAAGAAACAGAGGGGCTGAAACTGAGTGGCTGAAACAGAAGGGCTGAAACAGAGGGGCTGAAACAGAGGGCGAGAAACAGAGGGTCTGAAACAGAGGGGCTGAAACAGAGGGGCTGAATCAGAGGGGCTGATTCACAGGGGCTGAAACAGAGGGGCTGAATCAGAGGGGCTGAAACAGAGGGCGCGAAACAGAGGGACTGAAACAGAGGGCGAGAACCAGACGGGCAGAAACAGTGGGCGAGAAACAGAGGGGCTGAAACAGAGGGGCTGAAACAGAGAGCGCGAAACAGAGGGACTGAAACAGAGGGCGAGAAACAGAGGGGCTGGAACAGAGGGGCTGAAATAGAGGTGCTGAAACAGAGGGGCTGAAACAGAGGGCGAGAAACAGAGGGGCTGAAACAGAGGGCGAGAAACAGAGGGCGAGAAACAGAGAGGCTGAAACAGAGCGGCTGAAACAGAGGGGCTGAAACAAAGCGGCTGATACAGAGGGTGAGAAACAGAGTCGCTGAAACATGGCGAGAAACAGAGGGGCTGAAACAGAGGGGCTGAAACAGAGGGGCTGAAACAGTGGGGCTGAAACTGAGGGGCTGAAACAGAGGGCAAGAAACAGAGGGGCTGAAACAGAGGGCGAGAAACAGAGGGTCTGAAACAGAGGGCGAGAAACAGAGGGGCTGAAACAGAGGGGCTGAAACAGAGGGCGAGAAACAGAGAGGCTGAAACAGAGGGCGAGAAACAGAGTGGCTGAAACAGAGGGCAACAAACAGAGGGGCTGAAACAGAGGGCGAGAAACATAGGGGCTGAAACAGAGGGCGAGAAACAGAGGGGCAGAAACAGAGGGAGAGAATCGGAGGGGCTGAAACAGAGGGCGAGAAACAGAGGGGCTGAAACAGAGGGCGAGAAACAGCGGGGCTGAAACAGAGGGCGAGAAACAGAGGGCGAGAAAGAGAGGGGCTGAAACAGAGGGAGAGAAACAGAGGGGCTGAAACATAGGGGCTGAAACAGAGGGCGAGAAATAGAGTCGCTGAAACAGAGGGGCTGAAACAGAGGAGCTGAAACAGAGGGGATGAAACAGAGGGCGAGAAACAGAGGGGCTGAAACAGAGGGGCTGAAACAGAGGAGCTGAAACAGAGGGCGAGAAACAGAGAGGCTGAAAGAGAGGGCGAGAAGCAGACGGGCTGAAACAGAGGGCGAGAAACAGAGGGGCTGAAACAGAGGGGCTGAAACAGAGGGGCTGAAACAGAGGCGCTGAAACAGAGGGGCTGAACCAGAAGGGCTGAAACAGAGGGCGAGAAACAGAGGGGCTGAATCAGAGGGCGAGAAACAGAGGGGCTGAAACAGAGGGCGAGAAACAGAGGGGCTGAAACAGAGGGGCTGAAACAGAGGGGCTGAAACAGAGGCGCTGAAACAGAGGGGCTGAACCAGAAGGGCTGAAACAGAGGGCGAGAAACAGAGGGGCTGAAACAGAGGGCCAGAAACAGAGGGCGAGAATCAGAGGGACTGAAACTGAGGGGCTGAAACAGAGGGGCTGAAACAGAGGGCGAGAAACAGAGCGGCTGAAACAGAGGGCGAGAAACAGAGGGGCTGAAACAAAGGGGCTGAAACAGTGGGGCTGAAACAGAGGGGCTGAAACAGAGGGCGAGAAATAGAGGGGCTGAAACAGAGGGCGAGAAACAGAGGGGCTGAAACAGAGGGCGAGAAACAGAGGGGCTGTAACAGAGGGGCTGAAACAGAGGGGCTGAAACAGAGGGCGCGAAACAGGGGCTGAAACACAGGGCGAGAAACAGAGGGGCTGAAACAGAGGGCGAGAAACAGAGGGGCTGAATCAGAGGGGCTGAAACAGAGGGCGAGAAACAGAGGGGCTGAAACAGAGGGCGAGAAACAGAGGGGCTGAAACAGAGGGCGAGAAACAGAGGGGCTGAAACAGAGGGGCTGAAACAGACGGGCTGAAACAGAGGGCAAAAAATAGAGGGGCTGAAACAGAGGGGCTTAAACAGAGTGGCTGACACAGAGGGCGAGAAACAGAGAGGTTGAAACAGAGGGAGGGAAACAGAGGGGCTGAAACAGAGGGCGAGAAACAGAGGGGCTGAAACAGAGGGCGAGAAACAGAGGGGCTGAAACAGAGGGGCTGAAACAGACGGGCTGAAACAGAGGGCAAAAAATAGAGGGGCTGAAACAGAGGGTCTTAAACAGAGGGGGTGAATCAGAGGGGCTGAAACAGAGGGGCTGAATCAAAGGGGCTGAAACAGAGGGCGAGAAACAGAGGGGCTGAAACAGAGGGGCTGAATCGGAGGGGCTGAAACAGAGAGGCTGAAACAGAGTGGCTGATACAGAGGGCGAGAAACAGAGAGGTTGAAACAGAGGGCGAGAAACAGAGGGGCTGAAACAGAGGGCGAGAAACAGAGGGGCTGAAACAGAGGGCGAGAAACAGAGAGGCTGAAACAGAGGGGCTGAAACAGACGGGCTGAAACAGTGGGCAAAAAATAGAGGGGCTGAAACAGAGGGCGAGAAACAGGGGGTGAGAAACAGAGGGCGAGAAACAGAGGGGCTGAATCAGAGGGCGAGAAACAGAGGGGCTGAAACAGAGGGCGAGAAACAGAGGGGCTGAAACAGAGGGGCTGAAACAGAGGGGCTGAAACAGAGGCGCTGAAACAGAGTGGCTGAACCAGAAGGGCTGAAACAGAGGGCGAGAAACAGAGGGGCTGAAACAGAGGGCCAGAAACAGAGGGCGAGAATCAGAGGGACTGAAACTGAGGGGCTGAAACAGAGGGGCTGAAACAGAGGGCGAGAAACAGAGCGGGTGAAACAGAGGGCGAGAAACAGAGGGGCTGAAACAAAGGGGCTGAAACAGTGGGGCTGAAACAGAGGGGCTGAAACAGAGGGCGAGAAATAGAGGGGCTGAAACAGAGGGCGAGAAACAGAGGGGCTGAAACAGAGGGCGAGAAACAGAGGGGCTGTAACAGAGGGGCTGAAACAGAGGGGCTGAAACAGAGGGCGCGAAACAGGGGCTGAAACACAGGGCGAGAAACAGAGGGGCTGAAACAGAGGGCGAGAAACAGAGGGGCTGAATCAGAGGGGCTGAAACAGAGGGCGAGAAACAGAGGGGCTGAAACAGAGGGCGAGAAACAGAGGGGCTGAAACAGAGGGCGAGAAACAGAGGGGCTGAAACAGAGGGGCTGAAACAGACGGGCTGAAACAGAGGGCAAAAAATAGAGGGGCTGAAACAGAGGGGCTTTAACAGAGTGGCTGACACAGAGGGCGAGAAACAGAGAGGTTGAAACAGAGGGCGAGAAACAGAGGGGCTGAAACAGAGGGCGAGAAACAGAGGGGCTGAAACAGAGGGCGAGAAACAGAGGGGCTGAAACAGAGGGGCTGAAACAGACGGGCTGAAACAGAGGGCAAAAAATAGAGGGGCTGAAACAGAGGGTCTTAAACAGAGGGGGTGAATCAGAGGGGCTGAAACAGAGGGGCTGAATCAAAGGGGCTGAAACAGAGGGCGAGAAACAGAGGGGCTGAAACAGAGGGGCTGAATCGGAGGGGCTGAAACAGAGAGGCTGAAACAGAGTGGCTGATACAGAGGGCGAGAAACAGAGAGGTTGAAACAGAGGGCGAGAAACAGAGGGGCTGAAACAGAGGGCGAGAAACAGAGGGGCTGAAACAGAGGGCGAGAAACAGAGAGGCTGAAACAGAGGGGCTGAAACAGACGGGCTGAAACAGTGGGCAAAAAATAGAGGGGCTGAAACAGAGGGCGAGAAACAGGGGGTGAGAAACAGAGGGCGAGAAACAGAGGGGCTGAAACAGAGGGCTAAAAACAGAGGGGCTGAAACAGAGGGCGAGAAACAGAGGGTGAGAAACAGAGGGCGAGAAACAGATGGGATGAAACAGAGGGGCTGAAACAGAGGGGCTGAAATAGAGGGGCTGAAACAGAGGGGCTGAATCAGAGGGGCTGCAACAGAGGGGCTGAATCAGAGGGGCTGACACAGAGTGCGAGAAAGAGAGGGGCTGAAACAGAGGGCGAGAAACAGATGGGCTGAAACAGAGGGCGAGAAACAGAGGGCGCGAAACAGAGGGGCTGAAACAGAGGGGCTGAAACAGAGGGGCTGAAACAGAGGGCGAGAAACTGAGGGGCTGAAACAGAGGGCGAGAATCAGAGGGGCTGAAACAGAGGGCGAGAAACAGAGGGGCTGAATCAGAGGGGCTGAAACAGAGGGCGAGAAACAGAAAGGCTGAAACAGAGGGCGAGAAACAGAGGGGCTGAAACAGAGGGGCTGAAATAGAGGTGCTGAAACAGAGGGGCTGAAACAGAGGGCGCGAAACAGAGGGGCTGAAACAGAGGGGCTGAAACAGAGGGGCTGAAACAGAGGGCGAGAAACTGAGGGGCTGAAACAGAGGGCGAGAACCAGAGGGGCAGAAACAGTGGGCGAGAAACAGAGGGGCTGAAACAGAGGGGCTGAAACAGAGAGCGCGAAACAGAGGGACTGAAACAGAGGGCGAGAAACAGAGGGGCTGGAACAGAGGGGCTGAAATAGAGGTGCTGAAACAGAGGGGCTGAAACAGAGGGCGAGAAACAGAGGGGCTGAAACAGAGGGCGAGAAACAGAGGGCGAGAAACAGAGAGGCTGAAACAGAGGGGCTGAAACAGAGGGGCTGAAACAAAGCGGCTGATACAGAGGGTGAGAAACAGATGGGCTGAAACAGAGGGCGAGAAACAGAGGGCGCGAAACAGAGGGGCTGAAACAGAGGGGCTGAAACAGAGGGGCTGAAACAGAGGGCGAGAAACTGAGGGGCTGAAACAGAGGGCGAGAATCAGAGGGGCTGAAACAGAGGGCGAGAAACAGAGGGGCTGAATCAGAGGGGCTGAAACAGAGGGCGAGAAACAGAAAGGCTGAAACAGAGGGCGAGAAACAGAGGGGCTGAAACAGAGGGCGAGAAACAGAGGGGATTAGACAGAGGGCGAGAAACAGAGGGGCTGAAACAGAGGGGCTGATACAGAGGGGCTGAATCAGAGGGGCTGAAACAGAGAGCGCGAAAGAGAGGGACTGAAACAGAGCGGCTGAAACAGAGGGCGCGAAACAGAGGGCGAGAACCAGACGGGCAGAAACAGAGGGCGAGAAACAGAGGGGCTGAAACAGAGGGGCTGAAACCGAGAGCGCGAAACAGAGGGACTGAAACAGAGGGCGAGAAACAGAGGGGCTGAAACAGACGGCGAGAAACAGAGGGGCTGAAACAGAGGGCGAGAAACAGAGGGGCTGAAACAGAGGGCAAGAAACAGAGGGGCTGAAACTGAGTGGCTGAAACAGAAGGGCTGAAACAGAGGGGCTGAAACAGAGGGCGAGAAATAGAGGGGCTGAAACAGAGGGGCTGAAACAGAGGGGCTGAATCAGAGGGGCTGATTCACAGGGGCTGAAACAGAGCGGCTGAATCAGCGGGGCTGAAACAGAGGGCGCGAAACAGAGGGACTGAAACAGAGGGCGAGAACCAGAGGGGCAGAAACAGTGGGCGAGAAACAGAGGGGCTGAAACAGAGGGGCTGAAACAGAGAGCGCGAAACAGAGGGACTGAAACAGAGGGCGAGAAACAGAGGGGCTGGAACAGAGGGGCTGAAATAGAGGTGCTGAAACAGAGGGGCTGAAACAGAGGGCGAGAAACAGAGGGGCTGAAACAGAGGGCGAGAAACAGAGGGCGAGAAACAGAGAGGCTGAAACAGAGGGGCTGAAACAGAGGGGCTGAAACAAAGCGGCTGATACAGAGGGTGAGAAACAGAGGGGCTGAAACAGAGGGCGAGAAACAGAGTCGCTGAAACATGGCGAGAAACAGAGGGGCTGAAACAGAGGGGCTGAAACAGAGGGGCTGAAACAGTGGGGCTGAAACAGAGGGGCTGAAACAGAGGGCAAGAAACAGAGGGGCTGAATCAGAGGGGCTGCAACAGAGGGGCTGAATCAGAGGGGCTGACACAGAGTGCGAGAAAGAGAGGGGCTGAAACAGAGGGCGAGAAACAGATGGGCTGAAACAGAGGGCGAGAAACAGAGGGCGCGAAACAGAGGGGCTGAAACAGAGGGGCTGAAACAGAGGGGCTGAAACAGAGGGCGAGAAACTGAGGGGCTGAAACAGAGGGGCTGAAACAGAGGGCGAGAAACAGAAAGGCTGAAACAGAGGGCGAGAAACAGAGGGGCTGAAACAGATGGTGAGAAACAGAGGGGATTAGACAGAGGGCGAGAAACAGAGGGGCTGAAACAGAGAGCGCGAAAGAGAGGGACTGAAACAGAGCGGCTGAAACAGAGGGCGCGAAACAGAGGGCGAGAACCAGACGGGCAGAAACAGAGGGCGAGAAACAGAGGGGCTGAAACCGAGAGCGCGAAACAGAGGGACTGATACAGAGGGCGAGAAACAGAGGGTCTGAAACAGACGGCGAGAAACAGAGGGGCTGAAACAGAGGGCGAGAAACAGAGGGGCTGAAACAGAGGGCAAGAAACAGAGGGGCTGAAACTGAGTGGCTGAAACAGAAGGGCTGAAACAGAGGGGCTGAAACAGAGGGCGAGAAATAGAGGGGCTGAAACAGAGGGGCTGAAACAGAGGGGCTGAATCAGAGGGGCTGATTCACAGGGGCTGAAACAGAAGGGCTGAATCAGCGGGGCTGAAACAGAGGGCGCGAAACAGAGGGACTGAAACAGAGGGCGAGAACCAGAGGGGCAGAAACAGTGGGCGAGAAACAGAGGGGCTGAAACAGAGAGCGCGAAACAGAGGGACTGAAACAGAGGGCGAGAAACAGAGGGGCTGGAACAGAGGGGCTGAAATAGAGGTGCTGAAACAGAGGGGCTGAAACAGAGGGCGAAAAACAGAGGGGCTGAAACAGAGGGCGAGAAACAGAGGGCGAGAAACAGAGAGGCTGAAACAGAGGGGCTGAAACAGAGGGGCTGAAACAAAGCGGCTGATACAGAGGGTGAGAAACAGAGGGGCTGAAACAGAGGGCGAGAAACAGAGTCGCTGAAACATGGCGAGAAACAGAGGGGCTGAAACAGAGGGGCTGAAACAGAGGGGCTGAAACAGTGGGGCTGAAACAGAGGGGCTGAAACAGAGGGCAAGAAACAGAGGGGCTGAATCAGAGGGCGAGAAACAGAGGGGCTGAAACAGAGGGCGAGAAACAGAGGGGCTGAAACAGAGGGCGAGAAACAGAGGGGCTGAAACAGAGGGGCTGAAACAGAGGGCGAGAAACAGAGAGGCTGAAACAGAGGGCGAGAAACAGAGTGGCTGAAACAGAGGGCAACAAACAGAGGGGCTGAAACAGAGGGCGAGAAACAGAGGGGCTGAAACAGAGGGCGAGAAACAGAGGGGCAGAATCAGAGGGCGAGAATCGGAGGGGCTGAAACAGAGGGCGAGAAACAGAGGGGCTGAAACAGAGGGCGAGAAACAGAGGGGCTGAAAAAGAGGGCGAGTAACAGAGGGGCTGAAACAGAGGGCGAGAAACAGAGGGTGAGAAACAGAGGGGCTGAAACAGACAGCGAGAAACAGAGGGGCTGAAACAGAGGGGCTGAAACATAGGGGCTGAAACAGAGGGCGAGAAACAGATGGGCTGAAACAGAGGGGCTGAAACAGAGGAGCTGAAACAGAGGGGATGAAACAGAGGGCGAGAAACAGAGGGGCTGAAACAGAGGGGCTGAAACAGAGGAGCTGAAACAGAGGGCGAGAAACAGAGAGGCTGAAACAGAGGGCGAGAAACAGACGGGCTGAAACAGAGGGCGAGAAACAGAGGGGCTGAAACAGAGGGGTTGAAACAGTGGGGCTGAAACGGAGGGCAAGAAACAGAGGGGCTGAAACAGAGGGGCTGAAACAGAGGAGCTGAAACAGAGGGCGAGAAACAGAGAGGCTGAAACAGAGGGCGAGAAACAGAGTGGCTGAAACAGAGGGCAAGAAACAGAGGGGCTGAAACAGAGGGCGAGAAACAGAGGGGCTGAAACAGAGGGGCTGAAACAGAGGGGCTGAAACAGAGGGGCTGAAACAGAGGGCGAGAAATAGAGGGGCTGAAACAGAGGGCGAGAAACAGAGGGGCTGAAACAGAGGGCGAGAAACAGAGGGGCTAAAACAGAGGGGCTGAAACAGAGGGGCTGAAACAGAGGGCGAGAAACAAGGCCTGAAACAGAGGGCGAGAAACAGAGGGGCTGAAACAGAGGGCGAGAAACAGAGGGGCTGAATCAGAGGGGCTGAAACAGATGGCGAGAAACAGAGGGGCTGAAACAGAGGGCGAGAAACAGAGGGGCTGAAACAGAGGGCGAGAAAAAGAGGGTGAGAAACAGAGGGGCTGAAACAGAGGGCGAGAAACAGAGGGGCTGAAGCAGAGGGGCTGAAACAGAGGGGCTGAATCAGAGGGGCTGAAACAGAGGGGCTGAATCAGACGGGCTGAAACAGAGGGCGAGAAACAGAGGGGCTGAAACAGAGGGCGAGAGACAGAGGGGCAGAAAAAGAGGGCGAGAAACAGAGGGGCTGAAACAGAGGGGCTGAAACAGAGAGTGTGTATCAGAGGGGCTGAAACAGAGGGCGAGAAACAGAGGGGCTGAAACAGAGGGGCTGAATCGGAGGGGCTGAAACAGAAGGGCTGAAACAGAGGGGCTGAAACAGAGGGCGAGAAACAGAGGGGCAGAATCAGAGGGGCTGAATCAGAGGGGCCGAAACAGAGGGGCTGAAACAGTGGGCGAGAAACTAAGGGACTGAAACAGCGGGCGAGAACCAGAGTGCGAGAAACAGAGGGGCTGAAACAGAGGGGCTGAAACAGACGGGCTGAAACAGAGAGCCTGAAACAGAGGGGCTGAAACAGAGGGTGAGAATCAGATGGGCTGAAACAGAGGGGCTGAAACAGAGGGCGAAAAACAGAGGGGCTGAAACAGAGGACGAGAAACAGAGGGGGTGAAACAGAGGGGCTGAAACAGAGGGGCTGAAACAGAGGGGCTGAAACACGGTGGCTGAAACAGAGCGGCTGAAACAGAGGGCGAGATACAGACGGGCTGAAACAGAGGGCGAGAAAGAGAGGGGCTGAAACAGAGGGCGAGAAACAGAGGGGCTGAAACAGAGGGACTGAAACAGAGGGTCTGAAACAGAGGAGCTGAAACAGAGGGCGAGAAACAGAGGGGCTGAATCAGAGGGGCTGAATAAGAGGGGCTGAAAGAGAGTGGCTGAAACAGAGGGCGAGAAACAAAGGGGCTGAAACAGAGGGGCTGAAACAGACGGGCTGAAATAGAGAGCCTGAAACAGAGGGCGAGAAACAAGGGGATGAAACAGAGGGGCTGAAACAGAGGGGCTGAAACAGAGGGGGTGAATCAGAGGGGCTGAAACAGAGGGCGAGAAACAGAGGGGCTGAAACAGAGGGCGAGAAACAGAAATGCAGAAACAGAGGGCGAGAAACAGAGGGGCTGAAACAGATGGTGAGAAACAGAGGGGATTAGACAGAGGGCGAGAAACAGAGGGGCTGAAACAGAGGGGCTGATACAGAGGGGCTGAATCAGAGGGGCTGCAACAGAGGGGCTGAATCAGAGGGGCTGACACAGAGTGCGAGAAAGAGAGGGGCTGAAACAGAGGGCGAGAAACAGATGGGCTGAAACAGAGGGCGAGAAACAGAGGGGCTGAAACAGAGGGTGCGAAACAGAGGGGCTGAAACAGAGGGGCTGAAACAGAGGGGCTGAAACAGAGGGCGAGAAACCGAGGGGCTGAAACAGAGGGCGAGAATCAGAGGGTCTGAAACAGAGGGCGAGAAACAGAGGGGCTGAAACAGAGGGCGAGAAACAGAAATGCAGAAACAGAGGGCGAGAAACAGAGGGGCTGAAACAGATGGTGAGAAACAGAGGGGATTAGACAGAGGGCGAGAAACAGAGGGGCTGAAACAGAGGGGCTGATACAGAGGGGCTGAATCAGAGGGGCTGAAACAGAGAGCACGAAAGAGAGGGACTGAACCAGAGGGGCTGAAACAGAGGGCGCGAAACAGAGGGACTGAAACAGAGGGCGAGAACCAGACGGGCAGAAACAGAGGGCGAGAAACAGAGGGGCTGAAACAGAGGGGCTGAAACAAAGAGCTCGAAACAGAGGGACTGAAACAGAGGGCGAGAAACAGAGGGGCTGAAACAGACGGCGAGAAACAGAGGGGCTGAAACAGAGGGGCTGAAACAGAGGGCAAGAAACAGAGGGGCTGAAACTGAGTGGCTGAAACAGAAGGGCTGAAACAGAGGGGCTGAAACAGAGGGCGAGAAACAGAGGGGCTGAAACAGAGGGGCTGAAACAGAGGGTTGAATCAGAGGGGCTGATTCACAGGGGCTGAAACAGAGGGGCTGAATCAGAGGGGCTGAAACAGAGGGCGCGAAACAGAGGGACTGAAACAGAGGGCGAGAACCAGACGGGCAGAAACAGTGGGCGAGAAACAGAGGGGCTGAAACAGAGGGGCTGAAACAGAGAGCGCGAAACAGAGGGACTGAAACAGAGGGCGAGAAACAGAGGGGCTGGAACAGAGGGGCTGAAATAGAGGTGCTGAAACAGAGGGGCTGAAACAGAGGGCGAGAAACAGAGGGGCTGAAACAGAGGGCGATAAACAGAGGGCGAGAAACAGAGAGGCTGAAACAGAGGGGCTGAAACAGAGGGGCTGAAACAAAGCGGCTGATACAGAGGGTGAGAAACAGAGGGGCTGAAACAGAGGGCGAGAAACAGAGTCGCTGACACATGGCGAGAAACAGAGGGGCTGAAACAGAGGGGCTGAAACAGAGGGGCTGAAACAGTGGGGCTGAAACAGAGGGGCTGAAACAGAGGGCAAGAAACAGAGGGGCTGAAACAGAGGGCGAGAAACAGAGGGGCTGAAACAGAGGGCGAGAAACAGAGGGGCTGAAACAGAGGGCGAGAAACAGAGGGGCTGAAACAGAGGGCGAGAAACAGAGAGGCTGAAAAAGAGGGCGAGAAACAGAGTGGCTGAAACAGAGGGCAACAAACAGAGGGGCTGAAACAGAGGGCGAGAAACAGAGGGGCTGAAACAGAGGGCGAGAAACAGAGGGGCAGAAACAGAGGGCGAGAATCGGAGGGGCTGAAACAGAGGGCGAGAAACAGAGGGGCTGAAACAGAGGGCGAGAAACAGAGGGGCTGAAACAGAGGGCGAGAAACAGTGGGGCTGAAACAGAGGGCGAGAAACAGAGGGCGAGAAACAGAGGGGCTGAAACAGAGGGGCTGAAACATAGGGGCTGAAACAGAGGGCGAGAAACAGAGGGGCTGAAACAGAGGGGCTGAAACAGAGGAGCTGAAACAGAGGGGATGAAACAGAGGGCGAGAAACAGAGGGGCTGAAACAGAGGGGCTGAAACAGAGGAGCTGAAACAGAGGGCGAGAAACAGAGAGGCTGAAACAGAGGGCGAGAAACAGACGGGCTGAAACAGAGGGCAAGAAACAGAGGGGCTGAAACAGAGGGGCTGAAACAGTGGGGCTGAAACGGAGGGCGAGAAACAGAGGGGCTGAAACAGAGGGGCTGAAACAGAGGAGCTGAAACAGAGGGCGAGAAACAGAGAGGATGAAACAGAGGGCGAGAAACAGAGTGGCTGAAACAGAGGGCAAGAAACAGAGGGGCTGAAACAGAGGGCGAGAAACAGAGGGGCTGAAACAGAGGGGCTGAAACAGAGGGGCTGAAACAGAGGCGCTGAAACAGAGGGGCTGAACCAGAAGGGCTGAAACAGAGGGCGAGAAACAGAGGGGCTGAAACAGAGGGCCAGAAACAGAGGGCGAGAAACAGAGGGACTGAAACTGAGGGGCTGAAAAAGAGGGGCTGAAACAGAGGGCGAGAAACAGAGCGGCTGAAACAGAGGGCGAGAAACAGAGGGGCTGAAACAAAGGGGCTGAAACAGTGGGGCAGAAACAGAGGGGCTGAAACAGAGGGCGAGAAATAGAGGGGCTGAAACAGAGGGCGAGAAACAGAGGGGCTGAAACAGAGGGCGAGAAACAGAGGGGCTGTAACAGAGGGGCTGAAACAGAGGGGCTGAAACAGAGGGCGCGAAACAGGGGCTGAAACAGAGGGCGAGAAACTGAGGGGCTGAAACAGAGGGCGAGAAACAGAGGGGCTGAATCAGAGGGGCTGAAACAGAGGGCGAGAAACAGAGGGGCTGAAACAGAGGGCGAGAAACAGAGGGGCTGAAACAGAGGGGCTGAAACAGAGGGCGAGAAACAGAGGGTGAGAAACAGAGGGGCTGAAACAGAGGGCGAGAAACAGAGGGGCTGAAACAGAGGGGCTGAAAAAGAGGGGCTGAATCAGAGGGGCTGAAACAGTGAGGCTGAATCAGACGGGCTGAAACAGAGGGCGAGAAACAGAGGGGCTGAAACAGAGGGCGAGAGACAGAGGGGCAGAAAAAGAGGGCGCGAAACAGAGGGGCTGAAACAGAGGGGCTGAAACAGAGAGTGTGAATCAGAGGGGCTGAAACAGAGGGCGAGAAACAGAGGGGCTGAAACAGAGGGGCTGAATCGGAGGGGCTGAAACAGAGGGGCTGAAACAGAGGGGCTGAAACAGAGGGCGAGAAACAGAGGGGCTGAATCAGAGGGGCTGAATCAGAGGGGCCGAAACAGAGGGGCTGAAACAGTGGGCGAGAAACTAAGGGACTGAAACAGCGGGCGAGAAACAGAGTGCGAGAAACAGAGGGGCTGAAACAGAGGGGCTGAAACAGACGGGCTGAAACAGAGAGCCTGAAACAGAGGGGCTGAAACAGAGGGTGAGAAACAGATGGGCTGAAACAGAGGGCTGAAACAGAGGGGCTGAAAAAGAGGGCGAAAAACAGAGGGGCTGAAACAGAGGGCGAGAAACAGAGGGGGTGAAACAGAGGGGCTGAAACAGAGGGGCTGAAACAGAGGGGCTGAAACAGGGTGGCTGAAACAGAGGGGCTGAAACAGAGGTGCTGAAACAGAGGGGCTGAAACAGAGGGCGAGAAACAGAGGGGCTGAAACAGAGGGTGAGAAACAGAGGGGCTGAAATAGAGGGCGAGAAACAGAGGGGCTGAAACAGAGGGGCTGAAACAGAGGGCGAGAAACAGAGAGGCTGAATCAGAGGGGCTGAATCAGAGGGGCTGAAACAGAGGGGCTGAAACAGAGGGCGAGAAACAAAGGGGCTGAAACAGCGGGCGAGAAACAGAGGGCCAGACACAGAGGGGCTGAAACAGAGGGGCTGAAACAGACGGGCTGAAACAGAGAGCCTGAAACAGAGGGCGAGAAACAGAGGGGATGAAACAGAGGGCGAAAAACAGAGGGGCTGAAACAGAGGGCGAGAAACAGAGGGGCTGAAACAGAGGGGCTGAAACAGAGGGCGAGAAACAGAGGGGCTGAATCAGAGGGGCTGAAACAGAGGGCGAGAAACAGAAAGGCTGAAACAGAGGGCGAGAAACAGAGGGGCTGAAACAGAGGGGCTGAAACAGATGGTGAGAAACAGAGGGGATTAGACAGAGGGCGAGAAACAGAGGGGCTGAATCAGAGGGGCTGAAACAGAGGGCGAGAAACAGAAAGGCTGAAACAGAGGGCGAGAAACAGATGGGATGAAACAGAGGGGCTGAAACAGAGGGGCTGAAATAGAGGGGCTGAAACAGAGGGGCTGAATCAGAGGGGCTGCAACAGAGGGGCTGAATCAGAGGGGCTGACACAGAGTGCGAGAAAGAGAGGGGCTGAAACAGAGGGCGAGAAACAGATGGGCTGAATCAGAGGGGCTGAAACAGAGGGCGAGAAACAGAGGGGCTGAATCAGAGGGGCTGAAACAGAGGGCGAGAAACAGAAAGGCTGAAACAGAGGGCGAGAAACAGAGGGGCTGAAACAGAGGGGCTGAAACAGATGGTGAGAAACAGAGGGGATTAGACAGAGGGCGAGAAACAGAGGGGCTGAAACAGAGGGGCTGATACAGAGGGGCTGAATCACAGGGGCTGAAACAGAGAGCGCGAAAGAGAGGGACTGAAACAGAGGGGCTGAAACAGAGGGCGCGAAACAGAGGGGCTGAAACAGAGGGGCTGAATCAGAGGGGCTGAAACAGAGGGCGAGAAACAGAGGGGCTGAAACAGAGGGCGAGAAACAGAGGGGCTGAAACAGAGGGTGAGAAACAGAGGGGCTGAAACAGAGGGGCTGAAACAGAGTGGCTGAAACAGAGGGCGAGAAACAGAGAGGTTGAAACAGAGGGCGAGAAACAGAGGGGCTGAAACAGAGGGCGAGAAACAGAGGGGCTGAAACAGAGGGCGAAAAACAGAGGGGCTGAAACAGAGGGGCTGAAACAGACGGGCTGAAACAGAGGGCAAAAAACAGAGGGGCTGAAACAGAGGGCGAGAAACAGGGGGTGAGAAACAGAGGGTGAGAAACAGAGGGCGAGAAACAGATGGGATGAAACAGAGGGGCTGAAACAGAGGGGCTGAAATAGAGGGGCTGAAACATAGGGGCTGAATCAGAGGGGCTGCAACAGAGGGGCTGAATCAGAGGGGCTGACACAGAGTGCGAGAAAGAGAGGGGCTGAAACAGAGTGCGAGAAACAGATGGGCTGAAACAGAGGGCGAGAAACAGAGGGGCTGAAACAGAGGGTGCGAAACAGAGGGGCTGAAACAGAGGGGCTGAAACAGAGGGGCTGAAACAGAGGGCGAGAAACTGAGGGGCTGAAACAGAGGGCGAGAATCAGAGGGTCTGAAACAGAGGGCGAGAAACAGAGGGGCTGAATCAGAGGGGCTGAAATGGAGGGCGAGAAACAGAAAGGCTGAAACAGAGGGCGAGAAACAGAGGGGCTGAAACAGAGGGGCTGAAACAGATGGTGAGAAACAGAGGGGATTAGACAGAGGGCGAGAAACAGAGGGGCTGAAACAGAGGGGCTGATACAGAGGGGCTGAATCAGAGGGGCTGAAACAGAGAGCGCGAAAGAGAGGGACTGAAACAGAGGGGCTGAAACAGAGGGCGCGAAACAGAGGGACTGAAACAGAGGGCGAGAACCAGACGGGCAGAAACAGAGGGCGAGAAACAGAGGGGCTGAAACAGAGGGGCTGAAACAGAGAGCGCGAAACAGAGGGACGGAAACAGAGAGCGAGAAACAGAGGGGCTGAAACAGACGGCGAGAAACAGAGGGGCTGAAACAGAGGGCGAGAAACAGAGGGGCTGAAACAGAGGGCAAGAAACAGAGGGGCTGAAACTGAGTGGCTGAAACAGAAGGGCTGAAACAGAGGGGCTGAAACAGAGGGTGAGAAACAGAGGGGCTTAAACAGAGGGGCTGAAACAGAGGGGCTGAATCGGAGGGGCTGAAACAGAGGGGCTGAAACAGCGGCCTGAAACAGAGGGCGAGAAACAGAGGGGCTGAATCAGAGGGGCTGAATCAGAGGGGCCGAAACAGAGGGGCTGTAACAGTGGGCGAGAAACTAAGGGACTGAAACAGCGGGCGAGAAACAGAGTGCGAGAAACAGAGGGGCTGAAACAGAGGGGCTGAAACAGACGGGCTGAAACAGACAGCCTGAAACAGAGGGGCTGAAACAGAGGGTGAGACACAGATGGGCTGAAACAGAGGGCTGAAACAGAGGGGCTGAAAAAG
Organism: Chiloscyllium punctatum; assembly: GCF_047496795.1. Lineage (NCBI taxonomy): Eukaryota > Metazoa > Chordata > Chondrichthyes > Orectolobiformes > Hemiscylliidae > Chiloscyllium > Chiloscyllium punctatum. The sequence continues at coordinate 280,675 of NC_092763.1, read as the reverse complement.
AGGGCGAAAAACAGAGGGGCTGAAACAGAGGGCGAGAAACAGAGGGGGTGAAACAGAGGGGCTGAAACAGAGGGGCTGAAACAGAGGGGCTGAAACAGGGTGGCTGAAACAGAGGGGCTGAAACAGAGGTGCTGAAACAGAGGGGCTGAAACAGAGGGCGAGAAACAGAGGGGCTGAAACAGAGGGCGAGAAACAGAGGGGCTGACACAGAGGGGCTGAAACAGAGGGCGAGAAACAGAGGGGCTGAAATAGAGGGCGAGAAACAGAGGGGCTGAAACAGAGGGGCTGAAACAGAGGGCGAGAAACAGAGAGGCTGAATCAGAGGGGCTGAATCAGAGGGGCTGAAACAGAGGGGCTGAAACAGAGGGCGAGAAACAAAGGGGCTGAAACAGCGGGCGAGAAACAGAGGGGCTGAAACAGAGGGGCTGAAACAGACGGGCTGAAACAGAGAGCCTGAAACAGAGGGCGAGAAACAGAGGGGATGAAACAGAGGGCGAAAAACAGAGGGGCTGAAACAGAGGGCGAGAAACAGAGGGGCTGAATCAGAGGGGCTGAAACAGAGGGCGAGAAACAGAGGGGCTGAAACAGAGGGCGAGAAACAGAGGGCTGAAACAGAGGGCGAGAAACAGAGGGGCTGAAACAGAGGGCGAGAAACAGAGGGGCTGAAACAGAGGGGCTGAAAAAGAGGGCGAGAAACAGAGGGTGAGAAACAGAGGGGCTGAAACAGAGGGCGAGAAACAGAGGGGCTGAAACAGAGGGGCTGAAAAAGAGGGGCTGAATCAGAGGGCGAGAAACAGAGGGGCTGAAACAGAGGGCGAGAGACAGAGGGGCAGAAAAAGAGGGCGAGAAACAGAGGGGCTGAAACAGAGGGGCTGAAACAGAGAGTGTGAATCAGAGGGGCTGAAACAGAGGGCGAGAAACAGAGGGGCTGAAACAGAGGGGCTGAATCGGAGGGGCTGAAACAGAGGGGCTGAAACAGAGGGGCTGAAACAGAGGGCGAGAAACAGAGGGGCTGAATCAGAGGGGCTGAATCAGAGGGGCCGAAACAGAGGGGCTGAAACAGTGGGCGAGAAACGAAGGGACTGAAACAGCGGGCGAGAAACAGAGTGCGAGAAACAGAGGGGCTGAAACAGAGGGGCTGAAACAGACGGGCTGAAACAGAGAGCCTGAAACAGAGGGGCTGAAACAGAGGGTGAGAAACAGATGGGCTGAAACAGAGGGCTGAAACAGAGGGGCTGAAAAAGAGGGCGAAAAACAGAGGGGCTGAAACAGAGGGCGAGAAACAGAGGGGGTGAAACAGAGGGGCTGAAACAGAGGGGCTGAAACAGAGGGGCTGAAACAGGGTGGCTGAAACAGAGGGGCTGAAACAGAGGTGCTGAAACAGAGGGGCTGAAACAGAGGGCGAGAAACAGAGGGGCTGAAACAGAGGGCGAGAAACAGAGGGGCTGAAACAGAGGGGCTGAAACAGAGGGCGAGAAACAGAGGGGCTGAAACAGAGGGCGAGAAACAGAGGGGCTGAAATAGAGGGCGAGAAACAGAGGGGCTGAAACAGAGGGGCTGAAACAGAGGGCGAGAAACAGAGAGGCTGAATCAGAGGGGCTGAATCAGAGGGGCTGAAACAGAGGGGCTGAAACAGAGGGCGAGAAACAAACGGGCTGAAACAGCGGGCGAGAAACAGAGGGCCAGAAACAGAGGGGCTGAAACAGAGGGGCTGAAACAGACGGGCTGAAACAGAGAGCCTGAAACAGAGGGCGAGAAACAGAGGGGATGAAACAGAGGGCGAAAAACAGAGGGGCTGAAACAGAGGGCGAGAAACAGAGGGGCTGAAACAGAGGGGCTGAAACAGAGGGGCTGAATCAGAGGGGCTGAAACAGAGGGGCTGAATCAGAGGGCGAGAGACAGAGGGGCTGAAACAGAGAGCCTGAAACAGAGGGCGAGAAACAGAGGGGCTGAAACAGAGGGCGAGAAACAGAGGGGCTGAAACAGAGGGCGAGAAACAGAGGGGCTGAAACAGAGGGGCTGAAACAGAGTGGCTGAAACAGAGGGCGAGAAACAGAGAGGTTGAAACAGGGGGCGAGAAACAGAGGGGCTGAAACAGAGGGCGAGAAACAGAGGGGCTGAAACAGAGGGCGAGAGACAGAGGGGCAGAAAAAGAGGGCGAGAAACAGAGGGGCTGAAACAGAGGGGCTGAAACAGAGAGTGTGAATCAGAGGGGCTGAAACAGAGGGCGAGAAACAGAGGGGCTGAAACAGAGGGGCTGAATCGGAGGGGCTGAAACAGAGGGGCTGAAACAGAGGGGCTGAAACAGAGGGCGAGAAACAGAGGGGCTGAATCAGAGGGGCTGAATCAGAGGGGCCGAAACAGAGGGGCTGAAACAGTGGGCGAGAAACAAAGGGACTGAAACAGCGGGCGAGAAACAGAGTGAGAGAAACAGAGGGGCTGAAACAGAGGGGCTGAAACAGACGGGCTGAAACAGAGAGCCTGAAACAGAGGGGCTGAAACAGAGGGTGAGAAACAGATGGGCTGAAACAGAGGGCTGAAACAGAGGGGCTGAAAAAGAGGGCGAAAAACAGAGGGGCTGAAACAGAGGGCGAGAAACAGAGTGGGTGAAACAGAGGGGCTGAAACAGAGGGGCTGAAACAGAGGGGCTGAAACAGGGTGGCTGAAACAGAGGGGCTGAAACAGAGGTGCTGAAACAGAGGGGCTGAAACAGAGGGCGAGAAACAAAGGGACTGAAACAGCGGGCGAGAAACAGAGTGGGAGAAACAGAGGGGCTGAAACAGAGGGGCTGAAACAGACGGGCTGAAACAGAGAGCCTGAAACAGAGGGGCTGAAACAGAGGGTGAGAAACAGATGGGCTGAAACAGAGGGCTGAAACAGAGGGGCTGAAAAAGAGGGCGAAAAACAGAGGGGCTGAAACAGAGGGCGAGAAACAGAGGGGGTGAAACAGAGGGGCTGAAACAGAGGGGCTGAAACAGAGGGGCTGAAACAGGGTGGCTGAAACAGAGGGGCTGAAACAGAGGTGCTGAAACAGAGGGGCTGAAACAGAGGGCGAGAAACAGAGGGGCTGAAACAGAGGGCGAGAAACAGAGGGGCTGAAACAGAGGGGCTGAAACAGAGGGCGAGAAACAGAGGGGCTGAAACAGAGGACGAGAAACAGAGGGGCTGAAATAGAGGGCGAGAAACAGAGGGGCTGAAACAGAGGGGCTGAAACAGAGGGCGAGAAACAGAGAGGCTGAATCAGAGGGGCTGAATCAGAGGGGCTGAAACAGAGGGGCTGAAACAGAGGGCGAGAAACAAACGGGCTGAAACAGCGGGCGAGAAACAGAGGGCCAGAAACAGAGGGGCTGAAACAGAGGGGCTGAAACAGACGGGCTGAAACAGAGAGCCTGAAACAGAGGGCGAGAAACAGAGGGGATGAAACAGAGGGCGAAAAACAGAGGGGCTGAAACAGAGGGCGAGAAACAGAGGGGCTGAAACAGAGGGGCTGAAACAGAGGGGCTGAATCAGAGGGGCTGAAACAGAGGGCGAGAAACAGAGGGGCTGAAACAGAGGGCGAGAAACAGAGGGGCTGTAACAGAGGGCGAGAAACAGAGGGGCTGAATCGGAGGGGCTGAAACAGAGGGGCTGAAACAGAGGGGCTGAAACAGAGGGCGAGAAACAGAGGGGCTGAATCAGAGGGGCTGAATCAGAGGGGCCGAAACAGAGGGGCTGAAACAGAGGGCGAAAAACAGAGGGGCTGAAACAGAGGGGCTGAAACAGACGGGCTGAAACAGAGGGCAAAAAACAGAGGGGCTGAAACAGAGGGCGAGAAACAAAGGGTGAGAAACAGAGGGCGAGAAACAGAGGGGCTGAAACAGAGGGCAAAAAACAGAGGGGCTGAAACAGAGGGCGAGAAACAGAGGGTGAGAAACAGAGGGCGAGAAACAGATGGGATGAAACAGAGGGGCTGAAACAGAGGGGCTGAAATAGAGGGGCTGAAACAGAGGGGCTGAATCAGAGGGGCTGCAACAGAGGGGCTGAATCAGAGGGGCTGACACAGAGTGCGAGAAAGAGAGGGGCTGAAACAGAGGGCGAGAAACAGAGGGGCTGAAACAGAGGGTGCGAAACAGAGGGGCTGAAACAGAGGGTGCGAAACAGAGGGGCTGAAACAGAGGGGCTGAAACAGAGGGGCTGAAACAGAGGGCGAGAAACTGAGGGGCTGAAACAGAGGGCGAGAATCAGAGGGTCTGAAACAGAGGGCGAGAAACAGAGGGGCTGAATCAGAGGGACTGAAACAGAGTGCGAGAAACAGAAAGGCTGAAACAGAGGGCGAGAAACAGAGGGGCTGAAACAGAGGGGCTGAAACAGATGGTGAGAAACAGAGCGGATTAGACAGAGGGCGAGAAACAGAGAGGCTGAAACAGAGGGGCTGATACAGAGGGGCTGAATCAGAGGGGCTGAAACAGAGAGCGCGAAAGAGAGGGACTGAAACAGAGGGGCTGAAACAGAGGGCGCGAAACAGAGGGACTGAAACAGAGGGCGAGAATCAGACGGGCAGAAACAGAGGGCGAGAAACAGAGGGACTGAAACAGAGGGGCTGAAACAGAGGGGCTGAATCAGAGGGGCTGAAACAGAGGGGCTGAATCAGAGGGGCTGAAACAGAGGGCGAGAAACAGAGGGGCTGAAACAGAGGGCGAGAAACAGAGGGGCTGAAACAGAGGGCGAGAAACAGAGGGGCTGAAACAGAGGGGCTGAAACAGAGTGGCTGAAACAGAGGGCGAGAAACAGAGAGGTTGAAACAGAGGGCGTGAAACAGAGGGGCTGAAACAGAGGGCGAGAAACAGAGGCGCTGAAACAGAGGGCGAAAAACAGAGGGGCTGAAACAGAGGGGCTGAAACAGACGGGCTGAAACAGAGGGCAAAAAACAGACGGGCTGAAACAGAGGGCGAGAAACAGGGGGTGAGAAACAGAGGGCGAGAAACAGAGGGGCTGAAACAGAGGGCAAAAAACAGAGGGGCTGAAACAGAGGGCGAGAAACAGAGGGTGAGAAACAGAGGGCGAGAAACAGATGGGATGAAACAGAGGGGCTGAAACAGAGGGGCTGAAATAGAGGGGCTGAAACAGAGGGGCTGAATCAGAGGGGCTGCAACAGAGGGGCTGAATCAGAGGGGCTGACACAGAGTGCGAGAAAGAGAGGGGCTGAAACAGAGGGCGAGAAACAGAGGGCGAGAAACAGAGGGGCTGAAACAGAGGGCGAGAAACAGAGGGGCTGAAACAGAGGGTGCGAAACAGAGGGGCTGAAACAGAGGGGCTGAAACAGAGGGGCTGAAACAGAGGGGCTGAAATAGAGGGGCTGAAACAGAGGGGCTGAATCAGAGGTGCTGAAACAGAGGGGCTGAATCAGAGGGGCTGAAACAGAGGGCGAGAAACAGAGGGCGAGAAACAGAGGGGCTGAAACAGAGGGCGAGAAACAGAGGGGCTGAAACAGAGGGTGCGAAACAGAGGGGCTGAAACAGAGGGGCTGAAACAGAGGGGCTGAAACAGAGGGCGAGAAACTGAGGGGCTGAAACAGAGGGCGAGAATCAGAGGGGCTGAAACAGAGGGCGAGAAACAGAGGGGCTGAATCAGAGGGGCTGAAACAGAGGGCGAGAAACAGAAAGGCTGAAACAGAGGGCGAGAAACAGAGGGGCTGAAACAGAGGGGCTGAAACAGATGGTGAGAAACAGAGGGGATTAGACAGAGGGCGAGAAACAGAGGGGCTGAAACAGAGGGGCTGATACAGAGGGGCTGAATCAGAGGGGCTGAAACAGAGAGCGCGAAAGAGAGGGACTGAAACAGAGGGGCTGAAACAGAGGGCGCGAAACAGAGGGACTGAAACAGAGGGCGAGAACCAGACGGGCAGAAACAGAGGGCGAGAAACAGAGGGGCTGAAACAGAGGGGCTGAAACAGAGAGCGCGAAACAGAGGGACGGAAACAGAGGGTGAGAAACAGAGGGGCTGAAACAGAGGGCGAGAAACAGAGGGGCTGAAACAGAGGGCGAGAAACAGAGGGGCTGAAACAGAGGGCAAGAAACAGAGGGGCTGAAACTGAGTGGCTGAAACAGAAGGGCTGAAACAGAGGGGCTGAAACAGAGGGCGAGAAACAGAGGGGCTTAAACAGAGGGGCTGAAACAGAGGGGCTGAATCGGAGGGGCTGAAACAGAGGGGCTGAAACAGAGGCCTGAAACAGAGGGCGAGAAACAGAGGGGCTGAATCAGAGGGGCTGAATCAGAGGGGCCGAAACAGAGGGGCTGAAACAGTGGGCGAGAAACTAAGGGACTGAAACAGCGGGCGAGAAACAGAGTGCGAAAACAGAGGGGCTGAAACAGAGGGGCTGAAACAGACGGGCTGAAACAGACAGCCTGAAACAGAGGGGCTGAAACAGAGGGTGAGAAACAGATGGGCTGAAACAGAGGGCTGAAACAGAGGGGCTGAAAAAGAGGGCGAAAAACAGAGGGGCTGAAACAGAGGGCGAGAAACAGAGGGGGTGAAACAGGGGGGCTGAAACAGAGGGGCTGAAACAGAGGGGCTGAAACAGGGTGGCTGAAACAGAGGGGCTGAAACAGAGGTGCTGAAACAGAGGGGCTGAAACAGAGGGCGAGAAAGAGAGGGGCTGAAACAGAGGGCGAGAAACAGAGGGGCTGAAACAGAGGGGCTGAAACAGAGGGCGAGAAACAGAGGGGCTGAAATAGAGGGCGAGAAACAGAGGGGCTGAAACAGAGGGGCTGAAACAGAGGGCGAGAAACAGAGAGGCTGAATCAGAGGGGCTGAATCAGAGGTGCTGAAACAGAGGGGCTGAAACAGAGGGCGAGAAACAAAGGGGCTGAAACAGCGGGCGAGAAACAGAGGGGCTGAAACAGAGGGGCTGAAACAGACGGGCTGAAACAGAGAGCCTGAAACAGAGGGCGAGAAACAGAGGGGATGAAACAGAGGGCGAAAAACAGAGGGGCTGAAACAGAGGGCGAGAAACAGAGGGGATGAAACAGAGGGGCTGAAACAGAGGGGCTGAATCAGAGGGGCTGAAACAGAGGGCGAGAAACAGAGGGGCTGAAACAGAGGGCGAGAAACAGAGGGGCTGAAACAGAGGGCGAGAAACAGAGGGGCTGAAACAGAGGGGCTGAAACAGAGTGGCTGAAACAGAGGGCGAGAAACAGAGAGGTTGAAACAGAGGGCGAGAAACAGAGGGGCTGAAACAGAGGGCGAGAAACAGAGGGGCTGAAACAGAGGGCGAGAAACAGAGGGGCTGAAACAGAGGGGCTGAAACAGATGGGCTGAAGCAGAGGGCAAAAAACAGAGGGGCTGAAACAGACGGCGAGAAACAGGGGGTGAGAAACAGAGGGCAAGAAACAGAGGGGCTGAAACAGAGGGCAAAAAACAGAGGGGCTGAAACAGAGGGCGAGAAACAGAGGGTGAGAAACAGAGTGCGAGAAACAGATGGGATGAAACAGAGGGGCTGAAACAGAGGGGCTGAAATAGAGGGGCTGAAACAGAGGGGCTGAATCAGAGGGGCTGCAACAGAGGGGCTGAATCAGAGGGGCTGACACAGAGTGCGAGAAAGAGAGGGGCTGAAACAGAGGGCGAGAAACAGAGGGGCTGAAACAGAGGGCGAGAAACAGAGGGGCTGAAACAGAGGGCGCGAAACAGAGGGGCTGAAACAGAGGGGCTGAAACAGAGGGGCTGAAACATAGGGCGAGAAACTGAGGGGCTGAAACAGAGGGCGAGAATCAGAGGGGCTGAAACAGAGGGCGAGAAACACAGGGGGTGAATCAGAGGGGCTGAAACAGAGGGCGAGAAACAGAAAGGCTGAAACAGAGGGCGAGAAACAGAGGGGCTGAAACAGAGGGGCTGAAACAGATGGTGAGAAACAGAGGGGATTAGACAGAGGGCGAGAAACAGAGGGGCTGAAACAGAGGGGCTGATACAGAGGGGCTGAATCAGAGGGGCTGAAACAGAGAGCGCGAAAGAGAGGGACTGAAACAGAGGGGCTGAAACAGAGGGCGCGAAACAGAGGGACTGAAACAGAGGGCGAGAACCAGACGGGCAGAAACAGAGGGCGAGAAACAGAGGGGCTGAAACAGAGGGGCTGAAACAGAGAGCGCGAAACAGAGGGACTGAAACAGAGGGCGAGAAACAGAGGGGCTGAAACAGACGGCGAGAAACAGAGGGGCTGAAACAGTGGGCGAGAAACAGAGGGGCTGAAACAGAGGGCAAGAAACAGAGGGGCTGAAACTGAGTGGCTGAAACAGAAGGGCTGAAACAGAGGGGCTGAAACAGAGGGCGAGAAACAGAGGGGCTTAAACAGAGGGGCTGAAACAGAGGGGCTGAATCAGAGGGGCTGATTCACAGGGGCTGAAACAGAGGGGCTGAATCAGAGGGGCTGAAACAGAGGGCGCGAAACAGAGGGGCTGAAACAGAGGGCGCGAAACAGAGGGACTGTAACAGAGGGCGAGAACCAGACGGGCAGAAACAGTGGGCGAGAAACAGAGGGGCTGAAACAGAGGGGCTGAAACAGCGTGCGCGAAACAGAGGGACTGAAACAGAGGGCGAGAAACAGAGGGGCTGGAACAGAGGGGCTGAAATAGAGGTGCTGAAACAGAGGGGCTGAAACAGAGGGCGAGAAACAGAGGGGCTGAAACAGAGGGGGAGAAACAGAGGGCGAGAAACAGAGAGGCTGAAACAGAGGGGCTGAAACAGAGGGGCTGAAACAAAGCGGCTGATACAGAGGGTGAGAAACAGAGGGGCTGAAACAGAGGGCGAGAAACAGAGGGGCTGAAACAGAGGGCGAGAAACAGAGGGGCTGAAACAGAGGGGCTGAAACAGAGTGGCTGAAACAGAGGGCGAGAAACAGAGAGGTTGAAACAGAGGGCGAGAAACAGAGGGGCTGAAACAGAGGGCGAGAAACAGAGGGGCTGAAACAGAGGGTGAGAAACAGAGGGGCTGAAACAGAGGGGCTGAAACAGATGGGCTGAAGCAGAGGGCAAAAAACAGAGGGGCTGAAACAGAGGGCGAGAAACAGGGGGTGAGAAACAGAGGGCGAGAAACAGAGGGGCTGAAACAGAGGGCAAAAAACAGAGGGGCTGAAACAGAGGGCGAGAAACAGAGGGTGAGAAACAGAGGGCGAGAAACAGATGGGATGAAACAGAGGGGCTGAAACAGAGGGGCTGAAATAGAGGGGCTGAAACAGAGGGGCTGAATCAGAGGGGCTGCAACAGAGGGGCTGAATCAGAGGGGCTGACACAGAGTGCGAGAAAGAGAGGGGCTGAAACAGAGGGCGAGAAACAGATGGGCTGAAACAGAGGGCGAGAAACAGAGGGGCTGAAACAGAGGGCGCGAAACAGAGGGGCTGAAACAGAGGAGCTGAAACAGAGGGGCTGAAACATAGGGCGAGAAACTGAGGGGCTGAAACAGAGGGCGAGAATCAGAGGGGCTGAAACAGAGGGCGAGAAACAGAGGGGCTGAATCAGAGGGGCTGAAACAGAGGGCGAGAAACAGAAAGGCTGAAACAGAGGGCGAGAAACAGAGGGGCTGAAACAGAGGGGCTGAAACAGAGGGCGCGAAACAGAGGGACTGAAACAGAGGGCGAGAACCAGACGGGCAGAAACAGTGGGCGAGAAACAGAGGGGCTGAAACAGAGGGGCTGAAACAGAGTGCGCGAAACAGAGGGACTGAAACAGAGGGCGAGAAACAGAGGGGCTGGAACAGAGGGGCTGAAATAGAGGTGCTGAAACAGAGGGGCTGAAACAGAGGGCGAGAAACAGAGGGGCTGAAACAGAGGGCGAGAAACAGAGGGCGAGAAACAGAGAGGCTGAAACAGAGGGGCTGAAACAGAGGGGCTGAAACAAAGCGGCTGATACAGAGGGTGAGAAACAGAGGGGCTGAAACAGAGGGCGAGAAACAGAGGGGCTGAAACAGAGGGCGAGAAACAGAGGGGCTGAAACAGAGGGGCTGAAACAGAGGGCGAGAAACAGAGGGGCTGAAACAGAGGGCGAGAAACAGAGGGGCTGAAACAGAGGGCGAGAAACAGAGGGGCTGAAACAGAGGGCGAGAAACAGAGTGGCTGAAACAGAGGGCAAGAAACAGAGGGGCTGAAACAGAGGGGCTGATACAGAGGGGCTGAATCAGAGGGGCTGAAACAGAGAGCGCGAAAGAGAGGGACTGAAACAGAGGGGCTGAAACAGAGAGCGCGAAACAGAGGGACTGAAACAGAGGGCGAGAAACAGAGGGGCTGAAACAGACGGCGAGAAACAGAGGGGCTGAAACAGTGGGCGAGAAACAGAGGGGCTGAAACAGAGGGCAAGAAACAGAGGGGCTGAAACTGAGTGGCTGAAACAGAAGGGCTGAAACAGAGGGGCTGAAACAGAGGGCGAGAAACAGAGGGGCTTAAACAGAGGGGCTGAAACAGAGGGGCTGAATCAGAGGGGCTGATTCACAGGGGCTGAAACAGAGGGGCTGAATCAGAGGGGCTGAAACAGAGGGCGCGAAACAGAGGGGCTGAAACAGAGGGCGCGAAACAGAGGGACTGAAACAGAGGGCGAGAACCAGACGGGCAGAAACAGTGGGCGAGAAACAGAGGGGCTGAAACAGAGGGGCTGAAACAGCGTGCGCGAAACAGAGGGACTGAAACAGAGGGCGAGAAACAGAGGGGCTGGAACAGAGGGGCTGAAATAGAGGTGCTGAAACAGAGGGGCTGAAACAGAGGGCGAGAAACAGAGGGGCTGAAACAGAGGGGGAGAAACAGAGGGCGAGAAACAGAGAGGCTGAAACAGAGGGGCTGAAACAGAGGGGCTGAAACAAAGCGGCTGATACAGAGGGTGAGAAACAGAGGGGCTGAAACAGAGGGCGAGAAACAGAGGGGCTGAAACAGAGGGCGAGAAACAGAGGGGCTGAAACAGAGGGGATGAAACAGAGTGGCTGAAACAGAGGGCGAGAAACAGAGAGGTTGAAACAGAGGGCGAGAAACAGAGGGGCTGAAACAGAGGGCGAGAAACAGAGGGGCTGAAACAGAGGGTGAGAAACAGAGGGGCTGAAACAGAGGGGCTGAAACAGATGGGCTGAAGCAGAGGGCAAAAAACAGAGGGGCTGAAACAGAGGGCGAGAAACAGGGGGTGAGAAACAGAGGGCGAGAAACAGAGGGGCTGAAACAGAGGGCAAAAAACAGAGGGGCTGAAACAGAGGGCGAGAAACAGAGGGTGAGAAACAGAGGGCGAGAAACAGATGGGATGAAACAGAGGGTCTGAAACAGAGGGGCTGAAATAGAGGGGCTGAAACAGAGGGGCTGAATCAGAGGGGCTGCAACAGAGGGGCTGAATCAGAGGGGCTGACACAGAGTGCGAGAAAGAGAGGGGCTGAAACAGAGGGCGAGAAACAGATGGGCTGAAACAGAGGGCGAGAAACAGAGGGGCTGGAGCAGAGGGCGCGAAACAGAGGGGCTGAAACAGAGGAGCTGAAACAGAGGGGCTGAAACATAGGGCGAGAAACTGAGGGGCTGAAACAGAGGGCGAGAATCAGAGGGGCTGAAACAGAGGGCGAGAAACAGAGGGGCTGAATCAGAGGGGCTGAAACAGAGGGCGAGAAACAGAAAGGCTGAAACAGAGGGCGAAAAACAGAGGGGCTGAAACAGAGGGGCTGAAACAGAGGGCGCGAAACAGAGGGACTGAAACAGAGGGCGAGAACCAGACGGGCAGAAACAGTGGGCGAGAAACAGAGGGGCTGAAACAGAGGGGCTGAAACAGAGTGCGCGAAACAGAGGGACTGAAACAGAGGGCGAGAAACAGAGGGGCTGGAACAGAGGGGCTGAAATAGAGGTGCTGAAACAGAGGGGCTGAAACAGAGGGCGAGAAACAGAGGGGCTGAAACAGAGGGCGAGAAACAGAGGGCGAGAAACAGAGAGGCTGAAACAGAGGGGCTGAAACAGAGGGGCTGAAACAAAGCGGCTGATACAGAGGGTGAGAAACAGAGGGGCTGAAACAGAGGGCGAGAAACAGAGGGGCTGAAACAGAGGGCGAGAAACAGAGGGGCTGAAACAGAGGGGCTGAAACAGAGGGCGAGAAACAGAGGGGCTGAAACAGAGGGCGAGAAACAGAGTGGCTGAAACAGAGGGCGAGAAACAGAGTGGCTGAAACAGAGGGCAAGAATCAGAGGGGCTGAAACAGAGGGCGAGAAACAGAGGGGCTGAAACAGAGGGCTAGAAACAGAGGGGCAGAAACAGAGGGCGAGAAACGGAGGGGCTGAAACAGAGGGGCTGAAAGAGAGGGGCAGAAACAGAGTGCGAGAAACAGAGGGGCTGAAACAGAGGGCGAGAAACAGAAGGGCTGAAACAGAGGGCGAGAAACAGAGGGCGAGAAACAGAGGGGCTGAAACAGAGGGCGAGAAACAGAGGGGCTGAAACAGAGGGTGAGAAACAGAGGGGCTGAAACAGAGGGGCTGAAACAGATGGGCTGAAGCAGAGGGCAAAAAACAGAGGGGCTGAAACAGAGGGCGAGAAACAGGGGGTGAGAAACAGAGGGCGAGAAACAGAGGGGCTGAAACAGAGGGCAAAAAACAGAGGGGCTGAAACAGAGGGCGAGAAACAGAGGGTGAGAAACAGAGGGCGAGAAACAGATGGGATGAAACAGAGGGGCTGAAACAGAGGGGCTGAAATAGAGGGGCTGAAACAGAGGGGCTGAATCAGAGGGGCTGCAACAGAGGGGCTGAATCAGAGGGGCTGACACAGAGTGCGAGAAAGAGAGGGGCTGAAACAGAGGGCGAGAAACAGATGGGCTGAAACAGAGGGCGAGAAACAGAGGGGCTGAAACAGAGGGCGCGAAACAGAGGGGCTGAAACAGAGGAGCTGAAACAGAGGGGCTGAAACATAGGGCGAGAAACTGAGGGGCTGAAACAGAGGGCGAGAATCAGAGGGGCTGAAACAGAGGGCGAGAAACAGAGGGGCTGAATCAGAGGGGCTGAAACAGAGGGCGAGAAACAGAAAGGCTGAAACAGAGGGCGAGAAACAGAGGGGCTGAAACAGAGGGGCTGAAACAGAGGGCGCGAAACAGAGGGACTGAAACAGAGGGCGAGAACCAGACGGGCAGAAACAGTGGGCGAGAAACAGAGGGGCTGAAACAGAGGGGCTGAAACAGAGTGCGCGAAACAGAGGGACTGAAACAGAGGGCGAGAAACAGAGGGGCTGGAACAGAGGGGCTGAAATAGAGGTGCTGAAACAGAGGGGCTGAAACAGAGGGCGAGAAACAGAGGGGCTGAAACAGAGGGCGAGAAACAGAGGGCGAGAAACAGAGAGGCTGAAACAGAGGGGCTGAAACAGAGGGGCTGAAACAAAGCGGCTGATACAGAGGGTGAGAAACAGAGGGGCTGAAACAGAGGGCGAGAAACAGAGGGGCTGAAACAGAGGGCGAGAAACAGAGGGGCTGAAACAGAGGGGCTGAAACAGAGGGCGAGAAACAGAGGGGCTGAAACAGAGGGCGAGAAACAGAGTGGCTGAAACAGAGGGCGAGAAACAGAGTGGCTGAAACAGAGGGCAAGAAACAGAGGGGCTGAAACAGAGGGCGAGAAACAGAGGGGCTGAAACAGAGGGCTAGAAACAGAGGGGCAGAAACAGAGGGCGAGAAACGGAGGGGCTGAAACAGAGGGGCTGAAAGAGAGGGGCAGAAACAGAGTGCGAGAAACAGAGGGGCTGAAACAGAGGGCGAGAAACAGAAGGGCTGAAACAGAGGGCGAGAAACAGAGGGCGAGAAACAGAGGGGCTGAAACAGAGGGCGAGAAACAGAGGGGCTGAAACAGAGGGTGAGAAACAGAGGGGCTGAAACAGAGGGGCTGAAACAGATGGGCTGAAGCAGAGGGCAAAAAACAGAGGGGCTGAAACAGAGGGCGAGAAACAGGGGGTGAGAAACAGAGGGCGAGAAACAGAGGGGCTGAAACAGAGGGCAAAAAACAGAGGGGCTGAAACAGAGGGCGAGAAACAGAGGGTGAGAAACAGAGGGCGAGAAACAGATGGGATGAAACAGAGGGGCTGAAACAGAGGGGCTGAAATAGAGGGGCTGAAACAGAGGGGCTGAATCAGAGGGGCTGCAACAGAGGGGCTGAATCAGAGGGGCTGACACAGAGTGCGAGAAAGAGAGGGGCTGAAACAGAGGGCGAGAAACAGATGGGCTGAAACAGAGGGCGAGAAACAGAGGGGCTGAAACAGAGGGCGCGAAACAGAGGGGCTGAAACAGAGGAGCTGAAACAGAGGGGCTGAAACATAGGGCGAGAAACTGAGGGGCTGAAACAGAGGGCGAGAATCAGAGGGGCTGAAACAGAGGGCGAGAAACAGAGGGGCTGAATCAGAGGGGCTGAAACAGAGGGCGAGAAACAGAAAGGCTGAAACAGAGGGCGAGAAACAGAGGGGCTGAAACAGAGGGGCTGAAACAGAGGGCGCGAAACAGAGGGACTGAAACAGAGGGCGAGAACCAGACGGGCAGAAACAGTGGGCGAGAAACAGAGGGGCTGAAACAGAGGGGCTGAAACAGAGTGCGCGAAACAGAGGGACTGAAACAGAGGGCGAGAAACAGAGGGGCTGGAACAGAGGGGCTGAAATAGAGGTGCTGAAACAGAGGGGCTGAAACAGAGGGCGAGAAACAGAGGGGCTGAAACAGAGGGCGAGAAACAGAGGGCGAGAAACAGAGAGGCTGAAACAGAGGGGCTGAAACAGAGGGGCTGAAACAAAGCGGCTGATACAGAGGGTGAGAAACAGAGGGGCTGAAACAGAGGGCGAGAAACAGAGGGGCTGAAACAGAGGGCGAGAAACAGAGGGGCTGAAACAGAGGGGCTGAAACAGAGGGCGAGAAACAGAGGGGCTGAAACAGAGGGCGAGAAACAGAGGGGCTGAAACAGAGGGCGAGAAACAGAGGGGCTGAAACAGAGGGCGAGAAACAGAGTGGCTGAAACAGAGGGCAAGAAACAGAGGGGCTGAAACAGAGGGGCTGATACAGAGGGGCTGAATCAGAGGGGCTGAAACAGAGAGCGCGAAAGAGAGGGACTGAAACAGAGGGGCTGAAACAGAGAGCGCGAAACAGAGGGACTGAAACAGAGGGCGAGAAACAGAGGGGCTGAAACAGACGGCGAGAAACAGAGGGGCTGAAACAGTGGGCGAGAAACAGAGGGGCTGAAACAGAGGGCAAGAAACAGAGGGGCTGAAACTGAGTGGCTGAAACAGAAGGGCTGAAACAGAGGGGCTGAAACAGAGGGCGAGAAACAGAGGGGCTTAAACAGAGGGGCTGAAACAGAGGGGCTGAATCAGAGGGGCTGATTCACAGGGGCTGAAACAGAGGGGCTGAATCAGAGGGGCTGAAACAGAGGGCGCGAAACAGAGGGGCTGAAACAGAGGGCGCGAAACAGAGGGACTGAAACAGAGGGCGAGAACCAGACGGGCAGAAACAGTGGGCGAGAAACAGAGGGGCTGAAACAGAGGGGCTGAAACAGCGTGCGCGAAACAGAGGGACTGAAACAGAGGGCGAGAAACAGAGGGGCTGGAACAGAGGGGCTGAAATAGAGGTGCTGAAACAGAGGGGCTGAAACAGAGGGCGAGAAACAGAGGGGCTGAAACAGAGGGGGAGAAACAGAGGGCGAGAAACAGAGAGGCTGAAACAGAGGGGCTGAAACAGAGGGGCTGAAACAAAGCGGCTGATACAGAGGGTGAGAAACAGAGGGGCTGAAACAGAGGGCGAGAAACAGAGGGGCTGAAACAGAGGGCGAGAAACAGAGGGGCTGAAACAGAGGGGATGAAACAGAGTGGCTGAAACAGAGGGCGAGAAACAGAGAGGTTGAAACAGAGGGCGAGAAACAGAGGGGCTGAAACAGAGGGCGAGAAACAGAGGGGCTGAAACAGAGGGTGAGAAACAGAGGGGCTGAAACAGAGGGGCTGAAACAGATGGGCTGAAGCAGAGGGCAAAAAACAGAGGGGCTGAAACAGAGGGCGAGAAACAGGGGGTGAGAAACAGAGGGCGAGAAACAGAGGGGCTGAAACAGGGGCAAAAAACAGAGGGGCTGAAACAGAGGGCGAGAAACAGAGGGTGAGAAACAGAGGGCGAGAAACAGATGGGATGAAACAGAGGGTCTGAAACAGAGGGGCTGAAATAGAGGGGCTGAAACAGAGGGGCTGAATCAGAGGGGCTGCAACAGAGGGGCTGAATCAGAGGGGCTGACACAGAGTGCGAGAAAGAGAGGGGCTGAAACAGAGGGCGAGAAACAGATGGGCTGAAACAGAGGGCGAGAAACAGAGGGGCTGGAGCAGAGGGCGCGAAACAGAGGGGCTGAAACAGAGGAGCTGAAACAGAGGGGCTGAAACATAGGGCGAGAAACTGAGGGGCTGAAACAGAGGGCGAGAATCAGAGGGGCTGAAACAGAGGGCGAGAAACAGAGGGGCTGAATCAGAGGGGCTGAAACAGAGGGCGAGAAACAGAAAGGCTGAAACAGAGGGCGAAAAACAGAGGGGCTGAAACAGAGGGGCTGAAACAGAGGGCGCGAAACAGAGGGACTGAAACAGAGGGCGAGAACCAGACGGGCAGAAACAGTGGGCGAGAAACAGAGGGGCTGAAACAGAGGGGCTGAAACAGAGTGCGCGAAACAGAGGGACTGAAACAGAGGGCGAGAAACAGAGGGGCTGGAACAGAGGGGCTGAAATAGAGGTGCTGAAACAGAGGGGCTGAAACAGAGGGCGAGAAACAGAGGGGCTGAAACAGAGGGCGAGAAACAGAGGGCGAGAAACAGAGAGGCTGAAACAGAGGGGCTGAAACAGAGGGGCTGAAACAAAGCGGCTGATACAGAGGGTGAGAAACAGAGGGGCTGAAACAGAGGGCGAGAAACAGAGGGGCTGAAACAGAGGGCGAGAAACAGAGGGGCTGAAACAGAGGGGCTGAAACAGAGGGCGAGAAACAGAGGGGCTGAAACAGAGGGCGAGAAACAGAGTGGCTGAAACAGAGGGCGAGAAACAGAGTGGCTGAAACAGAGGGCAAGAAACAGAGGGGCTGAAACAGAGGGCGAGAAACAGAGGGGCTGAAACAGAGGGCTAGAAACAGAGGGGCAGAAACAGAGGGCGAGAAACGGAGGGGCTGAAACAGAGGGGCTGAAAGAGAGGGGCAGAAACAGAGTGCGAGAAACAGAGGGGCTGAAACAGAGGGCGAGAAACAGAAGGGCTGAAACAGAGGGCGAGAAACAGAGGGCGAGAAACAGAGGGGCTGAAACAGAGGGCGAGAACCAGAGGGGCTGAAACAGAGGGGCTGAAACAGAGGGGCTGAAACGGAGGGCGAGAACCAGAGTGGCTGAAACAGAGGGGCTGAAACAGAGGGGCTGAAACGGAGGGCGAGAAACAGAGGGGCTGAAACAGAGGGGCTGAAACAGTGGAGCTGAATCAGAGCGGCTGAAACAGAGGGCGAGAAACAGAGAGGCTGAAACAGAGGGCGAGAAACAGATGGGCTGAAACAGAGGGCGAGAAACAGAGGGGCTGAAACAGAGGGGCTGAAACAGAGGGGCTGAATCAGTGGCGCTGAAACAGAGGGGCTGAATCAGACGGGCTGAAACAGAGGGCGAGAAACAGAGGGGCTGAAACAGAGGGCGAGAGACAGAGGGGCAGAAAAAGAGGGCGAGAAACAGAGGGGCTGAAACAGAGGGGCTGAAACAGAGAGTGTGAATCAGAGGGGCTGAAACAGAGGGCGAGAAACAGAGGGGCTGAAACAGAGGGGCTGAAACAGAGGGGCTGAAACAGAGGGCGAGAAACCGAGGGGCTGAATCAGAGGGGCTGAATCAGAGGGGCCGAAACAGAGGGGCTGAAACAGTGGGCGAGAAACTAAGGACTGAAACAGCGGGCGAGAAACAGAGTGCGAGAAACAGAGGGGCTGAAACAGAGGGGCTGAAACAGACGGGCTGAAACAGAGAGCCTGAAACAGAGGGGCTGAAACAGAGGGTGAGAAACAGATGGGCTGAAACAGAGGGCTGAAACAGAGGGGCTGAAAAAGAGGGCGAAAAACAGAGGGGCTGAAACAGAGGGCGAGAAACAGAGGGGGTGAAACAGAGGGGCTGAAACAGAGGGGCTGAAACAGAGGGGCTGAAACAGGGTGGCTGAAACAGAGGGGCTGAAACAGAGGTGCTGAAACAGAGGGGCTGAAACAGAGGGCGAGAAACAGAGGGGCTGAAACAGAGGGCGAGAAACAGAGGGGCTGAAACAGAGGGCGAGAAACAGAGGGGCTGAAACAGAGGGCGAGAAACAGAGGGGCTGAAATAGAGGGCGAGAAACAGAGGGGCTGAAACAGAGGGGCTGAAACAGAGGGCGAGAAACAGAGGGGCTGAATCAGAGGGGCTGAATCAGAGGGGCTGAAACAGAGGGGCTGAAACAGAGGGCGAGAAACAGAGGGGCTGAAACAGACGGCGAGAAACAGAGGGGCTGAAACAGTGGGCGAGAAACAGAGGGGCTGAAACAGAGGGCAAGAAACAGAGGGGCTGAAACTGAGTGGCTGAAACAGAAGGGCTGAAACAGAGGGGCTGAAACAGAGGGCGAGAAACAGAGGGGCTTAAACAGAGGGGCTGAAACAGAGGGGCTGAATCAGAGGGGCTGATTCACAGGGGCTGAAACAGAGGGGCTGAATCAGAGGGGCTGAAACAGAGGGCGCGAAACAGAGGGGCTGAAACAGAGGGCGCGAAACAGAGGGACTGAAACAGAGGGCGAGAACCAGACGGGCAGAAACAGTGGGCGAGAAACAGAGGGGCTGAAACAGAGGGGCTGAAACAGCGTGCGCGAAACAGAGGGACTGAAACAGAGGGCGAGAAACAGAGGGGCTGGAACAGAGGGGCTGAAATAGAGGTGCTGAAACAGAGGGGCTGAAACAGAGGGCGAGAAACAGAGGGGCTGAAACAGAGGGGGAGAAACAGAGGGCGAGAAACAGAGAGGCTGAAACAGAGGGGCTGAAACAGAGGGGCTGAAACAAAGCGGCTGATACAGAGGGTGAGAAACAGAGGGGCTGAAACAGAGGGCGAGAAACAGAGGGGCTGAAACAGAGGGCGAGAAACAGAGGGGCTGAAACAGAGGGGCTGAAACAGAGTGGCTGAAACAGAGGGCGAGAAACAGAGAGGTTGAAACAGAGGGCGAGAAACAGAGGGGCTGAAACAGAGGGCGAGAAACAGAGGGGCTGAAACAGAGGGTGAGAAACAGAGGGGCTCAAACAGAGGGGCTGAAACAGATGGGCTGAAGCAGAGGGCAAAAAACAGAGGGGCTGAAACAGAGGGCGAGAAACAGGGGGTGAGAAACAGAGGGCGAGAAACAGAGGGGCTGAAACAGAGGGCAAAAAACAGAGGGGCTGAAACAGAGGGCGAGAAACAGAGGGTGAGAAACAGAGGGCGAGAAACAGATGGGATGAAACAGAGGGTCTGAAACAGAGGGGCTGAAATAGAGGGGCTGAAACAGAGGGGCTGAATCAGAGGGGCTGCAACAGAGGGGCTGAATCAGAGGGGCTGACACAGAGTGCGAGAAAGAGAGGGGCTGAAACAGAGGGCGAGAAACAGATGGGCTGAAACAGAGGGCGAGAAACAGAGGGGCTGAAACAGAGGGCGCGAAACAGAGGGGCTGAAACAGAGGAGCTGAAACAGAGGGGCTGAAACATAGGGCGAGAAACTGAGGGGCTGAAACAGAGGGCGAGAATCAGAGGGGCTGAAACAGAGGGCGAGAAACAGAGGGGCTGAATCAGAGGGGCTGAAACAGAGGGCGAGAAACAGAAAGGCTGAAACAGAGGGCGAGAAACAGAGGGGCTGAAACAGAGGGGCTGAAACAGAGGGCGCGAAACAGAGGGACTGAAACAGAGGGCGAGAACCAGACGGGCAGAAACAGTGGGCGAGAAACAGAGGGGCTGAAACAGAGGGGCTGAAACAGAGTGCGCGAAACAGAGGGACTGAAACAGAGGGCGAGAAACAGAGGGGCTGGAACAGAGGGGCTGAAATAGAGGTGCTGAAACAGAGGGGCTGAAACAGAGGGCGAGAAACAGAGGGGCTGAAACAGAGGGCGAGAAACAGAGGGCGAGAAACAGAGAGGCTGAAACAGAGGGGCTGAAACAGAGGGGCTGAAACAAAGCGGCTGATACAGAGGGTGAGAAAGAGAGGGGCTGAAACAGAGGGCGAGAAACAGAGGGGCTGAAACAGAGGGCGAGAAACAGAGGGGCTGAAACAGAGGGGCTGAAACAGAGGGCGAGAAACAGAGGGGCTGAAACAGAGGGCGAGAAACAGAGGGGCTGAAACAGAGGGCGAGAAACAGAGGGGCTGAAACAGAGGGCGAGAAACAGAGTGGCTGAAACAGAGGGCAAGAAACAGAGGGGCTGAAACAGAGGGGCTGATACAGAGGGGCTGAATCAGAGGGGCTGAAACAGAGAGCGCGAAAGAGAGGGACTGAAACAGAGGGGCTGAAACAGAGAGCGCGAAACAGAGGGACTGAAACAGAGGGCGAGAAACAGAGGGGCTGAAACAGACGGCGAGAAACAGAGGGGCTGAAACAGTGGGCGAGAAACAGAGGGGCTGAAACAGAGGGCAAGAAACAGAGGGGCTGAAACTGAGTGGCTGAAACAGAAGGGCTGAAACAGAGGGGCTGAAACAGAGGGCGAGAAACAGAGGGGCTTAAACAGAGGGGCTGAAACAGAGGGGCTGAATCAGAGGGGCTGATTCACAGGGGCTGAAACAGAGGGGCTGAATCAGAGGGGCTGAAACAGAGGGCGCGAAACAGAGGGGCTGAAACAGAGGGCGCGAAACAGAGGGACTGAAACAGAGGGCGAGAACCAGACGGGCAGAAACAGTGGGCGAGAAACAGAGGGGCTGAAACAGAGGGGCTGAAACAGCGTGCGCGAAACAGAGGGACTGAAACAGAGGGCGAGAAACAGAGGGGCTGGAACAGAGGGGCTGAAATAGAGGTGCTGAAACAGAGGGGCTGAAACAGAGGGCGAGAAACAGAGGGGCTGAAACAGAGGGGGAGAAACAGAGGGCGAGAAACAGAGAGGCTGAAACAGAGGGGCTGAAACAGAGGGGCTGAAACAAAGCGGCTGATACAGAGGGTGAGAAACAGAGGGGCTGAAACAGAGGGCGAGAAACAGAGGGGCTGAAACAGAGGGCGAGAAACAGAGGGGCTGAAACAGAGGGGATGAAACAGAGTGGCTGAAACAGAGGGCGAGAAACAGAGAGGTTGAAACAGAGGGCGAGAAACAGAGGGGCTGA
Source organism: Chiloscyllium punctatum (assembly GCF_047496795.1). NCBI lineage: Eukaryota > Metazoa > Chordata > Chondrichthyes > Orectolobiformes > Hemiscylliidae > Chiloscyllium > Chiloscyllium punctatum. Next base: position 259,438 of record NC_092763.1, on the reverse strand, counting down.
AACAGAGGGCGAGAAACAGAGGGGCTGAAACAGAGGGTGAGAAACAGAGGGGCTGAAACAGAGGGGCCGAAACAGATGGGCTGAAGCAGAGGGCAAAAAACAGAGGGGCTGAAACAGAGGGCGAGAAACAGGGGGTGAGAAACAGAGGGCGAGAAACAGAGGGGCTGAAACAGAGGGCAAAAAACAGAGGGGCTGAAACAGAGGGCGAGAAACAGAGGGTGAGAAACAGAGGGCGAGAAACAGATGGGATGAAACAGAGGGGCTGAAACAGAGGGGCTGAAATAGAGGGGCTGAAACAGAGGGGCTGAATCAGAGGGGCTGCAACAGAGGGGCTGAATCAGAGGGGCTGACACAGAGTGCGAGAAAGAGAGGGGCTGAAACAGAGGGCGAGAAACAGATGGGCTGAAACAGAGGGCGAGAAACAGAGGGGCTGAAACAGAGGGCGCGAAACAGAGGGGCTGAAACAGAGGAGCTGAAACAGAGGGGCTGAAACATAGGGCGAGAAACTGAGGGGCTGAAACAGAGGGCGAGAATCAGAGGGGCTGAAACAGAGGGCGAGAAACAGAGGGGCTGAATCAGAGGGGCTGAAACAGAGGGCGAGAAACAGAAAGGCTGAAACAGAGGGCGAAAAACAGAGGGGCTGAAACAGAGGGGCTGAAACAGAGGGCGCGAAACAGAGGGACTGAAACAGAGGGCGAGAACCAGACGGGCAGAAACAGTGGGCGAGAAACAGAGGGGCTGAAACAGAGGGGCTGAAACAGAGTGCGCGAAACAGAGGGACTGAAACAGAGGGCGAGAAACAGAGGGGCTGGAACAGAGGGGCTGAAATAGAGGTGCTGAAACAGAGGGGCTGAAACAGAGGGCGAGAAACAGAGGGGCTGAAACAGAGGGCGAGAAACAGAGGGCGAGAAACAGAGAGGCTGAAACAGAGGGGCTGAAACAGAGGGGCTGAAACAAAGCGGCTGATACAGAGGGTGAGAAACAGAGGGGCTGAAACAGAGGGCGAGAAACAGAGGGGCTGAAACAGAGGGCGAGAAACAGAGGGGCTGAAACAGAGGGGCTGAAACAGAGGGCGAGAAACAGAGGGGCTGAAACAGAGGGCGAGAAACAGAGTGGCTGAAACAGAGGGCGAGAAACAGAGTGGCTGAAACAGAGGGCAAGAAACAGAGGGGCTGAAACAGAGGGCGAGAAACAGAGGGGCTGAAACAGAGGGCTAGAAACAGAGGGGCAGAAACAGAGGGCGAGAAACGGAGGGGCTGAAACAGAGGGGCTGAAAGAGAGGGGCAGAAACAGAGTGCGAGAAACAGAGGGGCTGAAACAGAGGGCGAGAAACAGAAGGGCTGAAACAGAGGGCGAGAAACAGAGGGCGAGAAACAGAGGGGCTGAAACAGAGGGCGAGAACCAGAGGGGCTGAAACAGAGGGGCTGAAACAGAGGGGCTGAAACGGAGGGCGAGAACCAGAGTGGCTGAAACAGAGGGGCTGAAACAGAGGGGCTGAAACGGAGGGCGAGAAACAGAGGGGCTGAAACAGAGGGGCTGAAACAGTGGAGCTGAATCAGAGCGGCTGAAACAGAGGGCGAGAAACAGAGAGGCTGAAACAGAGGGCGAGAAACAGAGGGGCTGAAACAGAGGGCGAGAAACAGAGGGGCTGAAACAGAGGGGCTGAAACAGAGGGGCTGAATCAGTGGCGCTGAAACAGAGGGGCTGAATCAGACGGGCTGAAACAGAGGGCGAGAAACAGAGGGGCTGAAACAGAGGGCGAGAGACAGAGGGGCAGAAAAAGAGGGCGAGAAACAGAGGGGCTGAAACAGAGGGGCTGAAACAGAGAGTGTGAATCAGAGGGGCTGAAACAGAGGGCGAGAAACAGAGGGGCTGAAACAGAGGGGCTGAAACAGAGGGGCTGAAACAGAGGGCGAGAAACCGAGGGGCTGAATCAGAGGGGCTGAATCAGAGGGGCCGAAACAGAGGGGCTGAAACAGTGGGCGAGAAACTAAGGACTGAAACAGCGGGCGAGAAACAAAGTGCGAGAAACAGAGGGGCTGAAACAGAGGGGCTGAAACAGACGGGCTGAAACAGAGAGCCTGAAACAGAGGGGCTGAAACAGAGGGTGAGAAACAGATGGGCTGAAACAGAGGGCTGAAACAGAGGGGCTGAAAAAGAGGGCGAAAAACAGAGGGGCTGAAACAGAGGGCGAGAAACAGAGGGGGTGAAACAGAGGGGCTGAAACAGAGGGGCTGAAACAGAGGGGCTGAAACAGGGTGGCTGAAACAGAGGGGCTGAAACAGAGGTGCTGAAACAGAGGGGCTGAAACAGAGGGCGAGAAACAGAGGGGCTGAAACAGAGGGCGAGAAACAGAGGGGCTGAAACAGAGGGCGAGAAACAGAGGGGCTGAAACAGAGGGCGAGAAACAGAGGGGCTGAAATAGAGGGCGAGAAACAGAGGGGCTGAAACAGAGGGGCTGAAACAGAGGGCGAGAAACAGAGGGGCTGAATCAGAGGGGCTGAATCAGAGGGGCTGAAACAGAGGGGCTGAAACAGAGGGCGAGAAACAGAGGGGCTGAAACAGACGGCGAGAAACAGAGGGGCTGAAACAGTGGGCGAGAAACAGAGGGGCTGAAACAGAGGGCAAGAAACAGAGGGGCTGAAACTGAGTGGCTGAAACAGAAGGGCTGAAACAGAGGGGCTGAAACAGAGGGCGAGAAACAGAGGGGCTTAAACAGAGGGGCTGAAACAGAGGGGCTGAATCAGAGGGGCTGATTCACAGGGGCTGAAACAGAGGGGCTGAATCAGAGGGGCTGAAACAGAGGGCGCGAAACAGAGGGGCTGAAACAGAGGGCGCGAAACAGAGGGACTGAAACAGAGGGCGAGAACCAGACGGGCAGAAACAGTGGGCGAGAAACAGAGGGGCTGAAACAGAGGGGCTGAAACAGCGTGCGCGAAACAGAGGGACTGAAACAGAGGGCGAGAAACAGAGGGGCTGGAACAGAGGGGCTGAAATAGAGGTGCTGAAACAGAGGGGCTGAAACAGAGGGCGAGAAACAGAGGGGCTGAAACAGAGGGGGAGAAACAGAGGGCGAGAAACAGAGAGGCTGAAACAGAGGGGCTGAAACAGAGGGGCTGAAACAAAGCGGCTGATACAGAGGGTGAGAAACAGAGGGGCTGAAACAGAGGGCGAGAAACAGAGGGGCTGAAACAGAGGGCGAGAAACAGAGGGGCTGAAACAGAGGGGCTGAAACAGAGTGGCTGAAACAGAGGGCGAGAAACAGAGAGGTTGAAACAGAGGGCGAGAAACAGAGGGGCTGAAACAGAGGGCGAGAAACAGAGGGGCTGAAACAGAGGGTGAGAAACAGAGGGGCTGAAACAGAGGGGCTGAAACAGATGGGCTGAAGCAGAGGGCAAAAAACAGAGGGGCTGAAACAGAGGGCGAGAAACAGGGGGTGAGAAACAGAGGGCGAGAAACAGAGGGGCTGAAACAGAGGGCAAAAAACAGAGGGGCTGAAACAGAGGGCGAGAAACAGAGGGTGAGAAACAGAGGGCGAGAAACAGATGGGATGAAACAGAGGGTCTGAAACAGAGGGGCTGAAATAGAGGGGCTGAAACAGAGGGGCTGAATCAGAGGGGCTGCAACAGAGGGGCTGAATCAGAGGGGCTGACACAGAGTGCGAGAAAGAGAGGGGCTGAAACAGAGGGCGAGAAACAGATGGGCTGAAACAGAGGGCGAGAAACAGAGGGGCTGAAACAGAGGGCGCGAAACAGAGGGGCTGAAACAGAGGAGCTGAAACAGAGGGGCTGAAACATAGGGCGAGAAACTGAGGGGCTGAAACAGAGGGCGAGAATCAGAGGGGCTGAAACAGAGGGCGAGAAACAGAGGGGCTGAATCAGAGGGGCTGAAACAGAGGGCGAGAAACAGAAAGGCTGAAACAGAGGGCGAGAAACAGAGGGGCTGAAACAGAGGGGCTGAAACAGAGGGCGCGAAACAGAGGGACTGAAACAGAGGGCGAGAACCAGACGGGCAGAAACAGTGGGCGAGAAACAGAGGGGCTGAAACAGAGGGGCTGAAACAGAGTGCGCGAAACAGAGGGACTGAAACAGAGGGCGAGAAACAGAGGGGCTGGAACAGAGGGGCTGAAATAGAGGTGCTGAAACAGAGGGGCTGAAACAGAGGGCGAGAAACAGAGGGGCTGAAACAGAGGGCGAGAAACAGAGGGCGAGAAACAGAGAGGCTGAAACAGAGGGGCTGAAACAGAGGGGCTGAAACAAAGCGGCTGATACAGAGGGTGAGAAACAGAGGGGCTGAAACAGAGGGCGAGAAACAGAGGGGCTGAAACAGAGGGCGAGAAACAGAGGGGCTGAAACAGAGGGGCTGAAACAGAGGGCGAGAAACAGAGGGGCAGAAACAGAGGGCGAGAAACAGAGTGGCTGAAACAGAGGGCGAGAAACAGAGTGGCTGAAACAGAGGGCAAGAAACAGAGGGGCTGAAACAGAGGGGCTGATACAGAGGGGCTGAATCAGAGGGGCTGAAACAGAGAGCGCGAAAGAGAGGGACTGAAACAGAGGGGCTGAAACAGAGGGCGCGAAACAGAGGGACTGAAACAGAGGGCGAGAACCAGACGGGCAGAAACAGAGAGCGAGAAACAGAGGGGCTGAAACAGAGGGGCTGAAACAGAGAGCGCGAAACAGAGGGACTGAAACAGAGGGCGAGAAACAGAGGGGCTGAAACAGACGGCGAGAAACAGAGGGGCTGAAACAGTGGGCGAGAAACAGAGGGGCTGAAACAGAGGGCAAGAATCAGAGGGGCTGAAACTGAGTGGCTGAAACAGAAGGGCTGAAACAGAGGGGCTGAAACAGAGGGCGAGAAACAGAGGGGCTTAAACAGAGGGGCTGAAACAGAGGGGCTGAATCAGAGGGGCTGATTCACAGGGGCTGAAACAGAGGGGCTGAATCAGAGGGGCTGAAACAGAGTGGCTGAAACAGAGGGCGAGAAACAGAGAGGTTGAAACAGAGGGCGAGAAACAGAGGGGCTGAAACAGAGGGGCTGAAACAGAGTGGCTGAAACAGAGGGCGAGAAACAGAGAGGTTGAAACAGAGGGCGAGAAACAGAGGGGCTGAAACAGAGGGCGAGAAACAGAGGGGCTGAAACAGAGGGTGAGAAACAGAGGGGCTGAAACAGAGGGGCTGAAACAGATGGGCTGAAGCAGAGGGCAAAAAACAGAGGGGCTGAAACAGAGGGCGAGAAACAGGGGGTGAGAAACAGAGGGCGAGAAACAGAGGGGCTGAAACAGAGGGCAAAAAACAGAGGGGCTGAAACAGAGGGCGAGAAACAGAGGGTGAGAAACAGAGGGCGAGAAACAGATGGGATGAAACAGAGGGGATGAAACAGAGGGGCTGAAATAGAGGGGCTGAAACAGAGGGGCTGAATCAGAGGGGCTGCAACAGAGGGGCTGAATCAGAGGGGCTGACACAGAGTGCGAGAAAGAGAGGGGCTGAAACAGAGGGCGAGAAACAGATGGGCTGAAACAGAGGGCGAGAAACAGAGGGGCTGAAACAGAGGGCGCGAAACAGAGGGGCTGAAACAGAGGAGCTGAAACAGAGGGGCTGAAACATAGGGCGAGAAACTGAGGGGCTGAAACAGAGGGCGAGAATCAGAGGGGCTGAAACAGAGGGCGAGAAACAGAGGGGCTGAATCAGAGGGGCTGAAACAGAGGGCGAGAAACAGAAAGGCTGAAACAGAGGGCGAGAAACAGAGGGGCTGAAACAGAGGGGCTGAAACAGAGGGCGCGAAACAGAGGGACTGAAACAGAGGGCGAGAACCAGACGGGCAGAAACAGTGGGCGAGAAACAGAGGGGCTGAAACAGAGGGGCTGAAACAGAGTGCGCGAAACAGAGGGACTGAAACAGAGGGCGAGAAACAGAGGGGCTGGAACAGAGGGGCTGAAATAGAGGTGCTGAAACAGAGGGGCTGAAACAGAGGGCGAGAAACAGAGGGGCTGAAACAGAGGGCGAGAAACAGAGGGCGAGAAACAAAGCGGCTGATACAGAGGGTGAGAAACAGAGGGGCTGAAACAGAGGGCGAGAAACAGAGGGGCTGAAACAGAGGGCGAGAAACAGAGGGGCTGAAACAGAGGGGCTGAAACAGAGGGCGAGAAACAGAGGGGCTGAAACAGAGGGCGAGAAACAGAGTGGCTGAAACAGAGGGCGAGAAACAGAGTGGCTGAAACAGAGGGCAAGAAACAGAGGGGCTGAAACAGAGGGCGAGAAACAGAGGGGCTGAAACAGAGGGCTAGAAACAGAGGGGCAGAAACAGAGGGCGAGAAACGGAGGGGCTGAAACAGAGGGGCTGAAAGAGAGGGGCAGAAACAGAGTGCGAGAAACAGAGGGGCTGAAACAGAGGGCGAGAAACAGAAGGGCTGAAACAGAGGGCGAGAAACAGAGGGCGAGAAACAGAGGGGCTGAAACAGAGGGCGAGAACCAGAGGGGCTGAAACAGAGGGGCTGAAACAGAGGGGCTGAAACGGAGGGCGAGAACCAGAGTGGCTGAAACAGAGGGGCTGAAACAGAGGGGCTGAAACGGAGGGCGAGAAACAGAGGGGCTGAAACAGAGGGGCTGAAACAGTGGAGCTGAATCAGAGCGGCTGAAACAGAGGGCGAGAAACAGAGAGGCTGAAACAGAGGGCGAGAAACAGAGGGGCTGAAACAGAGGGCGAGAAACAGAGGGGCTGAAACAGAGGGGCTGAAACAGAGGGGCTGAATCAGTGGCGCTGAAACAGAGGGGCTGAATCAGACGGGCTGAAACAGAGGGCGAGAAACAGAGGGGCTGAAACAGAGGGCGAGAGACAGAGGGGCAGAAAAAGAGGGCGAGAAACAGAGGGGCTGAAACAGAGGGGCTGAAACAGAGAGTGTGAATCAGAGGGGCTGAAACAGAGGGCGAGAAACAGAGGGGCTGAAACAGAGGGGCTGAAACAGAGGGGCTGAAACAGAGGGCGAGAAACCGAGGGGCTGAATCAGAGGGGCTGAATCAGAGGGGCCGAAACAGAGGGGCTGAAACAGTGGGCGAGAAACTAAGGACTGAAACAGCGGGCGAGAAACAGAGTGCGAGAAACAGAGGGGCTGAAACAGAGGGGCTGAAACAGACGGGCTGAAACAGAGAGCCTGAAACAGAGGGGCTGAAACAGAGGGTGAGAAACAGATGGGCTGAAACAGAGGGCTGAAACAGAGGGGCTGAAAAAGAGGGCGAAAAACAGAGGGGCTGAAACAGAGGGCGAGAAACAGAGGGGGTGAAACAGAGGGGCTGAAACAGAGGGGCTGAAACAGAGGGGCTGAAACAGGGTGGCTGAAACAGAGGGGCTGAAACAGAGGTGCTGAAACAGAGGGGCTGAAACAGAGGGCGAGAAACAGAGGGGCTGAAACAGAGGGCGAGAAACAGAGGGGCTGAAACAGAGGGCGAGAAACAGAGGGGCTGAAACAGAGGGCGAGAAACAGAGGGGCTGAAATAGAGGGCGAGAAACAGAGGGGCTGAAACAGAGCGGCTGAAACAGAGGGCGAGAAACAGAGGGGCTGAATCAGAGGGGCTGAATCAGAGGGGCTGAAACAGAGGGGCTGAAACTGAGGGCGAGAAACAAAGGGGCTGAAACAGCGGGCGAGAAACAGAGGGCCAGAAACAGAGGGGCTGAAACAGAGGGGCTGAAACAGACGCGCTGAAACAGAGCAGCCTGAAACAGAGGGCGAGAAACAGAGGGGATGAAACAGAGGGCGAAAAACAGAGGGGCTGAAACAGAGGGCGAGAAACAGAGGGGATGAAACAGAGGGGCTGAAACAGAGGGGCTGAAACAGAGGGGCTGAATCAGAGGGGCTGAAACAGAGGGGCTGAAGCAGAGGGGCTGAAACAGAGGGCAAGAAACAGAGGGGCTGAAACAGAGGGGCTGAAACAGAGTGGCTGATACAGAGGGCGAGAAACAGAGGGGCTGAATCAGAGGGGCTGAAACAGAGGGCGAGAAACAGAAAGGCTGAAACAGAGGGCGAGAAACAGAGGGGCTGAAACAGAGGGGCTGAAACAGAGGGCGCGAAACAGAGGGACTGAATCAGAGGGGCTGAAACAGAGGGCGAGAAACAGAAAGGCTGAAACAGAGGGCGAGAAACAGAGGGGCTGAAACAGAAGGGCTGAAACAGAGGGCGCGAAACAGAGGGACTGAAACAGAGGGCGAGAACCAGACGGGCAGAAACAGTGGGCGAGAAACAGAAGGGCTGAAACAGAGGGGCTGAAACAGAGTGCGCGAAACAGAGGGACTGAAACAGAGGGCGAGAAACAGAGGGGCTGGAACAGAGGGGCTGAAATAGAGGTGCTGAAACAGAGGGGCTGAAACAGAGGGCGAGAAACAGAGGGGCTGAAACAGAGGGCGAGAAACAGAGGGCGAGAAACAGAGAGGCTGAAACAGAGGGGCTGAAACAGAGGGGCTGAAACAAAGCGGCTGATACAGAGGGTGAGAAACAGAGGGGCTGAAACAGAGGGCGAGAAACAGAGGGGCTGAAACAGAGGGCGAGAAACAGAGGGGCTGAAACAGAGGGGCTGAAACAGAGGGCGAGAAACAGAGGGGCTGAAACAGAGGGCGAGAAACAGAGTGGCTGAAACAGAGGGCGAGAAACAGAGTGGCTGAAACAGAGGGCAAGAAACAGAGGGGCTGAAACAGAGGGCGAGAAACAGAGGGGCTGAAACAGAGGGCTAGAAACAGAGGGGCAGAAACAGAGGGCGAGAAACGGAGGGGCTGAAACAGAGGGGCTGAAAGAGAGGGGCAGAAACAGTGTGCGAGAAACAGAGGGGCTGAAACAGAGGGCGAGAAACAGAAGGGCTGAAACAGAGGGCGAGAAACAGAGGGCGAGAAACAGAGGGGCTGAAACAGAGGGCGAGAACCAGAGGGGCTGAAACAGAGGGGCTGAAACAGAGGGGCTGAAACGGAGGGCGAGAACCAGAGTGGCTGAAACAGAGGGGCTGAAACAGAGGGGCTGAAACGGAGGGCGAGAAACAGAGAGGCTGAAACAGACGGCGAGAAACAGAGGGGCTGAAACAGAGGGCGAGAAACAGAGGGGCTGAAACAGAGGGCGAGAAACAGAGGGGCTGAAACAGAGGGCGAGAAACAGAGGGGCTGAAATAGAGGGCGAGAAACAGAGGGGCTGAAACAGAGCGGCTGAAACAGAGGGCGAGAAACAGAGGGGCTGAATCAGAGGGGCTGAATCAGAGGGGCTGAAACAGAGGGGCTGAAACTGAGGGCGAGAAACAAAGGGGCTGAAACAGCGGGCGAGAAACAGAGGGCCAGAAACAGAGGGGCTGAAACAGAGGGGCTGAAACAGACGCGCTGAAACAGAGCAGCCTGAAACAGAGGGCGAGAAACAGAGGGGATGAAACAGAGGGCGAAAAACAGAGGGGCTGAAACAGAGGGCGAGAAACAGAGGGGATGAAACAGAGGGGCTGAAACAGAGGGGCTGAAACAGAGGGGCTGAATCAGAGGGGCTGAAACAGAGGGGCTGAAGCAGAGGGGCTGAAACAGAGGGCAAGAAACAGAGGGGCTGAAACAGAGGGGCTGAAACAGAGTGGCTGATACAGAGGGCGAGAAACAGAGGGGCTGAATCAGAGGGGCTGAAACAGAGGGCGAGTAACAGAAAGGCTGAAACAGAGGGCGAGAAACAGAGGGGCTGAAACAGAGGGGCTGAAACAGAGGGCGCGAAACAGAGGGACTGAATCAGAGGGGCTGAAACAGAGGGCGAGAAACAGAAAGGCTGAAACAGAGGGCGAGAAACAGAGGGGCTGAAACAGAGGGGCTGAAACAGAGGGCGCGAAACAGAGGGACTGAAACAGAGGGCGAGAACCAGACGGGCAGAAACAGTGGGCGAGAAACAGAAGGGCTGAAACAGAGGGGCTGAAACAGAGTGCGCGAAACAGAGGGACTGAAACAGAGGGCGAGAAACAGAGGGGCTGGAACAGAGGGGCTGAAATAGAGGTGCTGAAACAGAGGGGCTGAAACAGAGGGCGAGAAACAGAGGGGCTGAAACAGAGGGCGAGAAACAGAGGGCGAGAAACAGAGAGGCTGAAACAGAGGGGCTGAAACAGAGGGGCTGAAACAAAGCGGCTGATACAGAGGGTGAGAAACAGAGGGGCTGAAACAGAGGGCGAGAAACAGAGGGGCTGAAACAGAGGGCGAGAAACAGAGGGGCTGAAACAGAGGGGCTGAAACAGAGGGCGAGAAACAGAGGGGCTGAAACAGAGGGCGAGAAACAGAGTGGCTGAAACAGAGGGCGAGAAACAGAGTGGCTGAAACAGAGGGCAAGAAACAGAGGGGCTGAAACAGAGGGCGAGAAACAGAGGGGCTGAAACAGAGGGCTAGAAACAGAGGGGCAGAAACAGAGGGCGAGAAACGGAGGGGCTGAAACAGAGGGGCTGAAAGAGAGGGGCAGAAACAGTGTGCGAGAAACAGAGGGGCTGAAACAGAGGGCGAGAAACAGAAGGGCTGAAACAGAGGGCGAGAAACAGAGGGCGAGAAACAGAGGGGCTGAAACAGAGGGCGAGAACCAGAGGGGCTGAAACAGAGGGGCTGAAACAGAGGGGCTGAAACGGAGGGCGAGAACCAGAGTGGCTGAAACAGAGGGGCTGAAACAGAGGGGCTGAAACGGAGGGCGAGAAACAGAGGGGCTGAAACAGAGGGGCTGAAACAGTGGAGCTGAATCAGAGCGGCTGAAACAGAGGGCGAGAAACAGAGAGGCTGAAACAGAGGGCGAGAAACAGAGGGGCTGAAACAGAGGGCGAGAAACAGAGGGGCTGAAACAGAGGGGCTGAAACAGAGGGGCTGAATCAGTGGCGCTGAAACAGAGGGGCTGAATCAGACGGGCTGAAACAGAGGGCGAGAAACAGAGGGGCTGAAACAGAGGGCGAGAGACAGAGGGGCAGAAAAAGAGGGCGAGAAACAGAGGGGCTGAAACAGAGGGGCTGAAACAGAGAGTGTGAATCAGAGGGGCTGAAACAGAGGGCGAGAAACAGAGGGGCTGAAACAGAGGGGCTGAAACAGAGGGGCTGAAACAGAGGGCGAGAAACCGAGGGGCTGAATCAGAGGGGCTGAATCAGAGGGGCCGAAACAGAGGGGCTGAAACAGTGGGCGAGAAACTAAGGACTGAAACAGCGGGCGAGAAACAGAGTGCGAGAAACAGAGGGGCTGAAACAGAGGGGCTGAAACAGACGGGCTGAAACAGAGAGCCTGAAACAGAGGGGCTGAAACAGAGGGTGAGAAACAGATGGGCTGAAACAGAGGGCTGAAACAGAGGGGCTGAAAAAGAGGGCGAAAAACAGAGGGGCTGAAACAGAGGGCGAGAAACAGAGGGGGTGAAACAGAGGGGCTGAAACAGAGGGGCTGAAACAGAGGGGCTGAAACAGGGTGGCTGAAACAGAGGGGCTGAAACAGAGGTGCTGAAACAGAGGGGCTGAAACAGAGGGCGAGAAACAGAGGGGCTGAAACAGAGGGCGAGAAACAGAGGGGCTGAAACAGAGGGCGAGAAACAGAGGGGCTGAAACAGAGGGCGAGAAACAGAGGGGCTGAAATAGAGGGCGAGAAACAGAGGGGCTGAAACAGAGCGGCTGAAACAGAGGGCGAGAAACAGAGGGGCTGAATCAGAGGGGCTGAAATAGAGGGGCTGAAACAGAGGGCGAGAAACAAAGGGGCTGAAACAGCGGGCGAGAAACAGAGGGCCAGAAACAGAGGGGCTGAAACAGAGGGGCTGAAACAGACGCGCTGAAACAGAGAGCCTGAAACAGAGGGCGAGAAACAGAGGGGATGAAACAGAGGGCGAAAAACAGAGGGGCTGAAACAGAGGGCGAGAAACAGAGGGGGAGAAACAGAGGGGATGAAACAGAGGGGCTGAAACAGAGGGGCTGAAACAGAGGGGCTGAATCAGAGGGGCTGAAACAGAGGGGCTGAAGCAGAGGGGCTGAAACAGAGGGCAAGAAACAGAGGGGCTGAAACAGAGGGGCTGAAACAGAGTGGCTGATACAGAGGGCGAGAAACAGAGAGGTTGAAACAGAGGGCGAGAAACAGAGGGGCTGAAACAGAGGGCGAGAAACAGAGGGGCTGAAACAGAGGGCGAGAAACAGAGGGGCTGAAACAGAGGGGCTGAAACAGACGGGCTGAAACAGAGGGCAAAAAACAGAGGGGCTGAAACAGAGGGCGAGAAACAGGGGTTGAGAAACAGAGGGCGAGAAACAGAGGGGCTGAAACAGAGGGCGAGACACAGAGGGTGAGAAACAGAGGGCGAGAAACAGATGGGATGAAACAGAGGGGCTGAAACAGAGGGGCTGAAATAGAGGGGCTGAAACAGAGGGGCTGAATTAGAGGGGCTGCAACAGAGGGGCTGAGTCAGAGGGGCTGACACAGAGTGCGAGAAAGAGAGGGGCTGAAACAGAGGGCGAGAAACAGATGGGCTGAATCAGAGGGGCTGAAACAGAGGGCGAGAAACAGAGGGGCTGAAACAGAGGGCGAAAAACAGAGGGGCTGAAACAGAGGGCGAGAAACAGAGGGGATGAAACAGAGGGGCTGAAACAGAGGGGCTGAAACAGAGGGGCTGAATCAGAGGGGCTGAAACAGAGGGGCTGAAGCAGAGGGGCTGAAACAGAGGGCAAGAAACAGAGGGGCTGAAACAGAGGGGCTGAAACAGAGTGGCTGATACAGAGGGCGAGAAACAGAGGGGCTGAATCAGAGGGGCTGAAACAGAGGGCGAGAAACAGAAAGGCTGAAACAGAGGGCGAGAAACAGAGGGGCTGAAACAGAGGGGCTGAAACAGAGGGCGCGAAACAGAGGGACTGAATCAGAGGGGCTGAAACAGAGGGCGAGAAACAGAAAGGCTGAAACAGAGGGCGAGAAACAGAGGGGCTGAAACAGAGGGGCTGAAACAGAGGGCGCGAAACAGAGGGACTGAAACAGAGGGCGAGAACCAGACGGGCAGAAACAGTGGGCGAGAAACAGAAGGGCTGAAACAGAGGGGCTGAAACAGAGTGCGCGAAACAGAGGGACTGAAACAGAGGGCGAGAAACAGAGGGGCTGGAACAGAGGGGCTGAAATAGAGGTGCTGAAACAGAGGGGCTGAAACAGAGGGCGAGAAACAGAGGGGCTGAAACAGAGGGCGAGAAACAGAGGGCGAGAAACAGAGAGGCTGAAACAGAGGGGCTGAAACAGAGGGGCTGAAACAAAGCGGCTGATACAGAGGGTGAGAAACAGAGGGGCTGAAACAGAGGGCGAGAAACAGAGGGGCTGAAACAGAGGGCGAGAAACAGAGGGGCTGAAACAGAGGGGCTGAAACAGAGGGCGAGAAACAGAGGGGCTGAAACAGAGGGCGAGAAACAGAGTGGCTGAAACAGAGGGCGAGAAACAGAGTGGCTGAAACAGAGGGCAAGAAACAGAGGGGCTGAAACAGAGGGCGAGAAACAGAGGGGCTGAAACAGAGGGCTAGAAACAGAGGGGCAGAAACAGAGGGCGAGAAACGGAGGGGCTGAAACAGAGGGGCTGAAAGAGAGGGGCAGAAACAGTGTGCGAGAAACAGAGGGGCTGAAACAGAGGGCGAGAAACAGAAGGGCTGAAACAGAGGGCGAGAAACAGAGGGCGAGAAACAGAGGGGCTGAAACAGAGGGCGAGAACCAGAGGGGCTGAAACAGAGGGGCTGAAACAGAGGGGCTGAAACGGAGGGCGAGAACCAGAGTGGCTGAAACAGAGGGGCTGAAACAGAGGGGCTGAAACGGAGGGCGAGAAACAGAGGGGCTGAAACAGAGGGGCTGAAACAGTGGAGCTGAATCAGAGCGGCTGAAACAGAGGGCGAGAAACAGAGAGGCTGAAACAGAGGGCGAGAAACAGAGGGGCTGAAACAGAGGGCGAGAAACAGAGGGGCTGAAACAGAGGGGCTGAAACAGAGGGGCTGAATCAGTGGCGCTGAAACAGAGGGGCTGAATCAGACGGGCTGAAACAGAGGGCGAGAAACAGAGGGGCTGAAACAGAGGGCGAGAGACAGAGGGGCAGAAAAAGAGGGTGAGAAACAGAGGGGCTGAAACAGAGGGGCTGAAACAGAGAGTGTGAATCAGAGGGGCTGAAACAGAGGGCGAGAAACAGAGGGGCTGAAACAGAGGGGCTGAAACAGAGGGGCTGAAACAGAGGGCGAGAAACCGAGGGGCTGAATCAGAGGGGCTGAATCAGAGGGGCCGAAACAGAGGGGCTGAAACAGTGGGCGAGAAACTAAGGACTGAAACAGCGGGCGAGAAACAGAGTGCGAGAAACAGAGGGGCTGAAACAGAGGGGCTGAAACAGACGGGCTGAAACAGAGAGCCTGAAACAGAGGGGCTGAAACAGAGGGTGAGAAACAGATGGGCTGAAACAGAGGGCTGAAACAGAGGGGCTGAAAAAGAGGGCGAAAAACAGAGGGGCTGAAACAGAGGGCGAGAAACAGAGGGGGTGAAACAGAGGGGCTGAAACAGAGGGGCTGAAACAGAGGGGCTGAAACAGGGTGGCTGAAACAGAGGGGCTGAAACAGAGGTGCTGAAACAGAGGGGCTGAAACAGAGGGCGAGAAACAGAGGGGCTGAAACAGAGGGCGAGAAACAGAGGGGCTGAAACAGAGGGCGAGAAACAGAGGGGCTGAAACAGAGGGCGAGAAACAGAGGGGCTGAAATAGAGGGCGAGAAACAGAGGGGCTGAAACAGAGCGGCTGAAACAGAGGGCGAGAAACAGAGGGGCTGAATCAGAGGGGCTGAATCAGAGGGGCTGAAATAGAGGGGCTGAAACAGAGGGCGAGAAACAAAGGGGCTGAAACAGCGGGCGAGAAACAGAGGGCCAGAAACAGAGGGGCTGAAACAGAGGGGCTGAAACAGACGCGCTGAAACAGAGAGCCTGAAACAGAGGGCGAGAAACAGAGGGGATGAAACAGAGGGCGAAAAACAGAGGGGCTGAAACAGAGGGCGAGAAACAGAGGGGATGAAACAGAGGGGCTGAAACAGAGGGGCTGAAACAGAGGGGCTGAATCAGAGGGGCTGAAACAGAGGGGCTGAAGCAGAGGGGCTGAAACAGAGGGCAAGAAACAGAGGGGCTGAAACAGAGGGGCTGAAACAGAGTGGCTGATACAGAGGGCGAGAAACAGAGAGGTTGAAACAGAGGGCGAGAAACAGAGGGGCTGAAACAGAGGGCGAGAAACAGAGGGGCTGAAACAGAGGGCGAGAAACAGAGGGGCTGAAATAGAGGGGCTGAAACAGACGGGCTGAAACAGAGGGCAAAAAACAGAGGGGCTGAAACAGAGGGCGAGAAACAGGGGTTGAGAAACAGAGGGCGAGAAACAGAGGGGCTGAAACAGAGGGCGAGACACAGAGGGTGAGAAACAGAGGGCGAGAAACAGATGGGATGAAACAGAGGGGCTGAAACAGAGGGGCTGAAATAGAGGGGCTGAAACAGAGGGGCTGAATTAGAGGGGCTGCAACAGAGGGGCTGAGTCAGAGGGGCTGACACAGAGTGCGAGAAAGAGAGGGGCTGAAACAGAGGGCGAGAAACAGATGGGCTGAATCAGAGGGGCTGAAACAGAGGGCGAGAAACAGAGGGGCTGAAACAGATGGTGAGAAACAGAGGGGATTAGACAGAGGGCGAGAAACAGAGGGGCTGAAACAGAGGGGCTGATACAGAGGGGCTGAATCAGAGGGGCTGAAACAGAGAGCGCGAAAGAGAGGGACTGAAACAGAGAGGCTGAAACAGAGGGCGCGAAACAGAGGGACTGAAACAGAGGGGCTGAAACAGAGGGGCTGAAATAGAGGGGCTGAAACAGAGGGGCTGAATCAGAGGGGCTGCAACAGAGGGGCTGAATCAGAGGGGCTGACACAGAGTGCGAGAAAGAGAGGGGCTGAAACAGAGGGCGAGAAACAGATGGGCTGAAACACAGGGCAAGAAACAGAGGGGCTGAAACAGAGGGCGCGAAACAGAGGGGCTGAAACAGCGGGCGAGAAACAGAGGGCCAGAAACAGAGGGGCTGAAACAGAGGGGCTGAATCAGAGGGGCTGAAACAGAGGGGCTGAATCAGAGGGGCTGACACAGAGGGCATGAAACAGAGGGGCTGAAACAGAGGGCGAGAAACAGTGGGGCTGAAACAGAGGGGCTGAAACAGAGTGGCTGAAACAGACGGCGAGAAACAGAGAGGTTGAAACAGAGGGCGAGAAACAGAGGGGCTGAAACAGAGGGCGAGAAACAGAGGGGCTGAAACAGAGGGCGAGAAACAGCGGGGCTGAAACAGAGGGGCTGAAACAGACGGGCTGAAACAGAGGGCAAAAAACAGAGGGGCTGAAACAGAGGGCGAGAAACAGGGGGTGAGAAACAGAGGGGCTGAAACAGAGGGCGAGACACAGAGGGTGAGAAACAGAGGGCGAGAAACAGATGGGATGAAACAGAGGGCTGAAACAGAGGGGCTGAAATAGAGGGGCTGAAACAGAGGGGCTGAATCAGACGGGCTGCAACAGAGGGGCTGAATCAGAGGGGCTGACACAGAGTGCGAGAAAGAGAGGGGCTGAAACAGAGGGCAAGAAACAGATGGGCTGAAACAGAGGGCGAGAAACAGAGGGGCTGAAACAGAGGGCGCGAAACAGAGGGGCTGAAACAGAGGGGCTGAAACAGAGGGGCTGAAACAGAGGGCGAGAAACTGAGGGGCTGAAACAGAGGGCGAGAATCAGAGGGGCTGAAACAGAGGGCGAGAAACAGAGGGGCTGAATCAGAGGGGCTGAAACAGAGGGCGAGAAACAGAAAGGCTGAAACAGAGGGCGAGAAACAGAGGGGCTGAAACAGATGGTGAGAAACAGCGGGGATTAGACAGAGGGCGAGAAACAGAGGGGCTGAAACACAGGGGCTGATACAGAGGGGCTGAATCAGAGGGGCTGAAACAGAGAGCGTGAAAGAGAGGGACTGAAACAGAGGGGCTGAAACAGAGGGCGCGAAACAGAGGGACTGAAACAGAGGGGCTGAAACAGAGGGGCTGAAATAGAGCGGCTGAAACAGAGGGGCTGAATCAGAGGGGCTGCAACAGAGGGGCTGAATCAGAGGGGCTGACACAGAGTGCGAGAAAGAGAGGGGCTGAAACAGAGGGCGAGAAACGGATGGGCTGAAACAGAGGGCGAGAAACAGAGGGGCTGAAACAGAGGGCGCGAAACAGAGGGGCTGAAACAGAGGGGCTGAAACAGAGGGGCTGAAACAGAGGGCGAGAAACTGAGGGGCTGAAACAGAGGGCGAGAATCAGAGGGGCTGAAACAGAGGGCGAGAAACAGAGGGGCTGAATCAGAGGGGCTGAAACAGAGGGCGAGAAACAGAAAGGCTGAAACAGAGGGCGAGAAACAGAGGGGCTGAAACAGATGGTGAGAAACAGAGGGGATTAGACAGAGGGCGAGAAGCAGAGGGGCTGAAACAGAGGGGCTGACACAGAGGGGCTGAATCAGAGGGGCTGAAACAGTGGGCGCGAAACAGAGGGACTGAAACAGAGGGCGAGAACCAGACGGGCAGAAACAGAGGGGCTGAAACAGAGGGGCTGAAACAGAGAGCGCGAAACAGAGGGACTGAAACAGAGGGCGAGAAACAGAGGGGCTGAAACAGACGGCGAGAAACAGAGGGGCTGAAACAGAGGGCGTGAATCAGAGGGGCTGAAACAGAGGGCAAGAAACAGAGGGGCTGAAACTGAGTGGCTGAAACAGAAGGGCTGAAACAGAGGGGCTGAAACAGAGGGCGAGAAACAGAGGGGCTGAAACAGAGGGGCTGAAACAGAGGGGCTGAATCAGAGGGGCTGATTCACAGGGGCTGAAACAGAGGGGCTGAATCAGAGGGGCTGAAACCGAGGGCGCGAAACAGAGGGACTGAAACAGAGGGCGAGAACCAGACGGGCAGAAACAGTGGGCGAGAAACAGAGGGGCTGAAACAGAGGGCGAGAAACAGAGGGGCTGGAACAGAGGGGCTGAAATAGAGGTGCTGAAACAGAGGGGCTGAAACAGAGGGCGAGAAACAGAGGGGCTGAAACAGAGGGCGGGAAACAGAGGGCGAGAAACAGAGAGGCTGAAACAGAGGAGCTGAAACAGAGGGGCTGAAACAAAGCGGCTGATACAGAGGGTGAGAAACAGAGGGGCTGAAACAGAGGGCGAGAAACAGAGTCGCTGAAACATGGCGAGAAACAGAGGGGCTGAAACAGAGGGGCTGATACAGAGGGGCTGAAACAGTGGGGCTGAAACAGAGGGGCTGAAACAGAGGGCAAGAAACAGAGGGGCTGAAACAGAGGGCGAGAAACAGAGGGGCTGAAACAGAGGGCGAGAAACAGAGGGGCTGAAACAGAGGGCGAGAAACAGAGGGGCTGAAACAGACGGGCTGAAACAGAGGGCGAGAAACAGAGAGGCTGAAACAGAGGGCGAGAAACAGAGTGGCTGAAACAGAGGGCAAGAAACAGAGGGGCTGAAACAGAGGGCGAGAAACAGAGGGGCTGAAACAGAGGGCGAGAAACAGAGGGGCAGAAACAGAGGGAGAGAATCGGAGGGGCTGAAACAGAGGGGCTGAAACAGAGGGGCTGAAACAGAGGGCGAGAAACAGAGGGGCTGAAACAGAGGGCGACAAACAGAGGGGCTGAAACAGAGGGCGAGAAACAGAGGGGCTGAAACAGAGGGGCTGAAACAGAGGGGCTGAAACAGAGGGCGAGAAACAGAGGGGCTGAAACAGAGGGGCTGAAACAGAGGAGCTGAAACAGAGGGGATGAAACAGAGGGCGAGAAACAGAGGGGCTGAAACAGAGGGGCTGAAACAGAGGAGCTGAAACAGAGGGCGAGAAACAGAGAGGCTGAAACAGAGGGCGAGAAACAGACGGGCTGAAACAGAGGGCGTGAAACAGAGGGGCTGAAACAGAGGGGCTGAAACAGTGGGGCTGAAACAGAGGGCGAGAAACAGAGGGGCTGAAACAGAGGGGCTGAAACAGAGGAGCTGAAACAGAGGGCGAGAAACAGAGGGGCTGAAACAGAGGGCGAGAAACAGAGGTGCTGAAACAGAGGGGCTGAAACAGAGGGGCTGAAACAGAGGCGCTGAAACAGAGGGGCTGAACCAGAAGGGCTGAAACAGAGGGCGAGAAACAGAGGGACTGAAACTGAGGGGCTGAAACAGAGGGGCTGAAACAGAGGGCGAGAAACAGAGCGGCTGAAACAGAGGGGCTGAAACAGAGGGGCTGAAACAGAGGGCGAGAAACAGGGGCTGAAACAGAGGGTGAGAAACAGAGGGGCTGAAACAGAGGGCGAGAAACAGAGGGGTAGAATCAGAGGGGCTGAAACAGAGGGCGAGAAACAGAGGGGTTGAAACAGAGGGGCTGAAACAGAGGGCGAGAAACAGAGGGTGAGGAACAGAGGGGCTGAAACAGAGGGCTAGAAACAGAGGGGCTGAAACAGAGGGGCTGAAACAGAGGGGCTGAATCAGAGGGGCTGAAACAGAGGGGCTGAATCAGACGGGCTGAAACAGAGGTCGAGAAACAGAGGGGCTGAAACAGAGGGCGAGAGACAGAGGGGCAGAAAAAGAGGACCATAAACAGAGGGGCTGAAACAGAGGGGCTGAAACAGAGCGTGTGAATCAGAGGGGCTGAAACAGAGGGCGAGAAACAGAGGGGCTGAAACAGAGGGGCTGAATCGGAGGGGCTGAAACAGAGGGGCTGAAACAGAGGGGCTGAAACAGAGGGCGAGAAACAGAGGGGCTGAATCAGAGGGGCTGAATCAGAGGGGCCGAAACAGAGGGGCTGAAACAGTGGGCGAGAAACTAAGGGACTGAAACAGCGGGCGAGAAACAGAGTGCGAGAAACAGAGGGGCTGAAACAGAGTGGCTGAAACAGATGGTCTGAAACAGAGAGCCTGAAACAGAGGGGCTGAAACAGAGGGTGAGAAACAGATGGGCTGAAACAGAGGGCTGAAACAGAGGGGCTGAAAAAGAGGGCGAAAAACAGAGGGGCTGAAACAGAGGGCGAGAAACAGAGGGGGTGAAACAGAGGGGCTGAAACAGAGGGGCTGAAACAGAGGGGCTGAAACAGGGTGGCTGAAAAAGAGGGGCTGAAACAGAGGTGCTGAAACAGAGGGGCTGAAACAGAGGGCGAGAAACAGAGGGGCTGAAACAGAGGGCGAGAAACAGAGGGGCTGAAACAGAGGGGCTGAAACAGAGGGCGAGAAACAGAGGGGCTGAAACAGAGGGCGAGAAACAGAGGGGCTGAAATAGAGGGCGAGAAACAGAGGGGCTGAAACAGAGGGGCTGAAACAGAGGGCGAGAAACATAGAGGCTGAATCAGAGGGGCTGAATCAGAGGGGCTGAAACAGAGGGGCTGAAACAGAGGGCGAGAAACAAAGGGGCTGAAACAGCGGGCGAGAAACAGAGGGCCAGAAACAGAGGGGCTGAAACAGAGGGGCTGAAACAGACGGGCTGAAACAGAGAGCCTGAAACAGAGGGCGAGAAACAGAGGGGCTGAAACAGAGGGCGAGAAACAGAGGGGCTGAAACAGGGGGCGAGAAACACAGGGGCTGAAACAAAGGGGCTGAAACAGAGTGACTGAAACAGAGGGCGAGAAACAGAGAGGTTGAAACAGAGGGCGAGAAACAGAGGGGATGAAACAGTGGGCGAGAAACAGGGGCTGAAACAGAGGGCGAGAAACAGAGGGGCTGAAACAGAGGGGCTGAAACAGACGGGCTGAAACAGAGGGCAAAAAACAGAGGGGCTGAAACAGAGGGCGAGAAACAGGGGGTGAGAAACAGAGGGCGAGAAACAGAGGGGCTGAAACAGAGGGCAAAAAACAGAGGGGCTGAAACAGAGGGCGAGAAACAGAGGGTGAGAAACAGAGGGCGAGAAACAGATGGGATGAAACAGAGGGGCTGAAACAGAGGGGCTGAAATAGAGGGGCTGAAACAGAGGGGCTGAATCAGAGGGGCTGCAACAGAGGGGCTGAATCAGAGGGGCTGACACAGAGTACGAGAAAGAGAGGGGCTGAAACAGAGGGCGAGAAACAGATGGGCTGAAACAGAGGGCGAGAAACAGATGGGCTGAAACAGAGGGCGCGAAACAGAGGGGCTGAAACAGAGGGGCTGAAACAGAGGGGCTGAAACAGAGCGCGAGAAACTGAGGGGCTGAAACAGAGGGCGAGAATCAGAGGGGCTGAAACAGAGGGGCTGAAACAGAGGGGCTGAAACAGAGGGCGAGAAACAGAGGGGCTGAAACAGAGGGCGAGAAACAGAGGGCGAGAAACAGAGGGGCTGAAACAGAGGGGCTGAAACAGAGGGGCTGAAACAGAGGGCGAGAAACAGAGGGGCTGAAACAGAGGGGCTGAAACAGTGGAGCTGAAACAGACGGGATGAAACAGAGGGCGAGAAACAGAGGGGCTGAAACAGAGGGGCTGAAACAGAGGAGCTGAAACAGAGGGCGAGAAACAGAGAGGCTGAAACAGAGGGCGAGAAACAGACGGGCTGAAACAGAGGGCGAGAAACAGAGGGGCTGAAACAGAGGGGAAGAAACAGTGGGGCTGAAACAGAGGGCGAGAAACAGAGGGGCTGAAACAGAGGGGCTGAAACAGAGGAGCTGAAACAGAGGGCGAGAAACAGAGAGGCTGAAACAGAGGGCGAGAAACAGAGTGGCTGAAACAGAGGGCAAGAAACAGAGGGGCTGAAACAGAGGGCGAGAAACAGAGGGGCTGAAACAGAGGGGCTGAAACAGAGGGGCTGAAACAGAGGCGCTGAAACAGAGGGGCTGAACCAGAAGGGATGAAACAGAGGGCGAGAAACAGAGGGGCTGAAACAGAGGGCCAGAAAAAGAGGGCGAGAAACAGAGGGACTGAAACTGAGGGGCTGAAACAGAGGGGCTGAAACAGAGGGCGAGAAACAGAGCGGCTGAAACAGAGGGCCAGAAACAGAGGGGCTGAAACAAAGGGGGTGAAACAGTGGGGCTGAAACAGAGGGGTTGAAACAGTTGGGCGAGAAACAGAGGGGCTGAAACAGAGGGCGAGAAACAGAGGGGCTGAAACAGAGGGGCTGAAACAGAGGGGCTGAAACAGAGGGCGAGAAACAGAGGGGCTGAAACAGAGGGCGAGAGAAAGAGGGGCAGAAAAAGAGGGCGATAAACAGAGGGGCTGAAACAGAGGGGCTGAAACAGAGAGTGTGAATCAGAGGGGCTGAAACAGAGGGCGAGAAACAGAGGGGCTGAAACAGAGGGGCTGAATCGGAGGGGCTGAAACAGAGGGTCTGAAACAGAGGGGCTGAAACATAGGGCGAGAAACAGAGGGGCTGAATCAGAGGGGCTGAATCAGAGATGCCGAAACAGAGGGGCTGAAACAGTGGGCGAGAAACTAAGGGACTGAAACAGCGGGCGAGAAACAGAGTGCGAGAAACAGAGGGGCTGAAACAGAGGGGCTGAAACAGATGGTCTGAAACAGAGAGCCTGAAACAGAGGGGCTGAAACAGAGGGTGAGAAACAGATGGGCTGAAACAGAGGGCTGAAACAGAAGGGCTGAAACATAGGGCGAGAAACAGAGGGGCTGAATCGGAGGGGCTGAAACAGAGGGTCTGAAACAGAGGGGCTGAAACATAGGGCGAGAAACAGAGGGGCTGAAACAGAGGGCGAGAAACAGAGGGTGAGGAACAGAGTGGCTGAAACCGAGGGCGAGAAACAGAGGGGCTGAAACAGAGGGGCTGAAACAGAGGGGCTGAATCAGAGGGGCTGAAACAGAGGGGCTGAATCAGACGGGCTGAAACAGAGGTCGAGAAACAGAGGGGCTGAAACAGAGGGCGAGAGACAGAGGGGCAGAAAAAGAGGACCATAAACAGAGGGGCTGAAACAGAGGGGCTGAAACAGAGCGTGTGAATCAGAGGGGCTGAAACAGAGGGCGAGAAACAGAGGGGCTGAAACAGAGGGGCTGAATCGGAGGGGCTGAAACAGAGGGGCTGAAACAGAGGGGCTGAAACAGAGGGCGAGAAACAGAGGGGCTGAATCAGAGGGGCTGAATCAGAGGGGCCGAAACAGAGGGGCTGAAACAGTGGGCGAGAAACTAAGGGACTGAAACAGCGGGCGAGAAACAGAGTGCGAGAAACAGAGGGGCTGAAACAGAGTGGCTGAAACAGATGGTCTGAAACAGAGAGCCTGAAACAGAGGGGCTGAAACAGAGGGTGAGAAACAGATGGGCTGAAACAGAGGGCTGAAACAGAGGGGCTGAAAAAGAGGGCGAAAAACAGAGGGGCTGAAACAGAGGGCGAGAAACAGAGGGGGTGAAACAGAGGGGCTGAAACAGAGGGGCTGAAACAGAGGGGCTGAAACAGGGTGGCTGAAAAAGAGGGGCTGAAACAGAGGTGCTGAAACAGAGGGGCTGAAACAGAGGGCGAGAAACAGAGGGGCTGAAACAGAGGGCGAGAAACAGAGGGGCTGAAACAGAGGGGCTGAAACAGAGGGCGAGAAACAGAGGGGCTGAAACAGAGGGCGAGAAACAGAGGGGCTGAAATAGAGGGCGAGAAACAGAGGGGCTGAAACAGAGGGGCTGAAACAGAGGGCGAGAAACATAGAGGCTGAATCAGAGGGGCTGAATCAGAGGGGCTGAAACAGAGGGGCTGAAACAGAGGGCGAGAAACAAAGGGGCTGAAACAGCGGGCGAGAAACAGAGGGCCAGAAACAGAGGGGCTGAAACAGAGGGGCTGAAACAGACGGGCTGAAACAGAGAGCCTGAAACAGAGGGCGAGAAACAGAGGGGCTGAAACAGAGGGCGAGAAACAGAGGGGCTGAAACAGGGGGCGAGAAACACAGGGGCTGAAACAGAGGGGCTGAAACAGAGTGACTGAAACAGAGGGCGAGAAACAGAGAGGTTGAAACAGAGGGCGAGAAACAGAGGGGATGAAACAGTGGGCGAGAAACAGGGGCTGAAACAGAGGGCGAGAAACAGAGGGGCTGAAACAGAGGGGCTGAAACAGACGGGCTGAAACAGAGGGCAAAAAACAGAGGGGCTGAAACAGAGGGCGAGAAACAGGGGGTGAGAAACAGAGGGCGAGAAACAGAGGGGCTGAAACAGAGGGCAAAAAACAGAGGGGCTGAAACAGAGGGCGAGAAACAGAGGGTGAGAAACAGAGGGCGAGAAACAGATGGGATGAAACAGAGGGGCTGAAACAGAGGGGCTGAAATAGAGGGGCTGAAACAGAGGGGCTGAATCAGAGGGGCTGCAACAGAGGGGCTGAATCAGAGGGGCTGACACAGAGTACGAGAAAGAGAGGGGCTGAAACAGAGGGCGAGAAACAGATGGGCTGAAACAGAGGGCGAGAAACAGAGGGGCTGAAACAGAGGGCGCGAAACAGAGGGGCTGAAACAGAGGGGCTGAAACAGAGGGGCTGAAACAGAGCGCGAGAAACTGAGGGGCTGAAACAGAGGGCGAGAATCAGAGGGGCTGAAACAGAGGGGCTGAAACAGAGGGGCTGAAACAGAGGGCGAGAAACAGAGGGGCTGAAACAGAGGGCGAGAAACAGAGGGCGAGAAACAGAGGGGCTGAAACAGAGGGGCTGAAACAGAGGGGCTGAAACAGAGGGCGAGAAACAGAGGGGCTGAAACAGAGGGGCTGAAACAGTGGAGCTGAAACAGACGGGATGAAACAGAGGGCGAGAAACAGAGGGGCTGAAACAGAGGGGCTGAAACAGAGGAGCTGAAACAGAGGGCGAGAAACAGAGAGGCTGAAACAGAGGGCGAGAAACAGACGGGCTGAAACAGAGGGCGAGAAACAGAGGGGCTGAAACAGAGGGGCTGAAACAGTGGGGCTGAAACAGAGGGCGAGAAACAGAGGGGCTGAAACAGAGGGGCTGAAACAGAGGAGCTGAAACAGAGGGCGAGAAACAGAGAGGCTGAAAGAGAGGGCGAGAAACAGAGTGGCTGAAACAGAGGGCAAGAAACAGAGGGGCTGAAACAGAGGGCGAGAAACAGAGGGGCTGAAACAGAGGGGCTGAAACAGAGGGGCTGAAACAGAGGCGCTGAAACAGAGGGGCTGAACCAGAAGGGATGAAACAGAGGGCGAGAAACAGAGGGGCTGAAACAGAGGGCCAGAAAAAGAGGGCGAGAAACAGAGGGACTGAAACTGAGGGGCTGAAACAGAGGGGCTGAAACAGAGGGCGAGAAACAGAGCGGCTGAAACAGAGGGCCAGAAACAGAGGGGCTGAAACAAAGGGGGTGAAACAGTGGGGCTGAAACAGAGGGGCTGAAACAGTTGGGCGAGAAACAGAGGGGCTGAAACAGAGGGCGAGAAACAGAGGGGCTGAAACAGAGGGGCTGAAACAGAGGGGCTGAAACAGAGGGCGAGAAACAGAGGGGCTGAAACAGAGGGCGAGAGAAAGAGGGGCAGAAAAAGAGGGCGATAAACAGAGGGGCTGAAACAGAGGGGCTGAAACAGAGAGTGTGAATCAGAGGGGCTGAAACAGAGGGGCTGAAACAGAGGGCGAGAAACAGAGGGGCTGAAACAGAGGGCGAGAAACAGAGGGGCTGAAATAGAGGGCGAGAAACAGAGGGGCTGAAACAGAGGGGCTGAAACAGAGGGCGAGAAACATAGAGGCTGAATCAGAGGGGCTGAATCAGAGGGGCTGAAACAGAGGGGCTGAAACAGAGGGCGAGAAACAAAGGGGCTGAAACAGCGGGCGAGAAACAGAGGGCCAGAAACAGAGGGGCTGAAACAGAGGGGCTGAAACAGACGGGCTGAAACAGAGAGCCTGAAACAGAGGGCGAGAAACAGAGGGGCTGAAACAGAGGGCGAGAAACAGAGGGGCTGAAACAGGGGGCGAGAAACACAGGGGCTGAAACAAAGGGGCTGAAACAGAGTGACTGAAACAGAGGGCGAGAAACAGAGAGGTTGAAACAGAGGGCGAGAAACAGAGGGGATGAAACAGTGGGCGAGAAACAGGGGCTGAAACAGAGGGCGAGAAACAGAGGGGCTGAAACAGAGGGGCTGAAACAGACGGGCTGAAACAGAGGGCAAAAAACAGAGGGGCTGAAACAGAGGGCGAGAAACAGGGGGTGAGAAACAGAGGGCGAGAAACAGAGGGGCTGAAACAGAGGGCAAAAAACAGAGGGGCTGAAACAGAGGGCGAGAAACAGAGGGTGAGAAACAGAGGGCGAGAAACAGATGGGATGAAACAGAGGGGCTGAAACAGAGGGGCTGAAATAGAGGGGCTGAAACAGAGGGGCTGAATCAGAGGGGCTGCAACAGAGGGGCTGAATCAGAGGGGCTGACACAGAGTACGAGAAAGAGAGGGGCTGAAACAGAGGGCGAGAAACAGATGGGCTGAAACAGAGGGCGAGAAACAGATGGGCTGAAACAGAGGGCGCGAAACAGAGGGGCTGAAACAGAGGGGCTGAAACAGAGGGGCTGAAACAGAGCGCGAGAAACTGAGGGGCTGAAACAGAGGGCGAGAATCAGAGGGGCTGAAACAGAGGGGCTGAAACAGAGGGGCTGAAACAGAGGGCGAGAAACAGAGGGGCTGAAACAGAGGGCGAGAAACAGAGGGCGAGAAACAGAGGGGCTGAAACAGAGGGGCTGAAACAGAGGGGCTGAAACAGAGGGCGAGAAACAGAGGGGCTGAAACAGAGGGGCTGAAACAGTGGAGCTGAAACAGACGGGATGAAACAGAGGGCGAGAAACAGAGGGGCTGAAACAGAGGGGCTGAAACAGAGGAGCTGAAACAGAGGGCGAGAAACAGAGAGGCTGAAACAGAGGGCGAGAAACAGACGGGCTGAAACAGAGGGCGAGAAACAGAGGGGCTGAAACAGAGGGGAAGAAACAGTGGGGCTGAAACAGAGGGCGAGAAACAGAGGGGCTGAAACAGAGGGGCTGAAACAGAGGAGCTGAAACAGAGGGCGAGAAACAGAGAGGCTGAAACAGAGGGCGAGAAACAGAGTGGCTGAAACAGAGGGCAAGAAACAGAGGGGCTGAAACAGAGGGCGAGAAACAGAGGGGCTGAAACAGAGGGGCTGAAACAGAGGGGCTGAAACAGAGGCGCTGAAACAGAGGGGCTGAACCAGAAGGGATGAAACAGAGGGCGAGAAACAGAGGGGCTGAAACAGAGGGCCAGAAAAAGAGGGCGAGAAACAGAGGGACTGAAACTGAGGGGCTGAAACAGAGGGGCTGAAACAGAGGGCGAGAAACAGAGCGGCTGAAACAGAGGGCCAGAAACAGAGGGGCTGAAACAAAGGGGGTGAAACAGTGGGGCTGAAACAGAGGGGTTGAAACAGTTGGGCGAGAAACAGAGGGGCTGAAACAGAGGGCGAGAAACAGAGGGGCTGAAACAGAGGGGCTGAAACAGAGGGGCTGAAACAGAGGGCGAGAAACAGAGGGGCTGAAACAGAGGGCGAGAGAAAGAGGGGCAGAAAAAGAGGGCGATAAACAGAGGGGCTGAAACAGAGGGGCTGAAACAGAGAGTGTGAATCAGAGGGGCTGAAACAGAGGGCGAGAAACAGAGGGGCTGAAACAGAGGGGCTGAATCGGAGGGGCTGAAACAGAGGGTCTGAAACAGAGGGGCTGAAACATAGGGCGAGAAACAGAGGGGCTGAATCAGAGGGGCTGAATCAGAGATGCCGAAACAGAGGGGCTGAAACAGTGGGCGAGAAACTAAGGGACTGAAACAGCGGGCGAGAAACAGAGTGCGAGAAACAGAGGGGCTGAAACAGAGGGGCTGAAACAGATGGTCTGAAACAGAGAGCCTGAAACAGAGGGGCTGAAACAGAGGGTGAGAAACAGATGGGCTGAAACAGAGGGCTGAAACAGAAGGGCTGAAACATAGGGCGAGAAACAGAGGGGCTGAATCGGAGGGGCTGAAACAGAGGGTCTGAAACAGAGGGGCTGAAACATAGGGCGAGAAACAGAGGGGCTGAAACAGAGGGCGAGAAACAGAGGGTGAGGAACAGAGTGGCTGAAACCGAGGGCGAGAAACAGAGGGGCTGAAACAGAGGGGCTGAAACAGAGGGGCTGAATCAGAGGGGCTGAAACAGAGGGGCTGAATCAGACGGGCTGAAACAGAGGTCGAGAAACAGAGGGGCTGAAACAGAGGGCGAGAGACAGAGGGGCAGAAAAAGAGGACCATAAACAGAGGGGCTGAAACAGAGGGGCTGAAACAGAGCGTGTGAATCAGAGGGGCTGAAACAGAGGGCGAGAAACAGAGGGGCTGAAACAGAGGGGCTGAATCGGAGGGGCTGAAACAGAGGGGCTGAAACAGAGGGGCTGAAACAGAGGGCGAGAAACAGAGGGGCTGAATCAGAGGGGCTGAATCAGAGGGGCCGAAACAGAGGGGCTGAAACAGTGGGCGAGAAACTAAGGGACTGAAACAGCGGGCGAGAAACAGAGTGCGAGAAACAGAGGGGCTGAAACAGAGTGGCTGAAACAGATGGTCTGAAACAGAGAGCCTGAAACAGAGGGGCTGAAACAGAGGGTGAGAAACAGATGGGCTGAAACAGAGGGCTGAAACAGAGGGGCTGAAAAAGAGGGCGAAAAACAGAGGGGCTGAAACAGAGGGCGAGAAACAGAGGGGGTGAAACAGAGGGGCTGAAACAGAGGGGCTGAAACAGAGGGGCTGAAACAGGGTGGCTGAAAAAGAGGGGCTGAAACAGAGGTGCTGAAACAGAGGGGCTGAAACAGAGGGCGAGAAACAGAGGGGCTGAAACAGAGGGCGAGAAACAGAGGGGCTGAAACAGAGGGGCTGAAACAGAGGGCGAGAAACAGAGGGGCTGAAACAGAGGGCGAGAAACAGAGGGGCTGAAATAGAGGGCGAGAAACAGAGGGGCTGAAACAGAGGGGCTGAAACAGAGGGCGAGAAACATAGAGGCTGAATCAGAGGGGCTGAATCAGAGGGGCTGAAACAGAGGGGCTGAAACAGAGGGCGAGAAACAAAGGGGCTGAAACAGCGGGCGAGAAACAGAGGGCCAGAAACAGAGGGGCTGAAACAGAGGGGCTGAAACAGACGGGCTGAAACAGAGAGCCTGAAACAGAGGGCGAGAAACAGAGGGGCTGAAACAGAGGGCGAGAAACAGAGGGGCTGAAACAGGGGGCGAGAAACACAGGGGCTGAAACAGAGGGGCTGAAACAGAGTGACTGAAACAGAGGGCGAGAAACAGAGAGGTTGAAACAGAGGGCGAGAAACAGAGGGGATGAAACAGTGGGCGAGAAACAGGGGCTGAAACAGAGGGCGAGAAACAGAGGGGCTGAAACAGAGGGGCTGAAACAGACGGGCTGAAACAGAGGGCAAAAAACAGAGGGGCTGAAACAGAGGGCGAGAAACAGGGGGTGAGAAACAGAGGGCGAGAAACAGAGGGGCTGAAACAGAGGGCAAAAAACAGAGGGGCTGAAACAGAGGGCGAGAAACAGAGGGTGAGAAACAGAGGGCGAGAAACAGATGGGATGAAACAGAGGGGCTGAAACAGAGGGGCTGAAATAGAGGGGCTGAAACAGAGGGGCTGAATCAGAGGGGCTGCAACAGAGGGGCTGAATCAGAGGGGCTGACACAGAGTACGAGAAAGAGAGGGGCTGAAACAGAGGGCGAGAAACAGATGGGCTGAAACAGAGGGCGAGAAACAGAGGGGCTGAAACAGAGGGCGCGAAACAGAGGGGCTGAAACAGAGGGGCTGAAACAGAGGGGCTGAAACAGAGCGCGAGAAACTGAGGGGCTGAAACAGAGGGCGAGAATCAGAGGGGCTGAAACAGAGGGGCTGAAACAGAGGGGCTGAAACAGAGGGCGAGAAACAGAGGGGCTGAAACAGAGGGCGAGAAACAGAGGGCGAGAAACAGAGGGGCTGAAACAGAGGGGCTGAAACAGAGGGGCTGAAACAGAGGGCGAGAAACAGAGGGGCTGAAACAGAGGGGCTGAAACAGTGGAGCTGAAACAGACGGGATGAAACAGAGGGCGAGAAACAGAGGGGCTGAAACAGAGGGGCTGAAACAGAGGAGCTGAAACAGAGGGCGAGAAACAGAGAGGCTGAAACAGAGGGCGAGAAACAGGCGGGCTGAAACAGAGGGCGAGAAACAGAGGGGCTGAAACAGAGGGGCTGAAACAGTGGGGCTGAAACAGAGGGCGAGAAACAGAGGGGCTGAAACAGAGGGGCTGAAACAGAGGAGCTGAAACAGAGGGCGAGAAACAGAGAGGCTGAAAGAGAGGGCGAGAAACAGAGTGGCTGAAACAGAGGGCAAGAAACAGAGGGGCTGAAACAGAGGGCGAGAAACAGAGGGGCTGAAACAGAGGGGCTGAAACAGAGGGGCTGAAACAGAGGCGCTGAAACAGAGGGGCTGAACCAGAAGGGATGAAACAGAGGGCGAGAAACAGAGGGGCTGAAACAGAGGGCCAGAAAAAGAGGGCGAGAAACAGAGGGACTGAAACTGAGGGGCTGAAACAGAGGGGCTGAAACAGAGGGCGAGAAACAGAGCGGCTGAAACAGAGGGCCAGAAACAGAGGGGCTGAAACAAAGGGGGTGAAACAGTGGGGCTGAAACAGAGGGGCTGAAACAGTTGGGCGAGAAACAGAGGGGCTGAAACAGAGGGCGAGAAACAGAGGGGCTGAAACAGAGGGGCTGAAACAGAGGGGCTGAAACAGAGGGCGAGAAACAGAGGGGCTGAAACAGAGGGCGAGAGAAAGAGGGGCAGAAAAAGAGGGCGATAAACAGAGGGGCTGAAACAGAGGGGCTGAAACAGAGAGTGTGAATCAGAGGGGCTGAAACAGAGGGCGAGAAACAGAGGGGCTGAAACAGAGGGGCTGAATCGGAGGGGCTGAAACAGAGGGTCTGAAACAGAGGGGCTGAAACATAGGGCGAGAAACAGAGGGGCTGAATCAGAGGGGCTGAATCAGAGATGCCGAAACAGAGGGGCTGAAACAGTGGGCGAGAAACTAAGGGACTGAAACAGCGGGCGAGAAACAGAGTGCGAGAAACAGAGGGGCTGAAACAGAGGGGCTGAAACAGATGGTCTGAAACAGAGAGCCTGAAACAGAGGGGCTGAAACAGAGGGTGAGAAACAGATGGGCTGAAACAGAGGGCTGAAACAGAAGGGCTGAAGAAGAGGGCGAAAAACAGAGGGGCTGAAACAGAGGGCGAGAAACAGAGGGGGTGAAACAGAGGGGCTGAAACAGAGGGGCTGAAACAGAGGGGCTGAAACAGGGTGGCTGAAACAGAGGGGCTGAAACAGAGGTGCTGAAACAGAGGGGCTGAAACAGAGGGCGAGAAACAGAGGGGCTGAAACAGAGGGCGAGAAACAGAGGGGCTGAAACAGAGGGGCTGAAACAGAGGGCGAGAAACAGAGGGGCTGAAACAGAGGGCGAGAAACAGAGGGGCTGAAATAGAGGGCGAGAAACAGAGGGGCTGAAACAGAGGGGCTGAAACAGAGGGCGAGAAACAGAGAGGCTGAATCAGAGGGGCTGAATCAGAGGGGCTGAAACAGAGGGGCTGAAACAGAGGGCGAGAAACAAAGGGGCTGAAACCGCGGGCGAGAAACAGAGAGCCTGAAACAGAGGGCGAGAAACAGAGGGGCTGAAACAGAGGGCGAGAAACAGAGGGCCTGAAACAGAGGGCGAGAAACAGAGGGGCTGAAACAGAGGGGCTGAAACAGAGTGGCTGAAACAGAGGGCGAGAAACAGAGAGGTTGAAACAGAGGGCAAGAAACAGAGGGGCTGAAACAGAGGGCGAGAAACAGGGGCTGAAACAGAGGGCGAGAAACAGAGGGGCTGAAACAGAGGGGCTGAAACAGACGGGCTGAAACAGAGGGCAAAAAACAGAGGGGATGAAACAGAGGGCGAGAAACAGGGGGTGAGAAACAGAGGGCGAGAAACAGAGGGGCTGAAACAGAGGGCAAAAAACAGAGGAGCTGAAACAGAGGGCGAGAAACAGAGGGTGAGAAACAGAGTGCGAGAAACAGATGGGATGAAACAGCGGGGCTGAAACAGAGGGGCTGAAATAGAGGGGCTGAAACAGAGGGGCTGAATCAGAGGGGCTGCAACAGAGGGGCTGAATCAGAGGGGCTGACACAGAGTACGAGAAAGAGAGGGGCTGAAACAGAGGGCGAGAAACAGATGGGCTGAAACAGAGGGCGAGAAACAGAGGGGCTGAAACAGAGGGCGCGAAACAGAGGGGCTGAAACAGAGGGGCTGAAACAGAGGGGCTGAAACAGAGCGCGAGAAACTGAGGGGCTGAAACAGAGGGGCTGAAACAGAGGGGCTAAATCAGAGGGGCTGAAACAGAGGGGCTGAAACAGAGGGGCTAAATCAGGGGGCTGAAACAGAGGGCGAGAAACAGAAAGGCTGAAACAGAGGGCGAGAAACAGAGGGGCTGAAACAGAGGGGCTGAAACAGATGGTGAGAAACAGAGGGGATTAGACAGAGGGCGAGAAACAGAGGGGCTGAAACAGAGGGGCTGATACAGAGGGGCTGAATCAGAGGGGCTGAAACAGAGATCGTGAAAGAGAGGGACTGAAACAGAGTGGCTGAAACAGAGGGCGCGAAACAGAGGGACTGAAACAGAGGGCGAGAACCAGACGGGCAGAAACAGAGGGCGAGAAACAGAGGGGCTGAAACAGAGGGGCTGAAACAGAGAGCGCGAAACAGAGGGACTGAAACAGAGGGCGAGAAACAGAGGGGCTGAAGCAGACGGCGAGAAACAGAGGGGCTGAAACAGAGGGCGAGAAACAGAGGGGCTGAAACAGAGGGCGAGAAACAGAGGGGCTGTAACAGAGGGGCTGAATCGGAGGGGCTGAAAGAGAGGGGCTGAAACAGAGGGGCTGAAACAGAGGGCGAGAAACAGAGGGGCTGAATCAGAGAGGCTGAATCAGAGGGGCCGAAACAGAGGGGCTGAAACAGTGGGCGAGAAACTAAGGGACTGAAACAGCGTGCGAGAAACAGAGTGCGAGAAACAGAGGGGCTGAAACAGAGGGGCTGAAACAGATGGTCTGAAACAGAGAGCCTGAAACAGAGGGACAGAAACAGAGGGTGAGAAACAGATGGGCTGAAACAGAGGGCTGAAACAGAGGGGCTGAAAAAGAGGGCGAAAAACAGAGGGGCTGAAACAGAGGGCGAGAAACAGAGGGGGTGAAACAGAGGGGCTGAAACAGAGGGGCTGAAACAGAGGGGCTGAAACAGGGTGGCTGAAACAGCGGGGCTGAAACAGAGAGGCTGAAACAGAGGGCGAGAAACAGAGGGGCTGAAACAGAGGGCGAGAAACAGAGGGGCTGAAACAGAGGGGCTGAAACAGATGGCGAGAAACAGAGGGGCTGAAACAGAGGGCGAGAAACAGAGGGGCTGAAATAGAGGGCGAGAAACAGAGGGGCTGAAACAGAGGGGCTGAAACAGAGGGCGAGAAACAGAGAGGCTGAATCAGAGTGGCTGAATCAGAGGGGCTGAAACAGAGGGGCTGAAACAGAGGGCGAGAAACAAAGGGGCTGAAACAGCGGGCGAGAAACAGAGGGCCAGAAACAGAGGGGCTGAAACAGAGGGGCTGAAACAGACGGGCTGAAACAGAGAGCCTGAAACAGAGGGCGAGAAACAGAGGGGCTGAAACAGAGGGCGAGAAACAGAGGGGCTGAAACAGAGGGCGAGAAACAGAGGGGCTGAAACAGAGGGGCTGAAACAGAGTGGCTGAAACAGAGGGCGAGAAACAGAGAGGTTGAAACAGAGGGCGAGAAACAGAGGGGCTGAAACAGAGGGCGAGAAACAGGGGCTGAAACAGAGGGCGAGAAACAGAGGGGCTGAAACAGAGGGGCTGAAACAGACGGGCTGAAACAGAGGGCAAAAAACAGAGGGGCTGAAACAGAGGGCGAGAAACAGGGGGTGAGAAACAGAGGGCGAGAAACAGAGGGGCTGAAACAGAGGGCAAAAAACAGAGGGGCTGAAACAGAGGGCGAGAAACAGAGGGCGAGAAACAGATGGGATGAAACAGAGGGGCTGAAACAGAGGGGCTGAAATAGAGGGGCTGAAACAGAGGGACTGAATCAGAGGGGCTGCAACAGAGGGGCTGAATCAGAGGGGCTGACACAGAGTACGAGAATGAGAGGGGCTGAAACAGAGGGCGAGAAACAGATGGGCTGAAACAGAGGGCGAGAAAGAGAGGGGCTGAAACAGAGGGCGAGAATCAGAGGGGCTGAAACAGAGGGCGAGAAACAGAGGGGCTGAATCAGAGGGGCTGAAACAGAGGGCGAGAAACAGAAAGGCTGAAACAGAGGGCGAGAAACAGAGGGGCTGAAACAGATGGTGAGAAACAGAGGGGATTAGACAGAGGGCGAGAAGCAGAGGGGCTGAAACAGAGGGGCTGATACAGAGGGGCTGAATCAGAGGGGCTGAAACAGTGGGCGCGAAACAGAGGGACTGAAACAGAGGGCGAGAACCAGACGGGCAGAAACAGAGGGGCTGAAACAGAGGGGCTGAAACAGAGAGCGCGAAACAGAGGGACTGAAACAGAGGGCGAGAAACAGAGGGGCTGAAACAGACGGCGAGAAACAGAGGGGCTGAAACAGAGGGCGTGAATCAGAGGGGCTGAAACAGAGGGCAAGAAACAGAGGGGCTGAAACTGAGTGGCTGAAACAGAAGGGCTGAAACAGAGGGGCTGAAACAGAGGGCGAGAAACAGAGGGGCTGAAACAGAGGGGCTGAAACAGAGGGGCTGAATCAGAGGGGCTGATTCACAGGGGCTGAAACAGAGGGGCTGAATCAGAGGGGCTGAAACAGAGGGCGCGAAACAGAGGGACTGAAACAGAGGGCGATAACCAGACGGGCAGAAACAGTGGGCGAGAAACAGAGGGGCTGAAACAGAGGGCGAGAAACAGAGGGGCTGGAACAGAGGGGCTGAAATAGAGGTGCTGAAACAGAGGGGCTGAAACAGAGGGCGAGAAACAGAGGGGCTGAAACAGAGGGCGGGAAACAGAGGGCGAGAAACAGAGAGGCTGAAACAGAGGAGCTGAAACAGAGGGGCTGAAACAAAGCGGCTGATACAGAGGGTGAGAAACAGAGGGGCTGAAACAGAGGGCGAGAAACAGAGTCGCTGAAACATGGCGAGAAACAGAGGGGCTGAAACAGAGGGGCTGATACAGAGGGGCTGAAACAGTGGGGCTGAAACAGAGGGGCTGAAACAGAGGGCAAGAAACAGAGGGGCTGAAACAGAGGGCGAGAAACAGAGGGGCTGAAACAGAGGGCGAGAAACAGAGGGGCTGAAACAGAGGGCGAGAAACAGAGGGGCTGAAACAGACGGGCTGAAACAGAGGGCGAGAAACAGAGAGGCTGAAACAGAGGGCGAGAAACAGAGTGGCTGAAACAGAGGGCAAGAAACAGAGGGGCTGAAACAGAGGGCGAGAAACAGAGGGGCTGAAACAGAGGGCGAGAAACAGAGGGGCAGAAACAGAGGGAGAGAATCGGAGGGGCTGAAACAGAGGGGCTGAAACAGAGGGGCTGAAACAGAGGGCGAGAAACAGAGGGGCTGAAACAGAGGGCGACAAACAGAGGGGCTGAAACAGAGGGCGAGAAACAGAGGGGCTGAAACAGAGGGGCTGAAACAGAGGGGCTGAAACAGAGGGCGAGAAACAGAGGGGCTGAAACAGAGGGGCTGAAACAGAGGAGCTTAAACAGAGGGGATGAAACAGAGGGCGAGAAACAGAGGGGCTGAAACAGAGGGGCTGAAACAGAGGAGCTGAAACAGAGGGCGAGAAACAGAGAGGCTGAAACAGAGGGCGAGAAACAGACGGGCTGAAACAGAGGGCGTGAAACAGAGGGGCTGAAACAGAGGGGCTGAAACAGTGGGGCTGAAACAGAGGGCGAGAAACAGAGGGGCTGAAACAGAGGGGCTGAAACAGAGGAGCTGAAACAGAGGGCGAGAAACAGAGGGGCTGAAACAGAGGGCGAGAAACAGAGGTGCTGAAACAGAGGGGCTGAAACAGAGGGGCTGAAACAGAGGCGCTGAAACAGAGGGGCTGAACCAGAAGGGCTGAAACAGAGGGCGAGAAACAGAGGGACTGAAACTGAGGGGCTGAAACAGAGGGGCTGAAACAGAGGGCGAGAAACAGAGCGGCTGAAACAGAGGGGCTGAAACAGAGGGGCTGAAACAGAGGGCGAGAAACAGGGGCTGAAACAGAGGGTGAGAAACAGAGGGGCTGAAACAGAGGGCGAGAAACAGAGGGGTAGAATCAGAGGGGCTGAAACAGAGGGCGAGAAACAGAGGGGTTGAAACAGAGGGCGAGAAACAGAGGGGCTGAAACAGAGGGCGAGAAACAGAGGGTGAGGAACAGAGGGGCTGAAACAGAGGGCGAGAAACAGAGGGGCTGAAACAGAGGGGCTGAAACAGAGGGGCTGAATCAGAGGCGCTGAAACAGAGGGGCTGAATCAGACGGGCTGAAACAGAGGTCGAGAAACAGAGGGGCTGAAACAGAGGGCGAGAGACAGAGGGGCAGAAAAAGAGGACCATAAACAGAGGGGCTGAAACAGAGGGGCTGAAACAGAGCGTGTGAATCAGAGGGGCTGAAACAGAGGGCGAGAAACAGAGGGGCTGAAACAGAGGGGCTGAATCGGAGGGGCTGAAACAGAGGGGCTGAAACAGAGGGGCTGAAACAGAGGGCGAGAAACAGAGGGGCTGAATCAGAGGGGCTGAATCAGAGGGGCCGAAACAGAGGGGCTGAAACAGTGGGCGAGAAACTAAGGGACTGAAACAGCGGGCGAGAAACAGAGTGCGAGAAACAGAGGGGCTGAAACAGAGTGGCTGAAACAGATGGTCTGAAACAGAGAGCCTGAAACAGAGGGGCTGAAACAGAGGGTGAGAAACAGATGGGCTGAAACAGAGGGCTGAAACAGAGGGGCTGAAAAAGAGGGCGAAAAACAGAGGGGCTGAAACAGAGGGCGAGAAACAGAGGGGGTGAAACAGAGGGGCTGAAACAGAGGGGCTGAAACAGAGGGGCTGAAACAGGGTGGCTGAAAAAGAGGGGCTGAAACAGAGGTGCTGAAACAGAGGGGCTGAAACAGAGGGCGAGAAACAGAGGGGCTGAAACAGAGGGCGAGAAACAGAGGGGCTGAAACAGAGGGGCTGAAACAGAGGGCGAGAAACAGAGGGGCTGAAACAGAGGGCGAGAAACAGAGGGGCTGAAATAGAGGGCGAGAAACAGAGG
Organism: Chiloscyllium punctatum; assembly: GCF_047496795.1. NCBI lineage: Eukaryota > Metazoa > Chordata > Chondrichthyes > Orectolobiformes > Hemiscylliidae > Chiloscyllium > Chiloscyllium punctatum. The sequence continues at coordinate 222,306 of NC_092763.1, read as the reverse complement.
GGCTGAAACAGAGGGGCTGAAACAGAGGGCGAGAAACATAGAGGCTGAATCAGAGGGGCTGAATCAGAGGGGCTGAAACAGAGGGGCTGAAACAGAGGGCGAGAAACAAAGGGGCTGAAACAGCGGGCGAGAAACAGAGGGCCAGAAACAGAGGGGCTGAAACAGAGGGGCTGAAACAGACGGGCTGAAACAGAGAGCCTGAAACAGAGGGCGAGAAACAGAGGGGCTGAAACAGAGGGCGAGAAACAGAGGGGCTGAAACAGGGGGCGAGAAACACAGGGGCTGAAACAGAGGGGCTGAAACAGAGTGACTGAAACAGAGGGCGAGAAACAGAGAGGTTGAAACAGAGGGCGAGAAACAGAGGGGATGAAACAGTGGGCGAGAAACAGGGGCTGAAACAGAGGGCGAGAAACAGAGGGGCTGAAACAGAGGGGCTGAAACAGACGGGCTGAAACAGAGGGCAAAAAACAGAGGGGCTGAAACAGAGGGCGAGAAACAGGGGGTGAGAAACAGAGGGCGAGAAACAGAGGGGCTGAAACAGAGGGCAAAAAACAGAGGGGCTGAAACAGAGGGCGAGAAACAGAGGGTGAGAAACAGAGGGCGAGAAACAGATGGGATGAAACAGAGGGGCTGAAACAGAGGGGCTGAAATAGAGGGGCTGAAACAGAGGGGCTGAATCAGAGGGGCTGCAACAGAGGGGCTGAATCAGAGGGGCTGACACAGAGTACGAGAAAGAGAGGGGCTGAAACAGAGGGCGAGGAACAGATGGGCTGAAACAGAGGGCGAGAAACAGAGGGGCTGAAACAGAGGGCGCGAAACAGAGGGGCTGAAACAGAGGGGCTGAAACAGAGGGGCTGAAACAGAGCGCGAGAAACTGAGGGGCTGAAACAGAGGGCGAGAATCAGAGGGGCTGAAACAGAGGGGCTGAAACAGAGGGGCTGAAACAGAGGGCGAGAAACAGAGGGGCTGAAACAGAGGGCGAGAAACAGAGGGCGAGAAACAGAGGGGGGGAAACAGAGGGGCTGAAACAGAGGGGCTGAAACAGAGGGCGAGAAACAGAGGGGCTGAAACAGAGGGGCTGAAACAGTGGAGCTGAAACAGACGGGATGAAACAGAGGGCGAGAAACAGAGGGGCTGAAACAGAGGGGCTGAAACAGAGGAGCTGAAACAGAGGGCGAGAAACAGAGAGGCTGAAACAGAGGGCGAGAAACAGACGGGCTGAAACAGAGGGCGAGAAACAGAGGGGCTGAAACAGAGGGGCTGAAACAGAGGGCGAGAAACAGAGGGGCTGAAACAGAGGGGCTGAAACAGAGGAGCTGAAACAGAGGGCGAGAAACAGAGAGGCTGAAACAGAGGGCGAGAAACAGAGTGGCTGAAACAGAGGGCAAGAAACAGAGGGGCTGAAACAGAGGGCGAGAAACAGAGGGGCTGAAACAGAGGGGCTGAAACAGAGGGGCTGAAACAGAGGCGCTGAAACAGAGGGGCTGAACCAGAAGGGATGAAACAGAGGGCGAGAAACAGAGGGGCTGAAACAGAGGGCCAGAAAAAGAGGGCGAGAAACAGAGGGACTGAAACTGAGGGGCTGAAACAGAGGGGCTGAAACAGAGGGCGAGAAACAGAGCGGCTGAAACAGAGGGCCAGAAACAGAGGGGCTGAAACAAAGGGGGTGAAACAGTGGGGCTGAAACAGAGGGGCTGAAACAGTTGGGCGAGAAACAGAGGGGCTGAAACAGAGGGCGAGAAACAGAGGGGCTGAAACAGAGGGGCTGAAACAGAGGGGCTGAAACAGAGGGCGAGAAACAGAGGGGCTGAAACAGAGGGTGAGAGAAAGAGGGGCAGAAAAAGAGGGCGATAAACAGAGGGGCTGAAACAGAGGGGCTGAAACAGAGAGTGTGAATCAGAGGGGCTGAAACAGAGGGCGAGAAACAGAGGGGCTGAAACAGAGGGGCTGAATCGGAGGGGCTGAAACAGAGGGTCTGAAACAGAGGGGCTGAAACATAGGGCGAGAAACAGAGGGGCTGAATCAGAGGGGCTGAATCAGAGATGCCGAAACAGAGGGGCTGAAACAGTGGGCGAGAAACTAAGGGACTGAAACAGCGGGCGTGAAACAGAGTGCGAGAAACAGAGGGGCTGAAACAGAGGGGCTGAAACAGATGGTCTGAAACAGAGAGCCTGAAACAGAGGGGCTGAAACAGAGGGTGAGAAACAGATGGGCTGAAACAGAGGGCTGAAACAGAAGGGCTGAAGAAGAGGGCGAAAAACAGAGGGGCTGAAACATAGGGCGAGAAACAGAGGGGGTGAAACAGAGGGGCTGAAACAGAGGGGCTGAAACAGAGGGGCTGAAACAGGGTGGCTGAAACAGAGGGGCTGAAACAGAGGTGCTGAAACAGAGGGGCTGAAACAGAGGGCGAGAAACAGAGGGGCTGAAACAGAGGGCGAGAAACAGGGGGGCTGAAACAGAGGGGCTGAAACAGAGGGCGAGAAACAGAGGGGCTGAAACAGAGGGCGAGAAACAGAGGGGCTGAAATAGAGGGCGAGAAACAGAGGGGCTGAAACAGAGGGGCTGAAACAGAGGGCGAGAAACAGAGAGGCTGAATCAGAGGGGCTGAATCAGAGGGGCTGAAACAGAGGGGCTGAAACAGAGGGCGAGAAACAAAGGGGCTGAAACAGCGGGCGAGAAACACAGGGGCTGAAACAGAGGGGCTGAATCAGAGGGGCTGAAACAGAGGGGCTGAAACAGAGGGCGAGAAACAAAGGGGCTGAAACAGCGGGCGAGAAACAGAGGGCCAGAAACAGAGGGGCTGAAACAGAGGGGCTGAAACAGAGGGGCTGAAACAGAGGGGCTGAAACAGAGCGCGAGAAACTGAGGGGCTGAAACAGAGGGCGAGAATCAGAGGGGCTGAAACAGAGGGGCTGAAACAGAGGGGCTGAAACAGAGGGCGAGAAACAGAGGGGCTGAAACAGAGGGCGAGAAACAGAGGGCGAGAAACAGAGGGGGGGAAACAGAGGGGCTGAAACAGAGGGGCTGAAACAGAGGGCGAGAAACAGAGGGGCTGAAACAGAGGGGCTGAAACAGTGGAGCTGAAACAGACGGGATGAAACAGAGGGCGAGAAACAGAGGGGCTGAAACAGAGGGGCTGAAACAGAGGAGCTGAAACAGAGGGCGAGAAACAGAGAGGCTGAAACAGAGGGCGAGAAACAGACGGGCTGAAACAGAGGGCGAGAAACAGAGGGGCTGAAACAGAGGGGCTGAAACAGAGGGCGAGAAACAGAGGGGCTGAAACAGAGGGGCTGAAACAGAGGAGCTGAAACAGAGGGCGAGAAACAGAGAGGCTGAAACAGAGGGCGAGAAACAGAGTGGCTGAAACAGAGGGCAAGAAACAGAGGGGCTGAAACAGAGGGCGAGAAACAGAGGGGCTGAAACAGAGGGGCTGAAACAGAGGGGCTGAAACAGAGGCGCTGAAACAGAGGGGCTGAACCAGAAGGGATGAAACAGAGGGCGAGAAACAGAGGGGCTGAAACAGAGGGCCAGAAAAAGAGGGCGAGAAACAGAGGGACTGAAACTGAGGGGCTGAAACAGAGGGGCTGAAACAGAGGGCGAGAAACAGAGCGGCTGAAACAGAGGGCCAGAAACAGAGGGGCTGAAACAAAGGGGGTGAAACAGTGGGGCTGAAACAGAGGGGCTGAAACAGTTGGGCGAGAAACAGAGGGGCTGAAACAGAGGGCGAGAAACAGAGGGGCTGAAACAGAGGGGCTGAAACAGAGGGGCTGAAACAGAGGGCGAGAAACAGAGGGGCTGAAACAGAGGGCGAGAGAAAGAGGGGCAGAAAAAGAGGGCGATAAACAGAGGGGCTGAAACAGAGGGGCTGAAACAGAGAGTGTGAATCAGAGGGGCTGAAACAGAGGGCGAGAAACAGAGGGGCTGAAACAGAGGGGCTGAATCGGAGGGGCTGAAACAGAGGGTCTGAAACAGAGGGGCTGAAACATAGGGCGAGAAACAGAGGGGCTGAATCAGAGGGGCTGAATCAGAGATGCCGAAACAGAGGGGCTGAAACAGTGGGCGAGAAACTAAGGGACTGAAACAGCGGGCGTGAAACAGAGTGCGAGAAACAGAGGGGCTGAAACAGAGGGGCTGAAACAGATGGTCTGAAACAGAGAGCCTGAAACAGAGGGGCTGAAACAGAGGGTGAGAAACAGATGGGCTGAAACAGAGGGCTGAAACAGAAGGGCTGAAGAAGAGGGCGAAAAACAGAGGGGCTGAAACATAGGGCGAGAAACAGAGGGGGTGAAACAGAGGGGCTGAAACAGAGGGGCTGAAACAGAGGGGCTGAAACAGGGTGGCTGAAACAGAGGGGCTGAAACAGAGGTGCTGAAACAGAGGGGCTGAAACAGAGGGCGAGAAACAGAGGGGCTGAAACAGAGGGCGAGAAACAGGGGGGCTGAAACAGAGGGGCTGAAACAGAGGGCGAGAAACAGAGGGGCTGAAACAGAGGGCGAGAAACAGAGGGGCTGAAATAGAGGGCGAGAAACAGAGGGGCTGAAACAGAGGGGCTGAAACAGAGGGCGAGAAACAGAGAGGCTGAATCAGAGGGGCTGAATCAGAGGGGCTGAAACAGAGGGGCTGAAACAGAGGGCGAGAAACAAAGGGGCTGAAACAGCGGGCGAGAAACAGAGGGCCAGAAACAGAGGGGCTGAAACAGAGGGGCTGAAACAGACGGGCTGAAACAGAGAGCCTGAAACAGAGGGCGAGAAACAGAGGGGCTGAAACAGAGGGCGAGAAACAGAGGGCCTGAAACAGAGGGCGAGAAACAGAGGGGCTGAAACAGAGGGGCTGAAACAGAGTGGCTGAAACAGAGGGCGAGAAACAGAGAGGTTGAAACAGAGGGCAAGAAACAGAGGGGCTGAAACAGAGGGCGAGAAACAGGGGCTGAAACAGAGGGCGAGAAACAGAGGGGCTGAAACAGAGGGGCTGAAACAGACGGGCTGAAACAGAGGGCAAAAAACAGAGGGGATGAAACAGAGGGCGAGAAACAGGGGGTGAGAAACAGAGGGCGAGAAACAGAGGGGCTGAAACAGAGGGCAAAAAACAGAGGAGCTGAAACAGAGGGCGAGAAACAGAGGGTGAGAAACAGAGGGCGAGAAACAGATGGGATGAAACAGCGGGGCTGAAACAGAGGGGCTGAAATAGAGGGGCTGAAACAGAGGGGCTGAATCAGAGGGGCTGCAACAGAGGGGCTGAATCAGAGGGGCTGACACAGAGTACGAGAAAGAGAGGGGCTGAAACAGAGGGCGAGAAACAGATGGGCTGAAACAGAGGGCGAGAAACAGAGGGGCTGAAACAGAGGGCGCGAAACAGAGGGGCTGAAACAGAGGGGCTGAAACAGAGGGGCTGAAACAGAGCGCGAGAAACTGAGGGGCTGAAACAGAGGGGCTGAAACAGAGGGGCTAAATCAGAGGGGCTGAAACAGAGGGGCTGAAACAGAGGGGCTAAATCAGGGGGCTGAAACAGAGGGCGAGAAACAGAAAGGCTGAAACAGAGGGCGAGAAACAGAGGGGCTGAAACAGAGGGGCTGAAACAGATGGTGAGAAACAGAGGGGATTAGACAGAGGGCGAGAAACAGAGGGGCTGAAACAGAGGGGCTGATACAGAGGGGCTGAATCAGAGGGGCTGAAACAGAGATCGTGAAAGAGAGGGACTGAAACAGAGGGGCTGAAACAGAGGGCGCGAAACAGAGGGACTGAAACAGAGGGCGAGAACCAGACGGGCAGAAACAGAGGGCGAGAAACAGAGGGGCTGAAACAGAGGGGCTGAAACAGAGAGCGCGAAACAGAGGGACTGAAACAGAGGGCGAGAAACAGAGGGGCTGAAGCAGACGGCGAGAAACAGAGGGGCTGAAACAGAGGGCGAGAAACAGAGGGGCTGAAACAGAGGGCGAGAAACAGAGGGGCTGTAACAGAGGGGCTGAATCGGAGGGGCTGAAAGAGAGGGGCTGAAACAGAGGGGCTGAAACAGAGGGCGAGAAACAGAGGGGCTGAATCAGAGAGGCTGAATCAGAGGGGCCGAAACAGAGGGGCTGAAACAGTGGGCGAGAAACTAAGGGACTGAAACAGCGTGCGAGAAACAGAGTGCGAGAAACAGAGGGGCTGAAACAGAGGGGCTGAAACAGATGGTCTGAAACAGAGAGCCTGAAACAGAGGGACAGAAACAGAGGGTGAGAAACAGATGGGCTGAAACAGAGGGCTGAAACAGAGGGGCTGAAAAAGAGGGCGAAAAACAGAGGGGCTGAAACAGAGGGCGAGAAACAGAGGGGGTGAAACAGAGGGGCTGAAACAGAGGGGCTGAAACAGAGGGGCTGAAACAGGGTGGCTGAAACAGAGGGGCTGAAACAGAGAGGCTGAAACAGAGGGCGAGAAACAGAGGGGCTGAAACAGAGGGCGAGAAACAGAGGGGCTGAAACAGAGGGGCTGAAACAGATGGCGAGAAACAGAGGGGCTGAAACAGAGGGCGAGAAACAGAGGGGCTGAAATAGAGGGCGAGAAACAGAGGGGCTGAAACAGAGGGGCTGAAACAGAGGGCGAGAAACAGAGAGGCTGAATCAGAGGGGCTGAATCAGAGGGGCTGAAACAGAGGGGCTGAAACAGAGGGCGAGAAACAAAGGGGCTGAAACAGCGGGCGAGAAACAGAGGGCCAGAAACAGAGGGGCTGAAACAGAGGGGCTGAAACAGACGGGCTGAAACAGAGAGCCTGAAACAGAGGGCGAGAAACAGAGGGGCTGAAACAGAGGGCGAGAAACAGAGGGGCTGAAACAGAGGGCGAGAAACAGAGGGGCTGAAACAGAGGGGCTGAAACAGAGTGGCTGAAACAGAGGGCGAGAAACAGAGAGGTTGAAACAGAGGGCGAGAAACAGAGGGGCTGAAACAGAGGGCGAGAAACAGGGGCTGAAACAGAGGGCGAGAAACAGAGGGGCTGAAACAGAGGGGCTGAAACAGACGGGCTGAAACAGAGGGCAAAAAACAGAGGGGCTGAAACAGAGGGCGAGAAACAGGGGGTGAGAAACAGAGGGCGAGAAACAGAGGGGCTGAAACAGAGGGCAAAAAACAGAGGGGCTGAAACAGAGGGCGAGAAACAGAGGGCGAGAAACAGATGGGATGAAACAGAGGGGCTGAAACAGAGGGGCTGAAATAGAGGGCCTGAAACAGAGGGGCTGAATCAGAGGGGCTGCAACAGAGGGGCTGAATCAGAGGGGCTGACACAGAGTACGAGAATGAGAGGGGCTGAAACAGAGGGCGAGAAACAGATGGGCTGAAACAGAGGGCGAGAAAGAGAGGGGCTGAAACAGAGGGCGCGAAACAGAGGGGCTGAAACAGAGGGGCTGAAACAGAGGGGCTGAAACAGAGCGCGAGAAACTGAGGGGCTGAAACAGAGGGCGAGAATCAGAGGGGCTGAAACAGAGGGGCTGAAACAGAGGGGCTAAATCAGAGGGGCTGAAACAGAGGGCGAGAAACAGAAAGGCTGAAACAGAGGGCGAGAAACAGAGGGGCTGAAACAGAGGGGCTGAAACAGATGGTGAGAAACAGAGGGGATTAGACAGAGGGCGAGAAACAGAGGGGCTGAAACAGAGGGGCTGATACAGAGGGGCTGAATCAGAGTGGCTGAAACAGAGATCGCGAAAGAGAGGGGCTGAAACAGAGGGGCTGAAACAGAGAGCGCGAAACAGAGGGACTGGAACAGAGGGCGAGAAACAGAGGGCCTGAAGCAGACGGCGAGAAACAGAGGGGCTGAAAAAGAGGGCGAGAAACAGAGGGGCTGAAACAGAGGGCAAGAAACAGAGGGGCTGAAACTGAGTGGCTGAAACAGAAGGGCTGAAACAGAGTGGCTGAAACAGAGGGCGAGAAACAGAGGGGCTGAAACAGAGGGGCTGAAACAGAGGGGCTGAAGCAGAGGGGCTGATTCACAGGGGCTGAAACAGAGGGGCTGAATCAGAGGGGCTGTAACAGAGGGCGCGAAACAGAGGGACTGAAACAGAGGGCGAGAACCAGACGGGCAGAAACAGTGGGCGAGAAACAGAGGGGCTGAAACAGAGGGGCTGAAACAGAGAGCGCGAAACAGAGGGACTGAAACAGAGGGCGAGAAACAGAGGGGCTGGAACAGAGGGGCTGAAATAGAGTTGCTGAAACAGAGTGGCTGAAACAGAGGGCGAGAAACAGAGGGCGAGAAACAGAGAGGCTGAAACAGAGGGGCTGAAACAGAGGGGCTGAAACAGAGGGGCTGAAACAGATGGTGAGAAACAGAGTCGCTGAAACATGGCGAGAAACAGAGGGGCTGAAACAGAGGGGCTGAAACAGAGGGGCTAAATCAGAGGGGCTGAAACAGAGGGCGAGAAACAGAAAGGCTGAAACAGAGGGCGAGAAACAGAGGGGCTGAAACAGAGGGGCTGAAACAGATGGTGAGAAACAGAGGGGCTGAAACAGAGGGCGAGAAACAGAGGGGCTGAAACAGAGGGCGAGAAACAGAGGGGCTGAATCAGAGGGGCTGAAACAGAGATCGCGAAAGAGAGGGGCTGAAACAGAGGGGCTGAAACAGAGAGCGCGAAACAGAGGGACTGAAACAGAGGGCGAGAAACAGAGGGGCTGAAGCAGACGGCGAGAAACAGAGGGGCTGAAACAGAGGGCGAGAAACAGAGGGGCTGAAACAGAGGGCAAGAAACAGAGGGGCTGAAACTGAGTGGCTGAAACAGAAGGGCTGAAACAGAGGGGCTGAAACAGAGGGCGAGAAACAGAGGGGCTGAAACAGAGGGGCTGAAACAGAGGGGCTGAAGCAGAGGGGCTGATTCACAGGGGCTGAAACAGAGGGGCTGAATCAGAGGGGCTGAAACAGAGGGCGCGAAACAGAGGGACTGAAACAGAGGGCGAGAACCAGACGGGCAGAAACATTGGGCGAGAAACAGAGGGGCTGAAACAGAGGGGCTGAAACAGAGAGCGCGAAACAGAGGGACTGAAACAGAGGGCGAGAAACAGAGGGGCTGGAACAGAGGGGCTGAAATAGAGTTGCTGAAACAGAGTGGCTGAAACAGAGGGCGAGAAACAGAGGGGCTGATACAGAGGGCGAGAAACAGAGGGCGAGAAACAGAGAGGCTGAAACAGAGGAGCTGAAACAGAGGGGCTGAAACAAAGCGGCTGATACAGAGGGTGAGAAACAGAGGGGCTGAAACAGAGGGCGAGAAACAGAGTCGCTGAAACATGGCGAGAAACAGAGGGGCTGAAACAGAGGGGCTGAAACAGAGGGGCTGAAACAGTGGGGCTGAAACAGAGGGGCTGAAACAGAGGGCAAGAAACAGAAGGGCTGAAACAGAGGGCGAGAAACAGAGGGGCTGAAACAGAGGGCGAGAAACAGAGGGGCTGAAACAGAGGGCGAGAAACAGAGGGGCTGAAACAGAGGGGCTGAAACAGAGGGCGAGAAACAGATAGGCTGAAACAGAGGGCGAGAAACAGAGGGGCTGAAACAGAGGGCGAGAAACGGAGGGGCAGAAACAGAGGGCGAGAAACGGAGGGGCTGAAACAGAGGGGCTGAAAGAGAGGGGCTGAAACAGAGTGCGAGAAACAGAGGGGCTGAAACAGAGGGCGAGAAACAGAAGGGCTGAAACAGAGGGCGAGAAACAGAGGGCGAGAAACAGAGGGGCTGAAACAGAGGGCGAGAACCAGAGGGGCTGAAACAGAGGGGCTGAAACAGAGGGGCTGAAACGGAGGGCGAGAAACAGAGGGGCTGAAACAGAGGGGCTGAAACAGTGGAGCTGAAACAGATGGTCTGAAACAGAGGGCGAGAAACAGAGGGGCTGAAACAGAGGGGCTGAAACAGAGGAGCTGAAACAGAGGGCGAGAAACAGAGAGGCTGAAACAGAGGGCGAGAAACAGAGGGGCTGAAACAGAGGGCGAGAAACAGAGGGGCTGAAACAGAGGGGCTGAAACAGAGGGGCTGAAACAGAGGGCGAGAAACAGAGGGGCTGAAACAGAGGGGCTGAAACAGAGGGCGAGAAACAGAGGGGCTGAAACAGAGGGCGAGAAACAGAGTGGCTGAAACAGAGGGGCTGAAACAGTGGGGCTGAAACAGAGGTGCTGAAACAGACGGCGAGAAATAGAGGGGCTGAAACAGAGGGCGAGAAACAGAGGGGCTGAAACAGAGGGCGAGAAACAGAGGGGCCGAAAGGGAGGGGCTGAAACAGTGGGGCTGAAACAGAGGGGCTGAAACAGAGGGCGAGAATTAGAGGGGCTGAAACAGAGGGCGAGAAACAGAGGGGCTGAAACAGAGCGCGAGAAACAGAGGGGCTGAAACAGAGGGCGCGAAACAGAGGGGCTTAAACAGAGGGGCTGAAACAGAGGGGCTGAAACAGAGGGCAAGAAACTGAGGGGCTGATACAGAGGGCGAGAATCAGAGGGGCTGAAACAGAGTGCGAGAAACAGAGGGGCTGAATCAGAGGGGCTGAAACAGAGGGCGAGAAACAGAAAGACTGAAACAGAGGGCGAGAAACAGAGGGGCTGAAACAGAGGGGCTGAAACAGATGGTGAGAAACAGAGGGGATTAAACAGAGGGCGAGAAACAGAGGGGCTGAAACAGAGGGGCAGAAACAGAGGGGCTGAAACAGAGGGCGAGAAACAGAGTGGCTGAAACAGAGGGCGAGAAACAGACGGGCAGAAACAGAGGACGAGAAACAGAGGGGCTGAAACAGAGGGGCTGAAACAGAGAGCGCGAAACAGAGGGACTGAAACAGAGGGCGAGAAACAGAGGGGCTGAAACAGAGGGCGAGAAACAGAGGGCGAGAAACAGAGGGCGAGAAACAGACGGGCAGAAACAGAGGACGAGAAACAGAGGGGCTGAAACAGAGGGGCTGATTCAGAGGGGCTGAAACAGAGGGCGAGAAACAGAGTGGCTGAAACAGAGGGCGAGAAACAGACGGGCAGAAACAGAGGACGAGAAACAGAGGGGCTGAAACAGAGGGGCTGAAACAGAGAGCGCGAAACAGAGGGACTGAAACAGAGGGCGAGAAACAGAGGGGCTGAAACAGAGGGCGAGAAACAGAGGGCGAGAAACAGAGGGGCTGAAACAGAGGGCGAGAACCAGAGGGGCTGAAACAGAGGGGCTGAAACAGAGGGGCTGAAACGGAGGGCGAGAAACAGAGGGGCTGAAACAGAGGGGCTGAAACAGTGGAGCTGAAACAGAGGGGCTGAAACAGAGGGCGAGAAACAGAGGGGCTGAAACAGAGGGGCTGAAACAGAGGAGCTGAAACAGAGGGCGAGAAACAGAGAGGCTGAAACAGAGGGCGAGAAACAGAGGGGCTGAAACAGAGGGTGAGAAACAGAGGGGCTGAAACAGAGGGGCTGAAACAGAGGGGCTGAAACAGAGGGCGAGAAACAGAGGGGCTGAAACAGAGGGGCTGAAACAGAGGGCGAGAAACAGAGGGGCTGAAACAGAGGGCGAGAAACAGAGTGGCTGAAACAGAGGGGCTGAAACAGTGGGGCTGAAACAGAGGGGCTGAAACAGAGGGCGAGAAATAGAGGGGCTGAAACAGAGGGCGAGAAACAGAGGGGATGAAACAGAGGGGCTGAAACAGTGGGGCTGAAACAGAGGGGCTGAAACAGAGGGCGAGAAATAGAGGGGCTGAAACAGAGGGCAAGAAACAGAGGGGCTGAAACAGAGCGCGAGAAACAGAGGGGCTGAAACAGAGGGCGCGAAACAGAGGGGCTGAAACAGAGGGGCTGAAACAGAGGGGCTGAAACAGAGGGCAAGAAACTGAGGGGCTGAAACAGAGGGCGAGAATCAGAGGGGCTGAAACAGAGTGCGAGAAACCGAGGGGCTGAATCAGAGGGGCTGCAACAGAGGGCGAGGAACAGAAAGACTGAAACAGAGGGCGAGAAACAGAGGGGCTGAAACAGAGGGGCTGAAACAGATGGTGAGAAACAGAGGGGATTAAACAGAGGGCGAGAAACAGAGTGGCTGAAACAGAGGGGCTGAAACAGAGGGGCTGAATCAGAGGGGCTGATTCAGAGGGGCTGAAACAGAGGGGCTGAATCAGAGGGGCTGAAACAGAGGGCGAGAAACAGAGTGGCTGAAACAGAGGGCGAGAAACAGACGGGCTTAAACAGAGGGCGAGAAACAGAGGGGCTGAAACAGAGGGGCTGAAACAGTGGAGCTGAAACAGAGGGGCTGAAACAGAGGGCGAGAAACAGAGGGGCTGAAACAGAGGGGCTGAAACAGAGGAGCTGAAACAGAGGGCGAGAAACAGAGAGGCTGAAACAGAGGGCGAGAAACAGAGGGGCTGAAACAGAGGGCGAGAAACAGAGGGGCTGAAACTGAGGGGTGAAACAGAGGGGCTGAAACAGAGGGCGAGAAACAGAGGGGCTGAAACAGAGGGGCTGAAACAGAGGGCGAGAAACAGAGGGGCTGAAACAGAGGGCGAGAAACAGAGTGGCTGAAACAGAGGGGCTGAAACAGTGGGGCTGAAACAGAGGGGCTGAAACAGAGGGCGAGAAATAGAGGGGCTGAAACAGAGGGCGAGAAACAGAGGGGCTGAAACAGAGGGGCTGAAACAGAGAGCGCGAAACAGAGGGACTGAAACAGAGGGCGAGAAACAGAGGGGCTGAAACAGAGGGCGAGAAACAGAGGGCGAGAAACAGAGGGGCTGAAACAGAGGGCGAGAACCAGAGGGGCTGAAACAGAGGGGCTGAAACAGAGGGGCTGAAACGGAGGGCGAGAAACAGAGGGGCTGAAACAGAGGGGCTGAAACAGTGGAGCTGAAACAGAGGGGCTGAAACAGAGGGCGAGAAACAGAGGGGCTGAAACAGAGGGGCTGAAACAGAGGAGCTGAAACAGAGGGCGAGAAACAGAGAGGCTGAAACAGAGGGCGAGAAACAGAGGGGCTGAAACAGAGGGCGAGAAACAGAGGGGCTGAAACAGAGGGGCTGAAACAGAGGGGCTGAAACAGAGGGCGAGAAACAGAGGGGCTGAAACAGAGGGGCTGAAACAGAGGGCGAGAAACAGAGGGGCTGAAACAGAGGGCGAGAAACAGAGTGGCTGAAACAGAGGGGCTGAAACAGTGGGGCTGAAACAGAGGGGCTGAAACAGAGGGCGAGAAATAGAGGGGCTGAAACAGAGGGCGAGAAACAGAGGGGATGAAACAGAGGGGCTGAAACAGTGGGGCTGAAACAGAGGGGCTGAAACAGAGGGCGAGAAATAGAGGGGCTGAAACAGAGGGCGAGAAACAGAGGGGCTGAAACAGAGCGCGAGAAACAGAGGGGCTGAAACAGAGGGCGCGAAACAGAGGGGCTGAAACAGAGGGGCTGAAACAGAGGGGCTGAAACAGAGGGCAAGAAACTGAGGGGCTGAAACAGAGGGCGAGAATCAGAGGGGCTGAAACAGAGTGCGAGAAACCGAGGGGCTGAATCAGAGGGGCTGCAACAGAGGGCGAGGAACAGAAAGACTGAAACAGAGGGCGAGAAACAGAGGGGCTGAAACAGAGGGGCTGAAACAGATGGTGAGAAACAGAGGGGATTAAACAGAGGGCGAGAAACAGAGTGGCTGAAACAGAGGGGCTGAAACAGAGGGGCTGAATCAGAGGGGCTGATTCAGAGGGGCTGAAACAGAGGGGCTGAATCAGAGGGGCTGAAACAGAGGGCGAGAAACAGAGTGGCTGAAACAGAGGGCGAGAAACAGACGGGCTTAAACAGAGGGCGAGAAACAGAGGGGCTGAAACAGAGGGGCTGAAACAGTGGAGCTGAAACAGAGGGGCTGAAACAGAGGGCGAGAAACAGAGGGGCTGAAACAGAGGGGCTGAAACAGAGGAGCTGAAACAGAGGGCGAGAAACAGAGAGGCTGAAACAGAGGGCGAGAAACAGAGGGGCTGAAACAGAGGGCGAGAAACAGAGGGGCTGAAACTGAGGGGTGAAACAGAGGGGCTGAAACAGAGGGCGAGAAACAGAGGGGCTGAAACAGAGGGGCTGAAACAGAGGGCGAGAAACAGAGGGGCTGAAACAGAGGGCGAGAAACAGAGTGGCTGAAACAGAGGGGCTGAAACAGTGGGGCTGAAACAGAGGGGCTGAAACAGAGGGCGAGAAATAGAGGGGCTGAAACAGAGGGCGAGAAACAGAGGGGCTGAAACAGAGGGCGAGAAACAGAGGGGCTGAAACAGAGGGGCTGAAACAGTGGGGCTGAAACAGAGGGGCTGAAACAGAGGGCGAGAAATAGAGGGGCTGAAACAGAGGGCGAGAAACAGAGGGGCTGAAACAGAGCGCGAGAAACAGAGGGGCTGAAACAGAGGGCGCGAAACAGAGGGGCTGAAACAGAGGGGCTGAAACAGAGGGACTGAAACAGAGGGCAAGAAACTGAGGGGCTGAAACAGAGGGCGAGAATCAGAGGGGCTGAAACAGAGTGCGAGAAACAGAGGGGCTGAATCAGAGGGGCTTCAACAGAGGGCGAGGAACAGAAAGACTGAAACAGAGGGCGAGAAACAGAGGGGCTGAAACAGATGGTGAGAAACAGAGTGGATTAAACAGTGGGCGAGAAACAGAGGGGCTGAAACAGGGGGGCTGAAACAGAGGGGCTGAATCAGAGGGGCTGATTCAGAGGGGCTGAAACAGAGGGGCTGAATCAGAGGGGCTGAAACAGATGGCGAGAAACAGAGTGGCTGAAACAGAGGGCGAGAAACAGACGGGCTGAAACAGAGGGCGAGAAACAGAGGGGCTGAAACAGAGGGGCTGAAACAGAGAGCGCGAAACAGAGGGACTGAAACAGAGGGCGAGAAACAGAGGGGCTGAAACAGACAGCGAGAAACAGAGGGGCTGAAACAGAGGGCGAGAAACAGAGGGGCTGAAACAGAGGGCAAGAAACAGAGGTGCTGAAACTGAGTGGCTGAAACAGAAGGGCTGAAACAGAGGGGCTTAAACAGAGGGCGAGAAACAGAGGAGCTGAATCAGAGGGGCTGAATCAGAGGAGCTGCAACAGAGGGGCTGAAACAGAGGGCGAGAAACAGAGGGGCTGAAACAGAGGGCGAGAAACAGAGGGCGAGAAACAGAGAGGTTGAAACAGAGGGGCTGAAACAGAGGGGCTGAAACAAAGCGGCTGATACAGAGGGTGAGAAACAGAGGGGCTGAAACAGAGGGCGAGAAACAGAGTCGCTGAAACATGGCGAGAAACAGAGGGGCTGAAACAGAGGGGCTGAAACAGAGGGGCTGAAACAGAGGGGCTGAAACAGTGGGCAAGAAACAGAGGGGCTGAAACAGAGGGCAAGAAACTGAGGGGCTGAAACAGAGGGCGAGAATCAGAGGGGCTGAAACAGAGTGCGAGAAACAGAGGGGCTGAAACAGAGGCGAGAAACAGAGGGGCTGATACAGAGGGGCTGAAACAGAGGGGCTGAAACAGAGGGCAAGAAACAGAGGGGCTGAAACAGAGGGGCTGAAACAGAGGGCGAGAAACAGAGGGGCTGAAACAGAGGGCGAGAAACAGAGGGGCTGAAACAGAGGGCGAGAAACAGAGGGGCTGAAACAGAGGGCGAGAAACAGAGGGGCTGAAACAGAGGGGCTGAAACAGTGCGGCTGAAACAGAGGGGCTGAAACAGAGGGCGAGAAATAGAGGGGCTGAAACAGAGGGCGAGAAACAGAGGGGCTGAAACAGAGCGCGAGAAACAGAGGGGCTGAAACAGAGGGCATGAAACAGAGGGGCTGAAACAGAGGGGCTGAAACAGAGGGGCTGAAACAGAGGGCAAGAAACTGAGGGGCTGAAACAGAGGGCGAGAATCAGAGGGGCTGAAACAGAGTGCGAGAAACAGAGGGGCTGAATCAGAGGGGCTGAAACAGAGGGCGAAAAAAAGAAAAACTGAAACAGAGGGCGAGAAACAGAGGGGCTGAAACAGAGGGGCTGAATCAGAGGGGCTGATTCAGAGGGGCTGAAACAGAGGGGCTGAATCAGAGGGGCTGAAACAGAGGGCGAGAAACAGACGGGCAGAAACAGAGGGTGAGAAACTGAGGGGCTGAAACAGAGGGTCTGAAACAGAGAGCGCGAAACAGAGGGACTGAAACAGAGGGCGAGAAACAGAGGGGCTGAAACAGAGGGCGAGAAACAGAGGGCGAGAAACAGAGGGGCTGAAACAGAGGGCGAGAACCAGAGGGGCTGAAAAAGAGGGGCTGAAACAGAGGGGCTGAAATAGAGGGGCTGAAACAGAGGGGCTGAATCAGAGGGGCTGCAACAGAGGGGCTGAATCAGAGGGGCTGACACAGAGTACGAGAAAGAGAGGGGCTGAAACAGAGGGCGAGGAACAGATGGGCTGAAACAGAGGGCGAGAAACAGAGGGGCTGAAACAGAGGGCGCGAAACAGAGGGGCTGAAACAGAGGGGCTGAAACAGAGGGGCTGAAACAGAGCGCGAGAAACTGAGGGGCTGAAACAGAGGGCGAGAATCAGAGGGGCTGAAACAGAGGGGCTGAAACAGAGGGGCTGAAACAGAGGGCGAGAAACAGAGGGGCTGAAACAGAGGGCGAGAAACAGAGGGCGAGAAACAGAGGGGGGGAAACAGAGGGGCTGAAACAGAGGGGCTGAAACAGAGGGCGAGAAACAGAGGGGCTGAAACAGAGGGGCTGAAACAGTGGAGCTGAAACAGACGGGATGAAACAGAGGGCGAGAAACAGAGGGGCTGAAACAGAGGGGCTGAAACAGAGGAGCTGAAACAGAGGGCGAGAAACAGAGAGGCTGAAACAGAGGGCGAGAAACAGACGGGCTGAAACAGAGGGCGAGAAACAGAGGGGCTGAAACAGAGGGGCTGAAACAGAGGGCGAGAAACAGAGGGGCTGAAACAGAGGGGCTGAAACAGAGGAGCTGAAACAGAGGGCGAGAAACAGAGAGGCTGAAACAGAGGGCGAGAAACAGAGTGGCTGAAACAGAGGGCAAGAAACAGAGGGGCTGAAACAGAGGGCGAGAAACAGAGGGGCTGAAACAGAGGGGCTGAAACAGAGGGGCTGAAACAGAGGCGCTGAAACAGAGGGGCTGAACCAGAAGGGATGAAACAGAGGGCGAGAAACAGAGGGGCTGAAACAGAGGGCCAGAAAAAGAGGGCGAGAAACAGAGGGACTGAAACTGAGGGGCTGAAACAGAGGGGCTGAAACAGAGGGCGAGAAACAGAGCGGCTGAAACAGAGGGCCAGAAACAGAGGGGCTGAAACAAAGGGGGTGAAACAGTGGGGCTGAAACAGAGGGGCTGAAACAGTTGGGCGAGAAACAGAGGGGCTGAAACAGAGGGCGAGAAACAGAGGGGCTGAAACAGAGGGGCTGAAACAGAGGGGCTGAAACAGAGGGCGAGAAACAGAGGGGCTGAAACAGAGGGTGAGAGAAAGAGGGGCAGAAAAAGAGGGCGATAAACAGAGGGGCTGAAACAGAGGGGCTGAAACAGAGAGTGTGAATCAGAGGGGCTGAAACAGAGGGCGAGAAACAGAGGGGCTGAAACAGAGGGGCTGAATCGGAGGGGCTGAAACAGAGGGTCTGAAACAGAGGGGCTGAAACATAGGGCGAGAAACAGAGGGGCTGAATCAGAGGGGCTGAATCAGAGATGCCGAAACAGAGGGGCTGAAACAGTGGGCGAGAAACTAAGGGACTGAAACAGCGGGCGTGAAACAGAGTGCGAGAAACAGAGGGGCTGAAACAGAGGGGCTGAAACAGATGGTCTGAAACAGAGAGCCTGAAACAGAGGGGCTGAAACAGAGGGTGAGAAACAGATGGGCTGAAACAGAGGGCTGAAACAGAAGGGCTGAAGAAGAGGGCGAAAAACAGAGGGGCTGAAACATAGGGCGAGAAACAGAGGGGGTGAAACAGAGGGGCTGAAACAGAGGGGCTGAAACAGAGGGGCTGAAACAGGGTGGCTGAAACAGAGGGGCTGAAACAGAGGTGCTGAAACAGAGGGGCTGAAACAGAGGGCGAGAAACAGAGGGGCTGAAACAGAGGGCGAGAAACAGGGGGGCTGAAACAGAGGGGCTGAAACAGAGGGCGAGAAACAGAGGGGCTGAAACAGAGGGCGAGAAACAGAGGGGCTGAAATAGAGGGCGAGAAACAGAGGGGCTGAAACAGAGGGGCTGAAACAGAGGGCGAGAAACAGAGAGGCTGAATCAGAGGGGCTGAATCAGAGGGGCTGAAACAGAGGGGCTGAAACAGAGGGCGAGAAACAAAGGGGCTGAAACAGCGGGCGAGAAACACAGGGGCTGAAACAGAGGGGCTGAATCAGAGGGGCTGAAACAGAGGGGCTGAAACAGAGGGCGAGAAACAAAGGGGCTGAAACAGCGGGCGAGAAACAGAGGGCCAGAAACAGAGGGGCTGAAACAGAGGGGCTGAAACAGAGGGGCTGAAACAGAGGGGCTGAAACAGAGCGCGAGAAACTGAGGGGCTGAAACAGAGGGCGAGAATCAGAGGGGCTGAAACAGAGGGGCTGAAACAGAGGGGCTGAAACAGAGGGCGAGAAACAGAGGGGCTGAAACAGAGGGCGAGAAACAGAGGGCGAGAAACAGAGGGGGGGAAACAGAGGGGCTGAAACAGAGGGGCTGAAACAGAGGGCGAGAAACAGAGGGGCTGAAACAGAGGGGCTGAAACAGTGGAGCTGAAACAGACGGGATGAAACAGAGGGCGAGAAACAGAGGGGCTGAAACAGAGGGGCTGAAACAGAGGAGCTGAAACAGAGGGCGAGAAACAGAGAGGCTGAAACAGAGGGCGAGAAACAGACGGGCTGAAACAGAGGGCGAGAAACAGAGGGGCTGAAACAGAGGGGCTGAAACAGAGGGCGAGAAACAGAGGGGCTGAAACAGAGGGGCTGAAACAGAGGAGCTGAAACAGAGGGCGAGAAACAGAGAGGCTGAAACAGAGGGCGAGAAACAGAGTGGCTGAAACAGAGGGCAAGAAACAGAGGGGCTGAAACAGAGGGGCTGAAACAGAGGGCAAGAAACTGAGGGGCTGATACAGAGGGCGAGAATCAGAGGGGCTGAAACAGAGTGCGAGAAACAGAGGGGCTGAATCAGAGGGGCTGAAACAGAGGGCGAGAAACAGAAAGACTGAAACAGAGGGCGAGAAACAGAGGGGCTGAAACAGAGGGGCTGAAACAGATGGTGAGAAACAGAGGGGATTAAACAGAGGGCGAGAAACAGAGGGGCTGAAACAGAGGGGCAGAAACAGAGGGGCTGAAACAGAGGGCGAGAAACAGAGTGGCTGAAACAGAGGGCGAGAAACAGACGGGCAGAAACAGAGGACGAGAAACAGAGGGGCTGAAACAGAGGGGCTGAAACAGAGAGCGCGAAACAGAGGGACTGAAACAGAGGGCGAGAAACAGAGGGGCTGAAACAGAGGGCGAGAAACAGAGGGCGAGAAACAGAGGGCGAGAAACAGACGGGCAGAAACAGAGGACGAGAAACAGAGGGGCTGAAACAGAGGGGCTGATTCAGAGGGGCTGAAACAGAGGGCGAGAAACAGAGTGGCTGAAACAGAGGGCGAGAAACAGACGGGCAGAAACAGAGGACGAGAAACAGAGGGGCTGAAACAGAGGGGCTGAAACAGAGAGCGCGAAACAGAGGGACTGAAACAGAGGGCGAGAAACAGAGGGGCTGAAACAGAGGGCGAGAAACAGAGGGCGAGAAACAGAGGGGCTGAAACAGAGGGCGAGAACCAGAGGGGCTGAAACAGAGGGGCTGAAACAGAGGGGCTGAAACGGAGGGCGAGAAACAGAGGGGCTGAAACAGAGGGGCTGAAACAGTGGAGCTGAAACAGAGGGGCTGAAACAGAGGGCGAGAAACAGAGGGGCTGAAACAGAGGGGCTGAAACAGAGGAGCTGAAACAGAGGGCGAGAAACAGAGAGGCTGAAACAGAGGGCGAGAAACAGAGGGGCTGAAACAGAGGGTGAGAAACAGAGGGGCTGAAACAGAGGGGCTGAAACAGAGGGGCTGAAACAGAGGGCGAGAAACAGAGGGGCTGAAACAGAGGGGCTGAAACAGAGGGCGAGAAACAGAGGGGCTGAAACAGAGGGCGAGAAACAGAGTGGCTGAAACAGAGGGGCTGAAACAGTGGGGCTGAAACAGAGGGGCTGAAACAGAGGGCGAGAAATAGAGGGGCTGAAACAGAGGGCGAGAAACAGAGGGGATGAAACAGAGGGGCTGAAACAGTGGGGCTGAAACAGAGGGGCTGAAACAGAGGGCGAGAAATAGAGGGGCTGAAACAGAGGGCAAGAAACAGAGGGGCTGAAACAGAGCGCGAGAAACAGAGGGGCTGAAACAGAGGGCGCGAAACAGAGGGGCTGAAACAGAGGGGCTGAAACAGAGGGGCTGAAACAGAGGGCAAGAAACTGAGGGGCTGAAACAGAGGGCGAGAATCAGAGGGGCTGAAACAGAGTGCGAGAAACCGAGGGGCTGAATCAGAGGGGCTGCAACAGAGGGCGAGGAACAGAAAGACTGAAACAGAGGGCGAGAAACAGAGGGGCTGAAACAGAGGGGCTGAAACAGATGGTGAGAAACAGAGGGGATTAAACAGAGGGCGAGAAACAGAGTGGCTGAAACAGAGGGGCTGAAACAGAGGGGCTGAATCAGAGGGGCTGATTCAGAGGGGCTGAAACAGAGGGGCTGAATCAGAGGGGCTGAAACAGAGGGCGAGAAACAGAGTGGCTGAAACAGAGGGCGAGAAACAGACGGGCTTAAACAGAGGGCGAGAAACAGAGGGGCTGAAACAGAGGGGCTGAAACAGTGGAGCTGAAACAGAGGGGCTGAAACAGAGGGCGAGAAACAGAGGGGCTGAAACAGAGGGGCTGAAACAGAGGAGCTGAAACAGAGGGCGAGAAACAGAGAGGCTGAAACAGAGGGCGAGAAACAGAGGGGCTGAAACAGAGGGCGAGAAACAGAGGGGCTGAAACTGAGGGGTGAAACAGAGGGGCTGAAACAGAGGGCGAGAAACAGAGGGGCTGAAACAGAGGGGCTGAAACAGAGGGCGAGAAACAGAGGGGCTGAAACAGAGGGCGAGAAACAGAGTGGCTGAAACAGAGGGGCTGAAACAGTGGGGCTGAAACAGAGGGGCTGAAACAGAGGGCGAGAAATAGAGGGGCTGAAACAGAGGGCGAGAAACAGAGGGGCTGAAACAGAGGGGCTGAAACAGAGAGCGCGAAACAGAGGGACTGAAACAGAGGGCGAGAAACAGAGGGGCTGAAACAGAGGGCGAGAAACAGAGGGCGAGAAACAGAGGGGCTGAAACAGAGGGCGAGAACCAGAGGGGCTGAAACAGAGGGGCTGAAACAGAGGGGCTGAAACGGAGGGCGAGAAACAGAGGGGCTGAAACAGAGGGGCTGAAACAGTGGAGCTGAAACAGAGGGGCTGAAACAGAGGGCGAGAAACAGAGGGGCTGAAACAGAGGGGCTGAAACAGAGGAGCTGAAACAGAGGGCGAGAAACAGAGAGGCTGAAACAGAGGGCGAGAAACAGAGGGGCTGAAACAGAGGGCGAGAAACAGAGGGGCTGAAACAGAGGGGCTGAAACAGAGGGGCTGAAACAGAGGGCGAGAAACAGAGGGGCTGAAACAGAGGGGCTGAAACAGAGGGCGAGAAACAGAGGGGCTGAAACAGAGGGCGAGAAACAGAGTGGCTGAAACAGAGGGGCTGAAACAGTGGGGCTGAAACAGAGGGGCTGAAACAGAGGGCGAGAAATAGAGGGGCTGAAACAGAGGGCGAGAAACAGAGGGGATGAAACAGAGGGGCTGAAACAGTGGGGCTGAAACAGAGGGGCTGAAACAGAGGGCGAGAAATAGAGGGGCTGAAACAGAGGGCGAGAAACAGAGGGGCTGAAACAGAGCGCGAGAAACAGAGGGGCTGAAACAGAGGGCGCGAAACAGAGGGGCTGAAACAGAGGGGCTGAAACAGAGGGGCTGAAACAGAGGGCAAGAAACTGAGGGGCTGAAACAGAGGGCGAGAATCAGAGGGGCTGAAACAGAGTGCGAGAAACCGAGGGGCTGAATCAGAGGGGCTGCAACAGAGGGCGAGGAACAGAAAGACTGAAACAGAGGGCGAGAAACAGAGGGGCTGAAACAGAGGGGCTGAAACAGATGGTGAGAAACAGAGGGGATTAAACAGAGGGCGAGAAACAGAGTGGCTGAAACAGAGGGGCTGAAACAGAGGGGCTGAATCAGAGGGGCTGATTCAGAGGGGCTGAAACAGAGGGGCTGAATCAGAGGGGCTGAAACAGAGGGCGAGAAACAGAGTGGCTGAAACAGAGGGCGAGAAACAGACGGGCTTAAACAGAGGGCGAGAAACAGAGGGGCTGAAACAGAGGGGCTGAAACAGTGGAGCTGAAACAGAGGGGCTGAAACAGAGGGCGAGAAACAGAGGGGCTGAAACAGAGGGGCTGAAACAGAGGAGCTGAAACAGAGGGCGAGAAACAGAGAGGCTGAAACAGAGGGCGAGAAACAGAGGGGCTGAAACAGAGGGCGAGAAACAGAGGGGCTGAAACTGAGGGGTGAAACAGAGGGGCTGAAACAGAGGGCGAGAAACAGAGGGGCTGAAACAGAGGGGCTGAAACAGAGGGCGAGAAACAGAGGGGCTGAAACAGAGGGCGAGAAACAGAGTGGCTGAAACAGAGGGGCTGAAACAGTGGGGCTGAAACAGAGGGGCTGAAACAGAGGGCGAGAAATAGAGGGGCTGAAACAGAGGGCGAGAAACAGAGGGGCTGAAACAGAGGGCGAGAAACAGAGGGGCTGAAACAGAGGGGCTGAAACAGTGGGGCTGAAACAGAGGGGCTGAAACAGAGGGCGAGAAATAGAGGGGCTGAAACAGAGGGCGAGAAACAGAGGGGCTGAAACAGAGCGCGAGAAACAGAGGGGCTGAAACAGAGGGCGCGAAACAGAGGGGCTGAAACAGAGGGGCTGAAACAGAGGGACTGAAACAGAGGGCAAGAAACTGAGGGGCTGAAACAGAGGGCGAGAATCAGAGGGGCTGAAACAGAGTGCGAGAAACAGAGGGGCTGAATCAGAGGGGCTTCAACAGAGGGCGAGGAACAGAAAGACTGAAACAGAGGGCGAGAAACAGAGGGGCTGAAACAGATGGTGAGAAACAGAGTGGATTAAACAGTGGGCGAGAAACAGAGGGGCTGAAACAGGGGGGCTGAAACAGAGGGGCTGAATCAGAGGGGCTGATTCAGAGGGGCTGAAACAGAGGGGCTGAATCAGAGGGGCTGAAACAGATGGCGAGAAACAGAGTGGCTGAAACAGAGGGCGAGAAACAGACGGGCTGAAACAGAGGGCGAGAAACAGAGGGGCTGAAACAGAGGGGCTGAAACAGAGAGCGCGAAACAGAGGGACTGAAACAGAGGGCGAGAAACAGAGGGGCTGAAACAGACAGCGAGAAACAGAGGGGCTGAAACAGAGGGCGAGAAACAGAGGGGCTGAAACAGAGGGCAAGAAACAGAGGTGCTGAAACTGAGTGGCTGAAACAGAAGGGCTGAAACAGAGGGGCTTAAACAGAGGGCGAGAAACAGAGGAGCTGAATCAGAGGGGCTGAATCAGAGGAGCTGCAACAGAGGGGCTGAAACAGAGGGCGAGAAACAGAGGGGCTGAAACAGAGGGCGAGAAACAGAGGGCGAGAAACAGAGAGGTTGAAACAGAGGGGCTGAAACAGAGGGGCTGAAACAAAGCGGCTGATACAGAGGGTGAGAAACAGAGGGGCTGAAACAGAGGGCGAGAAACAGAGTCGCTGAAACATGGCGAGAAACAGAGGGGCTGAAACAGAGGGGCTGAAACAGAGGGGCTGAAACAGAGGGGCTGAAACAGTGGGCAAGAAACAGAGGGGCTGAAACAGAGGGCAAGAAACTGAGGGGCTGAAACAGAGGGCGAGAATCAGAGGGGCTGAAACAGAGTGCGAGAAACAGAGGGGCTGAAACAGAGGCGAGAAACAGAGGGGCTGATACAGAGGGGCTGAAACAGAGGGGCTGAAACAGAGGGCAAGAAACAGAGGGGCTGAAACAGAGGGGCTGAAACAGAGGGCGAGAAACAGAGGGGCTGAAACAGAGGGCGAGAAACAGAGGGGCTGAAACAGAGGGCGAGAAACAGAGGGGCTGAAACAGAGGGCGAGAAACAGAGGGGCTGAAACAGAGGGGCTGAAACAGTGCGGCTGAAACAGAGGGGCTGAAACAGAGGGCGAGAAATAGAGGGGCTGAAACAGAGGGCGAGAAACAGAGGGGCTGAAACAGAGCGCGAGAAACAGAGGGGCTGAAACAGAGGGCATGAAACAGAGGGGCTGAAACAGAGGGGCTGAAACAGAGGGGCTGAAACAGAGGGCAAGAAACTGAGGGGCTGAAACAGAGGGCGAGAATCAGAGGGGCTGAAACAGAGTGCGAGAAACAGAGGGGCTGAATCAGAGGGGCTGAAACAGAGGGCGAAAAAAAGAAAAACTGAAACAGAGGGCGAGAAACAGAGGGGCTGAAACAGAGGGGCTGAATCAGAGGGGCTGATTCAGAGGGGCTGAAACAGAGGGGCTGAATCAGAGGGGCTGAAACAGAGGGCGAGAAACAGACGGGCAGAAACAGAGGGTGAGAAACTGAGGGGCTGAAACAGAGGGTCTGAAACAGAGAGCGCGAAACAGAGGGACTGAAACAGAGGGCGAGAAACAGAGGGGCTGAAACAGAGGGCGAGAAACAGAGGGCGAGAAACAGAGGGGCTGAAACAGAGGGCGAGAACCAGAGGGGCTGAAAAAGAGGGGCTGAAACAGAGGGGCTGAAACAGAGGGGCTGAAACAGAGGGCGAGAAACAGAGGGGCTGAAACAGAGGGGCTGAAACAGTGGAGCTGAAACAGAGGGGCTGAAACAGAGGGCGAGAAACAGAGGGGCTGAAACAGAGGGGCTGAAACAGAGGAGCTGAAACAGAGGGCGAGAAACAGAGAGGCTGAAACAGAGGGCGAGAAACAGAGGGGCTGAAACAGAGGGCGAGAAACAGAGGGGCTGAAACAGAGGGGCTGAAACAGAGGGGCTGAAACAGAGGGCGAGAAACAGAGGGCGAGAAACAGAGGGGCTGAAACAGAGGGCGAGAAACAGAGGGGCTGAAACAGAGGGCGAGAAACAGAGTGGCTGAAACAGAGGGGCTGAAACAGTGGGGCTGAAACAGAGGGGCTGAAACAAAGGGCGAGAAATAGAGGGGCTGAAACAGAGGGCGAGAAACAGAGGGGCTGAAACAGAGGGCGAGAAACAGAGGGGATGAAACAGAGGGACTGAAACAGTGGGGCTGAAACAGAGGGGCTGAAACAGAGGGCGAGAAATAGAGGGGCTGAAACAGAGGGCGAGAAACAGAGGGGCTGAAACAGAGCGCGAGAAACAGAGGGGCTGAAACAGAGGGCGCGAAACAGAGGGGCTGAAACAGAGGGGCTGAAACAGAGGGGCTGAAACAGAGGGCAAGAAACTGAGGGGCTGAAACAGAGGGCGAGAATCAGAGGGGCTGAAACAGAGTGCGAGAAACAGAGGGGCTGAATCAGAGGGGCTGAAAAAAAGGGCGAGAAACAGAAAGACTGAAACAGAGGGCGAGAAACAGAGGGGCTGAAACAGAGGGGCTGAAACAGATGGTGAGAAACAGAGGGGATTAAACAGAGGGAGAGAAACAGAGGGGCTGAAACAGAGGGGCTGAATCAGAGGGGCTGATTCAGAGTGGCTGAAACAGAGGGGCTGAATCAGAGGGGCTGAAACAGAGGGCGAGAAACAGAGTGGCTGAAACAGAGGGCGAGAAACAGACGGGCAGAAACAGAGGGCGAGAAACAGAGGGGCTGAAACAGAGGGGCTGAAACAGAGAGCGCGAAACAGAGGGACTGAAACAGAGGGCGAGAAACAGAGGGACTGAAACAGAGGGCGAGAAACAGAGGGGCTGAAACAGAGGGCGAGAAACAGAGGGGCTGAAACAGAGGGCAAGAAACAGAGGGGCTGAAACTGAGTGGCTGAAACAGAAGGGCTGAAACAGAGGGGCTGAAACAGAGGGCGAGAAACAGAGGGGCTGAATCAGAGGGGCTGAATCAGAGGAGCTGCAACAGAGGGGCTGAAACAGAGGGCGAGAAACAGAGGGGCTGAAACAGAGGGCGAGAAACAGAGGGCGAGAAACAGAGAGGCTGAAACAGAGGGGCTGAAACAGAGGGGCTGAAACAAAGCGGCTGATACAGAGGGTGAGAAACAGAGGGGCAGAAACAGAGGTCGAGAAACAGAGTCGCTGAAACATGGCGAGAAACAGAGGGGCTGAAACAGATGTGCTGAAACAGAGGGGCTGAAATAGAGGGGCTGAAACAGAGGGCAAGAAACAAAGGGTCTGAAACAGAGTGCGAGAAACAGAGGGGCTGAAACGGAGGGCGAGAAACAGAGGGGCTGAAACAGAGGGGCTGAAACAGTGGGGCTGAAACAGAGGGGCTGAAACAGAGGGCGAGAAATAGAGGGGCTGAAACAGAGCGCGAGAAACAGAGGGGCTGAAACAGAGGGCGCAAAACAGAGGGGCTGAAACAGTGGGGCTGAAACAGAGGGCAAGAAACTGAGGGGCTGAAACAGAGGGCGAGAATCAGAGGGGCTGAAACAGAGTGCGAGAAACAGAGGGGCTGAAACAGAGGGCGAGAAACAGAGGGGCTGAAAAAGAGGGCGAGAAACAGAGGGGCTGAAACAGAGGGCGAGAAACAGAGGGGCTGAAACAGAGGGCGAGAAACAGAGGGGCTGAAACAGAGGGGCTGAAACAGTGGGGCTGAAACAGAGGGGCTGAAACAGAGGGCAAGAAATAGAGGGGCTGAAACAGAGGGCGAGAAACAGAGGGGCTGAAACAGAGCGCGAGAAACAGAGGGGCTGAAAGAGAGGGCGCGAAACAGAGGGGCTGAAACAGAGGGGCTGAAACAGAGGGGCTGAAACAGAGGGCAAGAAACTGAGGGGCTGAAACAGAGGGCGAGATTCAGAGGGGCTGAAACAGAGTGCGAGAAACAGAGGGGCTGAATCAGAGGGGCTGAAACAGAGGGCGAGAAACAGAAAGACTGAAACAGAGGGCGAGAAACAGAGGGGCTGAATCAGAGTGGCTGAAACAGATGGTGAGAAACAGAGGGGATTAAACAGAGGGGCTGAATCAGAGGAGCTGCAATAGAGGGGCTGAAACAGAGGGCGAGAAACAGAGTGGCTGAAACAGAGGGCGAGAAACAGAGGGCGAGAAACAGAGAGGCTGAAACAGAGGGGCTGAAACAGAGGGGCTGAAACAAAGCGGCTGATACAGAGGGTGAGAAACAGAGGGGCTGAAACAGAGGGCGAGAAACAGAGTCGCTGAAACATGGCGAGAAACAGAGGGGCTGAAACAGAGGGGCTGAAACAGAGGGGCTGAAACAGAGGGGCTGAAACAGAGGGCAAGAAACAGAGGGGCTGAAACAGAGGGGCTGAAACAGAGGGCGAGAAACAGAGGGGCTGAAACAGAGGGCGAGAAACAGAGGGGCTAAACAGAGGGCGAGAAACAGAGGGGCTGAAACAGAGGGGCTGAAACAGTGGGGCTGAAACAGAGGGGCTGAAACAGAGGGCGAGAAATAGAAGGGCTGAAACAGAGGGCGAGAAACAGAGGGGCTGAAACAGAGCGCGAGAAACAGAGGGGCTGAAACAGAGGGCGCGAAACAGAGGGGCTGAAACAGAGGGGCTGAAACAGAGGGGCTGAAACAGAGGGCAAGTAACTGAGGGGCTGAAACAGAGGGCGAGAATCAGAGGGGCTGAAACAGAGTGCGAGAAACAGAGGGGCTGAAACAGAGGGCGAGAAATAGAGGGGCTGAAACAGAGGGCGAGAAACAGAGGGGCTGAAACAGAGCGCGAGAAACAGAGGGGCTGAAAGAGAGGGCTCGAAACAGAGGGGCTGAAACAGAGGGGCTGAAACAGAGGGGCTGAAACAGAGGGGCTGAATCAGAGGGGCTGAAACAGAGGGCGAGAAACAGAAAGACTGAAACAGAGGGCGAGAAACAGAGGGGCTGAAACAGAGGGGCTGAAACAGATGGTGAGAAACAGAGGGGATTAAACAGAGGGCGAGAAACAGAGGGGCTGAAACAGAGGGGCTGAAACAGAGGGGCTGAATCAGAGGGACTGATTCAGAAGGGCTGAAACAGAGGGGCTGAATCAGAGTGGCTGAAACAGAGGGCAAGAAACAGAGTGGCTGAAACAGAGGGCGAGAAACAGACGGGCAGAAACAGAGGGCGAGAAACAGAGGGGCTGAAACAGAGAGCGCGAAACAGAGGGACTGAAACAGTGGGCGAGAAACAGAGGGGCTGAAACAGAGGGCAAGAAACAGAGGGGCTGAAACTGAGTGGCTGAAACAGAAGGGCTGAAACAGAGGGGCTGAAACAGAGGGCGAGAAACAGAGGGGCTGAATCAGAGGGGCTGAATCAGAGGAGCTGTCTCAGAGGGGCTGAAACAGAGGGCGAGAAACAGAGGGGCTGAAACAGAGGGCGAGAAACAGAGGGCGAGAAACAGAGAGGCTGAAACAGAGTGGCTGAAACAGAGGGGCTAAAACAAAGAGGCTGATACAGAGGGTGAGAAACAGAGGGGCTGAAACAGAGGGCGAGAAACAGAGTTGCTGAAACATGGCGAGAAACAGAGGGGCTGAAACAGAGGGGCTGAAACAGAGGGGCTGAAACAGAGGGGCTGAAACAGAGGGCAAGAAACAGAGGGGCTGAAACAGAGGGGCTGAAACAGAGGGCGAGAAACAGAGGGGCTGAAACAGAGGGCGAGAAACAGAGGGGCTAAACAGAGGGCGAGAAACAGAGGGGCTGAAACAGAGGGGCTGAAACAGTGGGGCTGAAACAGAGGGGCTGAAACAGAGGGCGAGAAATAGAAGGGCTGAAACAGAGGGCAAGAAACAGAGGGGCTGAAACAGAGCGCGAGAAACAGAGGGGCTGAAACAGAGGGCGCGAAACAGAGGGGCTGAAACAGAGGGGCTGAAACAGAGGGGCTGAAACAGAGGGCAAGTAACTGAGGGGCTGAAACAGAGGGCGAGAATCAGAGGGGCTGAAACAGAGTGCGAGAAACAGAGTGGCTGAAACAGAGGGCGAGAAATAGAGGGGCTGAAACAGAGGGCGAGAAACAGAGGGGCTGAAACAGAGCGCGAGAAACAGAGGGGCTGAAAGAGAGGGCGCGAAACAGAGGGGCTGAAACAGAGGGGCTGAAACAGAGGGGCTGAAACAGAGGGCAAGAAACTGAGGGGCTGAAACAGAGGGCGAGATTCAGAGGGGCTGAAACAGAGTGCGAGAAACAGAGGGGCTGAATCAGAGGGGCTGAAACAGAGGGCGAGAAACAGAAAGACTGAAACAGAGGGCGAGAAACAGAGGGGCTGAAACAGAGGGGCTGAAACAGATGGTGAGAAACAGCGGGGATTAAACAGAGGGCGAGAAACAGAGGGGCTGAAACAGAGGGGCTGAAACAGAGGGGCTGAATCAGAGGGACTGATTCAGAGGGGCTGAAACAGAGGGGCTGAATCAGAGGGGCTGAAACAATGGGCAAGAAACAGAGTGGCTGAAACAGAGGGCGAGAAACAGACGGGCAGAAACAGAGGGCGAGAAACAGAGGGGCTGAAACAGAGGGGCTGAAACAGAGAGCGCGAATCAGAGGGACTGAAACAGTTGGCGAGAAACAGAGGGGCTGAAACGGAGGGCAAGAAACAGAGGGGCTGAAACTGAGTGGCTGAAACAGAAGGGCTGAAACAGAGGGGCTGAAACAGAGGGCGAGAAACAGAGGGGCTGAATCAGAGGAGCTGAATCAGAGGAGCTGTCTCAGAATGGCTGAAACAGAGGGCGAGAAACAGAGGGGCTGAAACAGAGGGCGAGAAACAGAGGGCGAGAAACAGAGAGGCTGAAACAGAGGGGCTGAAACAGAGGGGCTGAAACAAAGCGGCTGATACAGAGGGTGAGAAACAGAGGGGCAGAAACAGAGGGCGAGAAACAGAGTCGCTGAAACATGGCGAGAAACAGAGGGGCTGAAACAGAGGGGCTGAAACAGAGGGGCTGAAACAGAGGGGCTGAAACAGAGGGGCTGAAACAGAGGGCGAGAAACAGAGGGGCTGAAACAGAGGGCGAGAAACAGAGGGGCTGAAACAGAGGGCGAGAAACAGAGGGGCTGAAACAGAGGGGCTGAAACAGAGTGTCTGAAACAGAGGGGCTGAAACAGAGGGGCTGAAACAGAGGGCGAGAAACAGAGGGGCTGAAACACAGGGGCTGAAACAGAGGGGCTGAATCAGAGGGGCTGATTCAGAGGGGCTGAAACAGAGAGCGCGAAACAGAGGGGCTGAAACAGAGGGCGAGAAACAGAGTGGCTGAAACAGAGCGCGAGAAACAGACGGGCAGAAACAGAGGGCGAGAAACAGAGGGGCTGAAACAGAGGGGCTGAAACAGAGAGCGCGAAACAGAGGGACTGAAACAGACGGCGAGAAACAGAGGGGCTGAAACAGAGGGCGAGAAACAGAGGGGCTGAAACAGAGGGCAAGAAACAGAGGGGCTGAAACTGAGTGGCTGAAACAGAAGGGCTGAAACAGAGGGGCTGAAACAGAGGGCGAGAAACAGAGGGGCTGAATCAGAGGGGCTGAATCAGAGGAGCTGAAACAGAGGGGCTGAAACAGAGGGCGAGAAACAGAGGGGCTGAAACAGAGGGCGAGAAACAGAGGGCGAGAAACAGAGAGGCTGAAACAGAGGGGCTGAAACAGAGGGGCTGAAACAAAGCGGCTGAAACATGGCGAGAAACAGAGGGGCTGAAACAGAGGGGCTGAAACAGAGGGGCTGAAAAAGAGGGGCTGAAACAGAGGGCAAGAAACAGAGGGGCTGAAACAGAGGGCGAGAAACAGAGGGGCTGAAACAGAGGGCGAGAAACAGAGGGGCTGAAACAGAGGGGCTGAAACAGAGGGGCTGAAACAGACTGCGAGAAACAGAGAGGCTGAAACAGAGGGCGAGAAACAGAGTGGCTGAAACAGAGGGCAAGAAACAGAGGGGCTGAAACAGAGGGCGAGAAACAGAGGGGCTGAAACAGAGGGCGAGAAACAGAGATGCAGAAACAGAGGGCAAGAAACGGAGGGGCTGAAACAGAGGGGCTGAAACAGAGGGGCTGAAACAGAGGGCGAGAACCACAGGGGCTGAAACAGAGGGCGAGAAACAGAGGGGCTGAAACAGAGGGCGAGAAACAGAGGGCGAGAAACAGAGGGGCTGAAACAGAGGGAGAGAAACAGAGGGGCTGAAACAGAGGGGCTGAAACAGAGCGGCTGAAACAGAGCGCGAGAAACAGAGGGGCTGAAACAGAGGGGCTGAAACAGAGGAGCTGAAACAGAGGGGATGAAACAGAGGGCGAGAAACAGAGGGGCTGAAACAGAGGGGCTGAAACAGAGGAGCTGTAACAGAGGGCGACAAACAGAGAGGCTGAAACAGAGGGCGAGAAACAGACGGGCTGTAACAGAGGGCGAGAAACAGAGGGGCTGAAACAGAGGGTCTGAAACAGTGGGGCTGAAACAGAGGGCGAGAAACAGAGGGGCTGAAACAGAGGGGCGGAAACAGAGGAGCTGAAACAGAGGGCGAGAAACAGAGAGGCTGAAACAGAGGGCGAGAAACAGAGTGGCTGAAACAGAGGGCAAGAAACAGAGGGGCTGAAACAGAGGGCGAGAAACAGAGGGGCAGAAACAGAGGGGCTGAAACAGAGGGGCTGAAACAGAGGCGCTGAAACAGAGGGGCTGAACCAGAAGGGCTGAAACAGAGGGCGAGAAACAGAGGGGCTGAAACAGAGGGCCAGAAACAGAGGGCGAGAAACAGAGGGACTGAAACTGAGGGGCTGAAACAGAGGGGCTGAAACAGAGGGCGAGAAACAGAACGGCTGAATCAGAGGGCGAGAAACAGAGGGGCTGAAACAAAGTATCTGAAACAGTGGGGCTGAAACAGAGGGGCTGAAACAGAGGGTGAGAAATAGAGGGGCTGAAACAGAGGGCGAGAAACAGAGGGGCTGAAACAGAGGGCGAGAAACAGAGGGGCTGAAACAGAGGGGCTGAAACAGAGGGGCTGAAACAGAGGGCGAGAAACAGAGGGGCTGAAACAGAGGGCGAGAAACAGAGGGGCTGAAGCAGAGGGCGAGAAACAGAGGGTGAGAAACAGAGGGGCTGAAACAGAGGGCGAGAAACAGAGGGGCTGAAACAGAGGGGCTGAAACAGAGGGGCTGAATCAGAGGGGCTGAATTAGACGGGCTGAAACAGAGGGCGAGAAACAGAGGGGCTGAAACAGAGGGCGAGAGACAGAGTGGCAGAAAAAGAGGGCGAGAAACAGAGGGGCTGAAACAGAGGGGCTGAAACAGAGAGTGTGAATCAGAGGGGCTGAAACAGAGGGCGAGAAACAGAGGGGCTGAAACAGAGGGGCTGAATCGGAGGGGCTGAAACAGAGGGGCTGAAACAGAGGGGCTGAAACAGAGGGCGAGAAACAGAGGGGCTGAATCAGAGGGGCTGAATCAGAATGGCTGAAACAGAAGGGCTGAAACAGTGGGCGAGAAACTAAGGGACTGAAACAGCGGGCGAGAAACAGAGTGCGAGAAACAGAGGGGCTGAAACAGAGGGGCTGAAACAGACGGGCTGAAACAGAGAGCCTGAAACAGAGGGGCTGAAACAGAGGGTGAGAAACAGATGGGCTGAAACAGAGGGCTGAAACAGAGGGGCTGAAAAAGAGGGCGAGAAACAGAGGGGCTGAAACAGAGGGCGAGAAACAGAGGGGGTGAAACAGAGGGGCTGAAACAGAGGTGCTGAAACAGAGGGGCTGAAACAGGGTGGCTGAAACAGAGGGGCTGAAACAGAGGTGCTGAAACAGAGGGGCTGAAACAGAAGGCGGGAAACAGAGGGGCTGAAACAGAGGGCGAGAAACAGAGGGGCTGAAACAGAGGGGCTGAAACAGAGGGCGAGAAACAGAGGGGCTGAAACAGAGGGCGAGAAACAGAGGGGCTGAAATAGAGGGCGAGAAACAGAGGGGCTGAAACAGAGGGGTTGAAACAGAGGGCGAGAAACAGACGGGCTGAATCAGAGGGGCTGAATCAGAGGGGCTGAAACAGAGGGGCTGAAACAGAGGGCGAGAAACAAAGGGGCTGAAACAGCGGGCGAGAAACAGAGGGCCAGAAACAGAGGGGCTGAAACAGAGGGGCTGAAACAGACGGGCTGAAACAGAGAGCCTGAAACAGAGGGCGAGAAACAGAGGGGCTGAAATAGAGGGCGAAAAACAGAGGGGCTGAAACAGAGGGCGAGAAACAGAGGGGATGAAACAGAGGGGCTGAAACAGAGGGGCTGAAACAGAGGGGCTGAATCAGAGGGGCTGAAACAGAGGGGCTGAATCAGAGGGGCTGAAACAGAGGGCGAGAAACAGAGGGGCTGAAACAGAGGGCGAGAAACAGAGGGGCTGAAACAGAGGGGCTGAAACAGAGTGGCTGAAACAGAGGGCGAGAAACAGAGAGGTTGAAACAGAGGGCGAGAAACAGAGGGGCTGAAACAGAGGGCGAGAAACAGAGGGGCTGAAACAGAGGGCGAGAAACAGAGGGGCTGAAACAGAGGGGCTGAAACAGACGGGCTGAAACAGAGGGCATAAAACAGAGGGGCTGAAACAGAGGGCGAGAAACAGAGGGTGAGAAACAGAGGGCGAGAAACAGAGGGGCTGAAACAGAGGGCAAAAAACAGAGGGGCTGAAACAGAGGGTGAGAAACAGAGGGTGAAAAACAGAGGGCGAGAAACAGATGGGATGAAGCAGAGGGGCTGAAACAGAGGGGCTGAAATAGAGGGGCTGAAACAGAGGGGCTGAATCAGAGGGGCTGCAACAGAGGGGCTGAATCAGAGGGGCTGACACAGAGTGCGAGAAAGAGAGGGGCTGAAACAGAGGGCGAGAAACAGATGGGCTAAAACAGAGGGCGAGAAACAGAGGAGCTGAAACAGAGGGCGCGAAACAGAGGGGCTGAAACAGAGGGGCTGAAACAGAGGGGCTGAAACAGAGGGCGAGAAACTGAGGGGCTGAAACAGAGGGCGAGAATCAGAGGGGCTGAAACAGAGGGCGAGAAACAGAGCGGCTGAATCAGAGGGGCTGAAACAGAGGGCGAGAAACAGAAAGGCTGAAACAGAGGGCGAGAATCAGAGGGGCTGAAACAGAGGGGCTGAAACAGATGGTGAGAAACAGAGGGGATTAAACAGAGGGCGAGAAACAGAGGGGCTGAAACAGAGGGCGAGAAACAGAGGGGCTGAAACAGAGGGCGAGAAACAGAGGGGCTGAAACAGAGGGGCTGAAACAGAGGGGCAGAAACAAAGCGGCTGATACAGAGGGTGAGAAACAGAGGGGCTGAAACAGAGGGCGAGAAACAGAGTCGCTGAAACATGGCGAGAAACAGAGGGGCTGAAACAGAGGGGCTGAAACAGAGGGGCTGAAACAGAGGGGCTGAAACAGAGGGCAAGAAACAGAGGGGCTGAAACAGAGGGCGAGAAATAGAGGGGCTGAAACAGAGGGCGAGAAACAGAGGGGCTGAAACAGAGGGCGAGAAACAGAGGGGCTGAAACAGAGGGGCTAAAACAGAGGGGCTGAAACAGAGGGCGAGAAACAGAGAGGCTGAAACAGAGTGCGAGAAACAGAGGGGCTGAAACAGAGGGGCTGAAACAGAGGGGCTGAATCAGAGGGGCTGATTCAGAGGGGCTGAAACAGAGAGCGCGAAACAGAGGGGCTGAAACAGAGGGCGAGAAACAGAGTGGCTGAAACAGAGGGCGAGAAACAGACGGGCAGAAACAGAGGGCGAGAAACAGAGGGGCTGAAACAGAGGGGCTGAAACAGAGAGCGCGAAACAGAGGGACTGAAACAGAGGGCGAGAAACAGAGGGGCTGAAACAGACGGCGAGAAACAGAGGGGCTGAAACAGAGGGCGACAAACAGAGGGCAAGATACAGAGGGGCTGAAACTGAGCGGCTGAAACAGAAGGGCTGAAACAGAGGGGCTGAAACAGAGGGCGAGAAACAGAGGGGCTGAATCAGAGGGGCTGAATCAGAGGAGCTGAAACAGAGGGGCTGAAACAGAGGGCGAGAAACAGAGGGGCTGAAACAGAGGGCGAGAAACAGAGGGCGAGAAACAGAGAGGCTGAAACAGAGGGGCTGAAACAGAGGGGCTGAAACAAAGCGGCTGAAACATGGCGAGAAACAGAGGGGCTGAAACAGAGGGGCTGAAACAGAGGGCGAGAAACACAGGGGCTGAAACAGAGGGCGAGAAACAGAGGGGCTGAAACAGAGGGCGAGAAACAGAGGGCGAGAAACAGAGGGGCTGAAACAGAGGGCGAGAAACAGAGGGGCTGAAACAGAGGGGCTGAAACAGAGGGGCTGAAACAGAGGGCGAGAAACAGAGGGGCTGAAACAGAGGGGCTGAAACAGAGGAGCTGAAACAGAGGGGATGAAACAGAGGGCGAGAAACAGAGGGGCTGAAACAGAGGGGCTGAATCAGAGGAGCTGAAACAGAGGGCGAGAAACAGAGAGGCTGAAACAGAGGGCGAGAAACAGACGGGCTGAAACAGAGGGCGAGAAACAGAGGGGCTGAAACAGAGGGGCTGAAACAGTGGGGCTGAAACAGAGGGCGAGAAACAGAGGGGCTGAAATAGAGGGGCGGAAACAGAGGAGCTGAAACAGAGGGCGAGAAACAGAGAGGCTGAAACAGAGAGCGAGAAACAGAGTGGCTGAAACAGAGGCCAAGAAACAGAGGGGCTGAAACAGAGGGCGAGAAACAGAGGGGCTGAAACAGAGGGGCTGAAACAGAGTCTGAAACAGAGGCGCTGAAACAGAGGGGCTGAACCAGAAGGGCTGAAACAGAGGGCGAGAAACAGAGGGTCTGAAACAGAGGGCCAGAAACAGAGGGCGAGAAACAGAGGGACTGAAACTGAGGGGCTGAAACAGAGGGGCTGAAACAGAGGGCGAGAAACAGTGCGGCTGAAACAGAGGGCGAGAAACAGAGGGGCTGAAACAAAGTAGCTGAAACAGTGGGGCTGAAACAGAGGGGCTGAAACAGAGGGCGAGAAATAGAGGGGCTGAAACAGAGGGCGAGAAACAGAGGGGCTGAAACAGAGGGCGAGAAACAGAGGGGCTGAAACAGAGGGGCTGAAACAGAGGGTGAGAAACAGAGGGGCTGAAACAGAGTGCGAGAAACAGAGGGGCTGAAACAGAGGGGCTGAAACAGAGGGGCTGAAACAGAGGCGCTGAAACAGAGGGGCTGAACCAGAAGGGCTGAAACAGAGGGCGAGAAACAGAGGGTCTGAAACAGAGGGCCAGAAACAGAGGGCGAGAAACAGAGGGACTGAAACTGAGGGGCTGAAACAGAGGGGCTGAAACAGAGGGCGAGAAACAGAGGGGCTGAAACAGAGGGCGAGAAACAGAGGGGCTGAAACAAAGTAGCTGAAACAGTGGGGCTGAAACAGAGGGGCTGAAACAGAGGGCGAGAAATAGAGGGGCTGAAACAGAGGGCGAGAAACAGAGGGGCTGAAACAGAGGGCGAGAAACAGAGGGGCTGAAACAGAGGGGCTGAAACAGAGGGGCTGAAACAGAGGGTGAGAAACAGAGGGGCTGAAACAGAGGGCGAGAAACAGAGGGGCTGAAACAGAGGGCGAGAAACAGAGGGTGAGAAACAGAGGGTCTTAAACAGAGGGCGAGAAACAGAGGGGCTGAAACAGAGGGCGAGAAACAGAGTGGCTGAAACAGAGGGCGAGAAACAGACGGGCAGAAACAGAGGGCGAGAAACAGAGGGGCTGAAACAGAGGGGCTGAAACAGAGAGCGCGAAACAGAGGGACTGAAACAGAGGGCAAAAAACAGAGGGGCTGAAACAGACGGCGAGAAACAGAGGGGCTGAAACAGAGGGCGAGAAACAGAGGGCAAGAAACAGAGGGGCTGAAACTGAGTGGCTGAAACAGAAGGGCTGAAACAGAGGGGCTGAAACAGAGGGCGAGAAACAGAGGGGCTGAATCAGAGGGGCTGAATCAGAGGAGCTGAAACAGAGGGGCTGAAACAGAGGGCGAGAAACAGAGGGGCTGAAACAGAGGGCGAGAAACAGAGAGGCAGAAACAGAGGGGCTGAAACAGAGGGGCTGAAACAAAGCGGCTGAAACATGGCGAGAAACAGAGGGGCTGAAACAGAGGGGCTGAAACAGAGGGCGAGAAACACAGGGGCTGAAACAGAGGGCGAGAAACAGAGGGGCTGAAACAGAGGGCGAGAAACAGAGGGCGAGGAACAGAGGGGCTGAAACAGAGGGCGAGAAACAGAGGGACTGAAACAGAGGGGCTGAAACAGAGGGGCTGAAACAGAGGGCGAGAAACAGAGGGGCTGAAACAGAGTGGCTGAAACAGAGGAGCTGAAACAGAGGGGATGAAACAGAGGGCGAGAAACAGAGGGGCTGAAACAGAGGGGCTGAATCAGAGGAGCTGAAACAGAGGGCGAGAAACAGAGAGGCTGAAACAGAGGGCGAGAAACAGACGGGCTGAAACAGAGGGCGAGAAACAGAGGGGCTGAAACAGAGGGGCTGAAACAGTGGGGCTGAAACAGAGGGCGAGAAACAGAGGGGCTGAAACAGAGGGGCGGAAACAGAGGAGCTGAAACAGAGGTCGAGAAACAGAGAGGCTGAAACAGAGGGCGAGAAACAGAGTGGCTGAAACAGAGGGCAAGAAACAGAGGGGCTGAAACAGAGGGCGAGAAACAGAGGGGCTGAAACAGAGGGGCTGAAACAGAGGCGCTGAAACAGAGGGGCTGAACCAGAGGGGTTAAAACAGAGGGCGAGAAACAGAGGGTCTGAAACAGAGGGCCAGAAACAGAGGGCGAGAAACAGAGGGACTGAAACTGAGGGGCTGAAACAGAGGGGCTGAAACAGAGGGCGAGAAACAGAGCGGCTGAAACAGAGGGCGAGAAACAGAGGGGCTGAAACAAAGTAGCTGAAACAGTGGGGCTGAAACAGAGGGGCTGAAACAGAGGGCGAGAAATAGAGGGGCTGAAACAGAGGGCGAGAAACAGAGGGGCTGAAACAGAGGGCGAGAAACAGAGGGGCTGAAACAGAGGGGCTGAAACAGAGGGGCTGAAACAGAGGGTGAGAAACAGAGGGGCTGAAACAGAGGGCGAGAAACAGAGAGGCTGAAACAGAGGGCGAGAAACAGAGGGTGAGAAACAGAGGGTCTGAAACAGAGGGCGAGAAACAGAGGGGCTGAAACAGAGGGGCTGAAACAGAGGGGCTGAATCAGAGGGGCTGAAACAGAGGGGCTCAATCAGACGGGCTGAAACAGAGGGCGAGAAACAGAGGGGCTGAAACAGAGGGCGAGAGACAGAGGAGCAGAAAAAGAGGGCGAGAAACAGAGGGGCTGAAACAGAGGGGCTAAAACAGAGGGGCTGAAACAGAGGGCGAGAAACAGAGAGGCTGAAACAGAGGGCGAGAAACAGAGGGGCTGAAACAGAGGGGCTGAAACAGAGGGGCTGAATCAGAGGGGCTGATTCAGAGGGGCTGAAACAGAGAGCGCGAAACAGAGGGGCTGAAACAGAGGGCGAGAAACAGAGTGGCTGAAACAGACGGCGAGAAACAGACGGGCAGAAACAGAGGGCGAGAAACAGAGGGGCTGAAACAGAGGGGCTGAAACAGAGAGCGCGAAACAGAGGGACTGAAACAGAGGGCGAGAAACAGAGGGGCTGAAACAGACGGCGAGAAACAGAGGGGCTGAAACAGAGGGCGACAAACAGAGGGCAAGATACAGAGGGGCTGAAACTGAGTGGCTGAAACAGAAGGGCTGAAACAGACGGGCTGAAACAGAGGGCGAGAAACACAGGGGCTGAAACAGAGGGCGAGAAACAGAGGGGCTGAAACAGAGGGCGAGAAACAGAGGGCGAGAAACAGAGGGGCTGAAACAGAGGGCGAGAAACAGAGGGGCTGAAACAGAGGGGCTGAAACAGAGGGGCTGAAACAGAGGGCGAGAAACAGAGGGGCTGAAACAGAGGGGCTGAAACAGAGGAGCTGAAACAGAGGGGATGAAACAGAGGGCGAGAAACAGAGGGGCTGAAACAGAGGGGCTGAATCAGAGGAGCTGAAACAGAGGGCGAGAAACAGAGAGGCTGAAACAGAGGGCGAGAAACAGACGGGCTGAAACAGAGGGCGAGAAACAGAGGGGTTGAAACAGAGGGGCTGAAACAGTGGGGCTGAAACAGAGGGCGAGAAACAGAGGGGCTGAAATAGAGGGGCGGAAACAGAGGAGCTGAAACAGAGGGCGAGAAACAGAGGGGCTGAAACAGAGTGGCTGAAACAGAGGAGCTGAAACAGAGGGGATGAAACAGAGGGCGAGAAACAGAGGGGCTGAAACAGAGTGGCTGAAACAGAGGAGCTGAAACAGAGGGGATGAAACAGAGGGCGAGAAACAGAGGGGCTGAAACAGAGGGGCTGAATCAGAGGAGCTGAAACAGAGGGCGAGAAACAGAGAGGCTGAAACAGAGGGCGAGAAACAGACGGGCTGAAACAGAGGGCGAGAAACAGAGGGGCTGAAACAGAGGGGCTGAAACAGTGGGGCTGAAACAGAGGGCGAGAAACAGAGGGGCTGAAACAGAGGGGCGGAAACAGAGGAGCTGAAACAGAGGTCGAGAAACAGAGAGGCTGAAACAGAGGGCGAGAAACAGAGTGGCTGAAACAGAGGGCAAGAAACAGAGGGGCTGAAACAGAGGGCGAGAAACAGAGGGGCTGAAACAGAGGGGCTGAAACAGAGGCGCTGAAACAGAGGGGCTGAACCAGAGGGGTTAAAACAGAGGGCGAGAAACAGAGGGTCTGAAACAGAGGGCCAGAAACAGAGGGCGAGAAACAGAGGGACTGAAACTGAGGGGCTGAAACAGAGGGGCTGAAACAGAGGGCGAGAAACAGAGCGGCTGAAACAGAGGGCGAGAAACAGAGGGGCTGAAACAAAGTAGCTGAAACAGTGGGGCTGAAACAGAGGGGCTGAAACAGAGGGCGAGAAATAGAGGGGCTGAAACAGAGGGCGAGAAACAGAGGGGCTGAAACAGAGGGCGAGAAACAGAGGGGCTGAAACAGAGGGGCTGAAACAGAGGGGCTGAAACAGAGGGTGAGAAACAGAGGGGCTGAAACAGAGGGCGAGAAACAGAGGGGCTGAAACAGAGGGCGAGAAACAGAGGGTGAGAAACAGAGGGTCTGAAACAGAGGGCGAGAAACAGAGGGGCTGAAACAGAGGGGCTGAAACAGAGGGGCTGAATCAGAGGGGCTGAAACAGAGGGGCTCAATCAGACGGGCTGAAACAGAGGGCGAGAAACAGAGGGGCTGAAACAGAGGGCGAGAGACAGAGGAGCAGAAAAAGAGGGCGAGAAACAGAGGGGCTGAAACAGAGGGGCTAAAACAGAGGGGCTGAAACAGAGGGCGAGAAACAGAGAGGCTGAAACAGAGGGCGAGAAACAGAGGGGCTGAAACAGAGGGGCTGAAACAGAGGGGCTGAATCAGAGGGGCTGATTCAGAGGGGCTGAAACAGAGAGCGCGAAACAGAGGGGCTGAAACAGAGGGCGAGAAACAGAGTGGCTGAAACAGACGGCGAGAAACAGACGGGCAGAAACAGAGGGCGAGAAACAGAGGGGCTGAAACAGAGGGGCTGAAACAGAGAGCGCGAAACAGAGGGACTGAAACAGAGGGCGAGAAACAGAGGGGCTGAAACAGACGGCGAGAAACAGAGGGGCTGAAACAGAGGGCGACAAACAGAGGGCAAGATACAGAGGGGCTGAAACTGAGTGGCTGAAACAGAAGGGCTGAAACAGACGGGCTGAAACAGAGGGCGAGAAACACAGGGGCTGAAACAGAGGGCGAGAAACAGAGGGGCTGAAACAGAGGGCGAGAAACAGAGGGCGAGAAACAGAGGGGCTGAAACAGAGGGCGAGAAACAGAGGGGCTGAAACAGAGGGGCTGAAACAGAGGGGCTGAAACAGAGGGCGAGAAACAGAGGGGCTGAAACAGAGGGGCTGAAACAGAGGAGCTGAAACAGAGGGGATGAAACAGAGGGCGAGAAACAGAGGGGCTGAAACAGAGGGGCTGAATCAGAGGAGCTGAAACAGAGGGCGAGAAACAGAGAGGCTGAAACAGAGGGCGAGAAACAGACGGGCTGAAACAGAGGGCGAGAAACAGAGGGGTTGAAACAGAGGGGCTGAAACAGTGGGGCTGAAACAGAGGGCGAGAAACAGAGGGGCTGAAATAGAGGGGCGGAAACAGAGGAGCTGAAACAGAGGGCGAGAAACAGAGAGGCTGAAACAGAGAGCGAGAAACAGAGTGGCTGAAACAGAGGCCAAGAAACAGAGGGGCTGAAACAGAGGGCGAGAAACAGAGGGGCTGAAACAGAGGGGCTGAAACAGAGGGGCTGAAACAGAGGCGCTGAAACAGAGGGGCTGAACCAGAAGGGCTGAAACAGAGGGCGAGAAACAGAGGGTCTGAAACAGAGGGCCAGAAACAGAGGGCGAGAAACAGAGGGACTGAAACTGAGGGGCTGAAACAGAGGGGCTGAAACAGAGGGCGAGAAACAGTGCGGCTGAAACAGAGGGCGAGAAACAGAGGGGCTGAAACAAAGTAGCTGAAACAGTGGGGCTGAAAAAGAGGGGCTGAAACAGAGGGCGAGAAATAGAGGGGCTGAAACAGAGGGCGAGAAACAGAGGGGCTGAAACAGTGGGCGAGAAACAGAGGGGCTGAAACAGAGGGGCTGAAACAGAGGGGCTGAAACAGAGGGTGAGAAACAGAGGGGCTGAAACAGAGGGCGAGAAACAGAGTGGCTGAAACAGAGGGCAAGAAACAGAGGGGCTGAAACAGAGGGCGAGAAACAGAGGGGCTGAAACAGAGGGGCTGAAACAGAGGCGCTGAAACAGAGGGGCTGAACCAGAGGGGTTAAAACAGAGGGCGAGAAACAGAGGGTCTGAAACAGAGGGCCAGAAACAGAGGGCGAGAAACAGAGGGACTGAAACTGAGGGGCTGAAACAGAGGGGCTGAAACAGAGGGCGAGAAACAGAGCGGCTGAAACAGAGGGCGAGAAACAGAGGGGCTGAAACAAAGTAGCTGAAACAGTGGGGCTGAAACAGAGGGGCTGAAACAGAGGGCGAGAAATAGAGGGGCTGAAACAGAGGGCGAGAAACAGAGGGGCTGAAACAGAGGGCGAGAAACAGAGGGGCTGAAACAGAGGGGCTGAAACAGAGGGGCTGAAACAGAGGGTGAGAAACAGAGGGGCTGAAACAGAGGGCGAGAAACAGAGGGGCTGAAACAGAGGGCGAGAAACAGAGGGTGAGAAACAGAGGGTCTGAAACAGAGGGCGAGAAACAGAGGGGCTGAAACAGAGGGGCTGAAACAGAGGGGCTGAATCAGAGGGGCTGAAACAGAGGGGCTCAATCAGACGGGCTGAAACAGAGGGCGAGAAACAGAGGGGCTGAAACAGAGGGCGAGAGACAGAGGGGCAGAAAAAGAGGGCGAGAAACAGAGGGGCTGAAACAGAGGGGCTAAAACAGAGGGGCTGAAACAGAGGGCGAGAAACAGAGAGGCTGAAACAGAGGGCGAGAAACAGAGGGGCTGAAACAGAGGGGCTGAAACAGAGGGGCTGAATCAGAGGGGCTGATTCAGAGGGGCTGAAACAGAGAGCGCGAAACAGAGGGGCTGAAACAGAGGGCGAGAAACAGAGTGGCTGAAACAGAGGGCGAGAAACAGACGGGCAGAAACAGAGGGCGAGAAACAGAGGGGCTGAAACAGAGGGGCTGAAACAGAGAGCGCGAAACAGAGGGACTGAAACAGAGGGCGAGAAACAGAGGGGCTGAAACAGACGGCGAGAAACAGAGGGGCTGAAACAGAGGGCGACAAACAGAGGGCAAGATACAGAGGGGCTGAAACTGAGTGGCTGAAACAGAAGGGCTGAAACAGAGGGGCTGAAACAGAGGGCGAGAAACAGAGGGGCTGAATCAGAGGGGCTGAATCAGAGGAGCTGAAACAGAGGGGCTGAAACAGAGGGCGAGAAACAGAGGGGCTGAAACAGAGGGCGAGAAACAGAGGGCGAGAAACAGAGAGGCTGAAACAGAGGGGCTGAAACAGAGGGGCTGAAACAAAGCGGCTGAAACATGGCGAGAAACAGAGGGGCTGAAACAGAGGGGCTGAAACAGAGGGCGAGAAACACAGGGGCTGAAACAGAGGGCGAGAAACAGAGGGGCTGAAACAGAGGGCGAGAAACAGAGGGCGAGAAACAGAGGGGCTGAAACAGAGGGCGAGAAACAGAGGGGCTGAAACAGAGGGGCTGAAACAGAGGGGCTGAAACAGAGGGCGAGAAACAGAGGGGCTGAAACAGAGGGGCTGAAACAGAGGAGCTGAAACAGAGGGGATGAAACAGAGGGCGAGAAACAGAGGGGCTGAAACAGAGGGGCTGAATCAGAGGAGCTGAAACAGAGGGCGAGAAACAGAGAGGCTGAAACAGAGGGCGAGAAACAGACGGGCTGAAACAGAGGGCGAGAAACAGAGGGGCTGAAACAGAGGGGCTGAAACAGTGGGGCTGAAACAGAGGGCGAGAAACAGAGGGGCTGAAATAGAGGGGCGGAAACAGAGGAGCTGAAACAGAGGGCGAGAAACAGAGAGGCTGAAACAGAGAGCGAGAAACAGAGTGGCTGAAACAGAGGCCAAGAAACAGAGGGGCTGAAACAGAGGGCGAGAAACAGAGGGGCTGAAACAGAGGGGCTGAAACAGAGGGGCTGAAACAGAGGCGCTGAAACAGAGGGGCTGAACCAGAAGGGCTGAAACAGAGGGCGAGAAACAGAGGGTCTGAAACAGAGGGCCAGAAACAGAGGGCGAGAAACAGAGGGACTGAAACTGAGGGGCTGAAACAGAGGGGCTGAAACAGAGGGCGAGAAACAGTGCGGCTGAAACAGAGGGCGAGAAACAGAGGGGCTGAAACAAAGTAGCTGAAACAGTGGGGCTGAAACAGAGGGGCTGAAACAGAGGGCGAGAAATAGAGGGGCTGAAACAGAGGGCGAGAAACAAAGGG
This sequence comes from Chiloscyllium punctatum, assembly GCF_047496795.1. Lineage (NCBI taxonomy): Eukaryota > Metazoa > Chordata > Chondrichthyes > Orectolobiformes > Hemiscylliidae > Chiloscyllium > Chiloscyllium punctatum. Next base: position 178,292 of record NC_092763.1, on the reverse strand, counting down.
GCTGAAACAGAGGGCGAGAAACAGAGGGGCTGAAACAGAGGGGCTGAAACAGAGGGGCTGAAACAGAGGGTGAGAAACAGAGGGGCTGAAACAGAGGGCGAGAAACAGAGGGGCTGAAACAGAGGGCGAGAAACAGAGGGTGAGAAACAGAGGGTCTTAAACAGAGGGCGAGAAACAGAGGGGCTGAAACAGAGGGCGAGAAACAGAGTGGCTGAAACAGAGGGCGAGAAACAGACGGGCAGAAATAGAGGGCGAGAAACAGAGGGGCTGAAACAGAGGGGCTGAAACAGAGAGCGCGAAACAGAGGGACTGAAACAGAGGGCAAAAAACAGAGGGGCTGAAACAGACGGCGAGAAACAGAGGGGCTGAAACAGAGGGCGAGAAACAGAGGGCAAGAAACAGAGGGGCTGAAACTGAGTGGCTGAAACAGAAGGGCTGAAACAGAGGGGCTGAAACAGAGGGCGAGAAACAGAGGGGCTGAATCAGAGGGGCTGAATCAGAGGTGCTGAAACAGAGGGGCTGAAACAGAGGGCGAGAAACAGAGGGGCTGAAACAGAGGGCGAGAAACAGAGAGGCAGAAACAGAGGGGCTGAAACAGAGGGGCTGAAACAAAGCGGCTGAAACATGGCGAGAAACAGAGGGGCTGAAACAGAGGGGCTGAAACAGAGGGCGAGAAACACAGGGGCTGAAACAGAGGGCGAGAAACAGAGGGGCTGAAACAGAGGGCGAGAAACAGAGGGCGAGGAACAGAGGGGCTGAAACAGAGGGCGAGAAACAGAGGGACTGAAACAGAGGGGCTGAAACAGAGGGGCTGAAACAGAGGGCGAGAAACAGAGGGGCTGAAACAGAGTGGCTGAAACAGAGGAGCTGAAACAGAGGGGATGAAACAGAGGGCGAGAAACAGAGGGGCTGAAACAGAGGGGCTGAATCAGAGGAGCTGAAACAGAGGGCGAGAAACAGAGAGGCTGAAACAGAGGGCGAGAAACAGACGGGCTGAAACAGAGGGCGAGAAACAGAGGGGCTGAAACAGAGGGGCTGAAACAGTGGGGCTGAAACAGAGGGCGAGAAACAGAGGGGCTGAAACAGAGGGGCGGAAACAGAGGAGCTGAAACAGAGGGCGAGAAACAGAGAGGCTGAAACAGAGGGCGAGAAACAGAGTGGCTGAAACAGAGGGCAAGAAACAGAGGGGCTGAAACAGAGGGCGAGAAACAGAGGGGCTGAAACAGAGGGGCTGAAACAGAGGCGCTGAAACAGAGGGGCTGAACCAGAGGGGTTAAAACAGAGGGCGAGAAACAGAGGGTCTGAAACAGAGGGCCAGAAACAGAGGGCGAGAAACAGAGGGACTGAAACTGAGGGGCTGAAACAGAGGGGCTGAAACAGAGGGCGAGAAACAGAGCGGCTGAAACAGAGGGCGAGAAACAGAGGGGCTGAAACAAAGTACCTGAAACAGTGGGGCTGAAACAGAGGGGCTGAAACAGAGGGCGAGAAATAGAGGGGCTGAAACAGAGGGCGAGAAACAGAGGGGCTGAAACAGAGGGCGAGAAACAGAGGGGCTGAAACAGAGGGGCTGAAACAGAGGGGCTGAAACAGAGGGTGAGAAACAGAGGGGCTGAAACAGAGGGCGAGAAACAGAGGGGCTGAAACAGAGGGCGAGAAACAGAGGGTGAGAAACAGAGGGTCTGAAACAGAGGGCGAGAAACAGAGGGGCTGAAACAGAGGGGCTGAAACAGAGGGGCTGAATCAGAGGGGCTGAAACAGAGGGGCTCAATCAGACGGGCTGAAACAGAGGGCGAGAAACAGAGGGGCTGAAACAGAGGGCGAGAGACAGAGGGGCAGAAAAAGAGGGCGAGAAACAGAGGGGCTGAAACAGAGGGGCTGAATCAGAGAGTGTGAATCAGAGGGGCTGAAACAGAGGGCGAGAAACACAGGGGCTGAAACAGAGGGGCTGAATCGGAGGGGCTGAAACAGAGGGGCTGAAACAGAGGGGCTGAAACAGAGGGCGAGAAACAGAGGGACTGAATCAGAGGGGCTGAATCAGAGGGGCTGAAACAGAAGGGCTGAAACAGTGGGCGAGAAACTAAGGGACTGAAACAGCGGGCGAGAAACAGAGGGGGTGAAACAGAGGGGCTGAAACAGAGGGGCTGAAACAGAGGGGCTGAAACAGGGTGGCTGAAACAGAGGGGCTGAAACAGAGGCGCTGAAACAGAGGGGCTCAAACAGAGGGCGGGAAACAGAGGGGCTGAAACAGAGGGCGAGAAACAGAGGGGCTGAAACAGAGGGGCTGAAACAGAGGGCGAGAAACAGAGGGGCTGAAACAGAGGGCGAGAAACAGAGGGGCTGAATCAGAGGGGCTGAAACAGAGGGCGAGAAACAGAGGGGCTGAATCAGAGGGGCTGAATCAGAGGGGCTGAAACAGAGGGGCTGAAACAGAGGGCGAGAAACAAAGGAGCTGAAACAGCGGGCGAGAAACAGAGGGCCAGAAACAGAGGGGCTGAAACAGAGGGATTGAAACAGACGGGCTGAAACAGAGGGCGAGAAACAGAGGGGATGAAACAGAGGGGCTGAAACAGAGGGGCTGAAACAGAGGGGCTGAATCAGAGGGGCTGAAACAGAGTGGCTGAATCAGAGGGGCTGAAACAGAGGGCGAAAAACAGAGGGGCTGAAACAGAGGGCGAGAAACAGAGGGGATGAAACAGAGGGGCTGAAACAGAGGGGCTGAAACAGAGGGGCTGAATCAGAGGGGCTGAAACAGAGGGGCTGAGTCAGAGGGGCTGAAAAAGAGGGCGAGAAACAGAGGGGCTGAAACAGAGGGCGAGAAACAGAGGGGCTGAAACAGAGGGCGAGAAACAGAGGGGCTGAAACAGAGGGGCTGAAACAGAGTGGCTGAAACAGAGGTCGAGAAACAGAGAGGTTGAAACAGAGGGCGAGAAACAGAGGGGCTGAAACAGAGGGCGATAAACAGAGGGGCTGAAACAGAGGGCGAGAAACAGAGGGGCTGAAACAGACGGGCTGAAACAGATGGGCTGAAACAGAGGGCAAAAAACAGAGGGGCTGAAACAGAGGGCGAGAAACAGAGGGTGAGAAACAGAGGGCGAGAAACAGAGGGGCTGAAACAGAGGGCAAAAAACAGAGGGGCTGAAACAGAGGGTGAGAAACAGAGGGTGAAAAACAGAGGGCGAGAAACAGATGGGATGAAGCAGAGGGGCTGAAACAGAGGGGCTGAAATAGAGGGGCTGAAACAGAGGGGCTGAATCAGAGGGGCTGCAACAGAGGGGCTGAATCAGAGGGGCTGACACAGAGTGCGAGAAAGAGAGGGGCTGAAACAGAGGGCGAGAAACAGATGGGCTGAAACAGAGGGCGCGAAACAGAGGGGCTGAAACAGAGGGGCTGAAACAGAGGGGCTGAAACAGAGGGCGAGAAACAGATGGGCTGAAACAGAGGGCGAGAAACAGAGGGGCTGAAACAGAGGGCGCGAAACAGAGGGGCTGAAACAGAGGGGCTGAAACAGAGGGGCTGAAACAGAGGGCGAGAAACTGAGGGGCTGAAGCAGAGGGCGAGAATCAGAGGGGCTGAAACAGAGGGCGAGAAACAGAGGGGCTGAAGCAGAGGGGCTGAAACAGAGGGCGAGAAACAGAAAGGCTGAAACAGAGGGCGAGAATGAGAGGGGCTGAAACAGAGGGGCTGAAACAGATGGTGAGAAACAGAGGGGATTAAACAGAGGGAGAGAAACAGAGGGGCTGAAACAGAGGGGCTGATACAGAGGGGCTGTATCAGAGGGGCTGAAACAGAGGGGCTGAAACAGAGGGCGCGAAACAGAGGGACTGAAACAGAGGGCGAGAACCAGACGGGCAGAAACAGAGGGCGAGAAACAGAGGGGCTGAAACAGAGGGGCTTAAACAGAGAGCGCTAAACAGAGGGGCTGAAACAGAGGGCGAGAAACAGAGGGGCTGAAACAGATGGCGAGAAACAGAGAGGCTGAAACAGAGCGCGAGAAACAGAGGGGCTGAAACAGAGGGCAAGAAACAGAGGGGCTGAAACTGAGTGGCTGAAACAGAAGGGCTGAAACAGAGGGGCTGAAACAGAGGGCGAGAAACAGAGGGCGAGAAACAGAGGGGCTTAAACAGAGGGGCTGAAACAGAGGGGCTGAATCAGAGGGGCTGATTCACAGGGGCTGAAACGAGGGGCTGAATCAGAGGGGCTGAAACAGAGGGCGCGAAACAGAGGGACTGAAACAGAGGGCGAGAACCAGACGGGCAGAAACAGAGGGCGAGAAACAGGGGGGCTGAAACAGAGGGGCTGAAACAGAGAGCGCGAAACAGAGGGACTGAAACAGAGGGCGAGAAACAGAGGGGCTGGAACAGAGGGGCTGAAATAGAGGGGCTGAAACAGAGGGGCTGAAACAGGGGGCGAGAAACAGAGGGGCTGAAACAAAGGGCGAGAAACAGAGGGCGAGAAACAGAGAGGCTGAAACAGAGGGGCTGAAACAGAGGGGCTGAAACAAAGCGGCTGATACAGAGTGTGAGAAACAGAGGGCGAGAAACAGAGTCGCTGAAACATGGCGAGAAACAGAGGGGCTGAAACAGAGGGGCTGAAACAGAGGGCAAGAAACTGTGGGGCTGAAACAGAGGGCGAGAAACAAAGGGGCTGAAACAGAGGGCGAGAAACAGAGGGGCTGAAACAGAGGGCGAGAAACAGAGGGGCTGAAACAGAGGGCGAGAAACAGAGAGGCTGAAACAGAGGGGCTGAAACAGAGGGGCTGAAACAGAGGGGCTGAACCAGAAGGGCTGAAACAGAGGGCGAGAAACAGAGGGGCTGAAACAGAGGGTCAGAAACAGAGGGCGAGAATCAGAGGGACTGAAACAGAGGGGCTGAAACAGAGGGGCTAAAACAGAGGGCGAGAAACAGAGCGGCTGAAACAGAGGTCGAGAAACAGAGGGGCTGAAACAGAGGGCGAGAAACAGAGGGGCAGAAACAGAGGGCGAGAAACGGAGGGGCTGAAACAGAGGGGCTGAAAGAGAGGGGCTGAAACAGAGTGCGAGAAACAGAGGGGCTGAAACAGAGGGCGAGAAACAGAAGGGCTGAAACAGAGGGCGAGAAACAGAGGGCGAGAAACAAAGGGGCTGAAACAGAGGGCGAGAACCAGAGGGCGAGAAACAGAGGGGCTGAAACAGAGGGGCTGAAACGGAGGGCGAGAAACAGAGGGGCTGAAACAGAGGGGCTGAAACAGTGGAGCTGAAACAGAGGGGCTGAAACAGAGGGCGCGAAACAGAGGGACTGAAACAGAGGGCGAGAACCAGACGGGCAGAAACAGAGGGCGAGAAACAGAGGGGCTGAAACAGAGGGGCTTAAACAGAGAGCGCGAAACAGAGGGGCTGAAACAGAGGGCGAGAAACAGAGGGGCTGAAACAGATGGCGAGAAACAGAGAGGCTGAAACAGAGGGCGAGAAACAGAGGGGCTGAAACAGAGGGCAAGAAACAGAGGGGCTGAAAATGAGTGGCTGAAACAGAAGGGCTGAAACAGAGGGGCTGAAACAGAGGGCGAGAAACAGAAAGGCTGAAACAGAGGGCGAGAATGAGAGGGGCTGAAACAGAGGGGCTGAAACAGATGGTGAGAAACAGAGGGGATTAAACAGAGGGAGAGAAACAGAGGGGCTGAAACAGAGGGGCTGATACAGAGGGGCTGAATCAGAGGGGCTGAAACAGAGGGGCTGAAACAGAGGGCGCGAAACAGAGGGACTGAAACAGAGGGCGAGAACCAGACGGGCAGAAACAGAGGGCGAGAAACAGAGGGGCTGAAACAGAGGGGCTTAAACAGAGAGCGCGAAACAGAGGGGCTGAAACAGAGGGCGAGAAACAGAGGGGCTGAAACAGATGGCGAGAAACAGAGAGGCTGAAACAGAGGGCGAGAAACAGAGGGGCTGAAACAGAGGGCAAGAAACAGAGGGGCTGAAACTGAGTGGCTGAAACAGAAGGGCTGAAACAGAGGGGCTGAAACAGAGGGCGAGAAACAGAGGGGCTTAAACAGAGGGGCTGAAACAGAGGGGCTGAATCAGAGGGGCTGATTCACAGGGGCTGAAACGAGGGGCTGAATCAGAGGGGCTGAAACAGAGGGCGCGAAACAGAGGGACTGAAACAGAGGGCGAGAACCAGACGGGCAGAAACAGAGGGCGAGAAACAGGGGGGCTGAAACAGAGGGGCTGAAACAGAGAGCGCGAAACAGAGGGACTGAAACAGAGGGCGAGAAACAGAGGGGCTGGAACAGAGGGGCTGAAATAGAGGGGCTGAAACAGAGGGGCTGAAACAGGGGGCGAGAAACAGAGGGGCTGAAACAGAGGGCGAGAAACAGAGGGCGAGAAACAGAGAGGCTGAAACAGAGGGGCTGAAACAGAGGGGCTGAAACAAAGCGGCTGATACAGAGTGTGAGAAACAGAGGGCGAGAAACAGAGTCGCTGAAACATGGCGAGAAACAGAGGGGCTGAAACAGAGGGGCTGAAACAGAGGGCAAGAAACTGAGGGGCTGAAACAGAGGGCGAGAAACAAAGGGGCTGAAACAGAGGGCGAGAAACAGAGGGGCTGAAACAGAGGGCGAGAAACAGAGGGGCTGAAACAGAGGGCGAGAAACAGAGAGGCTGAAACAGAGGGGCTGAAACAGAGGGGCTGAAACAGAGGGGCTGAACCAGAAGGGCTGAAACAGAGGGCGAGAAACAGAGGGGCTGAAACAGAGGGCCAGAAACAGAGGGCGAGAATCAGAGGGACTGAAACAGAGGGGCTGAAACAGAGGGGCTAAAACAGAGGGCGAGAAACAGAGCGGCTGAAACAGAGGTCGAGAAACAGAAGGGCTGAAACAGAGGGCGAGAAACAGAGGGCGAGAAACAAAGGGGCTGAAACAGAGGGCGAGAGACAGAGGGCGAGAAACAAAGGGGCTGAAACAGAGGGTGAGAACCAGAGGGCGAGAAACAGAGGGGCTGAAACAGAGGGGCTGAAACGGAGGGCGAGAAACAGAGGGGCTGAAACAGAGGGCGAGAACCAGACGGGCAGAAACAGAGAGCGAGAAACAGAGGGGCTGAAACAGAGGGGCTTAAACAGAGAGCGCGAATCAGAGGGGCTGAAACAGAGGGCGAGAAACAGAGGGGCTGAAACAGATGGCGAGAAACAGAGAGGCTGAAACAGAGGGCGAGAAACAGAGGGGCTGAAACAGAGGGCAAGAAACAGAGGGGCTGAAACAGAGGGGCTGAAACAAAGCGGCTGATACAGAGTGTGAGAAACAGACGGCGAGAAACAGAGTCGCTGAAACATGGCGAGAAACAGAGGGGCTGAAACAGAGGGGCTGAAACAGAGGGCAAGAAACTGAGGGGCTGAAACAGAGGGCGAGAAACAAAGGGGCTGAAACAGAGGGCGAGGAACAGAGGGGCTGAAACAGAGGGCGAGAAACAGAGGGGCTGAAACAGAGGGGCTGAAACAGAGGGCGAGAAACAGAGAGGCTGAAACAGAGGGGCTGAAACAGAGGGGCTGAAACAGAGGGGCTGAACCAGAAGGGCTGAAACAGAGGGCGAGAAACAGAGGGGCTGAAACAGAGGGCCAGAAACAGAGGGCGAGAAACAGAGGGACTGAATCAGAGGGGCTGAAACAGAGGGGCTAAAACAGAGGGCGAGAAACAGAGCGGCTGAAACAGAGGTCGAGAAACAGAGGGGCTGAAACAGAGGGCGAGAAACAGAGGGGCAGAAACAGAGGGCGAGAAACCGAGGGGCTGAAACAGAGGGCGAGAAACGGAAGGGCTGAAACAGAGGGCGAGAAACAGAGGGCGAGAAACAAAGGGGCTGAAACAGAGGGCGAGAACCAGAGGGCGAGAAACAGAGGGGCTGAAACAGAGGGGCTGAAACGGAGGGCGAGAAACAGAGGGGCTGAAACAGAGGGGCTGAAACAGTGGAGTTGAAACAGAGGGGCTGAAACAGAGGGCGAGAAACAGAGAGGCTGAAACAGAGGGGCTGAAACAGAGGAGCTGAAACAGAGGGCGAGAAACAGAGAGGCTGAAACAGAGGGCGAGAAACAGAGGGGCTGAAACAGAGGGCGAGAAACAGAGGGGCTGAAATAGAGTGGCTGAAACAGAGGGGCTGAAACAGAGGGCGAGAAACAGAGGGGCTGAAACAGAGGGGCTGAAACAGAGGGGCTGAAACAGAGGGCGAGAAACAGAGAGGCTGAAACAGAGGACGAGAAACAGAGTGGCTGAAACAGAGGGCAAGAAACAGAGGCGCTGACACAGAGGGCGAGAAACAGAGGGGCTGAAACAGAGGGGCTGAAATAGAGGGGCTGAAACAGAGGGTCTGAAACAGAGGGGCTGAACCAGAAGGGCTGAAACAGAGGGGGAGAAACAAAGGGGCTGAAACAGAGGGCCAGAAACAGAGGGCGAGAAACAGAGGGACTGAAACAGAGGGGCTGAAACAGAGGGGCTGAAAAAGAGGGCGAGAAACAGAGCGGCTGAAACAGAGGGCGAGAAACAGAGGGGCTGAAACAAAGGGGCTGAAACAGTGGGGCTGAAACAGAGGGGCTGAAAGAGAGGGCGAGAAATAGAGGGGCTGAAACAGAGGGCGAGAAACAGAGGGGCTGAAACAGAGGGCGAGAAACAGAGGGGCTGAAACAGAGGGGCTGAAACAGAGGGGCTGAAACAGAGGGCGAGAAACAGAGGGGCTGAAACAGAGGGCGAGAAACAGAGGGGCTGAAACAGAGAGCGAGAAACAGAGGGGCTGAATCAGAGGGGCTGAAACAGAGGGCGAGAAACAGAGGGGCTGAAACAGAGGGCGTGAAAAAGAGGGGATGAAACAGAGGGGCTGAAACAGTGGGTGAGAAACAGAGGGGCTGAAACAGAGGGCGAGAAACAGACGGGCTGAAACAGAGGGGCTGAAACAGAGGGGCTGAATCAGAGGGGCTGAAACAGAGGGGCTGAATCAGACGGGCTGAAACAGAGGGCGAGAAACAGAGGGGCTGAAACAGAAGGCGAGAGACAGAGGGGCAGAAACAGAGGGCGAGAAACAGTGGGGCTGAACCAGAGAGTGTGAATCAGAGGGGCTGAAACAGAGGGCGAGAAACAGAGGGGCTGAAACAGAGGGGATGAATCGGAGGGGCTGAAACAGAGGGGCTGAAACAGAGGGGCTGAAACAGAGGGGCTGAAACAGAGGGTGAGAAACAGAGGGGCTGAAACAGAGGGTGAGAAACAGAGGGGCTGAAACAGAGGGCGAGAAACAGAGGGGCTGAAAAAGAGGGCGAGAAACAGAGGGCGAGAAACAGAGGGGCTGAATCAGAGGGGCTGAAACAGAGGGCGAGAAACAGAGGGGCTGAAACAGAGGGCGAGAATCAGAGGGGCTGAAACAGAGCGCGAGAAACAGAGGGTCTGAAATAGAGGGGCTGAAACAGAGGGCGAGAAACAGAGGGACTGAAACAGAGGGCGAGAAACAGTGGGGCTGAAACAGAGGGCGAGAAACAGAGGGCGAGAAACAGAGGGACTGAAACAGAGGGGCTGAAACAGAGCGCGAGAAACAGAGGGGCTGAAACAGAGAGGCTGAAACAGAGGGGCTGAAACAGAGGGGCTGAAACAGAGAGGCTGAAACAGAGGGCGAGAAACAGAGGGGCTGAAACAGAGGGCAAGAAACAGAGGGGCTGAAACAGAGGGCGAGAAACAGAGGGGCTGAAACAGAGGGGCTGAAACAGAGGAGCTGAAACAGAGGGGCTGAAACAGAGGGCGAGAAACAGAGGGGCTGAAACAGAGGGCGAGAAACAGAGGGGCTGAAAAAGAGGGCGAGAAACAGAGGGAGAGAAACAGAGGGACTAAAACAGAGGGGCTGAAACAGAGGGCGAGAAACAGAGGGGCTGAAACAGAGGGCGAGAAACAGAGGGGCTGAAACAGAGGGGCTGACACAGTGGGGCTGAAACAGAGGGGCTGAAACAGAGGGGCTGCATCAGACGGGCTGAAACAGAGGGCGAGAAACAGAGGGGCTGAAACAAAAGGCGAGAGACAGAGGGGCAGAAACAGAGGGCGAGAAACAGAGGGGCTGAAACAGAGGGGCTGAAACAGAGAGTGTGAATCAGAGGGGCTGAAACAGAGGGCGAGAAACAGAGGGGCTGAAACAGAGGGGATGAATCGGAGGGGCTGAAACAGAGGGGCTGAAACAGTGGGCGAAAAATAGAGGGGCTGAAACAGAGGGCGAGAAACAGAGGGACTGAAACAGAGGGCGAGAAACACAGGGTTGAGAAACAGAGGGACTGAAACAGAGGGGCTGAAACAGAGGGGCTGAAACAGAGGGCGAGAAACAGAGGGGCTGAAACAGAGGGGCTGAAACAGAGAGGCTGAAACAGAGGGCGAGAAACAGAGGGGCTGAAACAGCGGGCAAGAAACAGAGGGGCTGAAACAGAGGGCGAGAAACAGAGGGGCTGAAACAGAGGGTCTGAAACAGAGGGGCTGAAACAGAGGGGCTGAAACAGAGGGCGAGAAACAGAGGGGCTGAAACAGAGGGCGAGAAACAGAGGGGCTGAAACAGTGGGCGAGAAACAGAGGGCGAGAAACAGAGGGACTGAAACAGAGGGACTGAAACAGAGGGGCTGAAACAGAGGGCGAGAAACAGAGGGGCTGAAACAGAGGGGCTGACACAGTGGGGCTGAAACAGAGGGGCTGAAACAGAGGGCGAGAAATAGAGGGGCTGAAACAGAGGGGCTGACACAGTGGGGCTGAAAAAGAGGGGCTGAAACGGAGGGCGAGAAACAGAGGGGCTGAAACAGAGGGGCTTAAACAGAGGGGCTGAATCAGAGGGGCTGATTCAGAGGTGCTGAAACAGAGGGGCTGAATCAGAGGGTCTGAAACAGAGGGCGAGAAACAGAGGGGCTGAAACAGAGGGCGAGAAACAGAGGGGCTGAAAAAGAGGGCGAGAAACAGACGGGCAGAAACAGAGGGCGAGAAACAGAGGGACTGAAACAGAGGGGCTGAAACAGAGAGCGCGAAACAGAGGGACTGAAACAGAGGGCGAGAAACAGATGGGCTGAAACAGAGGGCGAGAAACAGAGTGGCTGAAACAGAGGGCGAGAAACGGAGGGGCTGAAACAGAGGGGCTGAAACAGAGGGGCTGAAACAGCCGGCGAGAAACAGAGGGGCTGAAACAGAGGGCGAGAAACAGAGGGGCTGAAACAGAGGGCGAGAAACAGAGGGCCAGAAACAGAGGGACTGAAACAGAGGGGCTGAAACAGAGATGCTGAAACAGAGGGGGAGAAACAGAGGGGCTGAAACAGAGGGCCAGAAACAGAGGGGCGGAAACAGAGGGCGAGAAACAGAGGGTCTGAAACAGTGGGGCTGACACAGTGGGGCTGAAACAGAGGGGCTGAAACAGAGGGCGAGAAACAGGGGCTGAAACAGAGGGCGAGAAACAGAGGGCGAGCTACAGAGGGACTGAAACAGAGGGGCTGAAAGAGAGGGCGAGAAACAGAGGGGCTGAAACAGAGGGGCTGAAACAGAGGGTCTGAAACAGAGGGCGAAAAACAGAGGGGCTGAAACAGAGGGCGAGAAACAGAGGGCTAGAAACAGAGGGACTGAAACAGAGGGGCTGAAACAGAGGGTGAGAAACAGAGGGCGAGAAACAGAGGGGCTGAAACAGAGGGCGAGAAACAGAGGGGCTTAAACAGAGGGGCTGAAACAGAGGGGCTGAAACAGAGGGCAAGAAACAGAGGGGCTGAAAAAGAGGGCGAGAAACAGAGGGCGAGAAACAGAGGGGCTGAATCAGAGGGGCTGAAACAGAGGGCGAGAAACAGAGGGGCTGAAACAGAGGGCGAGAAACAGAGGGGCTGAAACACAGGGGCTGAAACAGAGGGTGAGAAACAGAGGGGCTGAAACTGAGGGTGAGAAACAGAGGGGCTGAAACAGAGGGCGAGAAACAGAGGGGCTGAAACAGAGGGCGAGAAACAGAGGGGCTGAAACAGAGGGCGAGAAACAGAGGGCGAGAAACAGAGGGACTAAAACAGAGGGGCTGAAACAGAGGGGCTGAAACAGAGGGCGAGAAACAGAGGGGCTGAAACAGAGGGCGAGAAACAGAGGGGCTGAAACAGAGGGCGAGAAACAGAGGGGCTGAAACAGAGGGGCTGACACAGTGGGGCTGAAACAGAGGGGCTGAAACAGAGGGGCTGAATCAGACGGGCTGAAACAGAGGGCGAGAAACAGAGGGGCTGAAACAAAAGGCGAGAGACAGAGGGGCAGAAACAGAGGGCGAGAAACAGAGGGGCTGAAACAGAGGGGCTGAAACAGAGAGTGTGAATCAGAGGGGCTGAAACAGAGGGGATGAATCGGAGGGGCTGAAACAGAGGGGCTGAAACAGAGGGGCTGAAACAGAGGGCGAGAAACAGAGGGGCTGAATTAGAGGGGCTGAATCAGAGGGGCTGATTCAGAGGGGCTGAAACAGTGGGCGAGAAACTAAGGGACTGAAACAGCGGGCGAGAAACAGAGTGCGAGAAACAGAGGGGCTGAAACAGAGGGGCTGAAACAGACGGGCTGAAACAGAGAGCCTGAAACAGAGGAGCTGAATCAGAGGGGCTGAAACAGAGGGGCTGAAATAGAGGGGCTGAAACAGAGGGGATGAATCAGAGGGGCTGAAACAGAGTGGCTGAATCAGCGGGGCTGAAACAGAGGGCGAGAAACTGAGGGGCTGAAACAGAGGGGCAGAAACAGCGGGCGAGAAACAGAGGGGCTGAAACAGAGGGGCTGAAAGAGAGGGCAAGAACCAGAGTGGCTGAAACAGAGGGCTAGAAACAGAGGGGCAGAAACAGAGGGGTTGAAACAGAGGGGCTGAAACAGAGGGGCTGAAACAGTGGGGCTGAAACAGAGGACGAGAAACAGAGTGGCTGAAACAGAGGGCGCGAAACAGAGGGGCTGAAACAGAGGGCGAGAAACAGAGGGGCTGAATCAGAGGGGCTGAAACAGAGGGTGAGAAACAGAGGGGCTGAAACAGAGGGCTGAAACAGAGGGGCTGAAAAAGAGGGCGAAAAACAGAGGGGCTGAAACAGAGGGCGAGAAACAGAGGGGATGAAACAGAGGGGCTGAAACACAGGGGCTGAAACAGAGGGGCTGAAACAGGGTGGCTGAAACAGAGGGGCTGAAACAGAGGGGCTGAAACAGAGGGGCTGAAACAGAGGGCGAGAAACAGAGGGGCTGAAACAGAGGGCGAGAAACAGAGGGGCTGAAACAGAGGGGCTGAAATAGAGGGCGAGAAACAGAGGGGCTGAAACAGAGGGCGAGAAACAGAGGGGCTGAAATAGAGGGCGAGAAACAGAGGGGCTGAAACAGTGGGGCTGAAACAGAGGGCGAGAAACAGAGGGGCTGAATCAGAGGGGCTGAATCAGAGGGGCTGCAACAGAGGGGCTGAAACAGAGGGCGAGAAACAAAGGGGCTGAAACAGCGGGCGAGAAACAGAGGGCCAGAAACAGAGGGGCTGTAACAGAGGGGCTGAAACAGACGGGCTGAAACAGAGAGCCTGAAACAGAGGGCGAGAAACAGAGGGCTGAAACAGAGGGCGAAAAACAGAGGGGCTGAAACAGAGGGCGAGAAACAGAGGGGCTGAAACAGAGGGCGAGAAACAGAGGGGCTGAAACAGAGGGGCTGAAACAGACGGGCTGAAACAGAGGGCAAAAAACAGAGGGGCTGAAACAGAGGGCGAGAAACAGAGGGTGAGAAACAGAGGGCGAGAAACAGAGGGGCTGAAACAGAGGGCAAAAAACAGAGGGGCTGAAACAGAGGGCGAGAAACAGAGGGTGAGAAACAGAGGGCGAGAAACAGATGGGATGAAACAGAGTGGCTGAAACAGAGGGGCTGAAATAGAGGGGCTGAAACAGAGGGGCTGAATCAGATGGGCTGCAACAGAGGGGCTGAATCAGAGGGGCTGACACAGAGTGCGAGAAACAGAGGGGCTGAAACAGAGGGCGAGAAACAGAGGGGCTGAAACAGAGGGCGAGAAACAGAGGGGCTGAAACAGAGGGGCTGAAACAGAGGGCGAGAAACAGAGGGGCTGAAACAGAGGGCGAGAAACAGAGGCGCTGAAACAGAGGGCAAGAAACAGAGGGGCTGAATCAGAGATGCGAGAAACAGAGGGGCTGAAACAGAGAGGCTGAAACAGAGGAGCTGAAACAGAGGGCGAGAAACAGAGGGGCTGAAACAGAGGGCGAGAAACAGAGGGGCTGAAACGGAGGGCGAGAAACAGAGGGCGAGAAACAGAGGGACTGAAACAGAGGGGCTGAAACAGAGAGCGAGAAACAGAGGGGCTGAAACAGAGGGCAAGAAACAGAGGGGCTGAAACAGAGGGCGAGAAACAGAGGGGCTGAAACAGAGGGGCTGAAACAGTGGGGCTGAAACAGAGCGCGAGAAACAGAGGGGCTGAAACAGAGGGCGCGAAACAGAGGGGCTGAAACAGAGGGGCTGAAACAGAGGGGCTGAAACAGAGGGCAAGAAACAGAGGGGCTGAAACAGAGGGCGAGAAACAGAGGGGCTGAAACAGAGGGCGAGAAACAGAGGGCGAGAAACAGAGGGACTGAAACAGAGGGGCTGAAACAGAGGGGCTGAAACAGAGTGCGAGAAACAGAGGGGCTGAAACAGAGGGCGAGAAACAGAGGGGCTGAAACAGAGGGCGAGAAACAGAGGGGCTGAAAGAGAGGGGCTGACACAGTGGGGCTGAAACAGAGGGGCTGAAACAGAGGGCGAGAAACAGAGGGGCTGAAACAGAGGGGCTGACCCAGTGGGGCTGAAACAAAGGGGCTGAAACAGAGGGCGAGAAATAGAGGGGCTGAAACAGAGGGCGAGAAACAGAGGGACTGAAACAGAGGGCGAGAAACAGAGGGGCTGAAACAGAGGGCGAGAAACAGTGGGCGAGAAACAGAGGGACTGAAACAGAGGGGCTGAAAAAGAGGGGCTGAAACAGAGGGCGAGAAACAGAGAGGCTGAAACAGAGGGCGAGAAACAGAGGGGCTGATACAGAGGGCGAGAAACAGACGGGCAGAAACAGAGGGCGAGAAACAGAGGGACTGAAACAGAGTGGCTGAAACAGAGAGCGCGAAACAGAGGGACTGAAACAGAGGGCGAGAAACAGAGGGGCTGAAACAGACGGCGAGAAACAGAGTGGCTGAAACAGAGGGCGAGAAACGGAGGGGCTGAAACAGAGGGGCTGAAACAGAGGGGCTGAAACAGAGGGCGAGAAACAGAGGGGCTGAAACAGAGGGAGAGAAACAGAGGGCCAGAAACAGAGGGACTGAAACAGAGGGGCTGAAACAGAGATGCTGAAACAGAGGGCGAGAAACAGAGGAGCTGAAACAGAGGGCGAGAAACAGAGGGGCTGAAACAGACGGCGAGAAACAGAGTGGCTGAAACAGAGGGCGAGAAACGGAATGGCTGAAACAGAGGGGCTGAAACAGAGGGGCTGAAAAAGAGGGCGAGAAACAGAGGGGCTGAAACAGAGGGCGAGAAACAGAGGGCCAGAAACAGAGGGACTGAAACAGAGGGGCTGAAACAGAGATGCTGAAACAGAGGGCGAGAAACAGAGGGGCTGAAACAGAGGGCGAGAAACAGAGGGGCTGAAACAGAGGGCGAGAAACAGAGGGTCTGAAACAGTGGGGCTGACACAGTGGGGCTGAAACAGAGGGGCTGAAACAGAGGGCGAGAAACAGGGGCTGAAACAGAGGGCGAGAAACAGAGGGCGAGAAACAGAGGGACTGAAACAGAGGGGCTGAAACAGAGGGCGAGAAACAGAGGGGCTGAAACAGAGGGCAAGAAACAGAGGGGCTGAAACAGAGGGCGAGAAACAGAGGGGCTGAAACAGAGGGGCTGAAACAGAGGGGCTGAAACAGAGTGTCTGAAACAGAGGGCGAGAAACAGAGGGGCTGAAACAGAGGGCGAGAAACAGAGGGCTAGAAACAGAGGGACTGAAACAGAGGGGCTGAAACAGAGGGCGAGAAACAGAGGGCGAGAAACAGAGGGGCTGAAACAGAGGGCGAGAAACAGAGGGGCTGAAACAGAGGGGCTGAAACAGAGGGGCTGAAACAGAGGGCAAGAAACAGAGGGGCTGAAAAAGAGGGCGAGAAACAGAGGGGCTGTATCAGAGGGGCTGAAACAGAGGGCGAGAAACAGAGGGGCTGAAACAGAGGGCGAGAAACAGAGGGGCTGAAACAGAGGGGCTGAAACAGAGGGTGAGAAACAGAGGGGCTGAAACAGAGGGTGAGAAACAGAGGGGCTGAAACAGAGGGCAAGAAATAGAGGGGCTGAAAAAGAGGGCGAGAAACAGAGGGCGAGAAACAGAGGGGCTGAATCAGAGGGGCTGAAACAGAGGGCGAGAAACAGAGGGGCTGAAACAGAGGGCGAGAAACAGAGGGGCTGAAACAGAGCGCGAGAAACAGAGGGTCTGAAACAGAGGGGCTGACACAGTGGGGCTGGAACAGAGGGGCTGACACAGAGGGCGAGAAACAAAGGGTGAGAAACAGAGGGCGAGAAACAGAGGGGCTGAAACAGAGGGCAAAAAACAGAGGGGCTGAAACAGAGGTCGAGAAACAGAGGGTGAGAAACAGAGGGCGAGAAACAGATGGGATGAAACAGAGTGGCTGAAACAGAGGGGCTGAAATAGAGGGGCTGAAACAGAGGGGCTGAATCAGAGGGGCTGCAACAGAGGGGCTGAATCAGAGGGGCTGACACAGAGTGCGAGAAACAGAGGGGCTGAAACAGAGGGCGAGAAATAGAGGGGCTGAAACAGACGGCGAGAAACAGAGGGGCTGAAACAGAGGGGATGAAACAGAGGGCGAGAAACAGAGAGGCTGAAACAGAGGGCGAGAAACAGAGGGGCTGAAACAGAGGGCAAGAAACAGAGGGGCTGAATCAGAGATGCGAGAAACAGAGGGGTTGAAACAGAGAGGCTGAAACAGAGGAGCTGAAACAGAGGGCGAGAAACAGAGGGGCTGAAACAGAGGGCGAGAAACAGAGGGGCTGAAACGGAGGGCGAGAAACAGAGGGCGAGAAACAATGGGACTGAAACAGAGTGGCTGAAACAGAGGGGCTGAAACAGAGGGCGAGAAACAGAGGGGCTGAAACAGAGGGCGAGAAACAGAGCGGCTGAAACAGAGGTCGAGAAACAGAGGGGCTGAAACAGAGGGCAAAAAACAGAGGGGCTGAAACAGAGGGCGAGAAACAGAGGGTGAGAAACAGAGTGCGAGAAACAGAGGGGCTGAAACAGAGGGCAAAAAACAGAGGGGCTGAAACAGAGGGCGAGAAACAGAGGGTGAGAAACAGAGGGCGAGAAACAGATGGGATGAAACAGAGTGGCTGAAACAGAGGGTTTGAAATAGAGGGGCTGAAACAGAGGGGCTGAATCAGAGGGGCTGCAACAGAGGGGCTGAATCAGAGGGGCTGACACAGAGTGCGAGAAACAGAGGGGCTGAAACAGAGGGCGAGAAACAGAGAGGCTGAAACAGAGGGCGAGAAACACAGGGGCTGAAACAGAGGGGCTGAAACAGAGGGCGAGAAATAGAGAGGCTGAAACAGAGGGTGAGAAACAGAGGGGCTGAAACAGAGATGCGAGAAACAGATGGGGCTGAAACAGAGAGGCTGAAACAGAGGAGCTGAAACAGAGGGCGAGAAACAGAGGGGCTGAAACAGAGGGCGAGAAACAGAGGGGCTGAAACGGAGGGCGAGAAACAGAGGGCGAGAAACAGAGGGACTGAAACAGAGGGGCTGAAACAGAGGGGCTGAAACAGAGGGGCTGAAACAGAGGGGCTGAAACAGAGGGCGAGAAACAGAGGGCTGAAACAGAGTGCGAGAAACAGAGGGGCTGAAACAGAGGGACTGAAACAGTGGGGCTGAAACAGAGGGGCTGAAACAGAGGGCGAGAAATAGAGGGGCTGAAACAGAGGGCGAGAAACAGAGGGGCTGAAACAGAGGGGCTGAAACAGAGGGGCTGAAACGGAGGGCGAGAAACAGAGGGGCTGAAACAGAGGGCAAGAAACAGAGGGGATAAAACAGAGGGCGAGAAACAGAGGGGCTGAAACAGAGGGGCTGAAACAGAGGGGCTGAAACAGAGGGCAAGAAACAGAGGGGCTGAAACAGAGGGCGAAAAACAGAGGGGCTGAAACAGAGGGCGAGAAACAGAGGGCGAGAAACAGAGGGACTGAAACAGAGGGGCTGAAACAGAGGGGGTGAAACAGAGGGCGAGAAACAGAGGGGCTGAAACAGAGGGCGAGAAACAGAGGGTCTGAAACAGAGGGGCTGACGCAGTGGGGCTGAAACAGAGGGGCTGAAACAGAGGGCGAAAAATAGAGGGGCTGAAACAGAGGGCGAGAAACAGAGGGACTGAAACAGAGGGCGAGAAACAGAGGGGCTGAAACAGAGGGCGAGAAACAGAGGGACTGAAACAGAGGGGCTGAAACAGAGGGGCTGAAACAGAGGGCGAGAAACAGAGGGGCTGAAACAGAGGGCGAGAAACAGAGGGGCTGAAACAGAGGGGTTGAAACAGAGAGGCTGAAACAGAGGGCGAGAAACAGAGGGGCTGAAACAGCGGGCAAGAAGCAGTGGGGCTGAAACAGAGGGCGAGAAACAGAGGGGCTGAAACAGAGGGCGAGAAACAGAGGGACTGAAACAGAGGGCGAGAAACAGAGGGCGAGAAACAGAGGGACTGAAACAGAGGGGCTGAAACAGAGGGGCTGAAACAGAGGGCGAGAAACAGAGGGGCTGAAACAGAGGGCGAGAAACAGAGTGGCTGAAACAGAGGGCGAGAAATAGAGGGGCTGAAACAGAGGGGCTGACACAGTGGGGCTGAAACAGAGGGGCAGAAACAGAGGGCGAGAAGCAGAGGGGCTGAAACAGAGGGGCTGAAACAGAGGGGCTGAATCAGAGGGGCTGATTCAGAGGGGCTGAAACAGAGGGGCTGAATCAGAGGGTCTGAAACAGAGGGCGAGAAACAGAGGGGCTGAAACAGAGGGCGAGAAACAGAGGGGCTGAAACAGAGGGCGAGAAACAGACGGGCAGAAACAGAGGGCGAGAAACAGAGGGACTGAAACAGAGGGGCTGAAACAGAGAGCGCGAAACAGAGGGACTGAAACAGAGGGTGAGAAACAGAGGGGCTGTAACAGAGGGCGAGAAACAGAGGGGCTGAAACAGAGGGCGCGAAACGGAGGGGCTGAAACAGAGGGGCTGAAACAGAGGGGCTGAAACAGAGGGCGAGAAACAGAGGGGCAGAAACAGAGGGCGAGAAACAGAGGGGCTGAAACAGAGGGCGAGAAACAGAGGGCGAGAAACAGAGGGACTGAAACAGAGGGGCTGAAACAGAGGGGCTGAAACAGAGGACGAGAAACAGAGGGACTGAAACAGAGGGCGAGAAACAGAGGGGCTGAAACAGAGGGCGAGAAACAGAGGGTCTGAAACAGAGGGGCTGACACAGTGGGGCTGAAACAGAGGGGCTGAAACAGAGGGCGAGAAATAGAGGGGCTGAAACAGAGAGCGAGAAACAGAGGGACTGAAACACAGGGCGAGAAACAGAGGGGCTGAAAGAGAAGGTGAGAAACAGAGGGCGAGAAACAGAGGGACTGAAACAGAGGGGCTGAAACCGAGGGGCTGAATCAGAGGGCGCGAAACAGAGGGGCTGAAACAGACAGGCTGAAACAGAGGGTGAGAAACAGAGGGGCTGAAACAGAGGGGCTGAAAAATTGGGGCTGAAACAGAGGGCGAGAAACAGAGGGGCTGAAACAGAGGGGCTGAAACAGAAGGGCTGAAACAGAGGGGCTGAAACAGAGGGCGAGAAACCGAGGGGCTGAAACAGATGGCGAGAAACAGAGGGGCTGAAACAGAGGGGCTGACACAGTGGGGCTGAAACAGAGGGCAAGAAACAGAGGGGCTGAAAAAGAGGGCGAGAAACAGAGGGCGAGAAACAGAGGGGCTGAAACAGAGGGCGAGAAACAGAGGGGCTGAAACAGAGCGCGAGAAACAGAGGGTCTGAAACAGAGGAGCTGACACAGTGGGGCTGAAACAGAGGGGCTGAAACAGAGGGCGAGAAATAGAGGGGCTGAAACAGAGGGCGAGAAACAGAGGGACTGAAACAGAGGGCGAGAAACAGAGGGGCTGAAACAGAGGGCGAGAAACAGAGGGCGAGAAACAGAGGGCGAGAAACAGAGGGGCTGAAACAGAGGGCGAGAAACAGAGGGGCTGAAACAGAGGGGCTGAAACAGAGGGGCTGAATCAGAGGGGCTGATACAGAGGTGCTGAAACAGAGGGGCTGAATCAGAGGGTCTGAAACAGAGGGCGAGAAACAGAGGGGCTGAAACAGAGGGCGAGAAACAGAGGGGCTGAAAAAGAGGGCGAGAAACAGACGGGCAGAAACAGAGGGCGAGAAACAGAGGGACTGAAACAGAGGGGCTGAAACAGAGAGCGCGAAACAGAGGGACTGAAACAGAGGGCGAGAAACAGATGGGCTGAAACAGAGGGCGAGAAACAGAGTGGCTGAAACAGAGGGCGAGAAACAGAGTGGCTGAAACAGAGGGCGAGAAACGGAGGGGCTGAAACAGAGGGGCTGAAACAGAGGGGCTGAAACAGAGGGCGAGAAACAGAGGGGCTGAAACAGAGGGCGAGAAACAGAGGGGCTGAAACAGAGGGCGAGAAACAGAGGGCCAGAAACAGAGGGACTGAAACAGAGGGGCTGAAACAGAGATGCTGAAACAGAGGGGGAGAAACAGAGGGGCTGAAACAGAGGGCCAGAAACAGAGGGGCTGAAACAGAGGGCGAGAAACAGAGGGTCTGAAACAGTGGGGCTGACACAGTGGGGCTGAAACAGAGGGCGAGAATCAGAGGGGCTGAAACAGAGGGCGAGAAAGAGAGGGCTAGAAACAGAGGGACTGAAACAGAGGGGCTGAAACAGAGGGCGAGAAACAGAGGGCGAGCTACAGAGGGACTGAAACAGAGGGGCTGAAACAGAGGGCGAGAAACAGAGGGGCTGAAACAGAGGGGCTGAAACAGAGGGCGAGAAACAGATTGGCTGAAACAGAGGGCGAGAAACAGAGTGGCTGAAACAGAGGGCGAGAAACGGAGGGGCTGAAACAGAGGGGCTGAAACAGAGGGGCTGAAACAGAGGGCGAGAAATAGAGGGGCTGAAACAGAGGGCGAGAAACAGAGGGACTGAAACAGAGGGCGAGAAACAGAGGGGCTGAAACAGAGGGCGAGAAACAGAGGGCGAGAAACAGAGGGCGAGAAACAGAGGGGCTGAAACAGAGGGCGAGAAACAGAGGGGCTGAAACAGAGGGGCTGAAACAGAGGGGCTGAATCAGAGGGGCTGATTCAGAGGTGCTGAAACAGAGGGGCTGAATCAGAGGGTCTGAAACAGAGGGCGAGAAACAGAGGGGCTGAAACAGAGGGCGAGAAACAGAGGGGCTGAAAAAGAGGGCGAGAAACAGACGTGCAGAAACAGAGGGCGAGAAACAGAGGGACTGAAACAGAGGGGCTGAAACAGAGAGCGCGAAACAGAGGGACTGAAACAGAGGGCGAGAAACAGATGGGCTGATACAGAGGGCGAGAAACAGAGTGGCTGAAACAGAGGGCGAGAAACGGAGGGGCTGAAACAGAGGGCCAGAAACAGAGGGACTGAAACAGAGGGGCTGAAACAGAGATGCTGAAACAGAGGGGGAGAAACAGAGGGGCTGAAACAGAGGGCCAGAAACAGAGGGGCTGAAACAGAGGGCGAGAAACAGAGGGTCTGAAACAGTGGGGCTGACACAGTGGGGCTGAAACAGAGGGCGAGAATCAGTGGGGCTGAAACAGAGGGCGAGAAACAGAGGGCTAGAAACAGAGGGACTGAAACAGAGGGGCTGAAACAGAGGGCGAGAAACAGAGGGCGAGCTACAGAGGGACTGAAACAGAGGGGCTGAAACAGAGGGCGAGAAACAGAGGGGCTGAAACAGAGGGGCTGAAACAGAGGGTCTGAAACAGAGGGCGAGAAACAGAGGGGCTGAAACAGAGGGCGAGAAACAGAGGGCTAGAAACAGAGGGACTGAAACAGAGGGGCTGAAACAGAGGGCGAGAAACAGAGGGCGAGAAACAGAGGGGCTGAAACAGAGGGCGAGAAACAGAGGGGCTGAAACAGAGGGGCTGAAACAGAGGGGCTGAAACAGAGGGCGAGAAACAGAGGGGCTGAAACAGAGGGCGAGAAACAGAGGGGCTGAAACAGAGGGGCTGAAACAGAGGGTGAGAAACAGAGGGGCTGAAACAGAGGGTGAGAAACAGAGGGGCTGAAACAGAGGGCGAGAAACAGAGGGGCTGAAAAAGAGGGCGAGAAACAGAGGGCGAGAAACAGAGGGGCTGAATCAGAGGGGCTGAAACAGAGGGCGAGAAACAGAGGGGATGAAACAGAGGGCGAGAAACAGAGGGGCTGAAACAGAGCGCGAGAAACAGAGCGTCTGAAACAGAGGGGCTGACACAGTGGGGCTGGAACAGAGGGGCTGAAACAGAGGGCGAGAAATAGAGGGGCTGAAACAGAGGGCGAGAAACAATGGGACTGAAATAGAGGGCGAGAAACAGTGGGGCTGAAACAGAGGGCGAGAAACAGAGGGCGAGAAACAGAGGGACTGAAACAGAGGGGCTGAAACTGAGGGCGAGAAACAGAGGGGCTGAAACAGAGAGGCTGAAACAGAGGGGCTGAAACAGAGGGGCTGAAACAGAGAGGCTGAAACAGAGGGCGAGAAACAGAGGGGCTGAAACAGAGGGCAAGAAACAGAGGGGCTGAAACAGAGGGCGAGAAACAGAGGGGCTGAAACAGAGGGCAAGAAACAGAGGGGCTGAAACAGAGGGCGAGAAATAGAGGGGCTGAAACAGAGGGCGAGAAACAGAGGGACTGAAACAGAGGGCGAGAAACAGAGGGGCTGAAACAGAGGGCGAGAAACAGAGGGCGAGAAACAGAGGGCGAGAAACAGAGGGGCTGAAACAGAGGGCGAGAAACAGAGGGGCTGAAACAGAGGGGCTGAAAAAGAGGGGCTGAATCAGAGGGGCTGATTCAGAGGTGCTGAAACAGAGGGGCTGAATCAGAGGGGCTGAAACAGAGGGCGAGAAACAGAGGGGCTGAAACAGAGGGCGAGAAACAGAGTGGCTGAAACAGAGGGCGAGAAACAGAGGGACTGAAACAGAGGGGCTGAAACAGAGAGCGCGAAACAGAGGGACTGAAACAGAGGGCGAGAAACAGATGGGCTGAAACAGAGGGCGAGAAACAGAGTGGCTGAAACAGAGGGCGAGAAACGGAGGGGCTGAAACAGAGGGGCTGAAACAGAGGGGCTGAAACAGAGGGCGAGAAACAGAGGGGCTGAAACAGAGGGCGAGAAACAGAGGGGCTGAAACAGAGGGCGAGAAACAGAGGGCCAGAAACAGAGGGACTGAAACAGAGGGGCTGAAACAGAGATGCTGAAACAGAGGGGGAGAAACAGAGGGGCTGAAACAGAGGGCCAGAAACAGAGGGGCTGAAACAGAGGGCGAGAAACAGAGGGTCTGAAACAGTGGGGCTGACACAGTGGGGCTGAAACAGAGGGCGAGAATCAGTGGGGCTGAAACAGAGGGCGAGAAACAGAGGGCTAGAAACAGAGGGACTGAAACAGAGGGGCTGAAACAGAGGGCGAGAAACAGAGGGCGAGCTACAGAGGGACTGAAACAGAGGGGCTGAAACAGAGGGCGAGAAACAGAGGGGCTGAAACAGAGGGGCTGAAACAGAGGGTCTGAAACAGAGGGCGAGAAACAGAGGGGCTGAAACAGAGGGCGAGAAACAGAGGGCTAGAGACAGAGGGACTGAAACAGAGGGGCTGAAACAGAGGGCGAGAAACAGAGGGACTGAAACAGAGGGGCTGAAACAGAGGGCGAGAAACAGAGGGGCTGAAACAGAGGGGCTGAAACAGAGGGGCTGAAACAGAGGGCGAGAAACAGAGGGGCTGAATCAGAGGGGCTGAAACAGAGGGCGAGAAACAGAGGGGCTGAAACAGAGGGCGAGAAACAGAGGGGCTGAAACAGAGGGGCTGAAACAGAGGGTGAGAAACAGAGGGGCTGAAACAGAGGGTGAGAAACAGAGGGGCTGAAACAGAGGGCGAGAAACAGAGGGGCTGAAAAATAGGGCGAGAAACAGAGGGCGAGAAACAGAGGGGCTGAATCAGAGGGGCTGAAACAGAGGCGAGAAACAGAGGGGATGAAACAGAGGGCGAGAAACAGAGGGGCTGAAACAGAGCGCGAGAAACAGAGGGTCTGAAACAGAGGGGCTGACACAGTGGGGCTGGAACAGAGGGGCTGAAACAGAGGGCGAGAAATAGAGGGTCTGAAACAGAGGGCGAGAAACAATGGGACTGAAACAGAGGGCGAGAAACAGTGGGGCTGAAACAGAGGGCGAGAAACAGAGGGCGAGAAACAGAGGGACTGAAACAGAGGGGCTGAAACAGAGGGCGAGAAACAGAGGGGCTGAAACAGAGAGGCTGAAACAGAGGGGCTGAAACAGAGGGGCTGAAACAGAGAGGCTGAAACAGAGGGCGAGAAACAGAGGGGCTGAAACAGAGGGCAAGAAACAGAGGGGCTGAAACAGAGGGCGAGAAACAGAGGGGCTGAAACAGAGGGGCTGAAACAGAGGAGCTGAAACAGAGGGGCTGAAACAGAGGGCGAGAAACAGAGGGGCTGAAACAGAGGGCGAGAAACAGAGGGGCTGAAACAGAGGGCGAGAAACAGAGGGCGAGAAACAGAGGGACTAAAACAGAGGGGCTGAAACAGAGGGGCTGAAACAGAGGGCGAGAAACAGAGGGGCTGAAACAGAGGGCGAGAAACAGAGGGGCTGAAACACAGGGCGAGAAACAGAGGGGCTGAAACAGAGGGGCTGACACAGTGGGGCTGAAACAGAGGGGCTGAAACAGAGGGGCTGAATCAGATGGGCTGAAACAGAGGGCGAGAAACAGAGGGGCTGAAACAAAAGGCGAGAGACAGAGGGGCAGAAACAGAGGGCGAGAAACAGAGGGGCTGAAACAGAGGGGCTGAAACAGAGAGTGTGAATCAGAGGGGCTGAAACAGAGGGGATGAATCGGAGGGGCTGAAACAGAGGGGCTGAAACAGAGGGGCTGAAACAGAGGGCGAGAAACAGAGGGGCTGAATCAGAGGGGCTGAATCAGAGGGGCTGATTCAGAGGGGCTGAAACAGTGGGCGAGAAACTAAGGGACTGAAACAGCGGGCGAGAAACAGAGTGCGAGAAACAGAGGGGCTGAAACAGAGGGGCTGAAACAGACGGGCTGAAACAGAGAGCCTGAAACAGAGGAGCTGAATCAGAGGGGCTGAAACAGAGGGGCTGAAATAGAGGGGCTGAAACAGAGGGGATGAATCAGAGGGGCTGAAACAGAGTGGCTGAATCAGCGGGGCTGAAACAGAGGGCGAGAAACTGAGGGGCTGAAACAGAGGGGCAGAAACAGCGGGCGAGAAACAGAGGGGCTGAAACAGAGGGGCTGAAACAGAGGGGATGAAACAGAGGGGCTGAAACAGAGGGCTAGAAACAGAGGGGCAGAAACAGAGGGGTTGAAACAGAGGGTCTGAAACAGAGGGGCTGAAACAGTGGGGCTGAAACAGAGGACGAGAAACAGAGTGGCTGAAACAGAGGGCGCGAAACAGAGGGGCTGAAACAGAGGGCGAGAAACAGAGGGGCTGAATCAGAGGGGCTGAAACAGAGGGTGAGAAAAAGAGGGGCTGAAACAGAGGGCTGAAACAGAGGGGCTGAAACAGAGGGCGAAAAACAGAGGGGATGAAACAGAGGGGCTGAAACACAGGGGCTGAAACAGAGGGGCTGAAACAGGGTGGCTGAAACAGAGGGGCTGAAACAGAGGTGCTGAAACAGAGGGGCTGAAACAGAGGGCGAGAAACAGAGGGGCTGAAACAGAGGGCGAGAAACAGAGGGGCTGAAACAGAGGGGCTGAAACAGAGTGCGAGAAACAGAGGGGCTGAAACAGAGGGCGAGAAACAGAGGGGCTGAAATAGAGGGCGAGAAACAGAGGGTCTGAAACAGAGGGGCTGAAACAGAGGGCGAGAAACAGAGGGGCTGAATCAGAGGGGCTGAATCAGAGGGGTTGAAACAGAGGGGCTGAAACAGAGGGCGAGAATCAAAAGGGGCTGAAACAGCGGGCGAGAAACAGAGGGCCAGAAACAGAGGGGCTGTAACAGAGGGGCTGAAACAGACGGGCTGAAACAGAGAGCCTGAAACAGAGGGCGAGAAACAGAGGGCTGAAACAGAGGGCGAAAAACAGAGGGGCTGAAACAGAGGGCGAGAAACAGAGGGGATGAAACAGAGGGGCTGAAACAGAGGGGCTGAATCAGAGGGGCTGAAACAGAGGGGCTGAATCAGAGGGGCTGAAACAGAGGGCGAGAAACAGAGGGGCTGAAACAGAGGGCGAGAAACAGAGGGGCTGAAACAGAGGGCGAGAAACAGAGGGGCTGAAACAGAGGGGCTGAAACAGACGGGCTGAAACAGAGGGCAAAAAACAGAGGGGCTGAAACAGAGGGCGAGAAACAGAGGGTGAGAAACAGAGGGCGAGAAACAGAGGGGCTGAAACAGAGGGCAAAAAACAGAGGGGCTGAAACAGAGGGCGAGAAACAGAGGGTGAGAAACAGAGGGCGAGAAACAGATGGGATGAAACAGAGTGGCTGAAACAGAGGGGCTGAAATAGAGGGGCTGAAACAGAGGGGCTGAATCAGATGGGCTGCAACAGAGGGGCTGAATCAGAGGGGCTGACACAGAGTGCGAGAAACAGAGGGGCTGAAACAGAGGGCGAGAAACAGAGGGGCTGAAACAGAGGGCGAGAAACAGAGGGGCTGAAACAGAGGGGCTGAAACAGAGGGCGAGAAACAGAGGGGCTGAAACAGAGGGCGAGAAACAGAGGCGCTGAAACAGAGGGCAAGAAACAGAGGGGCTGAATCAGAGATGCGAGAAACAGAGGGGCTGAAACAGAGAGGCTGAAACAGAGGAGCTGAAACAGAGGGCGAGAAACAGAGGGGCTGAAACAGAGGGCGAGAAACAGAGGGGCTGAAACGGAGGGCGAGAAACAGAGGGCGAGAAACAGAGGGACTGAAACAGAGGGGCTGAAACAGAGAGCGAGAAACAGAGGGGCTGAAACAGAGGGCAAGAAACAGAGGGGCTGAAACAGAGGGCGAGAAACAGAGGGGCTGAAACAGAGGGGCTGAAACAGTGGGGCTGAAACAGAGCGCGAGAAACAGAGGGGCTGAAACAGAGGGGCTGAAACAGAGGGCAAGAAACAGAGGGGCTGAAACAGAGGGCGAGAAACAGAGGGGCTGAAACAGAGAGCGAGAAACAGAGGGCGAGAAAC
The DNA here is from genome assembly GCF_047496795.1 of Chiloscyllium punctatum. Taxonomy (NCBI): domain Eukaryota; kingdom Metazoa; phylum Chordata; class Chondrichthyes; order Orectolobiformes; family Hemiscylliidae; genus Chiloscyllium; species Chiloscyllium punctatum. The sequence goes on along the minus strand of NC_092763.1, from coordinate 150,941 downwards.
AGAGGGACTGAAACAGAGGGGCTGAAACAGAGGGGCTGAAACAGAGGGCAAGAAACAGAGGGGCTGAAACAGAGGGCGAGAAACAGAGGGGCTGAAACAGAGGGCGAGAAACAGAGGGTCTGAAACAGAGGGGCTGACACAGTGGGGCTGAAACAGAGGGGCTGAAACAGAGGGCGAGAAACAGAGGGGCTGAAACAGAGGGGCTGACACAGTGGGGCTGAAACAGAGGGGCTGAAACAGAGGGCGAGAAATAGAGGGGCTGAAACAGAGGGCGAGAAACAGAGGGACTGAAACAGAGGGCGAGAAACAGAGGGGCTGAAACAGAGGGCGAGAAACAGAGGGCGAGAAACAGAGGGACTGAAACAGAGGGGCTGAAACAGAGGGGCTGAAACAGAGGGCGAGAAACAGAGAGGCTGAAACAGAGGGCGAGAAACAGAGGGGCTGAAACAGAGGGCGAGAAACAGACGGGCAGAAACAGAGGGCGAGAAACAGAGGGACTGAAACAGAGTGGCTGAAACAGAGAGCGCGAAACAGAGGGACTGAAACAGAGGGCGAGAAACATAGGGGCTGAAACAGACGGCGAGAAACAGAGTGGCTGAAACAGAGGGCGAGAAACGGAGGGGCTGAAACAGAGGGGCTGAAACAGAGGGCGAGAAACAGAGGGGCTGAAACAGGGGGAGAGAAACAGAGGGCCAGAAACAGAGGGACTGAAACAGAGGGGCTGAAACAGAGATGCTGAAACAGAGGGCGAGAAACAGAGGGGCTGAAACAGAGGGCGAGAAACAGAGGGGCTGAAACAGAGGGCGAGAAACGGAATGGCTGAAACAGAGGGGCTGAAACAGAGGGGCTGAAACAGAGGGCGAGAAACAGAGGGGCTGAAACAGAGGGCGAGAAACAGAGGGCCAGAAACAGAGGGACTGAAACAGAGGGGCTGAAACAGAGATGCTGAAACAGAGGGCGAGAAACAGAGGGGCTGAAACAGAGGGCGAGAAACAGAGGGGCTGAAACAGAGGGCGAGAAACAGAGGGTCTGAAACAGTGGGGCTGACACAGTGGGGCTGAAACAGAGGGGCTGAAACAGAGGGCGAGAAACAGGGGCTGAAACAGAGGGCGAGAAACAGAGGGCGAGAAACAGAGGGACTGAAACAGAGGGGCTGAAACAGAGGGCGAGAAACAGAGGGGCTGAAACAGAGGAAAGAAACAGAGGGGCTGAAACAGAGAGCGAGAAACAGAGGGCGAGAAACAGAGGGACTGAAACAGAGGGGCTGAAACAGAGGGGCTGAAACAGAGGGCGAGAAACAGAGGGGCTGAAACAGAGGGCGAGAAACAGAGGGTCTGAAACAGAGGGGCTGACACAGTGGGGCTGAAACAGAGGGGCTGAAACAGAGGGCGAGAAACAGAGGGGCTGAAACAGAGGGGCTGACACAGTGGGGCTGAAACAGAGGGGCTGAAACAGAGGGCGAGAAATAGAGGGGCTGAAACAGAGGGCGAGAAACAGAGGGACTGAAACAGAGGGCGAGAAACAGAGGTTCTGAAACAGAGGGCGAGAAACAGAGGGCGAGAAACAGAGGGACTGAAACAGAGGGGCTGAAACAGAGGGGCTGAAACAGAGGGCGAGAAACAGAGAGGCTGAAACAGAGGGCGAGAAACAGAGGGGCTGAAACAGAGGGCGAGAAACAGACGGGCAGAAACAGAGGGCGAGAAACAGAGGGACTGAAACAGAGTGGCTGAAACAGAGAGCGCGAAACAGAGGGACTGAAACAGAGGGCGAGAAACAGAGGGGCTGAAACAGACGGCGAGAAACAGAGTGGCTGAAACAGAGGGCGAGAAACGGAGGGGCTGAAACAGAGGGGCTGAAACAGAGGGGCTGAAACAGAGGGCGAGAAACAGAGGGGCTGAAACAGAGGGAGAGAAACAGAGGGCCAGAAACAGAGGGACTGAAACAGAGGGGCTGAAACAGAGATGCTGAAACAGAGGGCGAGAAACAGAGGGGCTGAAACAGAGGGCGAGAAACAGAGGGGCTGAAACAGAGGGCGAGAAACGGAATGGCTGAAACAGAGGGGCTGAAACAGAGGGGCTGAAACAGAGGGCGAGAAACAGAGGGGCTGAAACAGAGGGCGAGAAACAGAGGGCCAGAAACAGAGGGACTGAAACAGAGGGGCTGAAACAGAGATGCTGAAACAGAGGGCGAGAAACAGAGGGGCTGAAACAGAGGGCGAGAAACAGAGGGGCTGAAACAGAGGGCGAGAAACAGAGGGTCTGAAACAGTGGGGCTGAGACAGTGGGGCTGAAACAGAGGGGCTGAAACAGAGGGCGAGAAACAGGGGCTGAAACAGAGGGCGAGAAACAGAGGGCGAGAAACAGAGGGACTGAAACAGAGGGGCTGAAACAGAGGGCGAGAAACAGAGGGGCTGAAACAGAGGGCAAGAAACAGAGGGGCTGAAACAGAGGGGCTGAAACAGAGGGGCTGAAACAGAGTGTCTGAAACAGAGGGCGAGAAACAGAGGGGCTGAAACAGAGGGCGAGAAACAGAGGGCTAGAAACAGAGGGACTGAAACAGAGGGGCTGAAACAGAGGGCGAGAAACAGAGGGCGAGAAACAGAGGGGCTGAAACAGAGGGCGAGAAACAGAGGGGCTGAAACAGAGGGGCTGAAACAGAGGGGCTGAAACAGAGGGCAAGAAACAGAGGGGCTGAAAAAGAGGGCGAGAAACAGAGGGCGAGAAACAGAGGGGCTGAATCAGAGGGGCTGAAACAGAGGGCGAGAAACAGAGGGGCTGAAACAGAGGGCGAGAAACAGAGGGTGAGAAACAGAGGGGCTGAAACAGAGGGCAAGAAACAGAGGGGCTTAAAAAGAGGGCGAGAAACAGAGGGCGAGAAACAGAGGGGCTGAATCAGAGGGGCTGAAACAGAGGGCGAGAAACAGAGGGGCTGAAACAGAGGGCGAGAAACAGAGGGGCTGAAACAGAGCGCGAGAAACAGAGGGTCTGAAACAGAGGGGCTGACACAGTGGGGCTGGAACAGAGGGGCTGACACAGAGGGCGAGAAACAGAGGGTGAGAAACAGAGGGCGAGAAACAGAGGGGCTGAAACAGAGGGCAAAAAACAGAGGGGCTGAAACAGAGGGCGAGAAACAGAGGGTGAGAAACAGAGGGCGAGAAACAGATGGGATGAAACAGAGTGGCTGAAACAGAGGGGCTGAAATAGAGGGGCTGAAACAGAGGGGCTGAATCAGAGGGGCTGAAACAGAGGGGCTGAATCAGAGGGGCTGACACAGAGTGCGAGAAACAGAGGGGCTGAAACAGAGGGCGAGAAACAGAGGGGCTGAAACTGAGGGGATGAAACAGAGGGCGAGAAACAGAGAGGCTGAAACAGAGGGCGAGAAACAGAGGGGCTGAAACAGAGGGCAAGAAACAGAGGGGCTGAATCAGAGATGCGAGAAACAGAGGGGCTGAAACAGAGAGGCTGAAACAGAGGAGCTGAAACAGAGGGCGAGAAACAGAGGGGCTGAAACAGAGGGCGAGAAACAGAGGGGCTGAAACGGAGGGCGAGAAACAGAGGGCGAGAAACAATGGGACTGAAACAGAGGGGCTGAAACAGAGGGGCTGAAACAGAGGGCGAGAAACAGAGGGGCTGAAACAGAGGGCGAGAAACAGAGGGGCTGAAACAGAGGGCGAGAAACAGAGGGGCTGAAACAGAGGGCAAAAAACAGAGGGGCTGAAACAGAGGGCGAGAAACAGAGGGTGAGAAACAGAGGGCGAGAAACAGAGGGGCTGAAACAGAGGGCAAAAAACAGAGGGGCTGAAACAGAGGGCGAGAAACAGAGGGTGAGAAACAGAGGGCGAGAAACAGATGGGATGAAACAGAGTGGCTGAAACAGAGGGGCTGAAATAGAGGGGCTGAAACAGAGGGGCTGAATCAGAGGGGCTGCAACAGAGGGGCTGAATCAAAGGGGCTGACACAGAGTGCGAGAAACAGAGGGGCTGAAACAGAGGGCGAGAAACAGAGAGGCTGAAACAGAGGGCGAGAAACAGAGGGGCTGAAACAGAGGGGCTGAAACAGAGGGCGAGAAACAGAGAGGCTGAAACAGAGGGCGTGAAACAGAGGGGCTGAAACAGAGATGCGAGAAACAGATGGGGCTGAAACAGAGAGGCTGAAACAGAGGAGCTGAAACAGAGGGCGAGAAACAGAGGGGCTGAAACAGAGGGCGAGAAACAGAGGGGCTGAAACGGAGGGCGAGAAACAGAGGGCGAGAAACAGAGGGACTGAAACAGAGGGGCTGAAACAGAAGGGCTGAAACAGAGGGGGAGAAACAGAGGGGCTGAAACAGAGGGCGAGAAACAGAGGGCTGAAACAGAGGGCGAGAAACAGAGGGGCTGAAACAGAGGGACTGAAACAGTGGGGCTAAAACAGAGGGGCTGAAACAGAGGGCGAGAAATAGAGGGGCTGAAACAGAGGGCGAGAAACAGAGGGGCTGAAACAGAGGGGCTGAAACAGAGGGGCTGAAACGGAGGGCGAGAAACAGAGGGGCTGAAACAGAGGGCAAGAAACAGAGGGGATAAAACAGAGGGCGAGAAACAGAGGGGCTGAAACAGAGGGGCTGAAACAGAGGGGCTGAAACAGAGGGCAAGAAACAGAGGGGCTGAAACAGAGGGCGAAAAACAGAGGGGCTGAAACAGAGGGCGAGAAACAGAGGGCGAGAAACAGAGGGACTGAAACAGAGGGGCTGAAACAGAGGGGGTGAAACAGAGGGCGAGAAACAGAGGGGCTGAAACAGAGGGCGAGAAACAGAGGGTCTGAAACAGAGGGGCTGACGCAGTGGGGCTGAAACAGAGGGGCTGAAACAGAGGGTGAAAAATAGAGGGGCTGAAACAGAGGGCGAGAAACAGAGGGACTGAAACAGAGGGCGAGAAACAGAGGGGCTGAAACAGAGGGCGAGAAACAGAGGGACTGAAACAGAGGGGCTGAAACAGAGGGGCTGAAACAGAGGGCGAGAAACAGAGGGGCTGAAACAGAGGGCGAGAAACAGAGGGGCTGAAACAGAGGGGATGAAACAGAGAGGCTGAAACAGAGGGCGAGAAACAGAGGGGCTGAAACAGCGGGCAAGAAACAGTGGGGCTGAAACAGAGGGCGAGAAACAGAGGGGCTGAAACAGAGGGCGAGAAACAGAGGGACTGAAACAGAGGGCGAGAAACAGAGGGCGAGAAACAGAGGGACTGAAACAGAGGGGCTGAAACAGAGGGGCTGAAACAGAGGGCGAGAAACAGAGGGGCTGAAACAGAGGGCGAGAAACAGAGTGGCTGAAACAGAGGGCGAGAAACAGAGGGGCTGAAACAGAGGGGCTGACACAGTGGGGCTGAAACAGAGGGGCTGAAACAGAGGGCGAGAAATAGAGGGGCTGAAACAGAGGGGCTGACACAGTGGGGCTGAAACAGAGGGGCAGAAACAGAGGTCGAGAAACAGAGGGGCTGAAACAGAGGGGCTGAAACAGAGGGGCTGAATCAGAGGGGCTGATTCAGAGGGGCTGAAACAGAGGGGCTGAATCAGAGGGTCTGAAACAGAGGGCGAGAAACAGAGGGGCTGAAACAGAGGGCGAGAAACAGAGGGGCTGAAACAGAGGGCGAGAAACAGACGGGCAGAAACAGAGGGCGAGAAACAGAGGGACTGAAACAGAGGGGCTGAAGCAGAGAGCGCGAAACAGAGGGACTGAAACAGAGGGTGAGAAACAGAGGGGCTGTAACAGAGGGCGAGAAACAGAGGTGCTGAAACAGAGGGCGCGAAACGGAGGGGCTGAAACAGAGGGGCTGAAACAGAGGGGCTGAAACAGAGGGCGAGAAACAGAGGGGCAGAAACAGAGGGCGAGAAACAGAGGGGCTGAAACAGAGGGCGAGAAACAGAGTGCGAGAAACAGAGGGACTGAAACAGAGGGGCTGAAACAGAGGACGAGAAACAGAGGACGAGAAACAGAGGGGCTGAAACAGAGGGCGAGAAACAGAGGGGCTGAAACAGAGGGCGAGAAACAGAGGGTCTGAAACAGAGGGGCTGACACAGTGGGGCTGAAACAGAGGGGCTGAAACAGAGGGCGAGAAATAGAGGGGCTGAAACAGAGGGCGAGAAACAGAGGGACTGAAACACAGGGCGAGAAACAGAGGGGCTGAAAGAGAAGGTGAGAAACAGAGGGCGAGAAACAGAGGGACTGAAACAGAGGGGCTTGATCAGAGGGGCTGAATCAGAGGGCGAGAAACAGAGGGGCTGAAACAGACAGGCTGAAACAGAGGGCGAGAAACAGAGGGGCTGAAACAGAGGGGCTGAAACATTGGGGCTGAAACAGAGGGCGAGAAACAGAGGGGCTGAAACAGAGGGGCTGAAACAGAAGGGCTGAAACAGAGGGGCTGAAACAGAGGGCGAGAAACCGAGGGGCTGAAACAGATGGCGAGAAACAGAGGGGCTGAAACAGAGGGGCTGACACAGTGGGGCTGAAACAGAGGGCAAGAAACAGAGGGGCTGAAAAAGAGGGCGAGAAACAGAGGGCGAGAAACAGAGGGGCTGAAACAGAGGGCGAGAAACAGAGGGGCTGAAACAGAGGGCGAGAAACAGAGGGGCTGAAACAGAGCGCGAGAAACAGAGGGTCTGAAACAGAGGAGCTGACACAGTGGGGCTGAAACAGAGGGCGAGAAATAGAGGGGCTGAAACAGAGGGCGAGAAACAGAGGGACTGAAACAGAGGGCGAGAAACAGAGGGGCTGAAACAGAGGGCGAGAAACAGAGGGCGAGAAACAGAGGGCGAGAAACAGAGGGGCTGAAACAGAGGGCGAGAAACAGAGGGCGAGAAACAGAGGGGCTGAAACAGAGAGGCTGAAACAGAGGGGCTGAAACAGAGGGGCTGAAACAGAGAGGCTGAAACAGAGGGCGAGAAACAGAGGGGCTGAAACAGAGGGCAAGAAACAGAGGGGCTGAAACAGAGGGCGAGAAACAGAGGGGCTGAAACAGAGGGGCTGAAACAGAGGAGCTGAAACAGAGGGGCTGAAACAGAGGGCGAGAAACAGAGGGGCTGAAACAGAGGGCGAGAAACAGAGGGGCTGAAACAGAGGGCGAGAAACAGAGGGCGAGAAACAGAGGGACTGAAACAGAGGGGCTGAAACAGAGGGGCTGAAACAGAGGGCGAGAAACAGAGGGGCTGAAACAGAGGGCGAGAAACAGAGTGGCTGAAACAGAGGGCGAGAAACAGAGGGGCTGAAACAGAGGGGCTGACACAGTGGGGCTGAAACAGAGGGGCTGAAACAGAGGGCGAGAAATAGAGGGGCTGAAACAGAGGGGCTGACACAGTGGGGCTGAAACAGAGGGGCAGAAACAGAGGGTGAGAAACAGAGGGGCTGAAACAGAGGGGCTGAAACAGAGGGGCTGAATCAGAGGGGCTGATTCAGAGGGGCTGAAACAGAGGGGCTGAATCAGAGGGTCTGAAACAGAGGGCGAGAAACAGAGGGGCTGAAACAGAGGGCGAGAAACAGAGGGGCTGAAACAGAGGGCGAGAAACAGAGGGCGAGAAACAGAGGGACTGAAACAGAGGGGCTGAAACAGAAGGGCTGAAACAGAGGACGAGAAACAGAGGGTGAGACACAGAGGGCGAGAAACAGAGGGGCTGAAACAGAGGGCGAGAAACAGAGGGTCTGAAACAGAGGGGCTGACACAGTGGGACTGAAACAGAGGGGCTGAAACAGAGGGCGAGAAATAAAGGGGCTGAAACAGAGGGCGAGAAACAGAGGGACTGAAACACAGGGCGAGAAACAGAGGGGCTGAAACAGAGGGTGAGAAACAGAGGGCGAGAAACAGAGGGACTGAAACAGAGGGGCTGAAACAGAGGGCGAGAAACAGAGGGCGAGAAACAGAGGGGCTGAAACAGAGAGGCTGAAACAGAGGGGCTGAAACAGAGGGGCTGAAACAGAGAGGCTGAAACAGAGGGCGAGAAACAGAGGGGCTGAAACAGAGGGCAAGAAACAGAGGGGCTGAAACAGAGGGCGAGAAACAGAGGGGCTGAAACAGAGGGGCTGAAACAGAGGAGCTGAAACAGAGGGGCTGAAACAGAGGGCGAGAAACAGAGGGGCTGAAACAGAGGGCGAGAAACAGAGGGGCTGAAACTGAGGGCGAGAAACAGAGGGCGAGAAACAGAGGGACTGAAACAGAGGGGCTGAAACAGAGGGGCTGAAACAGAGGGCGAGAAACAGAGGGGCTGAAACAGAGGGCGAGAAACAGAGTGGCTGAAACAGAGGGCGAGAAACAGAGGGGCTGAAACAGAGGGGCTGACACAGTGGGGCTGAAACAGAGGGGCTGAAACAGAGGGCGAGAAATAGAGGGGCTGAAACAGAGGGGCTGACACAGTGGGGCTGAAACAGAGGGGCAGAAACAGAGGGCGAGAAACAGAGGGGCTGAAACAGAGGGGCTGAAACAGAGGGGCTGAATCAGAGGGGCTGATTCAGAGGGGCTGAAACAGAGGGGCTGAATCAGAGGGTCTGAAACAGAGGGCGAGAAACAGAGGGGCTGAAACAGAGGGCGAGAAACAGAGGGGCTGAAACAGAGGGCGAGAAACAGAGGGCGAGAAACAGAGGGACTGAAACAGAGAGGCTGAAACAGAAGGGCTGAAACAGAGGACGAGAAACAGAGGGTGAGAAACAGAGGGCGAGAAACAGAGGGGCTGAAACAGAGGGCGAGAAACAGAGGGTCTGAAACAGAGGGGCTGACACAGTGGGACTGAAACAGAGGGGCTGAAACAGAGGGCGAGAAATAAAGGGGCTGAAACAGAGGGCGAGAAACAGAGGGACTGAAACACAGGGCGAGAAACAGAGGGGCAGAAACAGAGGGTGAGAAACAGAGGGCGAGAAACAGAGGGACTGAAACAGAGGGGCTGAAACAGAGGGGCTGAATCAGAGGGCGAGAAACAGAGGGGCTGAAACAGACAGGCTGAAACAGAGGGCGAGAAACAGAGAAGCTGAAACAGAGGGGCTGAAACAGTGGGGCTGAAACAGAGGGCGAGAAACAGAGGGGCTGAAACAGAGTGGCTGAAACAGAGGGGCTGAAACAGAGTTGCTGAAACAGAGGGCGAGAAACAGAGGGGCTGAAACAGAGGGCGAGAAACAGAGGGGCTGAAACAGAGGGGCTGACACAGTGGGGCTGAAACAGAGGGTCTGAAACAGTGGGGCTGACACAGTGGGGCTGAAACAGAGGGGCTGAAACAGAGGGCGAAAAATAGAGGGGCTGAAACAGAGGGCGAGAAACAGAGGGGCTGGAACAGAGGGGCTGACACAGAGGGCGAGAAACAGAGGGTGAGAAACAGAGGGCGAGAAACAGAGGGGCTGAAACAGAGGGCAAAAAACAGAGGGGCTGAAACAGAGGGCGAGAAACAGAGGGTGAGAAACAGAGGGCGAGAAACAGATGGGATGAAACAGAGTCGCTGAAACAGAGGGGCTGAAATAGAGGGGCTGAAACAGAGGGGCTGAATCAGAGGGGCTGCAACAGAGGGGCTGAATCAGAGGGGCTGACACAGAGTGCGAGAAAGAGAGGGGCTGAAACAGAGGGCGAGAAACAGAGGGGCTGAAACAGAGGGCGAGAAACAGAGGGGCTGAAACAGAGGGGATGAAACAGAGGGCGAGAAACAGAGAGGCTGAAACAGAGGGCGAGAAACAGAGGGGCTGAAACAGAGGGCAAGAAACAGAGGGGCTGAATCAGAGATGCGAGAAACAGAGGGGCTGAAACAGAGAGGCTGAAACAGAGGAGCTGAAACAGAGGGCGAGAAACAGAGGGGCTGAAACGGAGGGCGAGAAACAGAGTGCGAGAAACAATGGGACTGAAACAGAGGGGCTGAAACAGAGGGGCTGAAACAGAGGGCGAGAAACAGAGGGGCTGAAACAGAGGGCGAGAAACAGAGGGGCGGAAACAGAGGGCAAAAAACAGAGGGGCTGAAACAGAGGGCGAGAAACAGAGGGTGAGAAACAGAGGGCGAGAAACAGAGGGGCTGAAACAGAGGGGAAAAAACAGAGGGGCAGAAACAGAGGGGGAGAAACAGAGGGTGAGAAACAGAGGGCGAGAAACAGATGGGATGAAACAGAGTGACTGAAACAGAGGGGCTGAAATAGAGGGGCTGAAACAGAGGGGCTGAATCAGAGGGGCTGCAACAGAGGGGCTGAATCAGAGGGGCTGACACAGAGTGCGAGAAACAGAGGGGCTGAAACAGAGGGCGAGAAACAGAGAGGCTGAAACAGAGGGCGAGAAACAGAGGGGCTGAAACAGAGGGGCTGAAACAGAGGACGAGAAACAGAGAGGATGAAACAGAGGGCGTGAAACAGAGGGGCTGAAGCAGAGATGCGAGAAACAGATGGGGCTGAAACAGAGAGGCTGAAACAGAGGAGCTGAAACAGAGGGCGAGAAACAGAGGGGCTGAAACAGAGGGCGAGAAACAGAGGGGCTGAAACGGAGGGCGAGAAACGGAGGGCGAGAAACAGAGGGACTGAAACAGAGGGGCTGAAACAGAGGGGCTGAAACAGAGGGGGAGAAACAGAGGGGCTGAAACAGAGGGCGAGAAACAGAGGGCTGAAACAGAGGGCGAGAAACAGAGGGGCTGAAACAGAGGGACTGAAACAGTGGGGCTGAAACAGAGGGGCTGAAACAGAGGGCGAGAAATAGAGGGGCTGAAACAGAGGGCGAGAAACAGAGGGGCTGAAACAGAGGGGCTGAAACAGAGGTGCTGAAACGGAGGGCGAGAAACAGAGGGGCTGAAACAGAGGGCAAGAAACAGAGGGGATAAAACAGAGGGCGAGAAACAGAGGGGCTGAAACAGAGGGGCTGAAACAGAGGGGCTGAAACAGAGGGCAAGAAACAGAGGGGCTGAAACAGAGGGCGAAAAACAGAGGGTCTGAAACAGAGGGCGAGAAACAGAGAGCGAGAAACAGAGGGACTGAAACAGAGGGGCTGAAACAGAGGGGCTGAAACAGAGGGCGAGAAACAGAGGGGCTGAAACAGAGGGCGAGAAACAGAGGGTCTGAAACAGAGGGGCTGACGCAGTGGGGCTGAAACAGAGGGGCTGAAACAGAGGGCGAAAAATAGAGGGGCTGAAACAGAGGGCGAGAAACAGAGGGACTGAAACAGAGGGCGAGAAACAGAGGGGCTGAAACAGAGGGCGAGAAACAGAGGGACTGAAACAGAGGGGCTGAAACAGAGGGGCTGAAACAGAGGGCGAGAAACAGAGGGGCTGAAACAGAGGGCGAGAAACAGAGGGGATGAAACAGAGGGGCTGAAACAGAGAGGCTGAAACAGAGGGCGAGAAACAGAGGGGCTGAAACAGCGGAAAAGAAACAGTGGGGCTGAAACAGAGGGCGAGAAACAGAGGGGCTGAAACAGAGGGCGAGAAACAGAGGGACTGAAACAGAGGGCGAGAAACAGAGGGCGAGAAACAGAGGGACTGAAACAGAGGGGCTGAAACAGAGGGGCTGAAACAGAGGGCGAGAAACAGAGGGGCTGAAACAGAGGGCGAGAAACAGAGTGGCTGAAACAGAGGGCGAGAAACAGAGGGGCTGAAACAGAGGGGCTGACACAGTGGGGCTGAAACAGAGGGGCTGAAACAGAGGGCGAGAAATAGAGGGGCTGAAACAGAGGGGCTGACACAGTGGGGCTGAAACAGAGGGGCAGTAACAGAGGGCGAGAAACAGAGGGGCTGAAACAGAGGGGCTGAAACAGAGGGGCTGAATCAGAGGGGCTGATTCAGAGGGGCTGAAACAGAGGGGCTGAATCAGAGGGTCTGAAACAGAGGGCGAGAAACAGAGGGGCTGAAACAGAGGGCGAGAAACAGAGGGGCTGAAACAGAGGGCGAGAAACAGACGGGCAGAAACAGAGGGCGAGAAACAGAGGGACTGAAACAGAGGGGCTGAAACAGAGAGCGCGAAACAGAGGGACTGAAACAGAGGGTGAGAAACAGAGGGGCTGTAACAGAGGGCGAGAAACAGAGGTGCTGAAACAGAGGGCGAGAAACAGAGGGGCTGAAACAGAGGGCGAGAAACAGAGTGGCTGAAACAGAGGGGCTGAAATAGAGGGTGAGAAACAGAGGGGCTGAAACAGAGCGCGAGAAACAGAGGGTCTGAAACAGAGGAGCTGACACAGTGGGGCTGAAACAGAGGGCGAGAAACAGAGGGGCTGAAACAGAGGGCGAGAAACAGAGGGGCTGAAACAGAGGGCGAGAAACAGAGGGGCTGAAACAGAGCGCGAGAAACAGAGGGTCTGAAACAGAGGAGCTGACACAGTGGGGCTGAAACAGAGGGCGAGAAATAGAGGGGCTGAAACAGAGGGCGAGAAACAGAGGGACTGAAACAGAGGGCGAGAAACAGAGGGGCTGAAACAGAGGGCGAGAAACAGAGGGCGAGAAACAGAGGGCGAGAAACAGAGGGGCTGAAACAGAGGGCGAGAAACAGAGGGCGAGAAACAGAGGGGCTGAAACAGAGAGGCTGAAACAGAGGGGCTGAAACAGAGGGGCTGAAACAGAGAGGCTGAAACAGAGGGCGAGAAACAGAGGGGCTGAAACAGAGGGCAAGAAACAGAGGGTCTGAAACAGAGGGCGAGAAACAGAGGGGCTGAAACAGAGGGGCTGAAACAGAGGAGCTGAAACAGAGGGGCTGAAACAGAGGGCGAGAAACAGAGGGGCTGAAACAGAGGGCGAGAAACAGAGGGCGAGAAACAGAGGGACTGAAACAGAGGGGCTGAAACAGAGGGGCTGAAACAGAGGGCGAGAAACAGAGGGGCTGAAACAGAGGGCGAGAAACAGAGTGGCTGAAACAGAGGGCGAGAAACAGAGGGGCTGAAACAGAGGGGCTGACACAGTGGGGCTGAAACAGAGGGGCTGAAACAGAGGGCGAGAAATAGAGGGGCTGAAACAGAGGGGCTGACACAGTGGGGCTGAAACAGAGGGGCAGAAACAGAGGGCGAGAAACAGAGGGGCTGAAACAGAGGGGCTGAAACAGAGGGGCTGAATCAGAGGGGCTGATTCAGAGGGGCTGAAACAGAGGGGCTGAATCAGAGGGTCTGAAACAGAGGGCGAGAAACAGAGGGGCTGAAACAGAGGGCGAGAAACAGAGGGGCTGAAACAGAGGGCGAGAAGCAGAGGGCGAGAAACAGAGGGACTGAAACAGAGGGGCTGAAACAGAAGGGCTGAAACAGAGGACGAGAAACAGAGGGTGAGAAACAGAGGGCGAGAAACAGAGGGGCTGAAACAGAGGGCGAGAAACAGAGGGTCTGAAACAGAGGGGCTGACACAGTGGGACTGAAACAGAGGGGCTGAAACAGAGGGCGAGAAATAAAGGGGCTGAAACAGAGGGCGAGAAACAGAGGGACTGAAACACAGGGCGAGAAACAGAGGGGCTGAAACAGAGGGTGAGAAACAGAGGGCGAGAAACAGAGGGACTGAAACAGAGGGGCTGAAACAGAGGGCGAGAAACAGAGGGCGAGAAACAGAGGGGCTGAAACAGAGAGGCTGAAACAGAGGGGCTGAAGCAGAGGGGCTGAAACAGAGAGGCTGAAACAGAGGGCGAGAAACAGAGGGGCTGAAACAGAGGGCAAGAAACAGAGGGGCTGAAACAGAGGGCGAGAAACAGAGGGGCTGAAACAGAGGGGCTGAAACAGAGGAGCTGAAACAGAGGGGCTGAAACAGAGGGCGAGAAACAGAGGGGCTGAAACAGAGGGCGAGAAACAGAGGGGCTGAAACAGAGGGCGAGAAACAGAGGGCGAGAAACAGAGGGACTGAAACAGAGGGGCTGAAACAGAAGGGCTGAAACAGAGGGCGAGAAACAGAGGGGCTGAAACAGAGGGCGAGAAACAGAGTGGCTGAAACAGCGGGCAAGAAACAGAGGGGCTGAAACAGAGGGGCTGACACAGTGGGGCTGAAACAGAGGGGCTGAAACAGAGGGCGAGAAATAGAGGGGCTGAAACAGAGGGGCTGACACAGTGGGGCTGAAACAGAGGGGCAGAAACAGAGGGCGAGAAACAGAGGGGCTGAAACAGAGGGGCTGAAACAGAGGGGCTGAATCAGAGGGGCTGATTCAGAGGGGCAGAAACAGAGGGGCTGAATCAGAGGGTCTGAAACAGAGGGCGAGAAACAGAGGGGCTGAAATACAGGGCGAGAAACAGAGGGGCTGAAACAGAGGGCGAGAAACAGAGGGCGAGAAACAGAGGGACTGAAACAGAGGGGCTGAAACAGAAGGGCTGAAACAGAGGACGAGAAACAGAGGGTGAGAAACAGAGGGCGAGAAACAGAGGGGCTGAAACAGAGGGCGAGAAACAGAGGGTCTGAAACAGAGGGGCTGACACAGTGGGACTGAAACAGAGGGGCTGAAACAGAGGGCGAGAAATAAAGGGGCTGAAACAGAGGGCGAGAAACAGAGGGGCTGAAACGGAGGGCGAGAAACAGAGGGCGAGAAACAGAGGGACTGAAACAGAGGGGCTGAAACAGAGGGGCTGAAACAGAGGGGGAGAAACAGAGGGGCTGAAACAGAGGGCGAGAAACAGAGGGCTGAAACAGAGGGCGAGAAACAGAGGGGCTGAAACAGAGGGACTGAAACAGTGGGGCTGAAACAGAGGGGCTGAAACAGAGGGCGAGAAATAGAGGGGCTGAAACAGAGGGCGAGAAACAGAGGGGCTGAAACAGAGGGGCTGAAACAGAGGGGCTGAAACGGAGGGCGAGAAACAGAGGGGCTGAAACAGAGGGCAAGAAACAGAGGGGATAAAACAGAGGGCGAGAAACAGAGGGGCTGAAACAGAGGGCGAGAAACAGAGGGCTGAAACAGAGGGCGAGAAACAGAGGGGCTGAAACAGAGGGACTGAAACAGTGGGGCTCAAACAGAGGGGCTGAAACAGAGGGCGAGAAATAGAGGGGCTGAAACAGAGGGCGAGAAACAGAGGGGCTGAAACAGAGGGGCTGAAACAGAGGGGCTGAAACGGAGGGCGAGAAACAGAGGGGCTGAAACAGAGGGCAAGAAACAGAGGGGATAAAACAGAGGGCGAGAAACAGAGGGGCTGAAACAGAGGGGCTGAAACAGAGGGGCTGAAACAGAGGGCAAGAAACAGAGGGGCTGAAACAGAGGGCGAAAAACAGAGGGGCTGAAACAGAGGGCGAGAAACAGAGGGCGAGAAACAGAGGGACTGAAACAGAGGGGCTGAAACAGAGGGGGTGAAACAGAGGGCGAGAAACAGAGGGCGAAAAATAGAGGGGCTGAAACAGAGGGCGAGAAACAGAGGGACTGAAACAGAGGGCGAGAAACAGAGGGGCTGAAACAGAGGGCGAGAAACAGAGGGACTGAAACAGAGGGGCTGAAACAGAGGGGCTGAAACAGAGGGCGAGAAACAGAGGGGCTGAAACAGAGGGCGAGAAACAGAGGGGCTGAAACAGAGGGGCTGAAACAGAGAGGCTGAAACAGAGGGCGAGAAACAGAGGGGCTGAAACAGCGGGCAAGAAACAGTGGGGCTGAAACAGAGGGCGAGAAACAGAGGGGCTGAAACAGAGGGCGAGAAACAGAGGGACTGAAACAGAGGGCGAGAAACAGAGGGCGAGAAACAGAGGGACTGAAACAGAGGGGCTGAAACAGAGGGGCTGAAACAGAGGGCGAGAAACAGAGGGGCTGAAACAGAGGGCGAGAAACAGAGTGGCTGAAACAGAGGGCGAGAAACAGAGGGGCTGAAACAGAGGGGCTGACACAGTGGGGCTGAAACAGAGGGGCTGAAACAGAGGGCGAGAAATAGAGGGGCTGAAACAGAGGGGCTGACACAGTGGGGCTGAAACAGAGGGGCAGAAACAGAGGTCGAGAAACAGAGGGGCTGAAACAGAGGGGCTGAAACAGAGGGGCTGAATCAGAGGGGCTGATTCAGAGGGGCTGAAACAGAGGGGCTGAATCAGAGGGTCTGAAACAGAGGGCGAGAAACAGAGGGGCTGAAACAGAGGGCGAGAAACAGAGGGGCTGAAACAGAGGGCGAGAAACAGACGGGCAGAAACAGAGGGCGAGAAACAGAGGGACTGAAACAGAGGGGCTGAAACAGAGAGCGCGAAACAGAGGGACTGAAACAGAGGGTGAGAAACAGAGGGGCTGTAACAGAGGGCGAGAAACAGAGGTGCTGAAACAGAGGGCGCGAAACGGAGGGGCTGAAACAGAGGGGCTGAAACAGAGGGGCTGAAACAGAGGGCGAAAAACAGAGGGGCAGAAACAGAGGGCGAGAAACAGAGGGGCTGAAACAGAGGGCGAGAAACAGAGGGCGAGAAACAGAGGGACTGAAACAGAGGGGCTGAAACAGAGGACGAGAAACAGAGGACGAGAAACAGAGGGGCTGAAACAGAGGGCGAGAAACAGAGGGGCTGAAACAGAGGGCGAGAAACAGAGGGTCTGAAACAGAGGGGCTGACACAGTGGGGCTGAAACAGAGGGGCTGAAACAGAGGGCGAGAAATAGAGGGGCTGAAACAGAGGGCGAGAAACAGAGGGACTGAAACACAGGGCGAGAAACAGAGGGGCTGAAAGAGAAGGTGAGAAACAGAGGGCGAGAAACAGAGGGACTGAAACAGAGGGGCTTGATCAGAGGGGCTGAATCAGAGGGCGAGAAACAGAGGGGCTGAAACAGACAGGCTGAAACAGAGGGCGAGAAACAGAGGGGCTGAAACAGAGGGGCTGAAACATTGGGGCTGAAACAGAGGGCGAGAAAAAGAGGGGCTGAAACAGAGGGGCTGAAACAGAAGGGCTGAAACAGAGGGGCTGAAACAGAGGGCGAGAAACCGAGGGGCTGAAACAGATGGCGAGAAACAGAGGGGCTGAAACAGAGGGGCTGACACAGTGGGGCTGAAACAGAGGGCAAGAAACAGAGGGGCTGAAAAAGAGGGCGAGAAACAGAGGGCGAGAAACAGAGGGGCTGAAACAGAGGGCGAGAAACAGAGGGGCTGAAACAGAGGGCGAGAAACAGAGGGGCTGAAACAGAGCGCGAGAAACAGAGGGTCTGAAACAGAGGAGCTGACACAGTGGGGCTGAAACAGAGGGCGAGAAATAGAGGGGCTGAAACAGAGGGGCTGAAACAGAAGGGCTGAAACAGAGGGGCTGAAACAGAGGGCGAGAAACAGAGGGACTGAAACAGAGGGGCTGAAACAGAAGGGCTGAAACAGAGGACGAGAAACAGAGGGTGAGAAACAGAGGGCGAGAAACAGAGGGGCTGAAACAGAGGGCGAGAAACAGAGGGTCTGAAACAGAGGGGCTGACACAGTGGGACTGAAACAGAGGGGCTGAAACAGAGGGCGAGAAATAAAGGGGCTGAAACAGAGGGCGAGAAACAGAGGGGCTGAAACGGAGGGCGAGAAACAGAGGGCGAGAAACAGAGGGACTGAAACAGAGGGGCTGAAACAGAGGGGCTGAAACAGAGGGGGAGAAACAGAGGGGCTGAAACAGAGGGCGAGAAACAGAGGGCTGAAACAGAGGGCGAGAAACAGAGGGGCTGAAACAGAGGGACTGAAACAGTGGGGCTGAAACAGAGGGGCTGAAACAGAGGGCGAGAAATAGAGGGGCTGAAACAGAGGGCGAGAAACAGAGGGGCTGAAACAGAGGGGCTGAAACAGAGGGGCTGAAACGGAGGGCGAGAAACAGAGGGGCTGAAACAGAGGGCAAGAAACAGAGGGGATAAAACAGAGGGCGAGAAACAGAGGGGCTGAAACAGAGGGCGAGAAACAGAGGGCTGAAACAGAGGGCGAGAAACAGAGGGGCTGAAACAGAGGGACTGAAACAGTGGGGCTCAAACAGAGGGGCTGAAACAGAGGGCGAGAAATAGAGGGGCTGAAACAGAGGGCGAGAAACAGAGGGGCTGAAACAGAGGGGCTGAAACAGAGGGGCTGAAACGGAGGGCGAGAAACAGAGGGGCTGAAACAGAGGGCAAGAAACAGAGGGGATAAAACAGAGGGCGAGAAACAGAGGGGCTGAAACAGAGGGGCTGAAACAGAGGGGCTGAAACAGAGGGCAAGAAACAGAGGGGCTGAAACAGAGGGCGAAAAACAGAGGGGCTGAAACAGAGGGCGAGAAACAGAGGGCGAGAAACAGAGGGACTGAAACAGAGGGGCTGAAACAGAGGGGGTGAAACAGAGGGCGAGAAACAGAGGGCGAAAAATAGAGGGGCTGAAACAGAGGGCGAGAAACAGAGGGACTGAAACAGAGGGCGAGAAACAGAGGGGCTGAAACAGAGGGCGAGAAACAGAGGGACTGAAACAGAGGGGCTGAAACAGAGGGGCTGAAACAGAGGGCGAGAAACAGAGGGGCTGAAACAGAGGGCGAGAAACAGAGGGGCTGAAACAGAGGGGCTGAAACAGAGAGGCTGAAACAGAGGGCGAGAAACAGAGGGGCTGAAACAGCGGGCAAGAAACAGTGGGGCTGAAACAGAGGGCGAGAAACAGAGGGGCTGAAACAGAGGGCGAGAAACAGAGGGACTGAAACAGAGGGCGAGAAACAGAGGGCGAGAAACAGAGGGACTGAAACAGAGGGGCTGAAACAGAGGGGCTGAAACAGAGGGCGAGAAACAGAGGGGCTGAAACAGAGGGCGAGAAACAGAGTGGCTGAAACAGAGGGCGAGAAACAGAGGGGCTGAAACAGAGGGGCTGACACAGTGGGGCTGAAACAGAGGGGCTGAAACAGAGGGCGAGAAATAGAGGGGCTGAAACAGAGGGGCTGACACAGTGGGGCTGAAACAGAGGGGCAGAAACAGAGGTCGAGAAACAGAGGGGCTGAAACAGAGGGGCTGAAACAGAGGGGCTGAATCAGAGGGGCTGATTCAGAGGGGCTGAAACAGAGGGGCTGAATCAGAGGGTCTGAAACAGAGGGCGAGAAACAGAGGGGCTGAAACAGAGGGCGAGAAACAGAGGGGCTGAAACAGAGGGCGAGAAACAGACGGGCAGAAACAGAGGGCGAGAAACAGAGGGACTGAAACAGAGGGGCTGAAACAGAGAGCGCGAAACAGAGGGACTGAAACAGAGGGTGAGAAACAGAGGGGCTGTAACAGAGGGCGAGAAACAGAGGTGCTGAAACAGAGGGCGCGAAACGGAGGGGCTGAAACAGAGGGGCTGAAACAGAGGGGCTGAAACAGAGGGCGAAAAACAGAGGGGCAGAAACAGAGGGCGAGAAACAGAGGGGCTGAAACAGAGGGCGAGAAACAGAGGGCGAGAAACAGAGGGACTGAAACAGAGGGGCTGAAACAGAGGACGAGAAACAGAGGACGAGAAACAGAGGGGCTGAAACAGAGGGCGAGAAACAGAGGGGCTGAAACAGAGGGCGAGAAACAGAGGGTCTGAAACAGAGGGGCTGACACAGTGGGGCTGAAACAGAGGGGCTGAAACAGAGGGCGAGAAATAGAGGGGCTGAAACAGAGGGCGAGAAACAGAGGGACTGAAACACAGGGCGAGAAACAGAGGGGCTGAAAGAGAAGGTGAGAAACAGAGGGCGAGAAACAGAGGGACTGAAACAGAGGGGCTTGATCAGAGGGGCTGAATCAGAGGGCGAGAAACAGAGGGGCTGAAACAGACAGGCTGAAACAGAGGGCGAGAAACAGAGGGGCTGAAACAGAGGGGCTGAAACATTGGGGCTGAAACAGAGGGCGAGAAAAAGAGGGGCTGAAACAGAGGGGCTGAAACAGAAGGGCTGAAACAGAGGGGCTGAAACAGAGGGCGAGAAACCGAGGGGCTGAAACAGATGGCGAGAAACAGAGGGGCTGAAACAGAGGGGCTGACACAGTGGGGCTGAAACAGAGGGCAAGAAACAGAGGGGCTGAAAAAGAGGGCGAGAAACAGAGGGCGAGAAACAGAGGGGCTGAAACAGAGGGCGAGAAACAGAGGGGCTGAAACAGAGGGCGAGAAACAGAGGGGCTGAAACAGAGCGCGAGAAACAGAGGGTCTGAAACAGAGGAGCTGACACAGTGGGGCTGAAACAGAGGGCGAGAAATAGAGGGGCTGAAACAGAGGGCGAGAAACAGAGGGACTGAAACAGAGGGCGAGAAACAGAGGGGCTGAAACAGAGGGCGAGAAACAGAGGGCGAGAAACAGAGGGCGAGAAACAGAGGGGCTGAAACAGAGGGCGAGAAACAGAGGGCGAGAAACAGAGGGGCTGAAACAGAGAGGCTGAAACAGAGGGGCTGAAACAGAGGGGCTGAAACAGAGAGGCTGAAACAGAGGGCGAGAAACCGAGGGGCTGAAACAGAGGGCAAGAAACAGAGGGGCTGAAACAGAGGGCGAGAAACAGAGGGGCTGAAACAGAGGGGCTGAAACAGAGGAGCTGAAACAGAGGGGCTGAAACAGAGGGCGAGAAACAGAGGGGCTGAAACAGAGGGCGAGAAACAGAGGGGCTGAAACTGAGGGCGAGAAACAGAGGGCGAGAAACAGAGGGACTGAAACAGAGGGGCTGAAACAGAGGGGCTGAAACAGAGGGCGAGAAACAGAGGGGCTGAAACAGAGGGCGAGAAACAGAGTGGCTGAAACAGAGGGCGAGAAACAGAGGGGCTGAAACAGAGGGGCTGACACAGTGGGGCTGAAACAGAGGGGCTGAAACAGAGGGCGAGAAATAGAGGGGCTGAAACAGAGGGGCTGACACAGTGGGGCTGAAACAGAGGGGCAGAAACAGAGGGTGAGAAACAGAGGGGCTGAATCAGAGAGGCTGATTCAGAGGGGCTGAAACAGAGGGGCTGAATCAGAGGGTCTGAAACAGAGGGCGAGAAACAGAGGGGCTGAAACAGAGGGCGAGAAACAGAGGGGCTGAAACAGAGGGCGAGAAACAGAGGACGAGAAACAGAGGGACTGAAACAGAGGGGCTGAAACAGAGGGTGAGAAACAGAGGGCGAGAAACAGAGGGGCTGAAACAGAGGGCGAGAAACAGAGGGTCTGAAACAGAGGGGCTGACACAGTGGGACTGAAACAGAGGGGCTGAAACAGAGGGCGAGAAATAAAGGGGCTGAAACAGAGGGCGAGAAACAGAGGGACTGAAACACAGGGCGAGAAACAGAGGGGCTGAAACAGAGGGTGAGAAACAGAGGGCGAGAAACAGAGGGACTGAAACAGAGGGGCTGAAACAGAGGGCGAGAAACAGAGGGCGAGAAACAGAGGGGCTGAAACAGAGAGGCTGAAACAGAGGGGCTGAAACAGAGGGGCTGAAACAGAGAGGCTGAAACAGAGGGCGAGAAACAGAGGGGCTGAAACAGAGGGCAAGAAACAGAGGGGCTGAAACAGAGGGCGAGAAACAGTGGGGCTGAAACAGAGGGGCTGAAACAGAGGAGCTGAAACAGAGGGGCTGAAACAGAGGGCGAGAAACAGAGGGGCTGAAACAGAGGGCGAGAAACAGAGGGGCTGAAACAGAGGGCGAGAAACAGAGGGCGAGAAACAGAGGGACTGAAACAGAGGGGCTGAAACAGAGGGGCTGAAACAGAGGGCGAGAAACAGAGGGGCTGAAACAGAGGGCGAGAAACAGAGTGGCTGAAACAGAGGGCGAGAAACAGAGGGGCTGAAACAGAGGGGCTGACACAGTGGGGCTGAAACAGAGGGGCTGAAACAGAGGGCGAGAAATAGAGGGGCTGAAACAGAGGGGCTGACACAGTGGGGCTGAAACAGAGGGGCAGAAACAGAGGGCGAGAAACAGAGGGGCTGAAACAGAGGGGCTGAAACAGAGGGGCTGAATCAGAGGGGCTGATTCAGAGGGGCTGAAACAGAGGGGCTGAATCAGAGGGTCTGAAACAGAGGGCGAGAAACAGAGGGGCTGAAACAGAGGGCGAGAAACAGAGGGGCTGAAACAGAGGGCGAGAAACAGAGGGCGAGAAACAGAGGGACTGAAACAGAGGGGCTGAAACAGAAGGGCTGAAACAGAGGACGAGAAACAGAGGGTGAGAAACAGAGGGCGAGAAACAGAGGGGCTGAAACAGAGGGCGAGAAACAGAGGGTCTGAAACAGAGGGGCTGACACAGTGGGACTGAAACAGAGGGGCTGAAACAGAGGGCGAGAAATAAAGGGGCTGAAACAGAGGGCGAGAAACAGAGGGACTGAAACACAGGGCGAGAAACAGAGGGGCTGAAACAGAGGGTGAGAAACAGAGGGCGAGAAACAGAGGGACTGAAACAGTTGGGCTGAAACAGAGGGGCTGAATCAGAGGGCGAGAAACAGAGGGGCTGAAACAGACAGGCTGAAACAGAGGGCGAGAAACAGAGGGGCTGAAACAGAGGGGCTGAAACAGTGGGGCTGAAACAGAGGGCGAGAAACAGAGGGGCTGAAACAGAGTGGCTGAAACAGAGAGGCTGAAACAGAGTGGCTGAAACAGAGGGCGAGAAACAGAGGGGCTGAAACAGAGGGCGAGAAACAGAGGGGCTGAAACAGAGGGGCTGACACAGTGGGGCTGAAACAGAGGGTCTGAAACAGTGGGGCTGACACAGTGGGGCTGAAACAGAGGGGCTGAAACAGAGGGCGAAAAATAGAGGGGCTGAAACAGAGGGCGAGAAACAGAGGGACTGAAACAGAGGGTGAGAAACAGAGGTGCTGAAACAGAGGGCGAGAAACAGAGGGTCTGAAACAGAGGGGCTGACACAGTGGGGCTGGAACAGAGGGGCTGACACAGTGGGGCTGAAACAGAGGGGCTGAAACAGAGGGCGAAAAATAGAGGGGCTGAAACAGAGGGCGAGAAACAGAGGGACTGAAGCAGAGGGTGAGAAACAGAGGGTGAGAAACAGAGGGCGAGAAACAGAGGGGCTGAAACAGAGGGCAAAAAACAGAGGGGCTGAAACAGAGGGCGAGAAACAGAGGGTGAGAAACAGAGGGCGAGAAACAGATGGGATGAAACAGAGTCGCTGAAACAGAGGGGCTGAAATAGAGGGGCTGAAACAGAGGGGCTGAATCAGAGGGGCTGCAACAGAGGGGCTGAATCAGAGGGGCTGACACAGAGTGCGAGAAACAGAGGGGCTGAAACAGAGGGCGAGAAACAGAGGGGCTGAAACAGAGGGCGAGAAACAGAGGGGCTGAAACAGAGGGGATGAAACAGAGGGCGAGAAACAGAGAGGCTGAAACAGAGGGCGAGAAACAGAGGGGCTGAAACAGAGGGCAAGAAACAGAGGGGCTGAATCAGAGATGCGAGAAACAGAGGGGCTGAAACAGAGAGGCTGAAACAGAGGAGCTGAAACAGAGGGCGAGAAACAGAGGGGCTGAAACGGAGGGCGAGAAACAGAGTGCGGGAAACAATGGGACTGAAACAGAGGGGCTGAAACAGAGGGGCTGAAACAGAGGGCGAGAAACAGAGGGGCTGAAACAGAGGGCGAGAAACAGAGGGGCTGAAACAGAGGGCGAGAAACAGAGGGGCTGAAACAGAGGGCAAAAAACAGAGGGGCTGAAACAGAGGGCGAGAAACAGAGGGTGAGAAACAGAGGGCGAGAAACAGAGGGGCTGAAACAGAGGGGAAAAAACAGAGGGGCTGAAACAGAGGGGGAGAAACAGAGGGTGAGAAACAGAGATGCGAGAAACAGATGGGGCTGAAACAGAGAGGCTGAAACAGAGGAGCTGAAACAGAGGGCGAGAAACAGAGGGGCTGAAACAGAGGGCGAGAAACAGAGGGGCTGAAACGGAGGGCGAGAAACAGAGGGCGAGAAACAGAGGGACTGAAACAGAGGGGCTGAAACAGAGGGGCTGAAACAGAGGGGGAGAAACAGAGGGGCTGAAACAGAGGGCGAGAAACAGAGGGCTGAAACAGAGGGCGAGAAACAGAGGGGCTGAAACAGAGGGAGTGAAACAGTGGGGCTGAAACAGAGAGGCTGAAACAGAGGGCGAGAAATAGAGGGGCTGAAACAGAGGGCGAGAAACAGAGGGGCTGAAACAGAGGGGCTGAAACAGAGGGGCTGAAACGGAGGGCGAGAAACAGAGGGGCTGAAACAGAGGGCAAGAAACAGAGGGGATAAAACAGAGGGCGAGAAACAGAGGGGCTGAAACAGAGGGGCTGAAACAGAGGGGCTGAAACAGAGGGCAAGAAACAGAGGGGCTGAAACAGAGGGCGAAAAACAGAGGGGCTGAAACAGAGGGCGAGAAACAGAGGGCGAGAAACAGAGGGACTGAAACAGAGGGGCTGAAACAGAGGGGCTGAAACAGAGGGCGAGAAACAGAGGGGCTGAAACAGAGGGCGAGAAACAGAGGGTCTGAAACAGAGGGGCTGACGCAGTGGGGCTGAAACAGAGGGGCTGAAACAGAGGGCGAAAAATAGAGGGGCTGAAACAGAGGGCGAGAAACAGAGGGACTGAAACAGAGGGCGAGAAACAGAGGGGCTGAAACAGAGGGCGAGAAACAGAGGGACTGAAACAGAGGGGCTGAAACAGAGGGGCTGAAACAGAGGGCGAGAAACAGAGGGGCTGAAACAGAGGGCGAGAAACAGAGGGGCTGAAACAGAGGGGCTGAAACAGAGAGGCTGAAACAGAGGGCGAGAAACAGAGGGGCTGAAACAGCGGGCAAGAAACAGTGGGGCTGAAACAGAGGGCGAGAAACAGAGGTGCTGAAACAGAGGGCGAGAAACAGAGGGACTGAAACAGAGGGCGAGAAACAGAGGGCGAGAAACAGAGGGACTGAAACAGAGGGGCTGAAACAGAGGGGCTGAAACAGAGGGCGAGAAACAGAGGGGCTGAAACAGAGGGCGAGAAACAGAGTGGCTGAAACAGAGGGCGAGAAACAGAGGGGCTGAAACAGAGGGGCTGACACAGTGGGGCTGAAACAGAGGGGCTGAAACAGAGGGCGAGAAATAGAGGGGCTGAAACAGAGGGGCTGACACAGTGGGGCTGAAACAGAGGGGCAGGAACAGAGGGCGAGAAACAGAGGGGCTGAAACAGAGGGGCTGAAACAGAGGGGCTGAATCAGAGGGGCTGATTCAGAGGGGCTTAAACAGAGGGGCTGAATCAGAGGGTCTGAAACAGAGGGCGAGAAACAGAGGGGCTGAAACAGAGGGCGAGAAACAGAGGGGCTGAAACAGAGGGCGAGAAACAGACGGGCAGAAACAGAGGGCGAGAAACAGAGGGACTGAAACAGAGGGGCTGAAACAGAGAGCGCGAAACAGAGGGACTGAAACAGAGGGTGAGAAACAGAGGGGCTGTAACAGAGGGCGAGAAACAGAGGTGCTGAAACAGAGGGCGCGAAACGGAGGGGCTGAAACAGAGGGGCTGAAACAGAGGGGCTGAAACAGAGGGCGAGAAACAGAGGGGCAGAAACAGAGGGCGAGAAACAGAGGGGCTGAAACAGAGGGCGAGAAACAGAGGGCGAGAAACAGAGGGACTGAAACAGAGGGGCTGAAACAGAGGGGCTGAAACAGAGGACGAGAAACAGAGGGGCTGAAACAGAGGGCGAGAAACAGAGGGGCTGAAACAGAGGGCGAGAAACAGAGGGTCTGAAACAGAGGGGCTGACACAGTGGGGCTGAAACAGAGGGGCTGAAACAGAGGGCGAGAAATAGAGGGGCTGAAACAGAGGGCGAGAAACAGAGGGACTGAAACACAGGGCGAGAAACAGAGGGGCTGAAAGAGAAGGTGAGAAACAGAGGGCGAGAAACAGAGGGACTGAAACAGAGGGGCTGAAACAGAGGGGCTGAATCAGAGGGCGAGAAACAGAGGGGCTGAAACAGACAGGCTGAAACAGAGGGCGAGAAACAGAGGGGCTGAAACAGAGGGGCTGAAACATTGGGGCTGAAACAGAGGGCGAGAAACAGAGGGGCTGAAACAGAGGGGCTGAAACAGAAGGGCTGAAACAGAGGGGCTGAAACAGAGGGCGAGAAACCGAGGGGCTGAAACAGATGGCGAGAAACAGAGGGGCTGAAACAGAGGGGCTGACACAGTGGGGCTGAAACAGAGGGCAAGAAACAGAGGGGCTGAAAAAGAGGGCGAGAAACAGAGGGCGAGAAACAGAGGGGCTGAAACAGAGGGCGAGAAACAGAGGGGCTGAAACAGAGGGCGAGAAACAGAGGGGCTGAAACAGAGCGCGAGAAACAGAGGGTCTGAAACAGAGGAGCTGACACAGTGGGGCTGAAACAGAGGGCGAGAAATAGAGGGGCTGAAACAGAGGGCGAGAAACAGAGGGACTGAAACAGAGGGCGAGAAACAGAGGGGCTGAAACAGAGGGCGAGAAACAGAGGGCGAGAAACAGAGGGCGAGAAACAGAGGGGCTGAAACAGAGGGCGAGAAACAGAGAGCGAGAAATAGAGGGGCTGAAACAGAGAGGCTGAAACAGAGGGGCTGAAACAGAGGGGCTGAAACAGAGAGGCTGAAACAGAGGGCGAGAAACAGAGGGGCTGAAACAGAGGGCAAGAAACAGAGGGGCTGAAACAGAGGGCGAGAAACAGAGGGGCTGAAACAGAGGGGCTGAAACAGAGGAGCTGAAACAGAGGGGCTGAAACAGAGGGCGAGAAACAGAGGGGCTGAAACAGAGGGCGAGAAACAGAGGGGCTGAAACAGAGGGCGAGAAACAGAGGGCGAGAAACAGAGGGACTGAAACAGAGGGGCTGAAACAGAGGGGCTGAAACAGAGGGCGAGAAACAGAGGGGCTGAAACAGAGGGCGAGAAACAGAGTGGCTGAAACAGAGGGCGAGAAACAGAGGGGCTGAAACAGAGGGGCTGACACAGTGGGGCTGAAACAGAGGGGCTGAAACAGAGGGCGAGAAATAGAGGGGCTGAAACAGAGGGGCTGACACAGTGGGGCTGAAACAGAGGGGCAGAAACAGAGGGCGAGAAACAGAGGGGCTGAAACAGAGGGGCTGAAACAGAGGGGCTGAATCAGAGGGGCTGATTCAGAGGGGCTGAAACAGAGGGGCTGAATCAGAGGGTCTGAAACAGAGGGCGAGAAACAGAGGGGCTGAAACAGAGGGCGAGAAACAGAGGGGCTGAAACAGAGGGCGAGAAACAGAGGGCGAGAAACAGAGGGACTGAAACAGAGGGGCTGAAACAGAAGGGCTGAAACAGAGGACGAGAAACAGAGGGTGAGAAACAGAGGGCGAGAAACAGTGGGGCTGAAACAGAGGGCGAGAAACAGAGGGTCTGAAACAGAGGGGCTGACTCAGTGGGACTGAAACAGAGGGGCTGAAACAGAGGGCGAGAAATAAAGGGGCTGAAACAGAGGGCGAGAAACAGAGGGACTGAAACACAGGGCGAGAAACAGAGGGGCTGAAACAGAGGGTGAGAAACAGAGGGCGAGAAACAGAGGGACTGAAACAGAGGGGCTGAAACAGAGGGCGAGAAACAGAGGGCGAGAAACAGAGGGGCTGAAACAGAGAGGCTGAAACAGAGGGGCTGAAACAGAGGGGCTGAAACAGAGAGGCTGAAACAGAGGGCGAGAAACAGAGGGGCTGAAACAGAGGGCAAGAAACAGAGGGGCTGAAACAGAGGGCGAGAAACAGAGGGGCTGAAACAGAGGGGCTGAAACAGAGGAGCTGAAACAGAGGGGCTGAAACAGAGGGCGAGAAACAGAGGGGCTGAAACAGAGGGCGAGAAACAGAGGGGCTGAAACAGAGGGCGAGAAACAGAGGGCGAGAAACAGAGGGACTGAAACAGAGGGGCTGAAACAGAGGGGCTGAAACAGAGGGCGAGAAACAGAGGGGCTGAAACAGAGGGCGAGAAACAGAGTGGCTGAAACAGAGGGCGAGAAACAGAGGGGCTGAAACAGAGGGGCTGACACAGTGGGGCTGAAACAGAGGGGCTGAAACAGAGGGCGAGAAATAGAGGGGCTGAAACAGAGGGGCTGACACAGTGGGGCTGAAACAGAGGGGCAGAAACAGAGGGCGAGAAACAGAGGGGCTGAAACAGAGGGGCTGAAACAGAGGGGCTGAATCAGAGGGGCTGATTCAGAGGGGCTGAAACAGAGGGGCTGAATCAGAGGGTCTGAAACAGAGGGCGAGAAACAGAGGGGCTGAAATACAGGGCGAGAAACAGAGGGGCTGAAACAGAGGGCGAGAAACAGAGGGCGAGAAACAGAGGGACTGAAACAGAGGGGCTGAAACAGAAGGGCTGAAACAGAGGACGAGAAACAGAGGGTGAGAAACAGAGGGCGAGAAACAAAGGGGCTGAAACAGAGGGCGAGAAACAGAGGGTCTGAAACAGAGGGGCTGACACAGTGGGACTGAAACAGAGGGGCTGAAACAGAGGGCGAGAAATAAAGGGGCTGAAACAGAGGGCGAGAAACAGAGGGACTGAAACACAGGGCGAGAAACAGAGCGGCTGAAACAGAGGGTGAGAAACAGAGGGCGAGAAACAGAGGGACTGAAACAGAGGGGCTGAAACAGAGGGGCTGAATCAGAGGGCGAGAAACAGAGGGGCTGAAACAGACAGGCTGAAACAGAGGGCGAGAAACAGAGGGGCTGAAACAGAGGGGCTGAAACAGTGGGGCTGAAACAGAGGGCGAGAAACAGAGGGGCTGAAACAGAGTGGCTGAAACAGAGGGGCTGAAACAGAGTGGCTGAAACAGAGGGCGAGAAACAGAGGGGCTGAAACAGAGGGCGAGAAACAGAGGGGCTGAAACAGAGGGGCTGACACAGTGGGGCTGAAACAGAGGGTCTGAAACAGTGGGGCTGACACAGTGGGGCTGAAACAGAGGGGCTGAAACAGAGGGCGAAAAATAGAGGGGCTGAAACAGAGGGCGAGAAACAGAGGGACTGAAACAGAGGGTGAGAAACAGAGGTGCTGAAACAGAGGGCGAGAAACAGAGGGCGAGAAACAGAGGGACTGAAACAGAGGGGCTGAAACAGAGGGGCTGAAACAGAGGGCGAGAAACAGAGGGGCTGAAACAGAGGGGCTGAAACAGAGGGTCTGAAACAGAGGGCGAGAAACAGAGGGGCTGAAACAGAGGGCGAGAAACAGAGGACGAGAAACAGAGGGACTGAAACAGAGGGCGAGAAACAGAGGGCGAGAAACAGAGGGGCTGAATCAGAGGGCGAGAAACAGAGGGGCTGAAACCAAGGGGGTGAAACAGAGGGGCTGAAACAGAGGGCAAGAAACAGAGGGACTGAAACAGAGGGGCTGAAACAGAAGGGCTGAAACAGAGGACGAGAAACAGAGGGTGAGAAACAGAGGGCGAGAAACAGTGGGGCTGAAACAGAGGGCGAGAAACAGAGGGTCTGAAACAGAGGGGCTGACACAGTGGGACTGAAACAGAGGGGCTGAAACAGAGGGCGAGAAATAAAGGGTCTGAAACAGAGGGCGAGAAACAGAGGGACTGAAACACAGGGCGAGAAACAGAGGGGCTGAAACAGAGGGTGAGAAACAGAGGGCGAGAAACAGAGGGACTGAAACAGAGGGGCTGAAACAGAGGGCGAGAAACAGAGGGCGAGAAACAGAGGGGCTGAAACAGAGAGGCTGAAACAGAGGGGCTGAAACAGAGGGGCTGAAACAGAGAGGCTGAAACAGAGGGCGAGAAACAGAGGGGCTGAAACAGAGGGCAAGAAACAGAGGGGCTGAAACAGAGGGCGAGAAACAGAGGGGCTGAAACAGAGGGGCTGAAACAGAGGAGCTGAAACAGAGGGGCTGAAACAGAGGGCGAGAAACAGAGGGGCTGAAACAGAGGGCGAGAAACAGAGGGGCTGAAACAGAGGGCGAGAAACAGAGGGCGAGAAACAGAGGGACTGAAACAGAGGGGCTGAAACAGAGGGGCTGAAACAGAGGGCGAGAAACAGAGGGGCTGAAACAGAGGGCGAGAAACAGAGTGGCTGAAACAGAGGGCGAGAAACAGGGGGGCTGAAACAGAGGGGCTGACACAGTGGGGCTGAAACAGAGGGGCTGAAACAGAGGGCGAGAAATAGAGGGGCTGAAACAGAGGGGCTGACACAGTGGGGCTGAAACAGAGGGGCAGAAACAGAGGGCGAGAAACAGAGGGGCTGAAACAGAGGGGCTGAAACAGAGGGGCTGAATCAGAGGGGCTGATTCAGAGGGGCTGAAACAGAGGGGCTGAATCAGAGGGTCTGAAACAGAGGGCGAGAAACAGAGGGGCTGAAATACAGGGCGAGAAACAGAGGGGCTGAAACAGAGGGCGAGAAACAGAGGGCGAGAAACAGAGGGACTGAAACAGAGGGGCTGAAACAGAAGGGCTGAAACAGAGGACGAGAAACAGAGGGTGAGAAACAGAGGGCGAGAAACAGAGGGGCTGAAACAGAGGGCGAGAAACAGAGGGTCTGAAACAGAGGGGCTGACACAGTGGGACTGAAACAGAGGGGCTGAAACAGAGGGCGAGAAATAAAGGGTCTGAAACAGAGGGCGAGAAACAGAGGGACTGAAACACAGGGCGAGAAACAGAGGGGCTGAAACAGAGGGTGAGAAACAGAGGGCGAGAAACAGAGGGACTGAAACAGTTGGGCTGAAACAGAGGGGCTGAATCAGAGGGCGAGAAACAGAGGGGCTGAAACAGACAGGCTGAAACAGAGGGCGAGAAACAGAGGGGCTGAAACAGAGGGGCTGAAACAGTGGGGCTGAAACAGAGGGCGAGAAACAGAGGGGCTGAAACAGAGTGGCTGAAACAGAGAGGCTGAAACAGAGTGGCTGAAACAGAGGGCGAGAAACAGAGGGGCTGAAACAGAGGGCGAGAAACAGAGGGGCTGAAACAGAGGGGCTGACACAGTGGGGCTGAAACAGAGGGTCTGAAACAGTGGGGCTGACACAGTGGGGCTGAAACAGAGGGGCTGAAACAGAGGGCGAAAAATAGAGGGGCTGAAACAGAGGGCGAGAAACAGAGGGACTGAAACAGAGGGTGAGAAACAGAGGTGCTGAAACAGAGGGCGAGAAACAGAGGGTCTGAAACAGAGGGGCTGACACAGTGGGGCTGGAACAGAGGGGCTGACACAGTGGGGCTGAAACAGAGGGGCTGAAACAGAGGGCGAAAAATAGAGGGGCTGAAACAGAGGGGCAGGAACAGAGGGCGAGAAACAGAGGGGCTGACACAGTGGGGCTGAAACAGAGGGGCTGAAACAGAGGGCGAGAAATAGAGGGGCTGAAACAGAGGGGCTGACACAGTGGGGCTGAATCAGAGGGTCTGAAACAGAGGGCGAGAAACAGAGGGGCTGAAACAGAGGGCGAGAAACAGAGGGGCTGAAACAGAGGGCGAGAAACAGACGGGCAGAAACAGAGGGCGAGAAACAGAGGGACTGAAACAGAGGGGCTGAAACAGAGAGCGCGAAACAGAGGGACTGAAACAGAGGGTGAGAAACAGAGGGGCTGTAACAGAGGGCGAGAAACAGAGGTGCTGAAACAGAGGGCGCGAAACGGAGGGGCTGAAACAGAGGGGCTGAAACAGAGGGGCTGAAACAGAGGGCGAGAAACAGAGGGGCAGAAACAGAGGGCGAGAAACAGAGGGGCTGAAACAGAGGGCGAGAAACAGAGGGCGAGAAACAGAGGGACTGAAACAGAGGGGCTGAAACAGAGGGGCTGAAACAGAGGACGAGAAACAGAGGGGCTGAAACAGAGGGCGAGAAACAGAGGGGCTGAAACAGAGGGCGAGAAACAGAGGGTCTGAAACAGAGGGGCTGACACAGTGGGGCTGAAACAGAGGGGCTGAAACAGAGGGCGAGAAATAGAGGGGCTGAAACAGAGGGCGAGAAACAGAGTGACTGAAACACAGGGCGAGAAACAGAGGGGCTGAAAGAGAAGGTGAGAAACAGAGGGCGAGAAACAGAGGGACTGAAACAGAGGGGCTGAAACAGAGGGGCTGAATCAGAGGGCGAGAAACAGAGGGGCTGAAACAGACAGGCTGAAACAGAGGGCGAGAAACAGAGGGGCTGAAACAGAGGGGCTGAAACATTGGGGCTGAAACAGAGGGCGAGAAACAGAGGGGCTGAAACAGAGGGGCTGAAACAGAAGGGCTGAAACAGAGGGGCTGAAACAGAGGGCGAGAAACCGAGGGGCTGAAACAGATGGCGAGAAACAGAGGGGCTGAAACAGAGGGGCTGACACAGTGGGGCTGAAACAGAGGGCAAGAAACAGAGGGGCTGAAAAAGAGGGCGAGAAACAGAGGGCGAGAAACAGAGGGGCTGAAACAGAGGGCGAGAAACAGAGGGGCTGAAACAGAGGGCGAGAAACAGAGGGCGAGAAACAGAGGGACTGAAACAGAGGGGCTGAAACAGAAGGGCTGAAACAGAGGACGAGAAACAGAGGGTGAGAAACAGAGGGCGAGAAACAAAGGGGCTGAAACAGAGGGCGAGAAACAGAGGGTCTGAAACAGAGGGGCTGACACAGTGGGACTGAAACAGAGGGGCTGAAACAGAGGGCGAGAAATAAAGGGGCTGAAACAGAGGGCGAGAAACAGAGGGACTGAAACACAGGGCGAGAAACAGAGCGGCTGAAACAGAGGGTGAGAAACAGAGGGCGAGAAACAGAGGGACTGAAACAGAGGGGCTGAAACAGAGGGGCTGAATCAGAGGGCGAGAAACAGAGGGGCTGAAACAGACAGGCTGAAACAGAGGGCGAGAAACAGAGGGGCTGAAACAGAGGGGCTGAAACAGTGGGGCTGAAACAGAGGGCGAGAAACAGAGGGGCTGAAACAGAGTGGCTGAAACAGAGGGGCTGAAACAGAGTGGCTGAAACAGAGGGCGAGAAACAGAGGGGCTGAAACAGAGGGCGAGAAACAGAGGGGCTGAAACAGAGGGGCTGACACAGTGGGGCTGAAACAGAGGGTCTGAAACAGTGGGGCTGACACAGTGGGGCTGAAACAGAGGGGCTGAAACAGAGGGCGAAAAATAGAGGGGCTGAAACAGAGGGCGAGAAACAGAGGGACTGAAACAGAGGGTGAGAAACAGAGGTGCTGAAACAGAGGGCGAGAAACAGAGGGCGAGAAACAGAGGGACTGAAACAGAGGGGCTGAAACAGAGGGGCTGAAACAGAGGGCGAGAAACAGAGGGGCTGAAACAGAGGGGCTGAAACAGAGGGTCTGAAACAGAGGGCGAGAAACAGAGGGGCTGAAACAGAGGGCGAGAAACAGAGGACGAGAAACAGAGGGACTGAAACAGAGGGCGAGAAACAGAGGGCGAGAAACAGAGGGGCTGAATCAGAGGGCGAGAAACAGAGGGGCTGAAACCAAGGGGGTGAAACAGAGGGGCTGAAACAGAGGGCAAGAAACAGAGGGACTGAAACAGAGGGGCTGAAACAGAAGGGCTGAAACAGAGGACGAGAAACAGAGGGTGAGAAACAGAGGGCGAGAAACAGTGGGGCTGAAACAGAGGGCGAGAAACAGAGGGTCTGAAACAGAGGGGCTGACACAGTGGGACTGAAACAGAGGGGCTGAAACAGAGGGCGAGAAATAAAGGGGCTGAAACAGAGGGCGAGAAACAGAGGGACTGAAACACAGGGCGAGAAACAGAGGGGCTGAAACAGAGGGTGAGAAACAGAGGGCGAGAAACAGAGGGACTGAAACAGAGGGGCTGAAACAGAGGGCGAGAAACAGAGGGCGAGAAACAGAGGGGCTGAAACAGAGAGGCTGAAACAGAGGGGCTGAAACAGAGGGGCTGAAACAGAGAGGCTGAAACAGAGGGCGAGAAACAGAGGGGCTGAAACAGAGGGCAAGAAACAGAGGGGCTGAAACAGAGGGCGAGAAACAGAGGGGCTGAAACAGAGGGGCTGAAACAGAGGAGCTGAAACAGAGGGGCTGAAACAGAGGGCGAGAAACAGAGGGGCTGAAACAGAGGGCGAGAAACAGAGGGGCTGAAACAGAGGGCGAGAAACAGAGGGCGAGAAACAGAGGGACTGAAACAGAGGGGCTGAAACAGAGGGGCTGAAACAGAGGGCGAGAAACAGAGGGGCTGAAACAGAGGGCGAGAAACAGAGTGGCTGAAACAGAGGGCGAGAAACAGGGGGGCTGAAACAGAGGGGCTGACACAGTGGGGCTGAAACAGAGGGGCTGAAACAGAGGGCGAGAAATAGAGGGGCTGAAACAGAGGGGCTGACACAGTGGGGCTGAAACAGAGGGGCAGAAACAGAGGGCGAGAAACAGAGGGGCTGAAACAGAGGGGCTGAAACAGAGGGGCTGAATCAGAGGGGCTGAAACAGAGGGCGAGAAACAGAGGGCGAGAAACAGAGGGACTGAAACAGAGGGGCTGAAACAGAGGGCGAGAAACAGAGGGGCTGAAACAGAGGGGCTGAAACAGAGGGTCTGAAACAGAGGGCGAGAAACAGAGGGGCTGAAACAGAGGGCGAGAAACAGAGGACGAGAAACAGAGGGACTGAAACAGAGGGCGAGAAACAGAGGGCGAGAAACAGAGGGGCTGAATCAGAGGGCGAGAAACAGAGGGGCTGAAACCAAGGGGGTGAAACAGAGGGGCTGAAACAGAGGGCAAGAAACAGAGGGACTGAAACAGAGGGGCTGAAACAGAAGGGCTGAAACAGAGGACGAGAAACAGAGGGTGAGAAACAGAGGGCGAGAAACAGTGGGGCTGAAACAGAGGGCGAGAAACAGAGGGTCTGAAACAGAGGGGCTGACACAGTGGGACTGAAACAGAGGGGCTGAAACAGAGGGCGAGAAATAAAGGGTCTGAAACAGAGGGCGAGAAACAGAGGGACTGAAACACAGGGCGAGAAACAGAGGGGCTGAAACAGAGGGTGAGAAACAGAGGGCGAGAAACAGAGGGACTGAAACAGAGGGGCTGAAACAGAGGGCGAGAAACAGAGGGCGAGAAACAGAGGGGCTGAAACAGAGAGGCTGAAACAGAGGGGCTGAAACAGAGGGGCTGAAACAGAGAGGCTGAAACAGAGGGCGAGAAACAGAGGGGCTGAAACAGAGGGCAAGAAACAGAGGGGCTGAAACAGAGGGCGAGAAACAGAGGGGCTGAAACAGAGGGGCTGAAACAGAGGAGCTGAAACAGAGGGGCTGAAACAGAGGGCGAGAAACAGAGGGGCTGAAACAGAGGGCGAGAAACAGAGGGGCTGAAACAGAGGGCGAGAAACAGAGGGCGAGAAACAGAGGGACTGAAACAGAGGGGCTGAAACAGAGGGGCTGAAACAGAGGGCGAGAAACAGAGGGGCTGAAACAGAGGGCGAGAAACAGAGTGGCTGAAACAGAGGGCGAGAAACAGGGGGGCTGAAACAGAGGGGCTGACACAGTGGGGCTGAAACAGAGGGGCTGAAACAGAGGGCGAGAAATAGAGGGGCTGAAACAGAGGGGCTGACACAGTGGGGCTGAAACAGAGGGGCAGAAACAGAGGGCGAGAAACAGAGGGGCTGAAACAGAGGGGCTGAAACAGAGGGGCTGAATCAGAGGGGCTGATTCAGAGGGGCTGAAACAGAGGGGCTGAATCAGAGGGTCTGAAACAGAGGGCGAGAAACAGAGGGGCTGAAATACAGGGCGAGAAACAGAGGGGCTGAAACAGAGGGCGAGAAACAGAGGGCGAGAAACAGAGGGACTGAAACAGAGGGGCTGAAACAGAAGGGCTGAAACAGAGGACGAGAAACAGAGGGTGAGAAACAGAGGGCGAGAAACAGAGGGGCTGAAACAGAGGGCGAGAAACAGAGGGTCTGAAACAGAGGGGCTGACACAGTGGGACTGAAACAGAGGGGCTGAAACAGAGGGCGAGAAATAAAGGGTCTGAAACAGAGGGCGAGAAACAGAGGGACTGAAACACAGGGCGAGAAACAGAGGGGCTGAAACAGAGGGTGAGAAACAGAGGGCGAGAAACAGAGGGACTGAAACAGTTGGGCTGAAACAGAGGGGCTGAATCAGAGGGCGAGAAACAGAGGGGCTGAAACAGACAGGCTGAAACAGAGGGCGAGAAACAGAGGGGCTGAAACAGAGGGGCTGAAACAGTGGGGCTGAAACAGAGGGCGAGAAACAGAGGGGCTGAAACAGAGTGGCTGAAACAGAGAGGCTGAAACAGAGTGGCTGAAACAGAGGGCGAGAAACAGAGGGGCTGAAACAGAGGGCGAGAAACAGAGGGGCTGAAACAGAGGGGCTGACACAGTGGGGCTGAAACAGAGGGTCTGAAACAGTGGGGCTGACACAGTGGGGCTGAAACAGAGGGGCTGAAACAGAGGGCGAAAAATAGAGGGGCTGAAACAGAGGGCGAGAAACAGAGGGACTGAAACAGAGGGTGAGAAACAGAGGTGCTGAAACAGAGGGCGAGAAACAGAGGGTCTGAAACAGAGGGGCTGACACAGTGGGGCTGGAACAGAGGGGCTGACACAGTGGGGCTGAAACAGAGGGGCTGAAACAGAGGGCGAAAAATAGAGGGGCTGAAACAGAGGGGCAGGAACAGAGGGCGAGAAACAGAGGGGCTGACACAGTGGGGCTGAAACAGAGGGGCTGAAACAGAGGGCGAGAAATAGAGGGGCTGAAACAGAGGGGCTGACACAGTGGGGCTGAATCAGAGGGTCTGAAACAGAGGGCGAGAAACAGAGGGGCTGAAACAGAGGGCGAGAAACAGAGGGGCTGAAACAGAGGGCGAGAAACAGACGGGCAGAAACAGAGGGCGAGAAACAGAGGGACTGAAACAGAGGGGCTGAAACAGAGAGCGCGAAACAGAGGGACTGAAACAGAGGGTGAGAAACAGAGGGGCTGTAACAGAGGGCGAGAAACAGAGGTGCTGAAACAGAGGGCGCGAAACGGAGGGGCTGAAACAGAGGGGCTGAAACAGAGGGGCTGAAACAGAGGGCGAGAAACAGAGGGGCAGAAACAGAGGGCGAGAAACAGAGGGGCTGAAACAGAGGGCGAGAAACAGAGGGCGAGAAACAGAGGGACTGAAACAGAGGGGCTGAAACAGAGGGGCTGAAACAGAGGACGAGAAACAGAGGGGCTGAAACAGAGGGCGAGAAACAGAGGGGCTGAAACAGAGGGCGAGAAACAGAGGGTCTGAAACAGAGGGGCTGACACAGTGGGGCTGAAACAGAGGGGCTGAAACAGAGGGCGAGAAATAGAGGGGCTGAAACAGAGGGCGAGAAACAGAGTGACTGAAACACAGGGCGAGAAACAGAGGGGCTGAAAGAGAAGGTGAGAAACAGAGGGCGAGAAACAGAGGGACTGAAACAGAGGGGCTGAAACAGAGGGGCTGAATCAGAGGGCGAGAAACAGAGGGGCTGAAACAGACAGGCTGAAACAGAGGGCGAGAAACAGAGGGGCTGAAACAGAGGGGCTGAAACATTGGGGCTGAAACAGAGGGCGAGAAACAGAGGGGCTGAAACAGAGGGGCTGAAACAGAAGGGCTGAAACAGAGGGGCTGAAACAGAGGGCGAGAAACCGAGGGGCTGAAACAGATGGCGAGAAACAGAGGGGCTGAAACAGAGGGGCTGACACAGTGGGGCTGAAACAGAGGGCAAGAAACAGAGGGGCTGAAAAAGAGGGCGAGAAACAGAGGGCGAGAAACAGAGGGGCTGAAACAGAGGGCGAGAAACAGAGGGGCTGAAACAGAGGGCGAGAAACAGAGGGCGAGAAACAGAGGGACTGAAACAGAGGGGCTGAAACAGAAGGGCTGAAACAGAGGACGAGAAACAGAGGGTGAGAAACAGAGGGCGAGAAACAAAGGGGCTGAAACAGAGGGCGAGAAACAGAGGGTCTGAAACAGAGGGGCTGACACAGTGGGACTGAAACAGAGGGGCTGAAACAGAGGGCGAGAAATAAAGGGGCTGAAACAGAGGGCGAGAAACAGAGGGACTGAAACACAGGGCGAGAAACAGAGCGGCTGAAACAGAGGGTGAGAAACAGAGGGCGAGAAACAGAGGGACTGAAACAGAGGGGCTGAAACAGAGGGGCTGAATCAGAGGGCGAGAAACAGAGGGGCTGAAACAGACAGGCTGAAACAGAGGGCGAGAAACAGAGGGGCTGAAACAGAGGGGCTGAAACAGTGGGGCTGAAACAGAGGGCGAGAAACAGAGGGGCTGAAACAGAGTGGCTGAAACAGAGGGGCTGAAACAGAGTGGCTGAAACAGAGGGCGAGAAACAGAGGGGCTGAAACAGAGGGCGAGAAACAGAGGGGCTGAAACAGAGGGGCTGACACAGTGGGGCTGAAACAGAGGGTCTGAAACAGTGGGGCTGACACAGTGGGGCTGAAACAGAGGGGCTGAAACAGAGGGCGAAAAATAGAGGGGCTGAAACAGAGGGCGAGAAACAGAGGGACTGAAACAGAGGGTGAGAAACAGAGGTGCTGAAACAGAGGGCGAGAAACAGAGGGCGAGAAACAGAGGGACTGAAACAGAGGGGCTGAAACAGAGGGGCTGAAACAGAGGGCGAGAAACAGAGGGGCTGAAACAGAGGGGCTGAAACAGAGGGTCTGAAACAGAGGGCGAGAAACAGAGGGGCTGAAACAGAGGGCGAGAAACAGAGGACGAGAAACAGAGGGACTGAAACAGAGGGCGAGAAACAGAGGGCGAGAAACAGAGGGGCTGAATCAGAGGGCGAGAAACAGAGGGGCTGAAACCAAGGGGGTGAAACAGAGGGGCTGAAACAGAGGGCAAGAAACAGAGGGACTGAAACAGAGGGGCTGAAACAGAAGGGCTGAAACAGAGGACGAGAAACAGAGGGTGAGAAACAGAGGGCGAGAAACAGTGGGGCTGAAACAGAGGGCGAGAAACAGAGGGTCTGAAACAGAGGGGCTGACACAGTGGGACTGAAACAGAGGGGCTGAAACAGAGGGCGAGAAATAAAGGGGCTGAAACAGAGGGCGAGAAACAGAGGGACTGAAACACAGGGCGAGAAACAGAGGGGCTGAAACAGAGGGTGAGAAACAGAGGGCGAGAAACAGAGGGACTGAAACAGAGGGGCTGAAACAGAGGGCGAGAAACAGAGGGCGAGAAACAGAGGGGCTGAAACAGAGAGGCTGAAACAGAGGGGCTGAAACAGAGGGGCTGAAACAGAGAGGCTGAAACAGAGGGCGAGAAACAGAGGGGCTGAAACAGAGGGCAAGAAACAGAGGGGCTGAAACAGAGGGCGAGAAACAGAGGGGCTGAAACAGAGGGGCTGAAACAGAGGAGCTGAAACAGAGGGGCTGAAACAGAGGGCGAGAAACAGAGGGGCTGAAACAGAGGGCGAGAAACAGAGGGGCTGAAACAGAGGGCGAGAAACAGAGGGCGAGAAACAGAGGGACTGAAACAGAGGGGCTGAAACAGAGGGGCTGAAACAGAGGGCGAGAAACAGAGGGGCTGAAACAGAGGGCGAGAAACAGAGTGGCTGAAACAGAGGGCGAGAAACAGGGGGGCTGAAACAGAGGGGCTGACACAGTGGGGCTGAAACAGAGGGGCTGAAACAGAGGGCGAGAAATAGAGGGGCTGAAACAGAGGGGCTGACACAGTGGGGCTGAAACAGAGGGGCAGAAACAGAGGGCGAGAAACAGAGGGGCTGAAACAGAGGGGCTGAAACAGAGGGGCTGAATCAGAGGGGCTGATTCAGAGGGGCTGAAACAGAGGGGCTGAATCAGAGGGTCTGAAACAGAGGGCGAGAAACAGAGGGGCTGAAATACAGGGCGAGAAACAGAGGGGCTGAAACAGAGGGCGAGAAACAGAGGGCGAGAAACAGAGGGACTGAAACAGAGGGGCTGAAACAGAAGGGCTGAAACAGAATACGAGAAACAGAGGGTGAGAAACAGAGGGCGAGAAACAGAGGGGCTGAAACAGAGGGCGAGAAACAGAGGGTCTGAAACAGAGGGGCTGACACAGTGGGACTGAAACAGAGGGGCTGAAACAGAGGGCGAGAAATAAAGGGGCTGAAACAGAGGGCGAGAAACAGAGGGACTGAAACACAGGGCGAGAAACAGAGCGGCTGAAACAGAGGGTGAGAAACAGAGGGCGAGAAACAGAGGGACTGAAACAGAGGGGCTGAAACAGAGGGGCTGAATCAGAGGGCGAGAAACAGAGGGGCTGAAACAGACAGGCTGAAACAGAGGGCGAGAAACAGAGGGGCTGAAACAGAGGGGCTGAAACAGTGGGGCTGAAACAGAGGGCGAGAAACAGAGGGGCTGAAACAGAGTGGCTGAAACAGAGGGGCTGAAACAGAGTGGCTGAAACAGAGGGCGAGAAACAGAGGGGCTGAAACAGAGGGCGAGAAACAGAGGGGCTGAAACAGAGGGGCTGACACAGTGGGGCTGAAACAGAGGGTCTGAAACAGTGGGGCTGACACAGTGGGGCTGAAACAGAGGGGCTGAAACAGAGGGCGAAAAATAGAGGGGCTGAAACAGAGGGCGAGAAACAGAGGGACTGAAACAGAGGGTGAGAAACAGAGGTGCTGAAACAGAGGGCGAGAAACAGAGGGCGAGAAACAGAGGGACTGAAACAGAGGGGCTGAAACAGAGGGGCTGAAACAGAGGGCGAGAAACAGAGGGGCTGAAACAGAGGGGCTGAAACAGAGGGTCTGAAACAGAGGGCGAGAAACAGAGGGGCTGAAACAGAGGGCGAGAAACAGAGGACGAGACACAGAGGGACTGAAACAGAGGGCGAGAAACAGAGGGCGAGAAACAGAGGGGCTGAATCAGAGGGCGAGAAACAGAGGGGCTGAAACCAAGGGGGTGAAACAGAGGGGCTGAAACAGAGGGCAAGAAACAGAGGGGTTGAAAAAGAGGGCGAGAAACAGAGGGCGAGAAACAGAGGGGCTGAATCAGAAGGGCTGAAACCGAGGGCGAGAAACAGAGGGGCTGAAACAGAGGGCGAGAACAGAGGGGCTGAAACAGAGGGGCTGAAACAGAGGGTGAGAAACAGAGGGGCTGAAACAGAGTGTGAGAAACAGAGGGGCTGAAACAGAGGGCAAGAAACAGAGGGGCTGAAAAAGAGGGCGAGAAACAGAGGGCGAGAAACAGAGGGGCTGAAACAGAGGGCGAGAAACAGAGGGGCTGAAACAGAACGCGAGAAACAGAGGGTCTGAAACAGAGGGGCTGACACAGTGGGGCTGAAACAGAGGGGCTGAAACAGAGGGCGAGAAATAGAGGGGCTGAAACAGAGGGCGAGAAACAGAGGGACTGAAACAGAGGGCGAGAAACAGAGGGGCTGAAACAGAGGGCGAGAAACAGAGGGCGAGAAACAGAGGGACTGAAACAGAGGGGCTGAAACAGAGGGGCTGAAACAGAGGGCGAGAAACAGAGGGGCTGAAACAGAGGGGCTGAAACAGAGGGGCTGAAACAGAGGGCGAGAAACAGAGGGGCTGAAACAGAGGGGCTGAAACAGAGGGTCTGAAACAGAGAGCGAGAAACAGAGGGGCTGAAACAGAGGGCGAGAAACAGAGGACGAGAAACAGAGGGACTGAAACAGAGGGCGAGAAACAGAGGGCGAGAAACAGAGGGGCTGAAACAGAGGGCGAAAAACAGAGGGGCTGAAACCAAGGGGGTGAAACAGAGGGGCTGAAACAGAGGGCAAGAAACAGAGGGGTTGAAAAAGAGGGCGAGAAACAGAGGGCGAGAAACAGAGGGGCTGAATCAGAAGGGCTGAAACCGAGGGCGAGAAACAGAGGGGCTGAAACAGAGGGCGAGAAACAGAGGGGCTGAAACAGAGGGGCTGAAACAGAGGGTGAGAAACAGAGGGGCTGAAACAGAGGGTGAGAAACAGAGGGGCTGAAACAGAGGGCAAGAAACAGAGGGGCTGAAAAAGTGGGCGAGAAACAGAGGGCGAGAAACAGAGGGGCTGAAACAGAGGGCGAGAAACAGAGGGGCTGAAACAGAACGCGAGAAACAGAGGGTCTGAAACAGAGGGGCTGACACAGTGGGGCTGAAACAGAGGAGCTGAAACAGAGGGCGAGAAATAGAGGGGCTGAAACAGAGGGCGAGAAACAGAGGGACTGAAACAGAGGGCGAGAAACAGAGGGGCTGAAAAAGAGGGCGAGAAACAGAGGGCGAGAAACAGAGGGACTGAAACAGAGGGGCTGAAACAGAGGGGCTGAAACAGAGGGCGAGAAACAGAGGGGCTGAAACAGAGGGCGAGAAACAGAGGGGCTGAAACAGAGGGGCTGAAACAGAGACGCTGAAACAGAGGGCGAGAAACAGAGGGGCTGAAACAGAGGGCAAGAAACAGAGGGGCTGAAACAGAGGGCGAGAAACAGAGGGGCTGAAACAGAGGGGCTGAAACAGAGGAGCTGAAACAGAGGGGCTGAAACAGAGGGCGAGAAACAGAGGGGCTGAAACAGAGGGCGAGAAACAGAGGGCGAGAAACAGAGGGACTGAAACAGAGGGGCTGAAACAGAGGGGCTGAAACAGAGGGCGAGAAACAGAGGGGCTGAAACAGAGGGCGAGAAACAGAGGGGCTGAAACAGAGGGCGAGAAACAGAGGGGCTGAAACAGAGGGGCTGACACAGTGGGGCTGAAACAGAGGGGCTGTAACAGAGGGCGAGAAATAGAGGGGCTGAAACAGAGGGGCTGACACAGTGGGGCTGAAACAGAGGGGCAGAAACTGAGGGCGAGAAACAGAGGGGCTGAAACAGAGGGGCTGAAACAGAGGGGCTGAATCAAAGGGGCTGATTCAGAGGGGCTGAAACAGAGGGGCTGAATCAGAGGGTCTGAAACAGAGGGCGAGAAACAGAGGGGCTGAAACAGAGGGCGAGAAACAGAGGGGCTGAAACATTGGGCGAGAAACAGACGGGCAGAAACAGAGGGTGAGAAACAGAGGGACTGAAACAGAGGGGCTGAAACAGAGAGCGCGAAACAGAGGGACTGAAACAGAGGGTGAGATACAGAGGGGCTGTAACAGAGGGCGAGAAACGGAGGGGCTGAAACAGAGGGCGAGAAACGGAGGGGCTGAAACAGAGGGGCTGAAACAGAGGGGCTGAAACAGAGGGCGAGAAACAGAGGGGCTGAAACAGAGGGCGAGAAACAGAGGGGCTGAAAGAGAGGGGCTGAAACAGACGGGCTGAAACAGAGGACAAAAAACAGAGGGGCTGAAACAGAGGGCGAGAAAGAGAGGGTGAGAAACAGAGGGTGAGAAACAGAGGGGCTGAAACAGAGGGCGAGAAACAGAGGGTCTGTAACAGAGGGGCTGACACAGTGGGACTGAAACAGAGGGGCTGAAACAGAGGGCGAGAAATAGAGGGGCTGAAACAGAGGGCGAGAAACAGAGGGACTGAAACACAGGGCGAGAAACAGAGGGGCTGAAACAGAGGGTGAGAAACAGAGGGCGAGAAACTGAGGGACTGAAACAGAGGGCTGAAAGAGAGGGGCTGAATCAGAGGGCGAGAAACAGAGGGGCTGAAACAGACAGGCTGAAACAGAGGGCGAGAAACAGAGGGGCTGAAACAGAGGGGCTGAAACAGTGGGGCTGAAACAGAGGGCGAGAAACAGAGGGGCTGAAACAGAGTGGCTGAAACAGAGGGGCTGAAACAGAGTGGCTGAAACAGAGGGCGAGAAACAGAGGGGCTGAAACAGAGGGCGAGAAACAGAGGGGCTGAAACAGAGGGGCTGACACAGTGGGGCTGAAACAGAGGGTCTGAAACAGTGGGGCTGACACAGTGGGGCTGAAACAGAGGGGCTGAAACAGAGGGCGAAAAATAGAGGGGCTGAAACAGAGGGCGAGAAACAGAGGGACTGAAACAGAGGGTGAGAAACAGAGGTGCTGAAACAGAGGGCGAGAAACAGAGGGGCTGAAACAGAGGGCGAGAAACAGAGGGGCTGAAACAGAGGGGCTGAAACAGAGGGGCTGAAACAGAGGGTCTGAAACAGAGGGCGAGAAACAGAGGGGCTGAAACAGAGGGCGAGAAACAGAGGACGAGAAACAGAGGGACTGAAACAGAGGGGCTGAAACAGAGGGCGAGAAACAGAGGGGCTGAAACAGAGGGCGAGAAACAGAGAGGCTGAAACCAAGGGGCTGAAACAGAGGGGCTGAAACAGCAGGCAAGAAACAGAGGGGCTGAAACAGAGGGGCTGAAACAGAGGGTCTGAAACAGAGGGCGAGAAACAGAGGGGCTGAAACAGAGGGCGAGAAACAGAGGACGAGAAACAGAGGGACTGAAACAGAGGGGCTGAAACAGAGGGCGAGAAACAGAGGGGCTGAAACAGAGGGCGAGAAACAGAGGGGCTGAAACCAAGGGGGTGAAACAGAGGGGCTGAAACAGAGGGCAAGAAACAGAGGGGTTGAAAAAGAGGGCGAGAAACAGAGGGCGAGAAACAGAGGGGCTGAATCAGAAGGGCTGAAACCGAGGGCGAAAAACAGAGGGGCTGAAACAGAGGGCGAGAAACAGAGGGGCTGAAACAGAGGGGCTGAAACAGAGGGTGAGAAACAGAGGGGCTGAAACAGAGGGTGAGAAACAGAGGGGCTGAAACAGAGGGCAAGAAACAGAGGGGCTGAAAAAGTGGGCGAGAAACAGAGGGCGAGAAACAGAGGGGCTGAAACAGAGGGCGAGAAACAGAGGGGCTGAAACAGAACGCGAGAAACAGAGGGTCTGAAACAGAGTGGCTGAC
This sequence comes from Chiloscyllium punctatum, assembly GCF_047496795.1. Lineage (NCBI taxonomy): Eukaryota > Metazoa > Chordata > Chondrichthyes > Orectolobiformes > Hemiscylliidae > Chiloscyllium > Chiloscyllium punctatum. Next base: position 106,610 of record NC_092763.1, on the reverse strand, counting down.
ACAGTGGGGTTGAAACAGAGGAGCTGAAACAGAGGGCGAGAAATAGAGGGGCTGAAACAGAGGGCGAGAAACAGAGGGACTGAAACAGAGGGCGAGAAACAGAGGGGCTGAAACAGAGGGCGAGAAACAGAGGGCGAGAAACAGAGGGCGAGAAACAGAGGGGCTGAAACAGAGGGCGAGAAACAGAGGGTCTGAAACTGTGGGGCTGACACAGTGGGGCTGAAACAGAGGGGCTGAAACAGAGGGCGAGAAACAGGGGCTGAAACAGAGGGCGAGAAACAGAGGGCGAGAAACAGAGGGACTGAAACAGAAGGGCTGAAACAGAGGGCGAGAAACAGAGGGGCTGAAACAGAGGGCAAGAAACAGAGGGGCTGAAACAGAAGGCGAGAAACAGAGGGGCTGAAACAGAGGGGCTGAAACAGAGGGGCTGAAACAGAGTGTCGGAAACAGATGGCGAGAAACAGAGGGGCTGAAACAGAGGGCGAGAAACAGAGGGCTAGAAACAGAGGGACTGAAACAGAGGGGCTGAAACAGAGGGCGAGAAAGAGAGGGCGAGAAACAGAGGGGCTGAAACAGAGGGCGAGAAACAGAGGGGCTGAAACAGAGGGGCTGAAACAGAGGGGCTGAAACAGAGGGCAAGAAACAGAGGGGCTGAAAAAGAGGGCGAGAAACAGAGGGCGAGAAACAGAGGGGCTGAATCAGAGGGGCTGAAACAGAGGGCGAGAAACAGAGGGGCTGAAACAGAGGGCGAGAAACAGAGGGGCTGAAACAGAGGGGCTGAAACAGAGGGTGAGAAACAGAGGGGCTGAAACAGAGGGTGAGAAACAGAGGGGCTGAAACAGAGGGCAAGAAACAGAGGGGCTGAAAAAGAGGGCGAGAAACAGAGGGCGAGAAACAGAGGGGCTGAATCAGAGGAGCTGAAACAGAGGGCGAGAAACAGAGGGGCTGAAACAGAGGGCGAGAAACAGAGGGGCTGAAACAGAGCGCGAGAAACAGAGGGTCTGAAACAGAGGGGCTGACACAGTGGCGCTGGAACAGAGGGGCTGACACAGAGGGCGAGAAACAGAGGGTGAGAAACAGAGGGCGAGAAACAGAGGGGCTGAAACAGAGGGCAAAAAACAGAGGGGCTGAAACAGAGGGCGAGAAACAGAGGGTGAGAAACAGAGGGCGAGAAACAGATGGGATGAAACAGAGTGGCTGAAACAGAGGGGCTGAAATAGAGGGGCTGAAACAGAGGGGCTGAATCAGAGGGGCTGCAACAGAGGGGCTGAATCAGAGGGGCTGACACAGAGTGCGAGAAACAGAGGGGCTGAAACAGAGGGCGAGAAACAGAGGGGCTGAAACAGAGGGCGAGAAACAGAGGGGCTGAAACAGAGGGGATGAAACAGAGGGCGAGAAACAGAGAGGCTGAAACAGAGACGCTGAAACAGAGGGCGAGAAACAGAGGGGCTGAAACAGAGGGCAAGGAACAGAGGGGCTGAAACAGAGGGCGAGAAACAGAGGGGCTGAAACAGAGGGGCTGAAACAGAGGAGCTGAAACAGAGGGGCTGAAACAGAGGGTGAGAAACAGAGGGGCTGAAACAGAGGGCGAGAAACAGAGGGGCTTAAACAGAGGGCGAGAAACAGAGGGCGAGAAACAGAGGGACTGAAACAGAGGGGCTGAAACAGAGGGGCTGAAACAGAGGGCGAGAAACAGAGGGGCTGAAACAGAGGGCGAGAAACAGAGGGGCTGAAACAGAGGGCGAGAAACAGAGGGGCTGAAACAGAGGGGCTGACACAGTGGGGCTGAAACAGAGGGGCTGTAACAGAGGGCGAGAAATAGAGGGGCTGAAACAGAGGGGCTGACACAGTGGGGCTGAAACAGAGGGGCAGAAACAGAGGGCGAGAAACAGAGGGGCTGAAACAGAGGGGCTGAAACAGAGGGGCTGAATCAAATGGGCTGATTCAGAGGGGCTGAAACAGAGGGGCTGAATCAGAGGGTCTGAAACAGAGGGCGAGAAACAGAGGGGCTGAAACAGAGGGCGAGAAACAGAGGGGCTGAAACATTGGGCGAGAAACAGACGGGCAGAAACAGAGGGTGAGAAACAGAGGGACTGAAACAGAGGGGCTGAAACAGAGAGCGCGAAACAGAGGGACTGAAACAGAGGGTGAGATACAGAGGGGCTGTAACAGAGGGCGAGAAACAGAGGGGCTGAAACAGAGGGCGAGAAACGGAGGGGCTGAAACAGAGGGGCTGAAACAGAGGGGCTGAAACAGAGGGCGAGAAACAGAGGGGCTGAAACAGAGGGCGAGAAACAGAGTGGCTGAAAGAGAGGGGCTGAAACAGACGGGCTGAAACAGAGGACAAAAAACAGAGGGGCTGAAACAGAGGGCGAGAAACAGAGGGTGAGAAACAGAGGGCGAGAAACAGAGGGGCTGAAACAGAGGGCGAGAAACAGAGGGTCTGAAACAGAGGGGCTGACACAGTGGGACTGAAACAGAGGGGCTGAAACAGAGGGCAAGAAATAGAGGGGCTGAAACAGAGGGCGAGAAACAGAGGGACTGAAACACAGGGCGAGAAACAGAGGGGCTGAAACAGAGGGTGAGAAACAGAGGGCGAGAAACTGAGGGACTGAAACAGAGGGGCTGAAAGAGAGGGGCTGAATCAGAGGGCGAGAAACAGAGGGGCTGAAACAGACAGGCTGAAACAGAGGGCGAGAAACAGAGGGGCTGAAACAGAGGGGCTGAAACAGTGGGGCTGAAACAGAGGGCGAGAAACAGAGGGGCTGAAACAGAGTGGCTGAAACAGAGGGGCTGAAACAGAGTGGCTGAAACAGAGGGCGAGAAACAGAGGGGCTGAAACAGAGGGCGAGAAACAGAGGGGCTGAAACAGAGGGGCTGACACAGTGGGGCTGAAACAGAGGGTCTGAAACAGTGTGGCTGACACAGTGGGGCTGAAACAGAGGGGCTGAAACAGAGGGCGAAAAATAGAGGGCGAGAAACAGAGGGACTGAAACAGAGGGGCTGAAACAGAGGGCGAGAAACAGAGGGGCTGAAACAGAGGGCAAGAAACAGAGCGGCTGAAACAGAAGGCGAGAAACAGAGGGGCTGAAACAGAGGGGCTGAAACAGAGGGGCTGAAACAGAGTGTCTGAAACAGAGGGCGAGAAACAGAGGGGCTGAAACAGAGGGCGAGAAACAGAGGGCTAGAAACAGAGGAACTGAAACAGAGGGGCTGAAACAGAGGGCGAGAAACAGAGGGCGAGAAACAGAGGGGCTGAAACAGAGGGCGAGAAACAGAGGGGCTGAAACAGAGGGGCTGAAACAGAGGGGCTGAAACAGAGGGCAAGAAACAGAGGGTCTGAAAAAGAGGGCGAGAAACAGAGGGCGAGAAACAGAGGGGCTGAATCAGAGGGGCTGAAACAGAGGGCGAGAAACAGAGGGGCTGAAACAGAGGGCGAGAAACAGAGGGGCTGAAACAGAGGGGCTGAAACAGAGGGTGAGAAACAGAGGGGCTGAAACAGAGGGTGAGAAACAGAGGGGCTGAAACAGAGGGCAAGAAACAGAGGGGCTGAAAAAGAGGGCGAGAAACAGAGGGCGAGAAACAGAGGGGCTGAATCAGAGGGGCTGAAACAGAGGGCGAGAAACAGAGGGGCTGAAACAGAGGGCGAGAAACAGAGGGGCTGAAACAGAGCGCGAGAAACAGAGGGTCTGAAACAGAGGGGCTGACACAGTGGCGCTGGAACAGAGGGGCTGACACAGATGGCGAGAAACAGAGGGTGAGAAACAGAGGGCGAGAAACAGAGGGGCTGAAACAGAGGGCAAAAAACAGAGGGGCTGAAACAGAGGGGGAGAAACAGAGGGTGAGAAACAGAGGGCGAGAAACAGATGGGATGAAACAGAGTGGCTGAAACAGAGGGGCTGAAATAGAGGGGCTGAAACAGAGGGGCTGAATCAGAGGGGCTGCAACAGAGGGGCTGAATCAAAGGGGCAGACACAGAGTGCGAGAAACAGAGGGGCTGAAACAGAGGGCGAGAAACAGAGGGGCTGAAACAGAGGGCGAGAAACAGAGGGGCTGAAACAGAGGGGATGAAACAGAGGGCGAGAAACAGAGAGGCTGAAACAGAGGGCGAGAAACAGAGGGGCTGAAACAGAGGGCAAGAAACAGAGGGGCTGAATCAGAGATGCGAGAAACAGAGGGGCTGAAACAGAGAGGCTGAAACAGAGGAGCTGAAACAGAGGGCGAGAAACAGAGGGGCTGAAACAGAGGGCGAGAAACAGAGGGGCTGAAACGGAGGGCGAGAAACAGAGGGCGAGAAACAATGGGACTGAAACAGAGGGGCTGAAACAGAGGGGCTGAAACAGAGGGCGAGAAACAGAGGGGCTGAAACAGAGGGCGAGAAACAGAGGGGCTGAAACAGAGGGGCTGAAACAGAGACGCTGAAACAGAGGGCGAGAAACAGAGGGGCTGAAACAGAGGGCAAGAAACAGAGGGGCTGAAACAGAGGGCGAGAAACAGAGGGGCTGAAACAGAGGGGCTGAAACAGAGGAGCTGAAACAGAGGGGCTGAAACAGAGGGTGAGAAACAGAGGGGCTGAAACAGAGGGCAAGAAACAGAGGGGCTGAAACAGAGGGCGAGAAACAGAGGGGCTGAAACAGAGGGCGAGAAACAGAGGACGAGAAACAGAGGGACTGAAACAGAGGGGCTGAAACAGAGGGGCTGAAACAGAGGGGCTGAAACAGAGGGTCTGAAACAGAGGGCGAGAAACAGAGGGGCTGAAACAGAGGGCGAGAAACAGAGGACGAGAAACAGAGGGACTGAAACAGAGGGGCTGAAACAGAGGGCGAGAAACAGAGGGGCTGAAACAGAGGGCGAGAAACAGAGAGGCTGAAACCAAGGGGCTGAAACAGAGGGGCTGAAACAGCAGGCAAGAAACAGAGGGGCTGAAACAGAGGGGCTGAAACAGAGGGTCTGAAACAGAGGGCGAGAAACAGAGGACGAGAAACAGAGGGACTGAAACAGAGGGGCTGAAACAGAGGGCGAGAAACAGAGGGGCTGAAACAGAGGGCGAGAAACAGAGGGGCTGAAACCAAGGGGGTGAAACAGAGGGGCTGAAACAGAGGGCAAGAAACAGAGGGGTTGAAAAAGAGGGCGAGAAACAGAGGGCGAGAAACAGAGGGGCTGAATCAGAAGGGCTGAAACCGAGGGCGAGAAACAGAGGGGCTGAAACAGAGGGCGAGAAACAGAGGGGCTGAAACAGAGGGGCTGAAACAGAGGGTGAGAAACAGAGGGGCTGAAACAGAGGGTGAGAAACAGAGGGGCTGAAACAGAGGGCAAGAAACAGAGGGGCTGAAAAAGTGGGCGAGAAACAGAGGGCGAGAAACAGAGGGGCTGAAACAGAGGGCGAGAAACAGAGGGGCTGAAACAGAACGCGAGAAACAGAGGGTCTGAAACAGAGTGGCTGACACAGTGGGGTTGAAACAGAGGAGCTGAAACAGAGGGCGAGAAATAGAGGGGCTGAAACAGAGGGCGAGAAACAGAGGGACTGAAACAGAGGGCGAGAAACAGAGGGGCTGAAACAGAGGGCGAGAAACAGAGGGCGAGAAACAGAGGGCGAGAAACAGAGGGGCTGAAACAGCGGGCGAGAAACAGAGGGTCTGAAACTGTGGGGCTGACACAGTGGGGCTGAAACAGAGGGGCTGAAACAGAGGGCGAGAAACAGGGGCTGAAACAGAGGGCGAGAAACAGAGGGCGAGAAACAGAGGGACTGAAACAGAAGGGCTGAAACAGAGGGCGAGAAACAGAGGGGCTGAAACAGAGGGCAAGAAACAGAGGGGCTGAAACAGAAGGCGAGAAACAGAGGGGCTGAAACAGAGGGGCTGAAACAGAGGGGCTGAAACAGAGTGTCGGAAACAGAGGGCGAGAAACAGAGGGGCTGAAACAGAGGGCGAGAAACAGAGGGCTAGAAACAGAGGGACTGAAACAGAGGGGCTGAAACAGAGGGCGAGAAAGAGAGGGCGAGAAACAGAGGGGCTGAAACAGAGGGCGAGAAACAGAGGGGCTGAAACAGAGGGGCTGAAACAGAGGGGCTGAAACAGAGGGCAAGAAACAGAGGGGCTGAAAAAGAGGGCGAGAAACAGAGGGCGAGAAACAGAGGGGCTGAATCAGAGGGGCTGAAACAGAGGGCGAGAAACAGAGGGGCTGAAACAGAGGGCGAGAAACAGAGGGGCTGTAACAGAGGGGCTGAAACAGAGGGTGAGAAACAGAGGGGCTGAAACAGAGGGTGAGAAACAGAGGGGCTGAAACAGAGGGCAAGAAACAGAGGGGCTGAAAAAGAGGGCGAGAAACAGAGGGCGAGAAACAGAGGGGCTGAATCAGAGGGGCTGAAACAGAGGGCGAGAAACAGAGGGGCTGAAACAGAGGGCGAGAAACAGAGGGGCTGAAACAGAGCGCGAGAAACAGAGGGTCTGAAACAGAGGGGCTGACACAGTGGCGCTGGAACAGAGGGGCTGACACAGAGGGCGAGAAACAGAGGGTGAGAAACAGAGGGCGAGAAACAGAGGGGCTGAAACAGAGGGCAAAAAACAGAGGGGCTGAAACAGAGGGCGAGAAACAGAGGGTGAGAAACAGAGGGCGAGAAACAGATGGGATGAAACAGAGTGGCTGAAACAGAGGGGCTGAAATAGAGGGGCTGAAACAGAGGGGCTGAATCAGAGGGGCTGCAACAGAGGGGCTGAATCAGAGGGGCTGACACAGAGTGCGAGAAACAGAGGGGCTGAAACAGAGGGCGAGAAACAGAGGGGCTGAAACAGAGGGCGAGAAACAGAGGGGCTGAAACAGAGGGGATGAAACAGAGGGCGAGAAACAGAGAGGCTGAAACAGAGACGCTGAAACAGAGGGCGAGAAACAGAGGGGCTGAAACAGAGGGCAAGAAACAGAGGGGCTGAAACAGAGGGCGAGAAACAGAGGGGCTGAAACAGAGGGGCTGAAACAGAGGAGCTGAAACAGAGGGGCTGAAACAGAGGGTGAGAAACAGAGGGGCTGAAACAGAGGGCGAGAAACAGAGGGGCTGAAACAGAGGGCGAGAAACAGAGGGCGAGAAACAGAGGGACTGAAACAGAGGGGCTGAAACAGAAGGGCTGAAACAGAGGGCGAGAAACAGAGGGGCTGAAACAGAGGGCGAGAAACAGAGGGGCTGAAACAGAGGGCGAGAAACAGAGGGGCTGAAACAGAGGGGCTGACACAGTGGGGCTGAAACAGAGGGGCTGTAACAGAGGGCGAGAAATAGAGGGGCTGAAACAGAGGGTCTGACACAGTGGGGCTGAAACAGAGGGGCAGAAACAGAGGGCGAGAAACAGAGGGGCTGAAACAGAGGGGCTGAAACAGAGGGGCTGAATCAAAGGGGCTGATTCAGAGGGGCTGAAACAGAGGGGCTGAATCAGAGGGTCTGAAACAGAGGGCGAGAAACAGAGGGGCTGAAACAGAGGGCGAGAAACAGAGGGGCTGAAACATTGGGCGAGAAACAGACGGGCAGAAACAGAGGGTGAGAAACAGAGGGACTGAAACAGAGGGGCTGAAACAGAGAGCGCGAAACAGAGGGACTGAAACAGAGGGTGAGATACAGAGGGGCTGTAACAGAGGGCGAGAAACAGAGGGGCTGAAACAGAGGGCGAGAAACGGAGGGGCTGAAACAGAGGGGCTGAAACAGAGGGGCTGAAACAGAGGGCGAGAAACAGAGGGGCTGAAACAGAGGGCGAGAAACAGAGGGGCTGAAAGAGAGGGGCTGAAACAGACGGGCTGAAACAGAGGACAAAAAACAGAGGGGCTGAAACAGAGGGCGAGAAACAGAGGGTGAGAAACAGAGGGCGAGAAACAGAGGGGCTGAAACAGAGGGCGAGAAACAGAGGGTCTGAAACAGAGGGGCTGACACAGTGGGACTGAAACAGAGGGGCTGAAACAGAGGGCGAGAAATAGAGGGGCTGAAACAGAGGGCGAGAAACAGAGGGACTGAAACACAGGGCGAGAAACAGAGGGGCTGAAACAGAGGGTGAGAAACAGAGGGCGAGAAACTGAGGGGCTGAAACAGACAGGCTGAAACAGAGGGCGAGAAACAGAGGGGCTGAAACAGAGGGGCTGAAACAGTGGGGCTGAAACAGAGGGCGAGAAACAGAGGGGCTGAAACAGAGTGGCTGAAACAGAGGGGCTGAAACAGAGTGGCTGAAACAGAGGGCGAGAAACAGAGGGGCTGAAACAGAGGGCGAGAAACAGAGGGGCTGAAACAGAGGGGCTGACACAGTGGGGCTGAAACAGAGGGTCTGAAACAGTGGGGCTGACACAGTGGGGCTGAAACAGAGGGGCTGAAACAGAGGGCGAAAAATAGAGGGCGAGAAACAGAGGGACTGAAACAGAGGGGCTGAAACAGAGGGCGAGAAACAGAGGGGCTGAAACAGAGGGCAAGAAACAGAGGGGCTGAAACAGAAGGCGAGAAACAGAGGGGCTGAAACAGAGGGGCTGAAACAGAGGGGCTGAAACAGAGTGTCTGAAACAGAGGGCGAGAAACAGAGGGGCTGAAACAGAGGGCGAGAAACAGAGGGCTAGAAACAGAGGGACTGAAACAGAGGGGCTGAAACAGAGGGCGAGAAACAGAGGGCGAGAAACAGAGGGGCTGAAACAGAGGGCGAGAAACAGAGGGGCTGAAACAGAGGGGCTGAAACAGAGGGGCTGAAACAGAGGGCAAGAAACAGAGGGTCTGAAAAAGAGGGCGAGAAACAGAGGGCGAGAAACAGAGGGGCTGAATCAGAGGGGCTGAAACAGAGGGCGAGAAACAGAGAGGTTGAAACAGAGGGCGAGAAACAGAGGGGCTGAAACAGAGGGGCTGAAACAGAGGGTGAGAAACAGAGGGGCTGAAACAGAGGGTGAGAAACAGAGGGGCTGAAACAGAGGGCAAGAAACAGAGGGGCTGAAAAAGAGGGCGAGAAACAGAGGGCGAGAAACAGAGGGGCTGAATCAGAGGGGCTGAAACAGAGGGCGAGAAACAGAGGGGCTGAAACAGAGGGCGAGAAACAGAGGGGCTGAAACAGAGCGCGAGAAACAGAGGGTCTGAAACAGAGGGGCTGACACAGTGGCGCTGGAACAGAGGGGCTGACACAGATGGCGAGAAACAGAGGGTGAGAAACAGAGGGCGAGAAACAGAGGGGCTGAAACAGAGGGCAAAAAACAGAGGGGCTGAAACAGAGGGCGAGAAACAGAGGGTGAGAAACAGAGGGCGAGAAACAGATGGGATGAAACAGAGTGGCTGAAACAGAGGGGCTGAAATAGAGGGGCTGAAACAGAGGGGCTGAATCAGAGGGGCTGCAACAGAGGGGCTGAATCAAAGGGGCTGACACAGAGTGCGAGAAACAGAGGGGCTGAAACAGAGGGCGAGAAACAGAGGGGCTGAAACAGAGGGCGAGAAACAGAGGGGCTGAAACAGAGGGGATGAAACAGAGGGCGAGAAACAGAGAGGCTGAAACAGAGGGCGAGAAACAGAGGGGCTGAAACAGAGGGCAAGAAACAGAGGGGCTGAATCAGAGATGCGAGAAACAGAGGGGCTGAAACAGAGAGGCTGAAACAGAGGAGCTGAAACAGAGGGCGAGAAACAGAGGGGCTGAAACAGAGGGCGAGAAACAGAGGGGCTGAAACGGAGGGCGAGAAACAGAGGGCGAGAAACAATGGGACTGAAACAGAGGGGCTGAAACAGAGGGGCTGAAACAGAGGGCGAGAAACAGAGGGGCTGAAACAGAGGGCGAGAAACAGAGGGGCTGAAACAGAGGGGCTGAAACAGAGACGCTGAAACAGAGGGCGAGAAACAGAGGGGCTGAAACAGAGGGCAAGAAACAGAGGGGCTGAAACAGAGGGCGAGAAACAGAGGGGCTGAAACAGAGGGGCTGAAACAGAGGAGCTGAAACAGAGGGGCTGAAACAGAGGGTGAGAAACAGAGGGGCTGAAACAGAGGGCGAGAAACAGAGGGGCTGAAACAGAGGGCGAGAAACAGAGGGCGAGAAACAGAGGGACTGAAACAGAGGGGCTGAAACAGAGGGGCTGAAACAGAGGGCGAGAAACAGAGGGGCTGAAACAGAGGGCGAGAAACAGAGGGGCTGAAACAGAGGGCGAGAAACAGAGGGGCTGAAACAGAGGGGCTGACACAGTGGGGCTGAAACAGAGGGGCTGTAACAGAGGGCGAGAAATAGAGGGGCTGAAACAGAGGGGCTGACACAGTGGGGCTGAAACAGAGGGGCAGAAACAGAGGGCGAGAAACAGAGGGGCTGAAACAGAGGGGCTGAAACAGAGGGGCTGAATCAAAGGGGCTGATTCAGAGGGGCTGAAACAGAGGGGCTGAATCAGAGGGTCTGAAACAGAGGGCGAGAAACAGAGGGGCTGAAACAGAGGGCGAGAAACAGAGGGGCTGAAACATTGGGCGAGAAACAGACGGGCAGAAACAGAGGGTGAGAAACAGAGGGACTGAAACAGAGGGGCTGAAACAGAGAGCGCGAAACAGAGGGACTGAAACAGAGGGTGAGATACAGAGGGGCTGTAACAGAGGGCGAGAAACAGAGGGGCTGAAACAGAGGGCGAGAAACGGAGGGGCTGAAACAGAGGGGCTGAAACAGAGGGGCTGAAACAGAGGGCGAGAAACAGAGGGGCTGAAACAGAGGGCGAGAAACAGAGGGGCTGAAACAGAGGGGCTGAAACAGACGGGCTGAAACAGAGGACAAAAAACAGAGGGGCTGAAACAGAGGACGAGAAACAGAGGGTGAGAAACAGAGGGCGAGAAACAGAGGGGCTGAAACAGAGGGCGAGAAACAGAGGGTCTGAAACAGAGGGGCTGACACAGTGGGACTGAAACAGAGGGGCTGAAACAGAGGGCGAGAAATAGAGGGGCTGAAACAGAGGGCGAGAAACAGAGGGACTGAAACACAGGGCGAGAAACAGAGGGGCTGATACAGAGGGTGAGAAACAGAGGGCGAGAAACAGAGGGACTGAAACAGAGGGGCTGAAAGAGAGGGGCTGAATCAGAGGGCGAGAAACAGAGTGGCTGAAACAGACAGGCTGAAACAGAGGGCGAGAAACAGAGGGGCTGAAACAGAGGGGCTGAAACAGTGGGGCTGAAACAGAGGGCGAGAAACAGAGGGGCTGAAACAGAGTGGCTGAAACAGAGGGGCTGAAACAGAGTGGCTGAAACAGAGGGCGAGAAACAGAGGGGCTGAAACAGAGGGCGAGAAACAGAGGGGCTGAAACAGAGGGGCTGACACAGTGGGGCTGAAACAGAGGGTCTGAAACAGTGGGGCTGACACAGTGGGGCTGAAACAGAGGGGCTGAAACAGAGGGCGAAAAATAGAGGGGCTGAAACAGAGGGCGAGAAACAGAGGGACTGAAACAGAGGGTGAGAAACAGAGGGGCTGAAACAGAGGGCGAGAAACAGAGGGCGAGAAACAGAGGGACTGAAACAGAGGGGCTGAAACAGAGGGGCTGAAACAGAGGGCGAGAAACAGAGGGGCTGAAACAGAGGGCGAGAAACAGAGGGGCTGAAACAGAGGGGCTGAAACAGAGGGGCTGAAACAGAGGGTCTGAAACAGAGGGCGAGAAACAGAGGGGCTGAAACAGAGGGCGAGAAATAGAGGACGAGAAACAGAGGGGCTGAAACAGAGGGCGAGAAACAGAGAGGCTGAAACCAAGGGGCTGAAACAGAGGGGCTGAAACAGCGGGCAAGAAACAGAGGGGCTGAAACAGAGGGGCTGAAACAGAGGGTCTGAAACAGAGGGCGAGAAACAGAGGGGCTGAAACAGAGGGCGAGAAACAGAGGACGAGAAACAGAGGGACTGAAACAGAGGGGCTGAAACAGAGGGAGAGAAACAGAGGGGCTGAAACAGAGGGCGAGAAACAGAGGGGCTGAAACCAAGGGGGTGAAACAGAGGGGCTGAAACAGAGGGCAAGAAACAGAGGGGTTGAAAAAGAGGGCGAGAAACAGAGGGCGAGAAACAGAGGGGCTGAATCAGAAGGGCTGAAACCGAGGGCGAGAAACAGAGGGGCTGAAACAGAGGGCGAGAAACAGAGGGGCTGAAACAGAGGGGCTGAAACAGAGGGTGAGAAACAGAGGGGCTGAAACAGAGGGTGAGAAACAGAGGGGCTGAAACAGAGGGCAAGAAACAGAGGGGCTGAAAAAGTGGGTGAGAAACAGAGGGCGAGAAACAGAGGGGCTGAAACAGAGGGCGAGAAACAGAGGGGCTGAAACAGAACGCGAGAAACAGAGGGTCTGAAACAGAGGGGCTGACACAGTGGGGCTGAAACAGAGGAGCTGAAACAGAGGGCGAGAAATAGAGGGGCTGAAACAGAGGGCGAGAAACAGAGGGACTGAAACAGAGGGCGAGAAACAGAGGGGCTGAAACAGAGGGCGAGAAACAGAGGGCGAGAAACAGAGGGCGAGAAACAGAGGGGCTGAAACAGAGGGCGAGAAACAGAGGGTCTGAAACTGTGGGGCTGACACAGTGGGGCTGAAACAGAGGGGCTGAAACAGAGGGCGAGAAACAGGGGCTGAAACAGAGGGCGAGAAACAGAGGGCGAGAAACAGAGGGCAAGAAACAGAGGGGCTGAAACAGAGGGCGAGAAACAGAGGGGCTGAAACAGAGGGGCTGAAACAGAGGGGCTGAAACAGAGTGTCTGAAACAGAGGGCGAGAAACAGAGGGGCTGAAACAGAGGGCGAGAAACAGAGGGCTAGAAACAGAGGAACTGAAACAGAGGGGCTGAAACAGAGGGCGAGAAACAGAGGGCGAGAAACAGAGGGGCTGAAACAGAGGGCGAGAAACAGAGGGGCTGAAACAGAGGGGCCGAAACAGAGGGGCTGAAACAGAGGGCAAGAAACAGAGGGGCTGAAAAAGAGGGCGAGAAACAGAGGGCGAGAAACAGAGGGGCTGAATCAGAGGGGCTGAAACAGAGGGCGAGAAACAGAGGGGCTGAAACAGAGGGCGAGAAACAGAGGGGCTGAAACAGAGGGGCTGAAACAGAGGGTGAGAAACAGAGGGGCTGAAACAGAGGGTGAGAAACAGAGGGGCTGAAACAGAGGGCAAGAAACAGAGGGGCTGAAAAAGAGGGCGAGAAACAGAGGGCGAGAAACAGAGGGGCTGAATCAGAGGGGCTGAAACAGAGGGCGAGAAACAGAGGGGCTGAAACAGAGGGCGAGAAACAGAGGGGCTGAAACAGAGCGCGAGAAACAGAGGGTCTGAAACAGAGGGGCTGACACAGTGGGGCTGGAACAGAGGGGCTGACACAGAGGGCGAGAAACAGAGGGTGAGAAACAGAGGGCGAGAAACAGAGGGGCTGAAACAGAGGGCAAAAAACAGAGGGGCTGAAACAGAGGGCGAGAAACAGAGGGTGAGAAACAGAGGGCGAGAAACAGATGGGATGAAACAGAGTGGCTGAAACAGAGGGGCTGAAATAGAGGGGCTGAAACAGAGGGGCTGAATCAGAGGGGCTGCAACAGAGGGGCTGAATCAGAGGGGCTGACACAGAGTGCGAGAAACAGAGGGGCTGAAACAGAGGGCGAGAAACAGAGGGGCTGAAACAGAGGGCGAGAAACAGAGGGGCTGAAACAGAGGGGATGAAACAGAGGGTGAGAAACAGAGAGGCTGAAACAGAGGGCGAGAAACAGAGGGGCTGAAACAGAGGGCAAGAAACAGAGGGGCTGAATCAGAGATGCGAGAAACAGAGGGGCTGAAACAGAGAGGCTGAAACAGAGGAGCTGAAACAGAGGGCGAGAAACAGAGGGGCTGAAACAGAGGGCGAGAAACAGAGGGGCTGAAACGGAGGGCGAGAAACAGAGGGCGAGAAACAATGGGACTGAAACAGAGGGGCTGAAACAGATGGGCTGAAACAGAGGGCGAGAAACAGAGGGGCTGAAACAGAGGGCGAGAAACAGAGGGGCTGAAACAGAGGGGCTGAAACAGAGACGCTGAAACAGAGGGCGAGAAACAGAGGGGCTGAAACAGAGGGTAAGAAACAGAGGGGCTGAAACAGAGGGCGAGAAACAGAGGGGCTGAAACAGAGGGGCTGAAACAGAGGAGCTGAAACAGAGGGGCTGAAACAGAGGGTGAGAAACAGAGGGGCTGAAACAGAGGGCGAGAAACAGAGGGGCTGAAACAGAGGGCGAGAAACAGAGGGCGAGAAACAGAGGGACTGAAACAGAGGGGCTGAAACAGAGGGGCTGAAACAGAGGGCGAGAAACAGAGGGGCTGAAACAGAGGGCGAGAAACAGAGGGGCTGAAACAGAGGGTGAGAAACAGAGGGGCTGAAACAGAGGGGCTGACACAGTGGGGCTGAAACCGAGGGGCTGTAACAGAGGGCGAGAAATAGAGGGGCTGAAACAGAGGGGCTGAAACAGAGGGCGAGAAACAGAGGGGCTGAAACAGAGGGGCTGAAACAGAGGGTGAGAAACAGAGGGGCTGAAACAGTGGGTGAGAAACAGAGGGGCTGAAACAGAGGGCAAGAAACAGAGGGGCTGAAAAAGAGGGCGAGAAACAGAGGGCGAGAAACAGAGGGGCTGAATCAGAGGGGCTGAAACAGAGGGCGAGAAACAGAGGGGCTGAAACAGAGGGCGAGAAACAGAGGGGCTGAAACAGAGCGCGAGAAACAGAGGGTCTGAAACAGAGGGGCTGACACAGTGGCGCTGGAACAGAGGGGCTGACACAGATGGCGAGAAACAGAGGGTGAGAAACAGAGGGCGAGAAACAGAGGGGCTGAAACAGAGGGCAAAAAACAGAGGGGCTGAAACAGAGGGCGAGAAACAGAGGGTGAGAAACAGAGGGCGAGAAACAGATGGGATGAAACAGAGTGGCTGAAACAGAGGGGCTGAAATAGAGGGGCTGAAACAGAGGGGCTGAATCAGAGGGGCTGCAACAGAGGGGCTGAATCAAAGGGGCTGACACAGAGTGCGAGAAACAGAGGGGCTGAAACAGAGGGCGAGAAACAGAGGGGCTGAAACAGAGGGCGAGAAACAGAGGGGCTGAAACAGAGGGGATGAAACAGAGGGCGAGAAACAGAGAGGCTGAAACAGAGGGCGAGAAACAGAGGGGCTGAAACAGAGGGCAAGAAACAGAGGGGCTGAATCAGAGATGCGAGAAACAGAGGGGCTGAAACAGAGAGGCTGAAACAGAGGAGCTGAAACAGAGGGCGAGAAACAGAGGGGCTGAAACAGAGGGCGAGAAACAGAGGGGCTGAAACGGAGGGCGAGAAACAGAGGGCGAGAAACAATGGGACTGAAACAGAGGGGCTGAAACAGAGGGGCTGAAACAGAGGGCGAGAAACAGAGGGGCTGAAACAGAGGGCGAGAAACAGAGGGGCTGAAACAGAGGGGCTGAAACAGAGACGCTGAAACAGAGGGCGAGAAACAGAGGGGCTGAAACAGAGGGCAAGAAACAGAGGGGCTGAAACAGAGGGCGAGAAACAGAGGGGCTGAAACAGAGGGGCTGAAACAGAGGAGCTGAAACAGAGGGGCTGAAACAGAGGGTGAGAAACAGAGGGGCTGAAACAGAGGGCGAGAAACAGAGGGGCTGAAACAGAGGGCGAGAAACAGAGGGCGAGAAACAGAGGGACTGAAACAGAGGGGCTGAAACAGAGGGGCTGAAACAGAGGGCGAGAAACAGAGGGGCTGAAACAGAGGGCGAGAAACAGAGGGGCTGAAACAGAGGGCGAGAAACAGAGGGGCTGAAACAGAGGGGCTGACACAGTGGGGCTGAAACAGAGGGGCTGTAACAGAGGGCGAGAAATAGAGGGGCTGAAACAGAGGGGCTGACACAGTGGGGCTGAAACAGAGGGGCAGAAACAGAGGGCGAGAAACAGAGGGGCTGAAACACAGGGGCTGAAACAGAGGGGCTGAATCAAAGGGGCTGATTCAGAGGGGCTGAAACAGAGGGGCTGAATCAGAGGGTCTGAAACAGAGGGCGAGAAACAGAGGGGCTGAAACAGAGGGCGAGAAACAGAGGGGCTGAAACATTGGGCGAGAAACAGACGGGCAGAAACAGAGGGTGAGAAACAGAGGGACTGAAACAGAGGGGCTGAAACAGATAGCGCGAAACAGAGGGACTGAAACAGAGGGTGAGATACAGAGGGGCTGTAACAGAGGGCGAGAAACAGAGGGGCTGAAACAGAGGGCGAGAAACGGAGGGGCTGAAACAGAGGGGCTGAAACAGAGGGGCTGAAACAGAGGGCGAGCAACAGAGGGGCTGAAACAGAGGGCGAGAAACAGAGGGGCTGAAACAGAGGGGCTGAAACAGACGGGCTGAAACAGAGGACAAAAAACAGAGGGGCTGAAACAGAGGACGAGAAACAGAGGGTGAGAAACAGAGGGCGAGAAAAAGAGGGGCTGAAACAGAGGGCGAGAAACAGAGGGTCTGAAACAGAGGGGCTGACACAGTGGGACTGAAACAGAGGGGCTGAAACAGAGAGCGAGAAATAGAGGGGCTGAAACAGAGGGCGAGAAACAGAGGGACTGAAACACAGGGCGAGAAACAGAGGGGCTGATCCAGAGGGTGAGAAACAGAGGGCGAGAAACAGAGGGACTGAAACAGAGGGGCTGAAAGAGAGGGGCTGAATCAGAGGGCGAGAAACAGAGTGGCTGAAACAGACAGGCTGAAACAGAGGGCGAGAAACAGAGGGGCTGAAACAGAGGGGCTGAAACAGTGGGGCTGAAACAGAGGGCGAGAAACAGAGGGGCTGAAACAGAGTGGCTGAAACAGAGGGGCTGAAACAGAGTGGCTGAAACAGAGGGCGAGAAACAGAGGGGCTGAAACAGAGGGCGAGAAACAGAGGGGCTGAAACAGAGGGGCTGACACAGTGGGGCTGAAACAGAGGGTCTGAAACAGTGGGGCTGACACAGTGGGGCTGAAACAGAGGGGCTGAAACAGAGGGCGAAAAATAGAGGGGCTGAAACAGAGGGCGAGAAACAGAGGGACTGAAACAGAGGGTGAGAAACAGAGGGGCTGAAACAGAGGGCGAGAAACAGAGGGCGAGAAACAGAGGGACTGAAACAGAGGGGCTGAAACAGAGGGGCTGAAACAGAGGGCGAGAAACAGAGGGGCTGAAACAGAGGGCGAGAAACAGAGGGGCTGAAACAGAGGGGCTGAAACAGAGGGGCTGAAACAGAGGGTCTGAAACAGAGGGCGAGAAACAGAGGGGCTGAAACAGAGGGCGAGAAATAGAGGACGAGAAACAGAGGGGCTGAAACAGAGGGCGAGAAACAGAGAGGCTGAAACCAAGGGGCTGAAACAGAGGGGCTGAAACAGCGGGCAAGAAACAGAGGGGCTGAAACAGAGGGGCTGAAACAGAGGGTCTGAAACAGAGGGCGAGAAACAGAGGGGCTGAAACAGAGGGCGAGAAACAGAGGACGAGAAACAGAGGGACTGAAACAGAGGGGCTGAAACAGAGGGAGAGAAACAGAGGGGCTGAAACAGAGGGCGAGAAACAGAGGGGCTGAAACCAAGGGGGTGAAACAGAGGGGCTGAAACAGAGGGCAAGAAACAGAGGGGTTGAAAAAGAGGGCGAGAAACAGAGGGCGAGAAACAGAGGGGCTGAATCAGAAGGGCTGAAACCGAGGGCGAGAAACAGAGGGGCTGAAACAGAGGGCGAGAAACAGAGGGGCTGAAACAGAGGGGCTGAAACAGAGGGTGAGAAACAGAGGGGCTGAAACAGAGGGTGAGAAACAGAGGGGCTGAAACAGAGGGCAAGAAACAGAGGGGCTGAAAAAGTGGGTGAGAAACAGAGGGCGAGAAACAGAGGGGCTGAAACAGAGGGCGAGAAACAGAGGGGCTGAAACAGAACGCGAGAAACAGAGGGTCTGAAACAGAGGGGCTGACACAGTGGGGCTGAAACAGAGGAGCTGAAACAGAGGGCGAGAAATAGAGGGGCTGAAACAGAGGGCGAGAAACAGAGGGACTGAAACAGAGGGCGAGAAACAGAGGGGCTGAAACAGAGGGCGAGAAACAGAGGGCGAGAAACAGAGGGGCTGAAACAGAGGGCGAGAAACAGAGGGTCTGAAACTGTGGGGCTGACACAGTGGGGCTGAAACAGAGGGGCTGAAACAGAGGGCGAGAAACAGGGGCTGAAACAGAGGGCGAGAAACAGAGGGCGAGAAACAGAGGGCAAGAAACAGAGGGGCTGAAACAGAGGGCGAGAAACAGAGGGGCTGAAACAGAGGGGCTGAAACAGAGGGGCTGAAACAGAGTGTCTGAAACAGAGGGCGAGAAACAGAGGGGCTGAAACAGAGGGCGAGAAACAGAGGGCTAGAAACAGAGGAACTGAAACAGAGGGGCTGAAACAGAGGGCGAGAAACAGAGGGCGAGAAACAGAGGGGCTGAAACAGAGGGCGAGAAACAGAGGGCGAGAAACAGAGGGGCTGAATCAGAGGGGCTGAAACAGAGGGCGAGAAACAGAGGGGCTGAAACAGAGGGCGAGAAACAGAGGGGCTGAAACAGAGGGGCTGAAACAGAGGGTGAGAAACAGAGGGGCTGAAACAGAGGGTGAGAAACAGAGGGGCTGAAACAGAGGGCAAGAAACAGAGGGGCTGAAAAAGAGGGCGAGAAACAGAGGGCGAGAAACAGAGGGGCTGAATCAGAGGGGCTGAAACAGAGGGCGAGAAACAGAGGGGCTGAAACAGAGGGCGAGAAACAGAGGGGCTGAAACAGAGCGCGAGAAACAGAGGGTCTGAAACAGAGGGGCTGACACAGTGGGGCTGGAACAGAGGGGCTGACACAGAGGGCGAGAAACAGAGGGTGAGAAACAGAGGGCGAGAAACAGAGGGGCTGAAACAGAGGGCAAAAAACAGAGGGGCTGAAACAGAGGGCGAGAAACAGAGGGTGAGAAACAGAGGGCGAGAAACAGATGGGATGAAACAGAGTGGCTGAAACAGAGGGGCTGAAATAGAGGGGCTGAAACAGAGGGGCTGAATCAGAGGGGCTGCAACAGAGGGGCTGAATCAGAGGGGCTGACACAGAGTGCGAGAAACAGAGGGGCTGAAACAGAGGGCGAGAAACAGAGGGGCTGAAACAGAGGGCGAGAAACAGAGGGGCTGAAACAGAGGGGATGAAACAGAGGGTGAGAAACAGAGAGGCTGAAACAGAGGGCGAGAAACAGAGGGGCTGAAACAGAGGGCAAGAAACAGAGGGGCTGAATCAGAGATGCGAGAAACAGAGGGGCTGAAACAGAGAGGCTGAAACAGAGGAGCTGAAACAGAGGGCGAGAAACAGAGGGGCTGAAACAGAGGGCGAGAAACAGAGGGGCTGAAACGGAGGGCGAGAAACAGAGGGCGAGAAACAATGGGACTGAAACAGAGGGGCTGAAACAGATGGGCTGAAACAGAGGGCGAGAAACAGAGGGGCTGAAACAGAGGGCGAGAAACAGAGGGGCTGAAACAGAGGGGCTGAAACAGAGACGCTGAAACAGAGGGCGAGAAACAGAGGGGCTGAAACAGAGGGCAAGAAACAGAGGGGCTGAAACAGAGGGCGAGAAACAGAGGGGCTGAAACAGAGGGGCTGAAACAGAGGAGCTGAAACAGAGGGGCTGAAACAGAGGGTGAGAAACAGAGGGGCTGAAACAGAGGGCGAGAAACAGAGGGGCTGAAACAGAGGGCGAGAAACAGAGGGCGAGAAACAGAGGGACTGAAACAGAGGGGCTGAAACAGAGGGGCTGAAACAGAGGGCGAGAAACAGAGGGGCTGAAACAGAGGGCGAGAAACAGAGGGGCTGAAACAGAGGGCGAGAAACAGAGGGGCTGAAACAGAGGGGCTGACACAGTGGGGCTGAAACCGAGGGGCTGTAACAGAGGGCGAGAAATAGAGGGGCTGAAACAGAGGGGCTGACACAGTGGGGCTGAAACAGAGGGGCAGAAACAGAGGGCGAGAAACAGAGGGGCTGAAACAGAGGGGCTGAAACAGAGGGGCTGAATCAAAGGGGCTGATTCAGAGGGGCTGAAACAGAGGGGCTGAATCAGAGGGTCTGAAACAGAGGGCGAGAAACAGAGGGGCTGAAACAGAGGGCGAGAAACAGAGGGGCTGAAACATTGGGCGAGAAACAGACGGGCAGAAACAGAGGGTGAGAAACAGAGGGACTGAAACAGAGGGGCTGAAACAGAGAGCGCGAAACAGAGGGACTGAAACAGAGGGTGAGATACAGAGGGGCTGTAACAGAGGGCGAGAAACAGAGGGGCTGAAACAGAGGGCGAGAAACGGAGGGGCTGAAACAGAGGGGCTGAAACAGAGGGGCTGAAACAGAGGGCGAGAAACAGAGGGGCTGAAACAGAGGGCGAGAAACAGAGGGGCTGAAACAGAGGGGCTGAAACAGACGGGCTGAAACAGAGGGCAAAAAACAGAGGGGCTGAAACAGAGGGCGAGAAACAGAGGGTGAGAAACAGAGGGCGAGAAACAGAGGGGCTGAAACAGAGGGCGAGAAACAGAGGGTCTGAAACAGAGGGGCTGACACAGTGGGACTGAAACAGAGGGGCTGAAACAGAGGGCGAGAAATAGAGGGGCTGAAACAGAGGGCGAGAAACAGAGGGACTGAAACACAGGGCGAGAAACAGAGGGGCTGAAACAGAGGGTGAGAAACAGAGGGCGAGAAACAGAGGGACTGAAACAGAGGGGCTGAAAGAGAGGGGCTGAATCAGAGGGCGAGAAACAGAGGGGCTGAAACAGACAGGCTGAAACAGAGGGCGAGAAACAGAGGGGCTGAAACAGAGGGGCTGAAACAGTGGGGCTGAAACAGAGGGCGAGAAACAGAGGGACTGAAACAGAGGGGATGAAACAGAGGGGCTGAAACAGAGGGCGAGAAACAGAGGGGCTGAAACAGAGGGAGAGAAACAGAGGGGCTGAAACAGAGGGCGAGAAACAGAGGGGCTGAAACCAAGGGGGTGAAACAGAGGGGCTGAAACAGAGGGCAAGAAACAGAGGGGTTGAAAAAGAGGGCGAGAAACAGAGGGCGAGAAACAGAGGGGCTGAATCAGAAGGGCTGAAACCGAGGGCGAGAAACAGAGGGGCTGAAACAGAGGGCGAGAAACAGAGGGGCTGAAACAGAGGGGCTGAAACAGAGGGTGAGAAACAGAGGGGCTGAAACAGAGGGTGAGAAACAGAGGGGCTGAAACAGAGGGCAAGAAACAGAGGGGCTGAAAAAGTGGGTGAGAAACAGAGGGCGAGAAACAGAGGGGCTGAAACAGAGGGCGAGAAACAGAGGGGCTGAAACAGAACGCGAGAAACAGAGGGTCTGAAACAGAGGGGCTGAAACAGCGGGCAAGAAACAGAGGGGCTGAAACAGAGGGGCTGAAACAGAGGGTCTGAAACAGAGGGCGAGAAACAGAGGGGCTGAAACAGAGGGCGAGAAACAGAGGGCTAGAAACAGAGGAACTGAAACAGAGGGGCTGAAACAGAGGGCGAGAAACAGAGGGCGAGAAACAGAGGGGCTGAAACAGAGGGCGAGAAACAGAGGGGCTGAAACAGAGGGGCCGAAACAGAGGGGCTGAAACAGAGGGCAAGAAACAGAGGGGCTGAAAAAGAGGGCGAGAAACAGAGGGCGAGAAACAGAGGGGCTGAATCAGAGGGGCTGAAACAGAGGGCGAGAAACAGAGGGGCTGAAACAGAGGGCGAGAAACAGAGGGGCTGAAACAGAGGGGCTGAAACAGAGGGTGAGAAACAGAGGGGCTGAAACAGAGGGTGAGAAACAGAGGGGCTGAAACAGAGGGCGAGAAACAGAGGGCGAGAAACAGAGGGGCTGAAACAGAGGGCGATAAACAGAGGGGCTGAAACAGAGGGGCTGAAACAGAGGGGCTGAAACAGAGGGTCTGAAACAGAGGGCGAGAAACAGAGGGGCTGAAACAGAGGGTGAGAAACAGAGGGGCTGAAACAGAGGGGCTGAAACAGCGGGCAAGAAACAGAGGGGCTGAAACAGAGGGGCTGAAACAGAGGGTCTGAAACAGAGGGCGAGAAACAGAGGGGCTGAAACAGAGGGCGAGAAACAGAGGACGAGAAACAGAGGGACTGAAACAGAGGGGCTGAAACAGAGGGAGAGAAACAGAGGGGCTGAAACAGAGGGCGAGAAACAGAGGGGCTGAAACCAAGGGGGTGAAACAGAGGGGCTGAAACAGAGGGCAAGAAACAGAGGGGTTGAAAAAGAGGGCGAGAAACAGAGGGCGAGAAACAGAGGGGCTGAATCAGAAGGGCTGAAACCGAGGGCGAGAAACAGAGGGGCTGAAACAGAGGGCGAGAAACAGAGGGGCTGAAACAGAGGGGCTGAAACAGAGGGTGAGAAACAGAGGGGCTGAAACAGAGGGTGAGAAACAGAGGGGCTGAAACAGAGGGCAAGAAACAGAGGGGCTGAAAAAGTGGGTGAGAAACAGAGGGCGAGAAACAGAGGGGCTGAAACAGAGGGCGAGAAACAGAGGGGCTGAAACAGAACGCGAGAAACAGAGGGTCTGAAACAGAGGGGCTGACACAGTGGGGCTGAAACAGAGGAGCTGAAACAGAGGGCGAGAAATAGAGGGGCTGAAACAGAGGGCGAGAAACAGAGGGACTGAAACAGAGGGCGAGAAACAGAGGGGCTGAAACAGAGGGCGAGAAACAGAGGGCGAGAAACAGAGGGTGAGAAACAGAGGGGCTGAAACAGAGGGCGAGAAACAGAGGGTCTGAAACTGTGGGGCTGACACAGTGGGGCTGAAACAGAGGGGCTGAAACAGAGGGCGAGAAACAGGGGCTGAAACAGAGGGCGAGAAACAGAGGGCGAGAAACAGAGGGACTGAAACAGAGGGGCTGAAACAGAGGGCGAGAAACAGAGGGGCTGAAACAGAGGGCAAGAAACAGAGGGGCTGAAACAGAGGGCGAGAAACAGAGGGGCTGAAACAGAGGGGCTGAAACAGAGGGGCTGAAACAGAGTGTCTGAAACAGAGGGCGAGAAACAGAGGGGCTGAAACAGAGGGCGAGAAACAGAGGGCTAGAAACAGAGGAACTGAAACAGAGGGGCTGAAACAGAGGGCGAGAAACAGAGGGCGAGAAACAGAGGGGCTGAAACAGAGGGCGAGAAACAGAGGGGCTGAAACAGAGGGGCCGAAACAGAGGGGCTGAAACAGAGGGCAAGAAACAGAGGGGCTGAAAAAGAGGGCGAGAAACAGAGGGCGAGAAACAGAGGGGCTGAATCAGAGGGGCTGAAACAGAGGGCGAGAAACAGAGGGGCTGAAACAGAGGGCGAGAAACAGAGGGGCTGAAACAGAGGGGCTGAAACAGAGGGTGAGAAACAGAGGGGCTGAAACAGAGGGTGAGAAACAGAGGGGCTGAAACAGAGGGCAAGAAACAGAGGGGCTGAGAAAGAGGGCGAGAAACAGAGGGCGAGAAACAGAGGGGCTGAATCAGAGGGGCTGAAACAGAGGGCGAGAAACAGAGGGGCTGAAACAGAGGGCGAGAAACAGAGGGGCTGAAACAGAGCGCGAGAAACAGAGGGTCTGAAACAGAGGGGCTGACACAGTGGGGCTGGAACAGAGGGGCTGACACAGAGGGCGAGAAACAGAGGGTGAGAAACAGAGGGCGAGAAACAGAGGGGCTGAAACAGAGTGCAAAAAACAGAGGGGCTGAAACAGAGGGCGAGAAACAGAGGGTGAGAAACAGAGGGCGAGAAACAGATGGGATGAAACAGAGTGGCTGAAACAGAGGGGCTGAAATAGAGGGTCTGAAACAGAGGGGCTGAATCAGAGGGGCTGCAACAGAGGGGCTGAATCAGAGGGGCTGACACAGAGTGCGAGAAACAGAGGGGCTGAAACAGAGGGCGAGAAACAGAGGGGCTGAAACAGAGGGCGAGAAACAGAGGGGCTGAAACAGAGGGGATGAAACAGAGGGCGAGAAACAGAGAGGCTGAAACAGAGGGCGAGAAACAGAGGGGCTGAAACAGAGGGCAAGAAACAGAGGGGCTGAATCAGAGATGCGAGAAACAGAGGGGCTGAAACAGAGAGGCTGAAACAGAGGAGCTGAAACAGAGGGCGAGAAACAGAGGGGCTGAAACAGAGGGCGAGAAACAGAGGGGCTGAAACGGAGGGCGAGAAACAGAGGGCGAGAAACAATGGGACTGAAACAGAGGGGCTGAAACAGATGGGCTGAAACAGAGGGCGAGAAACAGAGGGGCTGAAACAGAGGGCGAGAAACAGAGGGGCTGAAACAGAGGGGCTGAAACAGAGACGCTGAAACAGAGGGCGAGAAACAGAGGGGCTGAAACAGAGGGCAAGAAACATAGGGGCTGAAACAGAGGGCGAGAAACAGAGGGGCTGAAACAGAGGGGCTGAAACAGAGGAGCTGAAACAGAGGGGCTGAAACAGAGGGTGAGAAACAGAGGGGCTGAAACAGAGGGCGAGAAACAGAGGGGCTGAAACAGAGGGCGAGAAACAGAGGGCGAGAAACAGAGGGACTGAAACAGAGGGGCTGAAACAGAGGGGCTGAAACAGAGGGCGAGAAACAGAGGGGCTGAAACAGAGGGCGAGAAACAGAGGGGCTGAAACAGAGGGCGAGAAACAGAGGGGCTGAAACAGAGGGGCTGACACAGTGGGGCTGAAATCGAGGGGCTGTAACAGAGGGCGAGAAATAGAGGGGCTGAAACAGAGGGGCTGACACAGTGGGGCTGAAACAGAGGGGCAGAAACAGAGGGCGAGAAACAGAAGGGCTGAAACAGAGGGGCTGAAACAGAGGGGCTGAATCAAAGGGGCTGATTCAGAGGGGCTGAAACAGAGGGGCTGAATCAGAGGGTCTGAAACAGAGGGCGAGAAACAGAGGGGCTGAAACAGAGGGCGAGAAACAGAGGGGCTGAAACATTGGGCGAGAAACAGACGGGCAGAAACAGAGGGTGAGAAACAGAGGGACTGAAACAGAGGGGCTGAAACAGAGAGCGCGAAACAGAGGGACTGAAACAGAGGGTGAGATACAGAGGGGCTGTAACAGAGGGCGAGAAACAGAGGGGCTGAAACAGAGGGCGAGAAACGGAGGGGCTGAAACAGAGGGGCTGAAACAGAGGGGCTGAAACAGAGGGCGAGAAACAGAGGGGCTGAAACAGAGGGCGAGAAACAGAGGGGCTGAAACAGAGGGGCTGAAACAGACGGGCTGAAACAGAGGGCAAAAAACAGAGGGGCTGAAACAGAGGGCGAGAAACAGAGGGTGAGAAACAGAGGGCGAGAAACAGAGGGGCTGAAACAGAGGGCGAGAAACAGAGGGTCTGAAACAGAGGGGCTGACACAGTGGGACTGAAACAGAGGGGCTGAAACAGAGGGCGAGAAATAGAGGGGCTGAAACAGAGGGCGAGAAACAGAGGGACTGAAACACAGGGCGAGAAACAGAGGGGCTGAAACAGAGGGTGAGAAACAGAGGGCGAGAAACAGAGGGACTGAAACAGAGGGGCTGAAAGAGAGGGGCTGAATCAGAGGGCGAGAAACAGAGGGGCTGAAACAGACAGGCTGAAACAGAGGGCGAGAAACAGAGGGGCTGAAACAGAGGGGCTGAAACAGTGGGGCTGAAACAGAGGGCGAGAAACAGAGGGGCTGAAACAGAGTGGCTGAAACAGAGCGGCTGAAACAGAGTGGCAGAAACAGAGGGCGAGAAACAGAGGGGCTGAAACAGAGGGCGAGAAACAGAGGGGCTGAAACAGAGGGGCTGACACAGTGGGGCTGAAACAGAGGGTCTGAAACAGTGGGGCTGACACAGTGGGGCTGAAACAGAGGGGCTGAAACAGAGGGCGAAAAATAGAGGGGCTGAAACAGAGGGCGAGAAACAGAGGGACTGAAACAGAGGGTGAGAAACAGAGGGGCTGAAACAGAGGGCGAGAAACAGAGGGCGAGAAACAGAGGGACTGAAACAGAGGGGCTGAAACAGAGGGGCTGAAACAGAGGGCGAGAAACAGAGGGGCTGAAACAGCGGGCAAGAAACAGAGGGGCTGAAACAGAGGGGCTGAAACAGAGGGGCTGAAACAGAGGGTCTGAAAAAGAGGGCGAGAAACAGAGGGGCTGAAACAGAGGGCGAGAAACAGAGGACGAGAAACAGAGGGACTGAAACAGAGGGGCTGAAACAGAGGGCGAGAAACAGAGGGGCTGAAACAGAGGGCGAGAAACAGAGAGGCTGAAACCAAGGGGCTGAAACAGAGGGGCTGAAACAGCGGGCAAGAAACAGAGGGGCTGAAACAGAGGGGCTGAAACAGAGGGTCTGAAACAGAGGGCGAGAAACAGAGGGGCTGAAACAGAGGGCGAGAAACCGAGGACGAGAAACAGAGGGACTGAAACAGAGGGGCTGAAACAAAGGGCGAGAAACAGAGGGGCTGAAACAGAGGGCGAGAAACAGAGGGGCTGAAACCAAGGGGCTGAAACAGACGGGCTGAAACAGAGAGCCTGAAACAGAGGGCGAGAAACAGAGGGCTGAAACAGAGGGCGAAAAATAGAGGGGCTGAAACAGAGGGCGAGAAACAGAGGGGATGAAACAGAGGGGCTGAAACAGAGGGGCTGAAACAGAGGGGCTGAATCAGAGGGGCTGAAACAGAGGGGCTGAATCAGAGGGGCTGAAACAGAGGGCGAGAAACAGAGGGGCTGAAACAGAGGGCGAGAAACAGAGGGGCTGAAACAGAGGGCGAGAAACAGAGGGGCTGAAACTGAGGGGCTGAAACAGACGGGCTGAAACAGAGGGCAAAAAACAGAGGGGCTGAAACAGAGGGCGAGAAACAGAGGGTGAGAAACAGAGGGCGAGAAACAGAGGGCCTGAAACAGAGGGCAAAAAACAGAGGGGCTGAAATAGAGGGCGAGAAACAGAGGGTGAGAAACAGAGGGCGAGAAACAGATGGGATGAAACAGAGTGGCTGAAACAGAGGGGCTGAAATAGAGGGGCTGAAACAGAGTGGCTGAAACAGAGGGGCTGAAACAGAGTGGCTGAAACAGAGGGCGAGAAACAGAGGGGCTGAAACAGAGGGCGAAAAACAGAGGGGCTGAAACAGAGGGGCTGACACAGTGGGGCTGAAACAGAGGGTCTGAAACAGTGGGGCTGACACAGTGGGGCTGAAACAGAGGGGCTGAAACAGAGGGCGAAAAATAGAGGGGCTGAAACAGAGGGCGAGAAACAGAGGGACTGAAACAGAGGGTGAGAAACAGAGGGGCTGAAACAGAGGGCGAGAAACAGAGGGCGAGAAACAGAGGGACTGAAACAGAGGGGCTGAAACAGAGGGGCTGAAACAGAGGGCGAGAAACAGAGGGGCTGAAACAGAGGGCGAGAAACAGAGGGGCTGAAACAGAGGGGCTGAAACAGAGGGGCTGAAACAGAGGGTCTGAAACAGAGGGCGAGAAACAGAGGGGCTGAAACAGAGGGCGAGAAACAGAGGACGAGAAACAGAGGGACTGAAACAGAGGGGCTGAAACAGAGGGCGAGAAACAGAGGGGCTGAAACAGAGGGCGAGAAACAGAGAGGCTGAAACCAAGGGGCTGAAACAGAGGGGCTGAAACAGCGGGCAAGAAACAGAGGGGCTGAAACAGAGGGGCTGAAACAGAGGGTCTGAAACAGAGGGCGAGAAACAGAGGGGCTGAAACAGAGGGCGAGAAACAGAGGACGAGAAACAGAGGGACTGAAACAGAGGGGCTGAAACAGAGGGAGAGAAACAGAGGGGCTGAAACAGAGGGCGAGAAACAGAGGGGCTGAAACCAAGGGGGTGAAACAGAGGGGCTGAAACAGAGGGCAAGAAACAGAGGGGTTGAAAAAGAGGGCGAGAAACAGAGGGCGAGAAACAGAGGGGCTGAATCAGAAGGGCTGAAACCGAGGGCGAGAAACAGAGGGGCTGAAACAGAGGGCGAGAAACAGAGGGGCTGAAACAGAGGGGCTGAAACAGAGGGTGAGAAACAGAGGGGCTGAAACAGAGGGTGAGAAACAGAGGGGCTGAAACAGAGGGCAAGAAACAGAGGGGCTGAAAAAGTGGGTGAGAAACAGAGGGCGAGAAACAGTGGGGCTGAAACCGAGGGGCTGTAACAGAGGGCGAGAAATAGAGGGGCTGAAACAGAGGGGCTGACACAGTGGGGCTGAAACAGAGGGGCAGAAACAGAGGGCGAGAAACAGAGGGGCTGAAACAGAGGGGCTGAAACAGAGGGGCTGAATCAAAGGGGCTGATTCAGAGGGGCTGAAACAGAGGGGCTGAATCAGAGGGTCTGAAACAGAGGGCGAGAAACAGAGGGGCTGAAACAGAGGGCGAGAAACAGAGAGGCTGAAACATTGGGCGAGAAACAGACGGGCAGAAACAGAGGGGCTGAAACAGAGAGCGCGAAACAGAGGGACTGAAACAGAGGGTGAGATACAGAGGGGCTGTAACAGAGGGCGAGAAACAGAGGGGCTGAAACAGAGGGCGAGAAACGGAGGGGCTGAAACAGAGGGGCTGAAACAGAGGGGCTGAAACAGAGGGCGAGAAACAGAGGGGCTGAAACAGAGGGCGAGAAACAGAGGGGCTGAAACAGAGGGGCTGAAACAGACGGGCTGAAACAGAGGGCAAAAAACAGAGGGGCTGAAACAGAGGGCGAGAAACAGAGGGTGAGAAACAGAGGGCGAGAAACAGAGGGGCTGAATCAGAGGGCGAGAAACAGAGGGTCTGAAACAGAGGGGCTGACACAGTGGGACTGAAACAGAGGGGCTGAAACAGAGGGCGAGAAATAGAGGGGCTGAAACAGAGGGCGAGAAACAGAGGGACTGAAACACAGGGCGAGAAACAGAGGGGCTGAAACAGAGGGTGAGAAACAGAGGGCGAGAAACAGAGGGACTGAAACAGAGGGGCTGAAAGAGAGGGGCTGAATCAGAGGGCGAGAAACAGAGGGGCTGAAACAGACAGGCTGAAACAGAGGGCGAGAAACAGAGGGGCTGAAACAGAGGGGCTGAAACAGTGGGGCTGAAACAGAGGGCGAGAAACAGAGGGGCTGAAACAGAGTGGCTGAAACAGAGCGGCTGAAACAGAGTGGCAGAAACAGAGGGCGAGAAACAGAGGGGCTGAAACAGAGGGCGAGAAACAGAGGGGCTGAAACAGAGGGGCTGACACAGTGGGGCTGAAACAGAGGGTCTGAAACAGTGGGGCTGACACAGTGGGGCTGAAACAGAGGGGCTGAAACAGAGGGCGAAAAATAGAGGGGCTGAAACAGAGGGCGAGAAACAGAGGGACTGAAACAGAGGGTGAGAAACAGAGGGGCTGAAACAGAGGGCGAGAAACAGAGGGCGAGAAACAGAGGGACTGAAACAGAGGGGCTGAAACAGAGGGGCTGAAACAGAGGGCGAGAAACAGAGGGGCTGAAACAGCGGGCGAGAAACAGAGGGGCTGAAACAGAGGGGCTGAAACAGAGGGGCTGAAACAGAGGGTCTGAAAAAGAGGGCGAGAAACAGAGGGGCTGAAACAGAGGGCGAGAAACAGAGGACGAGAAACAGAGGGACTGAAACAGAGGGGCTGAAACAGAGGGCGAGAAACAGAGGGGCTGAAACAGAGGGCGAGAAACAGAGAGGCTGAAACCAAGGGGCTGAAACAGAGGGGCTGAAACAGCGGGCAAGAAACAGAGGGGCTGAAACAGAGGGGCTGAAACAGAGGGTCTGAAACAGAGGGCGAGAAACAGAGGGGCTGAAACAGAGGGCGAGAAACCGAGGACGAGAAACAGAGGGACTGAAACAGAGGGGCTGAAACAGAGGGCGAGAAACAGAGGGGCTGAAACAGAGGGCGAGAAACAGAGGGGCTGAAACCAAGGGGCTGAAACAGACGGGCTGAAACAGAGAGCCTGAAACAGAGGGCGAGAAACAGAGGGCTGAAACAGAGGGCGAAAAATAGAGGGGCTGAAACAGAGGGCGAGAAACAGAGGGGATGAAACAGAGGGGCTGAAACAGAGGGGCTGAAACAGAGGGGCTGAATCAGAGGGGCTGAAACAGAGGGGCTGAATCAGAGGGGCTGAAACAGAGGGCGAGAAACAGAGGGGCTGAAACAGAGGGCGAGAAACAGAGGGGCTGAAACAGAGGGCGAGAAACAGAGGGGCTGAAACTGAGGGGCTGAAACAGACGGGCTGAAACAGAGGGCAAAAAACAGAGGGGCTGAAACAGAGGGCGAGAAACAGAGGGTGAGAAACAGAGGGCGAGAAACAGAGGGCCTGAAACAGAGGGCAAAAAACAGAGGGGCTGAAATAGAGGGCGAGAAACAGAGGGTGAGAAACAGAGGGCGAGAAACAGATGGGATGAAACAGAGTGGCTGAAACAGAGGGGCTGAAATAGAGGGGCTGAAACAGAGTGGCTGAAACAGAGGGGCTGAAACAGAGTGGCTGAAACAGAGGGCGAGAAACAGAGGGGCTGAAACAGAGGGCGAGAAACAGAGGGGCTGAAACAGAGGGGCTGACACAGTGGGGCTGAAACAGAGGGTCTGAAACAGTGGGGCTGACACAGTGGGGCTGAAACAGTGGGGCTGAAACAGAGGGCGAAAAATAGAGGGGCTGAAACAGAGGGCGAGAAACAGAGGGACTGAAACAGAGGGTGAGAAACAGAGGGGCTGAAACAGAGGGCGAGAAACAGAGGGCGAGAAACAGAGGGACTGAAACAGAGGGGCTGAAACAGAGGGGCTGAAACAGAGGGCGAGAAACAGAGGGGCTGAAACAGAGGGCGAGAAACAGAGGGGCTGAAACAGAGGGGCTGAAACAGAGGGGCTGAAACAGAGGGTCTGAAACAGAGGGCGAGAAACAGAGGGGCTGAAACAGAGGGCGAGAAACAGAGGACGAGAAACAGAGGGACTGAAACAGAGGGGCTGAAACAGAGGGCGAGAAACAGAGGGGCTGAAACAGAGGGCGAGAAACAGAGAGGCTGAAACCAAGGGGCTGAAACAGAGGGGCTGAAACAGCGGGCAAGAAACAGAGGGGCTGAAACAGAGGGGCTGAAACAGAAGGTCTGAAACAGAGGGCGAGAAACAGAGGGGCTGAAACAGAGGGCGAGAAACAGAGGACGAGAAACAGAGGGACTGAAACAGAGGGGCTGAAACAGAGGGAGAGAAACAGAGGGGCTGAAACAGAGGGCGAGAAACAGAGGGGCTGAAACCAAGGGGGTGAAACAGAGGGGCTGAAACAGAGGGCAAGAAACAGAGGGGTTGAAAAAGAGGGCGAGAAACAGAGGGCGAGAAACAGAGGGGCTGAATCAGAAGGGCTGAAACCGAGGGCGAGAAACAGAGGGGCTGAAACAGAGGGCGAGAAACAGAGGGGCTGAAACAGAGGGGCTGAAACAGAGGGTGAGAAACAGAGGGGCTGAAACAGAGGGTGAGAAACAGAGGGGCTGAAACAGAGGGCAAGAAACAGAGGGGTTGAAAAAGTGGGTGAGAAACAGAGGGCGAGAAACAGAGGGGCTGAAACAGAGGGCGAGAAACAGAGGGGCTGAAACAGAACGCGAGAAACAGAGGGTCTGAAACAGAGGGGCTGACACAGTGGGGCTGAAACAGAGGAGCTGAAACAGAGGGCGAGAAATAGAGGGGCTGAAACAGAGGGCGAGAAACAGAGGGACTGAAACAGAGGGCGAGAAACAGAGGGGCTGAAACAGAGGGCGAGAAACAGAGGGACTGAAACAGAGGGCGAGAAACAGAGGGGCTGAAACAGAGGGCGAGAAACAGAGGGTCTGAAACTGTGGGGCTGACACAGTGGGGCTGAAACAGAGGGGCTGAAACAGAGGGCGAGAAACAGGGGCTGAAACAGAGGGCGAGAAACAGAGGGCGAGAAACAGAGGGACTGAAACAGAGGGGCTGAAACAGAGGGCGAGAAACAGAGGGGCTGAAACAGAGGGCAAGAAACAGAGGGTCTGAAACAGAGGGCGAGAAACAGAGGGGCTGAAACAGAGGGGCTGAAACAGAGGGGCTGAAACAGAGTGTCTGAAACAGAGGGCGAGAAACAGAGGGGCTGAAACAGAGGGCGAGAAACAGAGGGCTAGAAACAGAGGGACTGAAACAGAGGGGCTGAAACAGAGGGCGAGAAACAGAGGGCGAGAAACAGAGTGTCTGAAACAGAGGGCGAGAAACAGAGGGGCTGAAACAGAGGGGCCGAAACAGAGGGGCTGAAACAGAGGGCAAGAAACAGAGGGGCTGAAAAAGAGGGCGAGAAACAGAGGGCGAGAAACAGAGGGGCTGAATCAGAGGGGCTGAAACAGAGGGCGAGAAACAGAGGGGCTGAAACAGAGGGCGAGAAACAGAGGGGCTGAAACAGAGGGGCTGAAACAGAGGGTGAGAAACAGAGGGGCTGAAACAGAGGGTGAGAAACAGAGGGGCTGAAACAGAGGGCAAGAAACAGAGGGGCTGAAAAAGAGGGCGAGAAACAGAGGGCGAGAAACAGAGGGGCTGAATCAGAGGGGCTGAAACAGAGGGCGAGAAACAGAGGTGCTGAAACAGAGGGCGAGAAACAGAGGGGCTGAAACAGAGCGCGAGAAACAGAGGGTCTGAAACAGAGGGGCTGACACAGTGGGGCTGGAACAGAGGGGCTGACACAGAGGGCGAGAAACAGAGGGTGAGAAACAGAGGGCGAGAAACAGAGGGGCTGAAACAGAGGGCAAAAAACAGAGGGGCTGAAACAGAGGGCGAGAAACAGAGGGTGAGAAACAGAGGGCGAGAAACAGATGGGATGAAACAGAGTGGCTGAAACAGAGGGGCTGAAATAGAGGGGCTGAAACAGAGGGGCTGAATCAGAGGGGCTGCAACAGAGGGGCTGAATCAGAGGGGCTGACACAGAGTGCGAGAAACAGAGGGGCTGAAACAGAGGGCGAGAAACAGAGGGGCTGAAACAGAGGGCGAGAAACAGAGGGGCTGAAACAGAGGGGATGAAACAGAGGGCGAGAAACAGAGAGGCTGAAACAGAGGGCGAGAAACAGAGGGGCTGAAACAGAGGGCAAGAAACAGAGGGGCTGAATCAGAGATGCGAGAAACAGAGGGGCTGAAACAGAGAGGCTGAAACAGAGGAGCTGAAACAGAGGGCGAGAAACAGAGGGGCTGAAACGGAGGGCGAGAAACAGAGGGCGAGAAACAATGGGACTGAAACAGAGGGGCTGAAACAGATGGGCTGAAACAGAGGGCGAGAAACAGAGGGGCTGAAACAGAGGGCGAGAAACAGAGGGGCTGAAACAGAGGGGCTGAAACAGAGACGCTGAAACAGAGGGCGAGAAACAGAGGGGCTGAAACAGAGGGCAAGAAACAGAGGGGCTGAAACAGAGGGCGAGAAACAGAGGGGCTGAAACAGAGGGGCTGAAACAGAGGGTGAGAAACAGAGGGGCTGAAACAGAGGGCGAGAAACAGAGGGGCTGAAACAGAGGGCGAGAAACAGAGGGCGAGAAACAGAGGGACTGAAACAGAGGGGCTGAAACAGAGGGGCTGAAACAGAGGGCGAGAAACAGAGGGGCTGAAACAGAGGGCGAGAAACAGAGGGGCTGAAACAGAGGGCGAGAAACAGAGGGGCTGAAACAGAGGGGCTGACACAGTGGGGCTGAAACCGAGGGGCTGTAACAGAGGGCGAGAAATAGAGGGGCTGAAACAGAGGGGCTGACACAGTGGGGCTGAAACAGAGGGGCAGAAACAGAGGGCGAGAAACAGAGGGGCTGAAACAGAGGGGCTGAAACAGAGGGGCTGAATCAAAGGGGCTGATTCAGAGGGGCTGAAACAGAGGGGCTGAATCAGAGGGTCTGAAACAGAGGGCGAGAAACAGAGGGGCTGAAACAGAGGGCGAGAAACAGAGGGGCTGAAACATTGGGCGAGAAACAGACGGGCAGAAACAGAGGGTGAGAAACAGAGGGACTGAAACAGAGGGGCTGAAACAGAGAGCGCGAAACAGAGGGACTGAAACAGAGGGTGAGATACAGAGGGGCTGTAACAGAGGGCGAGAAACAGAGGGGCTGAAACAGAGGGCGAGAAACGGAGGGGCTGAAACAGAGGGGCTGAAACAGAGGGGCTGAAACAGAGGGCGAGAAACAGAGGGGCTGAAACAGAGGGCGAGAAACAGAGGGGCTGAAACAGAGGGGCTGAAACAGACGGGCTGAAACAGAGGGCAAAAAACAGAGGGGCTGAAACAGAGGGCGAGAAACAGAGGGTGAGAAACAGAGGGCGAGAAACAGAGGGGCTGAAACAGAGGGCGAGAAACAGAGGGTCTGAAACAGAGGGGCTGACACAGTGGGACTGAAACAGAGGGGCTGAAACAGAGGGCGAGAAATAGAGGGGCTGAAACAGAGGGCGAGAAACAGAGGGACTGAAACACAGGGCGAGAAACAGAGGGGCTGAAACAGAGGGTGAGAAACAGAGGGCGAGAAACAGAGGGACTGAAACAGAGGGGCTGAAAGAGAGGGGCTGAATCAGAGGGCGAGAAACAGAGGGGCTGAAACAGACAGGCTGAAACAGAGGGCGAGAAACAGAGGGGCTGAAACAGAGGGGCTGAAACAGTGGGGCTGAAACAGAGGGTGAGAAACAGAGGGGCTGAAACAGAGTGGCTGAAACAGAGCGGCTGAAACAGAGTGGCAGAAACAGAGGGCGAGAAACAGAGGGGCTGAAACAGAGGGCGAGAAACAGAGGGGCTGAAACAGAGGGGCTGACACAGTGGGGCTGAAACAGAGGGTCTGAAACAGTGGGGCTGACACAGTGGGGCTGAAACAGAGGGGCTGAAACAGAGGGCGAAAAATAGAGTGGCTGAAACAGAGGGCGAGAAACAGAGGGACTGAAACAGAGGGTGAGAAACAGAGGGGCTGAAACAGAGGGCGAGAAACAGAGGGCGAGAAACAGAGGGACTGAAACAGAGGGGCTGAAACAGAGGGGCTGAAACAGAGGGCGAGAAACAGAGGGGCTGAAACAGCGGGCGAGAAACAGAGGGGCTGAAACAGAGGGGCTGAAACAGAGGGGCTGAAACAGAGGGTCTGAAAAAGAGGGCGAGAAACAGAGGGGCTGAAACAGAGGGCGAGAAACAGAGGACGAGAAACAGAGGGACTGAAACAGAGGGGCTGAAACAGAGGGCGAGAAACAGAGGGGCTGAAACAGAGGGCGAGAAACAGAGAGGCTGAAACCAAGGGGCTGAAACAGAGGGGCTGAAACAGCGGGCAAGAAACAGAGGGGCTGAAACAGAGGGGCTGAAACAGAGGGTCTGAAACAGAGGGCGAGAAACAGAGGGGCTGAAACAGAGGGCGAGAAACCGAGGACGAGAAACAGAGGGACTGAAACAGAGGGGCTGAAACAGAGGGCGAGAAACAGAGGGGCTGAAACAGAGGGCGAGAAACAGAGGGGCTGAAACCAAGGGGCTGAAACAGACGGGCTGAAACAGAGAGCCTGAAACAGAGGGCGAGAAACAGAGGGCTGAAACAGAGGGCGAAAAATAGAGGGGCTGAAACAGAGGGCGAGAAACAGAGGGGATGAAACAGAGGGGCTGAAACAGAGGGGCTGAAACAGAGGGGCTGAATCAGAGGGGCTGAAACAGAGGGGCTGAATCAGAGGGGCTGAAACAGAGGGCGAGAAACAGAGGGGCTGAAACAGAGGGCGAGAAACAGAGGGGCTGAAACAGAGGGCGAGAAACAGAGGGGCTGAAACTGAGGGGCTGAAACAGACGGGCTGAAACAGAGGGCAAAAAACAGAGGGGCTGAAACAGAGGGCGAGAAACAGAGGGTGAGAAACAGAGGGCGAGAAACAGAGGGCCTGAAACAGAGGGCAAAAAACAGAGGGGCTGAAATAGAGGGCGAGAAACAGAGGGTGAGAAACAGAGGGCGAGAAACAGATGGGATGAAACAGAGTGGCTGAAACAGAGGGGCTGAAATAGAGGGGCTGAAACAGAGGGGCTGAATCAGAGGGGCTGCAACAGAGGGGCTGAATCAGAGGGGCTGACACAGAGTGCGAGAAACAGAGGGGCTGAAACAGAGGGCGAGAAACAGAGGGGCTGAAACAGAGGGCGAGAAACAGAGGGGCTGAAACAGAGGGGCTGAAACAGAGGGCGAGAAACAGAGGGGCTGAAACAGAGGGCGAGAAACAGAGGGGCTGAAACAGAGGGCAAGAAACAGAGGGGCTGAATCAGAGATGCGAGAAACAGAGGGGCTGAAACAGAGAGGCTGCAACAGAGGGGCTGAATCAGAGGGGCTGACACAGAGGGGATGAAATAGAGGGGCTGAAACAGAGGGGATGAAATAGAGGGGCTGAAACAGAGGGGCTGAATCAGAGGGGCTGCAACAGAGTGGCTGAATCAGAGGGGCTGACACAGAGTGCGAGAAACAGAGGGGCTGAAACAGAGGGCGAGAAACAGAGGGGCTGAAACAGAGGGCGAGAAACAGAGGGGCTGAAACAGAGGGGCTGAAACAGAGGGCGAGAAACAGAGGCTGAAACAGAGGGCGAGGAACAGAGGGGCTGAAACAGAGGGCAAGAAACAGAGGGGCTGAATCAGAGATGCGAGAAACAGAGGGGCTGAAACAGAGAGGCTGAAACAGAGGAGCTGAAACAGAGGGCGAGAAACAGAGGGGCTGAAGCAGAGGGCGAGAAACAGAGGGGCTGAAACTGAGGGCGAGAAACAGAGGGCGAGAAACAGAGGGACTGAAACAGAGGGGCTGAAACAGAGGGCGAGAAACAGAGGGGCTGAAACAGAGGGCAAGAAACAGAGGGGCTGAAACAGAGGGCGAGAAACAGAGGGGCTGAAACAGAGGGGCTGAAACAGTGTGGCTGAAAGAGAGCGCGAGAAACAGAGGGGCTGAAACAGAGGGCGCGAAACAGAGGGGCTGAAACAGAGGGGCTGAAACAGAGGGGCTGAAACAGAGGGGCTGAAACAGAGGGCAAGAAACAGAGGGGCTGAAACAGAGGGCGAGAAACAGAGGGGCTGAAACAGAGGGGCTGAAACAGAGGGCGAGAAACAGAGGGGCTGAAACAGAGGGGCTGACACAGTGGGGCTGAAACAGAGGGGCTGAAACAGAGGGCGAGAAATAGAGGGGCTGAAACAGAGGGCGAGAAACAGAGGGACTGAAACAGAGGGCGAGAAACAGAGGGGCTGAAACAGAGGGCGAGAAACAGAGGGCGATAAACAGAGGGACTGAAACAGAGGGGCTGAAACAGAGGGGCTGAAACAGAGGGCGAGAAACAGAGAGGCTGAAACAGAGGGCGAGAAACAGAGGGGCTGAAACAGAGTGGCTGAAACAGAGAGCGCGAAACAGAGGGACTGAAACAGAGGGCGAGAAACAGAGGGGCTGAAACAGAGGGGCTGAAACAGACGGCGAGAAACAGAGTGGCTGAAACAGAGGGCGAGAAACGGAGGGGCTGAAACAGAGGGGCTGAAACAGAGGGGCTGAAACAGAGGGCGAGAAACAGAGGGGCTGAAACAGAGGGAGAGAAACAGAGGGCCAGAAACAGAGGGACTGAAACAGAGGGGCTGAAACAGAGATGCTGAAACAGAGGGCGAGAAACAGAGGGGCTGAAACAGAGGGCGAGAAACAGAGGGGCTGAAACAGACGGCGAGAAACAGAGTGGCTGAAACAGAGGGCGATAAACGGAATGGCTGAAACAGAGGGGCTGAAACAGAGGGGCTGAAACAGAGGGCGAGAAACAGAGGGGCTGAAACAGAGGGCGAGAAACAGAGGGCCAGAAACAGAGGGACTGAAACAGAGGGGCTGAAACAGAGATGCTGATACAGAGGGCGAGAAACAGGGGGGCTTAAACAGAGGGCGAGAAACAGAGGGGCTGAAACAGAGGGCGAGAAACAGAGGGTCTGAAACTGTGGGGCTGACACAGTGGGGCTGAAACAGAGGGGCTGAAACAGAGGGCGAGAAACAGAGGGCGAGAAACAGAGGGACTGAAACAGAGGGGCTGAAACAGAGGGCGAGAAACAGAGGGGCTGAAACAGAGGGCAAGAAACAGAGGGGCTGAAACAGAGGGCGAGAAACAGAGGGGCTGAAACAGAGGGGCTGAAACAGAGGGGCTGAAACAGAGTGTCTGAAACAGAGGGCGAGAAACAGAGGGGCTGAAACAGAGGGCGAGAAACAGAGGGCTAGAAACAGAGGGACTGAAACAGAGGGGCTGAAACAGAGGGCGAGAAACAGAGGGCGAGAAACAGAGGGTCTGAAACAGACGGCGAGAAACAGAGGGGCTGAAACAGAGGGGCTGAAACAGAGGGGCTGAAACAGAGTGCAAGAAACAGAGGGGCTGAAAAAGAGGGCGAGAAACAGAGGGCGAGAAACAGAGGGGCTGAATCAGAGGGGCTGAAACAGAGTGCAAGAAACAGAGGGGCTGAAAAAGAGGGCGAGAAACAGAGGGCGAGAAACAGAGGGGCTGAAACAGAGGGCGAGAAACAGAGGGGCTGAAACAGAGGGGCTGAAACAGAGGGTGAGAAACAGAGGGGCTGAAACAGAGGGTGAGAAACAGAGGGGCTGAAACAGAGGGGCTGAAACAGAGGGCGAGAAACAGAGGGGCTGAATCAGAGGGGCTGAAACAGAGGGGCTGACTCAGAGGGGCTGAAACAGAGGGCGAGAAACAGAGGGGCTGAAACAGAGGGCGAGAAACAGAGGGGCTGAAACAGAGGGCGAGAAACAGAGGGGCTGAAACTGAGGGGCTGAAACAGACGGGCTGAAACAGAGGGCAAAAAACAGAGGGGCTGAAACAGAGGGCGAGAAACAGAGGGTGAGAAACAGAGGGCGAGAAACAGAGGGGCTGAAACAGAGGGCAAAAAACAGAGGGGCTGAAATAGAGGGCGAGAAACAGAGGGTGAGAAACAGAGGGCGAGAAACAGATGGGATGAAACAGAGTGGCTGAAACAGAGGGGCTGAAATAGAGGGGCTGAAACAGAGGGGCTGAATCAGAGGGGCTGCAACAGAGGGGCTGAATCAGAGGGGCTGACACAGAGTGCGAGAAACAGAGGGGCTGAAACAGAGGGCGAGAAACAGAGGGGCTGAAACAGAGGGCGAGAAACAGAGGGACTGAAACAGAGGGGCTGAAACAGAGGGCGAGAAACAGAGGGGCTGAAACAGAGGGCGAGAAACAGAGGGGCTGAAACAGAGGGCAAGAAACAGAGGGGCTGAATCAGAGATGCGAGAAACAGAGGGGCTGAAACAGAGAGGCTGCAACAGAGGGGCTGAATCAGAGGGGCTGACACAGAGGGGATGAAATAGAGGGGCTGAAACAGAGGGGATGAAATAGAGGGGCTGAAACAGAGGGGCTGAATCAGAGGGGCTGCAACAGAGTGGCTGAATCAGAGGGGCTGACACAGAGTGCGAGAAACAGAGGGGCTGAAACAGAGGGCGAGAAACAGAGGGGCTGAAACAGAGGGCGAGAAACAGAGGGGCTGAAACAGAGGGGCTGAAACAGAGGGCGAGAAACAGAGGCTGAAACAGAGGGCGAGAAACAGAGGGGCTGAAACAGAGGGCAAGAAACAGAGGGGCTGAATCAGAGATGCGAGAAACAGAGGGGCTGAAACAGAGAGGCTGAAACAGAGGAGCTGAAACAGAGGGCGAGAAACAGAGGGGCTGAAGCAGAGGGCGAGAAACAGAGGGGCTGAAACGGAGGGCGAGAAACAGAGGGCGAGAAACAGAGGGACTGAAACAGAGGGGCTGAAACAGAGGGCGAGAAACAGAGGGGCTGAAACAGAGGGCAAGAAACAGAGGGGCTGAAACAGAGGGCGAGAAACAGAGGGGCTGAAACAGAGGGGCTGAAACAGTGTGGCTGAAAGAGAGCGCGAGAAACAGAGGGGCTGAAACAGAGGGCGCGAAACAGAGGGGCTGAAACAGAGGGGCTGAAACAGAGGGGCTGAAACAGAGGGGCTGAAACAGAGGGCAAGAAACAGAGGGGCTGAAACAGAGGGCGAGAAACAGAGGGGCTGAAACAGAGGGGCTGAAACAGAGGGCGAGAAACAGAGGGGCTGAAACAGAGGGGCTGGCACAGTGGGGCTGAAACAGAGGGGCTGAAACAGAGGGAGAGAAATAGAGGGGCTGAAACAGAGGGCGAGAAACAGAGGGACTGAAACAGAGGGCGAGAAACAGAGGGGCTGAAACAGAGGGCGAGAAACAGAGGGCGATAAACAGAGGGACTGAAACAGAGGGGCTGAAACAGAGGGGCTGAAACAGAGGGCGAGAAACAGAGAGGCTGAAACAGAGGGCGAGAAACAGAGGGGCTGAAACAGAGTGGCTGAAACAGAGAGCGCGAAACAGAGGGACTGAAACAGAGGGCGAGAAACAGAGGGGCTGAAACAGACGGCGAGAAACAGAGTGGCTGAAACAGAGGGCGAGAAACGGAGGGGCTGAAACAGAGGGGCTGAAACAGAGGGGCTTAAACAGAGGGCGAGAAACAGAGGGGCTGAAACAGAGGGAGAGAAACAGAGGGCCAGAAACAGAGGGACTGAAACAGAGGGGCTGAAACAGAGATGCTGAAACAGAGGGCGAGAAACAGAGGGGCTGAAACAGAGGGCGAGAAACAGAGGGGCTGAAACAGACGGCGAGAAACAGAGTGGCTGAAACAGAGGGCGATAAACGGAATGGCTGAAACAGAGGGGCTGAAACAGAGGGGCTGAAACAGAGGGCGAGAAACAGAGGGGCTGAAACAGAGGGCGAGAAACAGAGGGCCAGAAACAGAGGGACTGAAACAGAGGGGCTGAAACAGAGATGCTGAAACAGAGGGCGAGAAACAGGGGGGCTGAAACAGAGGGCGAGAAACAGAGGGGCTGAAACTGAGGGCGAGAAACAGAGGGTCTGAAACTGTGGGGCTGACACAGTGGGGCTGAAACAGAGGGGCTGAAACAGAGGGCGAGAAACAGGGGCTGAAACAGAGGGCGAGAAACAGAGGGCGAGAAACAGAGGGACTGAAACAGAGGGGCTGAAACAGAGGGCGAGAAACAGAGGGGCTGAAACAGAGGGCAAGAAACAGAGGGGCTGAAACAGAGGGCGAGAAACAGAGGGGCTGAAACAGAGGGGCTGA
This sequence comes from Chiloscyllium punctatum, assembly GCF_047496795.1. Classification (NCBI taxonomy): domain Eukaryota; kingdom Metazoa; phylum Chordata; class Chondrichthyes; order Orectolobiformes; family Hemiscylliidae; genus Chiloscyllium; species Chiloscyllium punctatum. The sequence continues at coordinate 65,699 of NC_092763.1, read as the reverse complement.
AACAGAGGGGCTGAAACAGAGTGTCTGAAACAGAGGGCGAGAAACAGAGGGGCTGAAACAGAGGGCGAGAAAAAGAGGGCTAGAAACAGAGGGACTGAAACAGAGGGGCTGAAACAGAGGGCGAGAAACAGAGGGCGAGAAACAGAGGGGCTGAAACAGAGGGCGAGAAACAGAGGGGCTGAAACAGAGGGGCTGAAACAGAGGGGCTGAAACAGAGTGCAAGAAACAGAGGGGCTGAAAAAGAGGGCGAGAAACAGAGGGCGAGAAACAGAGGGGCTGAATCAGAGGGGCTGAAACAGAGGGCGAGAAACAGAGGGGCTGAAACAGAGGGCGAGAAACAGAGGGGCTGAAACAGAGGGGCTGAAACAGAGGGTGAGAAACAGAGGGGCTGAAACAGAGGGTGAGAAACAGAGAGGCTGAAACAGAGGGCAAGAAACAGAGGGGCTGAAAAAGAGGGCGAGAAACAGAGGGCGAGAAACAGAGGGGCTGAATCAGAGGGGCTGAAACAGAGGGCGAGAAACAGAGGGGCTGAAACAGAGGGCGAGAAACAGAGGGGCTGAAACAGAGCGCGAGAAACAGAGGGTCTGAAACAGAGGGGCTGACACAGTGGGGCTGGAACAGAGGGGCTGACACAGAGGGCGAGAAACAGAGGGTGAGAAACAGAGGGCGAGAAACAGAGGGGCTGAAACAGAGGGCAAAAAACAGAGGGGCTGAAACAGAGGGCGAGAAACAGAGGGTGAGAAACAGAGGGCGAGAAACAGATGGGATGAAACAGAGTGGCTGAAACAGAGGGGCTGAAATAGAGGGGCTGAAACAGAGGGGCTGAATCAGAGGGGCTGCAACAGAGGGTCTGAAACAGAGGGGCTGACGCAGTGGGGCTGAAACAGAGGGGCTGAAACAGAGGGCGAAAAATAGAGGGGCTGAAACAGAGGGCGACAAACAGAGGGACTGAAACAGAGGGCGAGAAACAGAGGGGCTGAAACAGAGGGCGAGAAACAGAGGGACTGAAACAGAGGGGCTGAAACAGAGGGGCTGAAACAGAGGGCGAGAAACAGAGGGGCTGAAACAGAGGGGGAGAAACAGAGGGGCTGAAACAGAGGGGCTGAAACAGAGAGGCAGAAACAGAGGGCGAGAAACAGAGGGGCTGAAACAGCGGGCAAGAAACAGTGGGGCTGAAACAGAGGGCGAGAAACAGAGGGGCTGAAACAGAGGGCGAGAAACAGAGGGGCTGAAACAGAGGGGCTGAAACAGAGGGCGAGAAACAGAGGGGCTGAAACAGAGGGCGAGAAACAGAGTGGCAGAAACAGAGGGCGAGAAACAGAGGGGCTGAAACAGAGGGGCTGACACAGTGGGGCTGAAACAGAGGGGCTGAAACAGAGGGCGAGAAATAGAGGGGCTGAAACAGAGGGGCTGACACAGTGGGGCTGAAACAGAGGGGCAGAAACAGAGGGCGAGAAACAGAGGGGCTGAAACAGAGGGGCTGAAATAGAGGGGCTGAATCAGAGGGGCTGATTCAGAGGGGCTGAAACAGAGGGGCTGAATCAGAGGGTCTGAAACAGAGGGCGAGAAACAGAGGGGCTAAAACAGAGGGCGAGAAACAGAGGGGCTGAAACAGAGGGCGAGAAACAGACGGGCAGAAACAGAGGGCGAGAAACAGAGGGACTGAAACAGAGGGGCTGAAACAGAGAGCGCGAAACAGAGGGACTGAAACAGAGGGTGAGAAACAGAGGGGCTGTAACAGAGGGCGAGAAACAGAGGGGCTGAAACAGAGGGCGCGAAACGGAGGGGCTGAAACAGAGGGGCTGAAACAGAGGGGCTGAAACAGAGGGCGAGAAACAGAGGGGCAGAAACAGAGGGCGAGAAACAGAGGGGCTGAAACAGAGGGCGAGAAACAGAGGGCGAGAAACAGAGGGACTGAAACAGAGGGGCTGAAACAGAGGGGCTGAAACAGAGGACGAGAAACAGAGGGGCTGAAACAGAGAGCGAGAAACAGAGGGGCTGAAACAGAGAGCGAGAAACAGAGGGGCTGAAACAGAGGGCGAGAAACAGAGGGTCTGAAACAGAGGGGCTGACACAGTGGGGCTGAAACAGAGGGGCTGAAACAGAGGGCGAGAAATAGAGGGGCTGAAACAGAGGGCGAGAAACAGAGGGACTGAAACACAGGGCGAGAAACAGAGGGGCTGAAACAGAAGGTGAGAAACAGAGGGCGAGAAACAGAGGGACTGAAACAGAGGGGCTGAAACAGAGGGGCTGAATCAGAGGGCGAGAAACAGAGGGGCTGAAACAGACAGGCTGAAATAGAGGGCGAGAAACAGAGGGGCTGAAACAGAGGGGCTGAAACATTGTGGCTGAAACAGAGGGCGAGAAACAGAGGGGCTGAAACAGAGGGGCTGAAACAGAAGGGCTGAAACAGAGGGGCTGAAACAGAGGGCGAGAAACCGAGGGGCTGAAACAGAGGGTGAGAAACAGCGGGGCTGAAACAGAGGGGCTGACACAGTGGGGCTGAAACAGAGGGCAAGAAACAGAGGGGCTGAAAAAGAGGGCGAGAAACAGAGGGCGAGAAACAGAGGGGCTGAAACAGAGGGCGAGAAACAGAGGGGCTGAAACAGAGGGCGAGAAACAGAGGGGCTGAAACAGAGCGCGAGAAACAGAGGGTCTGAAACAGAGGAGCTGACACAGTGGGGCTGAAACAGAGGGCGAGAAATAGAGGGGCTGAAACAGAGGGCGAGAAACAGAGGGACTGAAACAGAGGGCGAGAAACAGAGGGGCTGAAACAGAGGGGCTGAAACAGAGGAGCTGAAACAGAGGGGCTGAAACAGAGGGCGAGAAACAGAGGGGCTGAAACAGAGGGCGAGAAACAGAGGGACTGAAACAGAGGGCGAGAAACAGAGGGGCTGAAACAGAGGGCGAGAAACAGAGGGCGAGAAACAGAGGGCGAGAAACAGAGGGGCTGAAACAGAGGGGCAGAAACAGAGGGCGAGAAACAGAGGGGCTGAAACAGAGAGGCTGAAACAGAGGGGCTGAAACAGAGGGGCTGAAACAGAGAGGCTGAAACAGAGGGCGAGAAACAGAGGGGCTGAAACAGAGGGCAAGAAACAGAGGGGCTGAAACAGAGGGCGAGAAACAGAGGGGCTGAAACAGAGGGGCTGAAACAGAGGAGCTGAAATAGAGGGGCTGAAACAGAGGGCGAGAAACAGAGGGGCTGAAACAGAGGGCGAGAAACAGAGGGCGAGAAACAGAGGGACTGAAACAGAGGGGCTGAAACAGAGGGGCTGAAACAGAGGGCGAGAAACAGAGGGGCTGAAACAGAGGGCGTGAAACAGAGTGGCTGAAACAGAGGGCGAGAAACAGAGGGGCTGAAACAGAGGGGCTGACACAGTGGGGCTGAAACAGAGGGGCTGAAACAGAGGGCGAGAAATAGAGGGGCTGAAACACAGGGGCTGACACAGTGGGGCTGAAACAGAGGGGCAGAAACAGAGGGCGAGAAACAGAGGGGCTGAAACAGAGGGGCTGAAACAGAGGGGCTGAATCAGAGGGGCTGATTCAGAGGGGCTGAAACAGAGGGGCTGAATCAGAGGGTCTGAAACAGAGGGCGAGAAACAGAGGGGCTGAAACAGAGGACGAGAAACAGAGGGTGAGAAACAGAGGGCGAGAAACAGAGGGCGAGAAACAGAGGGACTGAAACAGAGGGGCTGAAACAGAAGGGCTGAAACAGAGGACGAGAAACAGAGGGTGAGAAACAGAGGGCGAGAAACAGAGGGGCTGAAACAGAGGGCGAGAAACAGAGGGTCTGAAACAGAGGGGCTGACACAGTGGGACTGAAACAGAGGGGCTGAAACAGAGGGCGAGAAACAGAGGGGCTGAAACAGAGGGGCTGAAACAGAGGGGCTGAATCAGAGGGGCTGATTCAGAGGGGCTGAAACAGAGGGGCTGAATCAGAGGGTCTGAAACAGAGGGCGAGAAACAGAGGGGCTGAAACAGAGGGCGAGAAACAGAGGGGCTGAAACAGAGGGCGAGAAACAGACGGGCAGAAACAGAGGGCGAGAAACAGAGGGACTGAAACAGAGGGGCTGAAACAGAGAGCGCGAAACAGAGGGACTGAAACAGAGGGTGAGAAACAGAGGGGCTGTAACAGAGGGCGAGAAACAGAGGGGCTGAAACAGAGGGCGCGAAACGGAGGGGCTGAAACAGAGGGGCTGAAACAGAGGGGCTGAAACAGAGGGCGAGAAACAGAGGGGCAGAAACAGAGGGCGAGAAACAGAGGGGCTGAAACAGAGGGCGAGAAACAGAGGGCGAGAAACAGAGGGACTGAAACAGAGGGGCTGAAACAGAGGGGCTGAAACAGAGGACGAGAAACAGAGGGGCTGAAACAGAGAGCGAGAAACAGAGGGGCTGAAACAGAGAGCGAGAAACAGAGGGGCTGAAACAGAGGGCGAGAAACAGAGGGTCTGAAACAGAGGGGCTGACACAGTGGGGCTGAAACAGAGGGGCTGAAACAGAGGGCGAGAAATAGAGGGGCTGAAACAGAGGGCGAGAAACAGAGGGACTGAAACACAGGGCGAGAAACAGAGGGGCTGAAACAGAAGGTGAGAAACAGAGGGCGAGAAACAGAGGGACTGAAACAGAGGGGCTGAAACAGAGGGGCTGAATCAGAGGGCGAGAAACAGAGGGGCTGAAACAGACAGGCTGAAATAGAGGGCGAGAAAGAGAGGGGCTGAAACAGAGGGGCTGAAACATTGTGGCTGAAACAGAGGGCGAGAAACAGAGGGGCTGAAACAGAGGGGCTGAAACAGAAGGGCTGAAACAGAGGGGCTGAAACAGAGGGCGAGAAACCGAGGGGCTGAAACAGAGGGTGAGAAACAGCGGGGCTGAAACAGAGGGGCTGACACAGTGGGGCTGAAACAGAGGGCAAGAAACAGAGGGGCTGAAAAAGAGGGCGAGAAACAGAGGGCGAGAAACAGAGGGGCTGAAACAGAGGGCGAGAAACAGAGGGGCTGAAACAGAGGGCGAGAAACAGAGGGGCTGAAACAGAGCGCGAGAAACAGAGGGTCTGAAACAGAGGAGCTGACACAGTGGGGCTGAAACAGAGGGCGAGAAATAGAGGGGCTGAAACAGAGGGCGAGAAACAGAGGGACTGAAACAGAGGGCGAGAAACAGAGGGGCTGAAACAGAGGGGCTGAAACAGAGGAGCTGAAACAGAGGGGCTGAAACAGAGGGCGAGAAACAGAGGGGCTGAAACAGAGGGCGAGAAACAGAGGGACTGAAACAGAGGGCGAGAAACAGAGGGGCTGAAACAGAGGGCGAGAAACAGAGGGCGAGAAACAGAGGGCGAGAAACAGAGGGGCTGAAACAGAGGGGCAGAAACAGAGGGCGAGAAACAGAGGGGCTGAAACAGAGAGGCTGAAACAGAGGGGCTGAAACAGAGGGGCTGAAACAGAGAGGCTGAAACAGAGGGCGAGAAACAGAGGGGCTGAAACAGAGGGCAAGAAACAGAGGGGCTGAAACAGAGGGCGAGAAACAGAGGGGCTGAAACAGAGGGGCTGAAACAGAGGAGCTGAAATAGAGGGGCTGAAACAGAGGGCGAGAAACAGAGGGGCTGAAACAGAGGGCGAGAAACAGAGGGCGAGAAACAGAGGGACTGAAACAGAGGGGCTGAAACAGAGGGGCTGAAACAGAGGGCGAGAAACAGAGGGGCTGAAACAGAGGGCGAGAAACAGAGTGGCTGAAACAGAGGGCGAGAAACAGAGGGGCTGAAACAGAGGGGCTGACACAGTGGGGCTGAAACAGAGGGGCTGAAACAGAGGGCGAGAAATAGAGGGGCTGAAACACAGGGGCTGACACAGTGGGGCTGAAACAGAGGGGCAGAAACAGAGGGCGAGAAACAGAGGGGCTGAAACAGAGGGGCTGAAACAGAGGGGCTGAATCAGAGGGGCTGATTCAGAGGGGCTGAAACAGAGGGGCTGAATCAGAGGGTCTGAAACAGAGGGCGAGAAACAGAGGGGCTGAAACAGAGGACGAGAAACAGAGGGTGAGAAACAGAGGGCGAGAAACAGAGGGCGAGAAACAGAGGGACTGAAACAGAGGGGCTGAAACAGAAGGGCTGAAACAGAGGACGAGAAACAGAGGGTGAGAAACAGAGGGCGAGAAACAGAGGGGCTGAAACAGAGGGCGAGAAACAGAGGGTCTGAAACAGAGGGGCTGACACAGTGGGACTGAAACAGAGGGGCTGAAACAGAGGGCGAGAAATAAAGGGGCTGAAACAGAGGGCGAGAAACAGAGGGACTGAAACACAGGGCGAGAAACAGAGGGGCTGAAACAGAGGGTGAGAAACAGAGGGCGAGAAACAGAGGGACTGAAACAGAGGGGCTGAAACAGAGGGGCTGAATCAGAGGGCGAGAAACAGAGGGGATGAAACAGAGGGGCTGAAACAGAGGGGCTGAAACAGAGGGGCTGAATCAGAGGGGCTGAAACAGAGGGGCTGAATCAGAGGGGCTGAAACAGAGGGCGAGAAACAGAGGGGCTGAAACAGAGGGCGAGAAACAGAGGGGCTGAAACAGAGGGCGAGAAACAGAGGGTCTGAAACAGAGGGGCTGAAACAGACGGGCTGAAACAGAGGGCAAAAAACAGAGGGGCTGAAACAGAGGGCGAGAAACAGAGGGTGAGAAACAGAGGTCGAGAAACAGAGGGGCTGAAACAGAGGGCAAAAAACAGAGGGGCTGAAATAGAGGGCGAGAAACAGAGGGTGAGAAACAGAGGGCGAGAAACAGATGGGATGAAACAGAGTGGCTGAAACAGAGGGGCTGAAATAGAGGGGCTGAAACAGAGGGGCTGAATCAGAGGGGCTGCAACAGACGGGCTGAATCAGAGGGGCTGACACAGAGTGCGAGAAACAGAGGGGCTGAAACAGAGGGCGAGAAACAGAGGGGCTGAAACAGAGGGCGAGAAACAGAGGGGCTGAAACAGAGGGGCTGAAACAGAGGGCGAGAAACAGAGGGGCTGAAACAGAGGGCAAGAAACAGTGGGGCTGAATCAGAGATGCGAGAAACAGAGGGGCTGAAACAGAGAGGCTGCAACAGAGGGGCTGAATCAGAGGGGCTGACACAGAGGGGATGAAATAGAGGGGCTGAAACAGAGGGGATGAAATAGAGGGGCTGAAACAGAGGGGCTGAATCAGAGGGGCTGCAACAGAGTGGCTGAATCAGAGGGGCTGACACAGAGTGCGAGAAACAGAGGGGCTGAAACAGAGGGCGAGAAACAGAGGGGCTGAAACAGAGGGCGAGAAACAGAGGGGCTGAAACAGAGGGGCTGAAACAGAGGGCGAGAAACAGAGGCTGAAACAGAGGGCGAGAAACAGAGGGGCTGAAACAGAGGGCAAGAAACAGAGGGGCTGAATCAGAGATGCGAGAAACAGAGGGGCTGAAACAGAGAGGCTGAAACAGAGGAGCTGAAACAGAGGGCGAGAAACAGAGGGGCTGAAGCAGAGGGCGAGAAACAGAGGGGCTGAAACGGAGGGCGAGAAACAGAGGGCGAGAAACAGAGGGACTGAAACAGAGGGGCTGAAACAGAGGGCGAGAAACAGAGGGGCTGAAACAGAGGGCAAGAAACAGAGGGGCTGAAACAGAGGGCGAGAAACAGAGGGGCTGAAACAGAGGGGCTGAAACAGTGGGGCTGAAACAGAGCGCGAGAAACAGAGGGGCTGAAACAGAGGGCGCGAAACAGAGGGGCTGAAACAGAGGGGCTGAAACAGAGGGGCTGAAACAGAGGGGCTGAAACAGATGGCAAGAAACAGAGGGGCTGAAACAGAGGGCGAGAAACAGAGGGGCTGAAACAGAGGGGCTGAAACAGAGGGCGAGAAACAGAGGGGCTGAAACAGAGGGGCTGACACAGTGGGGCTGAAACAGAGGGGCTGAAACAGAGGGCGAGAAATAGAGGGGCTGAAACAGAGGGCGAGAAACAGAGGGACTGAAACAGAGGGCGAGAAACAGAGGGGCTGAAACAGAGGGCGAGAAACAGAGGGCGAGAAACAGATGGACTGAAACAGAGGGGCTGAAACAGAGGGGCTGAAACAGAGGGCGAGAAACAGAGAGGCTGAAACAGAGGGCGAGAAACAGAGGGGCTGAAACAGAGTGGCTGAAACAGAGATCGCGAAACAGAGGGACTGAAACAGAGGGCGAGAAACAGAGGGGCTGTAACAGACGGCGAGAAACAGAGTGGCTGAAACAGAGGGCGAGAAACGGAGGGGCTGAAACAGAGGGGCTGAAACAGAGGGGCTGAAACAGAGGGCGAGAAACAGAGGGGCTGAAACAGAGGGAGAGAAACAGAGGGCCAGAAACAGAGGGACTGAAACAGAGGGGCTGAAACAGAGATGCTGAAACAGAGGGCGAGAAACAGAGGGGCTGAAACAGAGGGCGAGAAACAGAGGGGCTGAAACAGACGGCGAGAAACAGAGTGGCTGAAACAGAGGGCGAGAAACGGAATGGCTGAAACAGAGGGGCTGAAACAGAGGGGCTGAAACAGAGGGCGAGAAACAGAGGGGCTGAAACAGAGGGCGAGAAACAGAGGGCCAGAAACAGAGGGACTGAAACAGAGGGGCTGAAACAGAGATGCTGAAACAGAGGGCGAGAAACAGAGGGGCTGAAACAGAGGGCGAGAAACAGAGGGGCTGAAACAGAGGGCGAGAAACAGAGGGTCTGAAACTGTGGGGCTGACACAGTGGGGCTGAAACAGAGGGGCTGAAACAGAGGGCGAGAAACAGGGGCTGAAACAGAGGGCGAGAAACAGAGGGCGAGAAACAGAGGGACCGAAACAGAGGGGCTGAAACAGAGGGCGAGAAACAGAGGGGCTGAAACAGAGGGCAAGAAACAGAGGGGCTGAAACAGAGGGCGAGAAACAGAGGGGCTGAAACAGAGGGGCTGAAACAGAGGGGCTGAAACAGAGTGTCTGAAACAGAGGGCGAGAAACAGAGGGGCTGAAACAGAGGGCGAGAAACAGAGGGCTAGAAACAGAGGGACTGAAACAGAGGGGCTGAAACAGAGGGCGAGAAACAGAGGGCGAGAAACAGAGGGGCTGAAACAGAGGGCGAGAAACAGAGGGGCTGAAACAGAGGGGCTGAAACAGAGGGGCTGAAACAGAGGGCAAGAAACAGAGGGGCTGAAAAAGAGGGCGAGAAACAGAGGGCGAGAAACAGAGGGGCTGAATCAGAGGGGCTGAAACAGAGGGCGAGAAACAGAGGGGCTGAAACAGAGGGCGAGAAACAGAGGGGCTGAAACAGAGGGGCTGAAACAGAGGGTGAGATACAGAGGGGCTGAAACAGAGGGTGAGAAACAGAGGGGCTGAAACAGAGGGCAAGAAACAGAGGGGCTGAGAAAGAGGGCGAGAAACAGAGGGCGAGAAACAGAGGGGCTGAATCAGAGGGGCTGAAACAGAGGGCGAGAAACAGAGGGGCTGAAACAGAGGGCGAGAAACAGAGGGGCTGAAACAGAGCGCGAGAAACAGAGGGTCTGAAACAGAGGGGCTGACACAGTGGGGCTGGAACAGAGGGGCTGACACAGAGGGCGAGAAACAGAGGGTGAGAAACAGAGGGTGAGAAACAGAGGGGCTGAAACAGAGGGCAAAAAACAGAGGGGCTGAACCAGAGGGCGAGAAACAGAGGGTGAGAAACAGAGGGCGAGAAACAGATGGGATGAAACAGAGTGGCTGAAACAGAGGGGCTGAAATAGAGGGGCTGAAACAGAGGGGCTGAATCAGAGGGGCTGCAACAGAGGGGCTGAATCAGAGGGGCTGACACAGAGTGCGAGAAACAGAGGGGCTGAAACAGAGGGCGAGAAACAGAGGGGCTGAAACAGAGGGCGAGAAACAGAGGGGCTGAAACAGAGGGGATGAAACAGAGGGCGAGAAACAGAGAGGCTGAAACAGAGGGCGAGAAACAGAGGGGCTGAAACAGAGGGCAAGAAACAGAGGGGCTGAATCAGAGATGCGAGAAACAGAGGGGCTGAAACAGAGAGGCTGAAACAGAGGAGCTGAAACAGAGGGCGAGAAACAGAGGGGCTGAAACAGAGGGCGAGAAACAGAGGGGCTGAAACGGAGGGCGAGAAACAGAGGGCGAGAAACAATGGGACTGAAACAGAGGGGCTGAAACAGAGGGGCTGAAACAGAGGGCGAGAAACAGAGGGGCTGAAACAGAGGGCGAGAAACAGAGGGGCTGAAACAGAGGGCGAGAAACAGAGGGGCTGAAACAGAGGGCAAAAAACAGAGGGGCTGAAACAGAGGGCGAGAAACAGAGGGTGAGAAACAGAGGGCGAGAAACAGAGGGGCTGAAACAGAGGGCAAAAAACAGAGGGGCTGAAACAGAGGACGAGAAACAGAGGGTGAGAAACAGAGGGCGAGAAACAGATGGGATGAAACAGAGTGGCTGAAACAGAGGGGCTGAAATAGAGGGGCTGAAACAGAGGGGCTGAATCAGAGGGGCTGCAACAGAGGGGCTGAATCAGAGGGGCTGACACAGAGTGCGAGAAACAGAGGGGCTGAAACAGAGGGCGAGAAACAGAGAGGCTGAAACAGAGGGCGAGAAACAGAGGGGCTGAAACAGAGGGGCTGAAACAGAGGGCGAGAAACAGAGAGGCTGAAACAGAGGGCGAGAAACAGAGGGGCTGAAACAGAGATGCGAGAAACAGATGGGGCTGAAACAGAGAGGCTGAAACAGAGGAGCTGAAACAGAGGGCGAGAAACAGAGGGGCTGAAACAGAGGGCGAGAAACAGAGGGGCTGAAACGGAGGGCGAGAAACAGAGGGCGAGAAACAGAGGGACTGAAACAGAGGGGCTGAAACAGAGGGGCTGAAACAGAGGGGGAGAAACAGAGGGGCTGAAACAGAGGGCGAGAAACAGAGGGCTGAAACAGAGGGCGAGAAACAGAGGGGCTGAAACAGAGGGGCTGAAACAGTGGGGCTGAAACAGAGGGGCTGAAACAGAGGGCGAGAAATAGAGGGGCTGAAACAGAGGGCGAGAAACAGAGGGGCTGAAACAGAGGGGATGAAACAGAGGGGCTGAAACGGAGTGCGAGAAACAGAGGGGCTGAAACAGAGGGCAAGAAACAGAGGGGATAAAACAGAGGGCGAGAAACAGAGGGGCTGAAACAGAGGGGCTGAAACAGAGGGGCTGAAACAGAGGGCAAGAAACAGAGGGGCTGAAACAGAGGGTGAAAAACAGAGGGGCTGAAACAGAGGGCGAGAAAGAGAGGGCGAGAAACAGAGGGACTGAAACAGAGGGGCTGAAACAGAGGGGCTGAAACAGAGGGCGAGAAACAGAGGGGCTGAAACAGAGGGCGAGAAACAGAGGGTCTGAAACAGAGGGGCTGACGCAGTGGGGCTGAAACAGAGGGGCTGAAACAGAGGGCGAAAAATAGAGGGGCTGAAACAGAGGGCGAGAAACAGAGGGACTGAAACAGAGGGCGAGAAACAGAGGGGCTGAAACAGAGGGCGAGAAACAGAGGGACTGAAACAGAGGGGCTGAAACAGAGGGCGAGAAACAGAGGGGCTGAAACAGAGGGGGAGAAACAGAGGGGCTGAAACAGAGGGGCTGAAACAGAGAGGCTGAAACAGAGGGCGAGAAACAGAGGGGCTGAAACAGCGGGCAAGAAACAGTGGGGCTGAAACAGAGGGCGAGAAACAGAGGGGCTGAAACAGAGGGCGAGAAACAGAGGGACTGAAACAGAGGGCGAGAAACAGAGGGCGAAAAACAGAGGGACTGAAACAGAGGGGCTGAAACAGAGGGGCTGAAACAGAGGGCGAGAAACAGAGGGGCTGAAACAGAGGGCGAGAAACAGAGTGGCTGAAACAGAGGGCGAGAAACAGAGGGGCTGAAACAGAGGGGCTGACACAGTGGGGCTGAAACAGAGGGGCTGAAACAGAGGGCGAGAAATAGAGGGGCTGAAACAGAGGGGCTGACACAGTGGTTCTGAAACAGAGGGGCAGAAACAGAGGGCGAGAAAGAGAGGGGCTGAAACAGAGGGGCTGAAACAGAGGGGCTGAATCAGAGGGGCTGATTCAGAGGGGCTGAAACAGAGGGGCTGAATCAGAGGGTCTGAAACAGAGGGCGAGAAACAGAGGGGCTGAAACAGAGGGCGAGAAACAGAGGGGCTGAAACAGAGGGCGAGAAACAGACGGGCAGAAACAGAGGGCGAGAAACAGAGGGACTGAAACAGAGGGGCTGAAACAGAGAGCGCGAAACAGAGGGACTGAAACAGAGGGTGAGAAACAGAGGGGCTGTAACAGAGGGCGAGAAACAGAGGGGCTAAAACAGAGGGCGCGAAACGGAGGGGCTGAAACAGAGGGGCTGAAACAGAGGGGCTGAAACAGAGGGCGAGAAACAGAGGGGCAGAAACAGAGGGCGAGAAACAGAGGGGCTGAAACAGAGGGCGAGAAACAGAGGGCGAGAAACAGAGGGACTGAAACAGAGGGGTTGAAACAGAGGGGCTGAAACAGAGGATGAGAAACAGAGGGGCTGAAACAGAGGGCGAGAAACAGAGGGGCTGAAACAGAGGGGCTGAAACAGAGGGGCTGAAACAGAGGGCAAGAAACAGAGGGGCTGAAAAAGAGGGCGAGAAACAGAGGGCGAGAAACAGAGGGGCTGAATCAGAGGGGCTGAAACAGAGGGCGAGAAACAGAGGGGCTGAAACAGAGGGCGAGAAACAGAGGGGCTGAAACAGAGGGGCTGAAACAGAGGGTGAGATACAGAGGGGCTGAAACAGAGGGTGAGAAACAGAGGGGCTGAAACAGAGGGCAAGAAACAGAGGGGCTGAGAAAGAGGGCGAGAAACAGAGGGCGAGAAACAGAGGGGCTGAATCAGAGGGGCTGAAACAGAGGGCGAGAAACAGAGGGGCTGAAACAGAGGGCGAGAAACAGAGGGGCTGAAACAGAGCGCGAGAAACAGAGGGTCTGAAACAGAGGGGCTGACACAGTGGGGCTGGAACAGAGGGGCTGACACAGAGGGCGAGAAACAGAGGGTGAGAAACAGAGGGGCTGAAACAGAGGGCAAAAAACAGAGGGGCTGAACCAGAGGGCGAGAAACAGAGGGTGAGAAACAGAGGGCGAGAAACAGATGGGATGAAACAGAGTGGCTGAAACAGAGGGGCTGAAATAGAGGGGCTGAAACAGAGGGGCTGAATCAGAGGGGCTGCAACAGAGGGGCTGAATCAGAGGGGCTGACACAGAGTGCGAGAAACAGAGGGGCTGAAACAGAGGGCGAGAAACAGAGGGGCTGAAACAGAGGGCGAGAAACAGAGGGGCTGAAACAGAGGGGATGAAACAGAGGGCGAGAAACAGAGAGGCTGAAACAGAGGGCGAGAAACAGAGGGGCTGAAACAGAGGGCAAGAAACAGAGGGGCTGAATCAGAGATGCGAGAAACAGAGGGGCTGAAACAGAGAGGCTGAAACAGAGGAGCTGAAACAGAGGGCGAGAAACAGAGGGGCTGAAACAGAGGGCGAGAAACAGAGGGGCTGAAACGGAGGGCGAGAAACAGAGGGCGAGAAACAATGGGACTGAAACAGAGGGGCTGAAACAGAGGGGCTGAAACAGAGGGCGAGAAACAGAGGGGCTGAAACAGAGGGCGAGAAACAGAGGGGCTGAAACAGAGGGCGAGAAACAGAGGGGCTGAAACAGAGGGCAAAAAACAGAGGGGCTGAAACAGAGGGCGAGAAACAGAGGGTGAGAAACAGAGGGCGAGAAACAGAGGGGCTGAAACAGAGGGCAAAAAACAGAGGGGCTGAAACAGAGGACGAGAAACAGAGGGTGAGAAACAGAGGGCGAGAAACAGATGGGATGAAACAGAGTGGCTGAAACAGAGGGGCTGAAATAGAGGGGCTGAAACAGAGGGGCTGAATCAGAGGGGCTGCAACAGAGGGGCTGAATCAGAGGGGCTGACACAGAGTGCGAGAAACAGAGGGGCTGAAACAGAGGGCGAGAAACAGAGAGGCTGAAACAGAGGGCGAGAAACAGAGGGGCTGAAACAGAGGGGCTGAAACAGAGGGCGAGAAACAGAGAGGCTGAAACAGAGGGCGAGAAACAGAGGGGCTGAAACAGAGATGCGAGAAACAGATGGGGCTGAAACAGAGAGGCTGAAACAGAGGAGCTGAAACAGAGGGCGAGAAACAGAGGGGCTGAAACAGAGGGCGAGAAACAGAGGGGCTGAAACGGAGGGCGAGAAACAGAGGGCGAGAAACAGAGGGACTGAAACAGAGGGGCTGAAACAGAGGGGCTGAAACAGAGGGGGAGAAACAGAGGGGCTGAAACAGAGGGCGAGAAACAGAGGGCTGAAACAGAGGGCGAGAAACAGAGGGGCTGAAACAGAGGGGCTGAAACAGTGGGGCTGAAACAGAGGGGCTGAAACAGAGGGCGAGAAATAGAGGGGCTGAAACAGAGGGCGAGAAACAGAGGGGCTGAAACAGAGGGGATGAAACAGAGGGGCTGAAACGGAGTGCGAGAAACAGAGGGGCTGAAACAGAGGGCAAGAAACAGAGGGGATAAAACAGAGGGCGAGAAACAGAGGGGCTGAAACAGAGGGGCTGAAACAGAGGGGCTGAAACAGAGGGCAAGAAACAGAGGGGCTGAAACAGAGGGTGAAAAACAGAGGGGCTGAAACAGAGGGCGAGAAAGAGAGGGCGAGAAACAGAGGGACTGAAACAGAGGGGCTGAAACAGAGGGGCTGAAACAGAGGGCGAGAAACAGAGGGGCTGAAACAGAGGGCGAGAAACAGAGGGTCTGAAACAGAGGGGCTGACGCAGTGGGGCTGAAACAGAGGGGCTGAAACAGAGGGCGAAAAATAGAGGGGCTGAAACAGAGGGCGAGAAACAGAGGGACTGAAACAGAGGGCGAGAAACAGAGGGGCTGAAACAGAGGGCGAGAAACAGAGGGACTGAAACAGAGGGGCTGAAACAGAGGGCGAGAAACAGAGGGGCTGAAACAGAGGGGGAGAAACAGAGGGGCTGAAACAGAGGGGCTGAAACAGAGAGGCTGAAACAGAGGGCGAGAAACAGAGGGGCTGAAACAGCGGGCAAGAAACAGTGGGGCTGAAACAGAGGGCGAGAAACAGAGGGGCTGAAACAGAGGGCGAGAAACAGAGGGACTGAAACAGAGGGCGAGAAACAGAGGGCGAAAAACAGAGGGACTGAAACAGAGGGGCTGAAACAGAGGGGCTGAAACAGAGGGCGAGAAACAGAGGGGCTGAAACAGAGGGCGAGAAACAGAGTGGCTGAAACAGAGGGCGAGAAACAGAGGGGCTGAAACAGAGGGGCTGACACAGTGGGGCTGAAACAGAGGGGCTGAAACAGAGGGCGAGAAATAGAGGGGCTGAAACAGAGGGGCTGACACAGTGGTTCTGAAACAGAGGGGCAGAAACAGAGGGCGAGAAAGAGAGGGGCTGAAACAGAGGGGCTGAAACAGAGGGGCTGAATCAGAGGGGCTGATTCAGAGGGGCTGAAACAGAGGGGCTGAATCAGAGGGTCTGAAACAGAGGGCGAGAAACAGAGGGGCTGAAACAGAGGGCGAGAAACAGAGGGGCTGAAACAGAGGGCGAGAAACAGACGGGCAGAAACAGAGGGCGAGAAACAGAGGGACTGAAACAGAGGGGCTGAAACAGAGAGCGCGAAACAGAGGGACTGAAACAGAGGGTGAGAAACAGAGGGGCTGTAACAGAGGGCGAGAAACAGAGGGGCTAAAACAGAGGGCGCGAAACGGAGGGGCTGAAACAGAGGGGCTGAAACAGAGGGGCTGAAACAGAGGGCGAGAAACAGAGGGGCAGAAACAGAGGGCGAGAAACAGAGGGGCTGAAACAGAGGGCGAGAAACAGAGGGCGAGAAACAGAGGGACTGAAACAGAGGGGTTGAAACAGAGGGGCTGAAACAGAGGATGAGAAACAGAGGGGCTGAAACAGAGGGCGAGAAACAGAGGGGCTGAAACAGAGGGCGAGAAACAGAGGGTCTGAAACAGAGGGGCTGACACAGTGGGGCTGAAACAGAGGGGCTGAAACAGAGGGCGAGAAATAGAGGGGCTGAAACAGAGGGCGAGAAACAGAGGGACTGAAACACAGGGCGAGAAACAGAGGGGCTGAAACAGAAGGTGAGAAACAGAGGGCGAGAAACAGAGGGACTGAAACAGAGGGGCTGAAACAGAGGGGCTGAATCAGAGGGCGAGAAACAGAGGGGCTGAAACCAAGGGGGTGAAACAGAGGGGCTGAAACAGAGGGCAAGAAACAGAGGGGTTGAAAAAGAGGGCGAGAAACAGAGGGCGAGAAACAGAGGGGCTGAATCAGAAGGGCTGAAACCGAGGGCGAGAAACAGAGGGGCTGAAACAGAGGGCGAGAAACAGAGGGGCTGAAACAGAGGGGCTGACACAGTGGGGCTGAAACAGAGGGCAAGAAACAGAGGGGCTGAAAAAGAGGGCGAGAAACAGAGGGCGAGAAACAGAGGGGCTGAAACAGAGGGCGAGAAAGAGAGGGCGAGAAACAGAGGGACTGAAACAGAGGGGCTGAAACAGAGGGGCTGAAACAGAGGGCGAGAAACAGAGGGGCTGAAACAGAGGGCGAGAAACAGAGGGTCAGAAACAGAGGGGCTGACGCAGTGGGGCTGAAACAGAGGGGCTGAAACAGAGGGCGAAAAATAGAGGGGCTGAAACAGAGGGCGAGAAACAGAGGGACTGAAACAGAGGGCGAGAAACAGAGGGGCTGAAACAGAGGGCGAGAAACAGAGGGACTGAAACAGAGGGGCTGAAACAGAGGGCGAGAAACAGAGGGGCTGAAACAGAGGGGGAGAAACAGAGGGGCTGAAACAGAGGGGCTGAAACAGAGAGGCTGAAACAGAGGGCGAGAAACAGAGGGGCTGAAACAGCGGGCAAGAAACAGTGGGGCTGAAACAGAGGGCGAGAAACAGAGGGGCTGAAATAGAGGGCGAGAAACAGAGGGACTGAAACAGAGGGCGAGAAACAGAGGGCGAAAAACAGAGGGACTGAAACAGAGGGGCTGAAACAGAGGGGCTGAAACAGAGGGCGAGAAACAGAGGGGCTGAAACAGAGGGCGAGAAACAGAGTGGCTGAAACAGAGGGCGAGAAACAGAGGGGCTGAAACAGAGGGGCTGACACAGTGGGGCTGAAACAGAGGGGCTGAAACAGAGGGCGAGAAATAGAGGGGCTGAAACAGAGGGGCTGACACAGTGGTTCTGAAACAGAGGGGCAGAAACAGAGGGCGAGAAAGAGAGGGGCTGAAACAGAGGGGCTGAAACAGAGGGGCTGAATCAGAGGGGCTGATTCAGAGGGGCTGAAACAGAGGGGCTGAATCAGAGGGTCTGAAACAGAGGGCGAGAAACAGAGGGGCTGAAACAGAGGGCGAGAAACAGAGGGGCTGAAACAGAGGGCGAGAAACAGACGGGCAGAAACAGAGGGCGAGAAACAGAGGGACTGAAACAGAGGGGCTGAAACAGAGAGCGCGAAACAGAGGGACTGAAACAGAGGGTGAGAAACAGAGGGGCTGTAACAGAGGGCGAGAAACAGAGGGGCTAAAACAGAGGGCGCGAAACGGAGGGGCTGAAACAGAGGGGCTGAAACAGAGGGGCTGAAACAGAGGGCGAGAAACAGAGGGGCAGAAACAGAGGGCGAGAAACAGAGGGGCTGAAACAGAGGGCGAGAAACAGAGGGCGAGAAACAGAGGGACTGAAACAGAGGGGTTGAAACAGAGGGGCTGAAACAGAGGATGAGAAACAGAGGGGCTGAAACAGAGGGCGAGAAACAGAGGGGCTGAAACAGAGGGCGAGAAACAGAGGGTCTGAAACAGAGGGGCTGACACAGTGGGGCTGAAACAGAGGGGCTGAAACAGAGGGCGAGAAATAGAGGGGCTGAAACAGAGGGCGAGAAACAGAGGGACTGAAACACAGGGCGAGAAACAGAGGGGCTGAAACAGAAGGTGAGAAACAGAGGGCGAGAAACAGAGGGACTGAAACAGAGGGGCTGAAACAGAGGGGCTGAATCAGAGGGCGAGAAACAGAGGGGCTGAAACAGACAGGCTGAAACAGAGGGCGAGAAACAGAGGGGCTGAAACAGAGGGGCTGAAACATTGTGGCTGAAACAGAGGGCGAGAAACAGAGGGGCTGAAACAGAGGGGCTGAAACAGAAGGGCTGAAACAGAGGGGCTGAAACAGAGGGCGAGAAACCGAGGGGCTGAAACAGAGGGCGAGAAACAGAGGGGCTGAAACAGAGGGGCTGACACAGTGGGGCTGAAACAGAGGGCAAGAAACAGAGGGGCTGAAAAAGAGGGCGAGAAACAGAGGGCGAGAAACAGAGGGGCTGAAACAGAGGGCGAGAAACAGAGGGGCTGAAACAGAGGGCGAGAAACAGAGGGGCTGAAACAGAGCGCGAGAAAGAGAGGGACTGAAACAGAGGAGCTGACACAGTGGGGCTGAAACAGAGGGCGAGAAATAGAGGGGCTGAAACAGAGGGCGAGAAACAGAGGGACTGAAAGAGAGGGCGAGAAACAGAGGGGCTGAAACAGAGGGGCTGAAACAGAGGAGCTGAAACAGAGGGGCTGAAACAGAGGGCGAGAAACAGAGGGGCTGAAACAGAGGGCGAGAAACAGAGGGACTGAAACAGAGGGCGAGAAACAGAGGGGCTGAAACAGAGGGCGAGAAACAGAGGGCGAGAAACAGAGGGCGAGAAACAGAGGGGCTGAAACAGAGGGGCAGAAACAGAGGGCGAGAAACAGAGGGGCTGAAACAGAGAGGCTGAAACAGAGGGGCTGAAACAGAGGGGCTGAAACAGAGAGGCTGAAACAGAGGGCGAGAAACAGAGGGGCTGAAACAGAGGGCAAGAAACAGAGGGGCTGAAACAGAGGGCGAGAAACAGATAAGCTGAAACAGAGGGGCTGAAACAGAGGAGCTGAAATAGAGGGGCTGAAACAGAGGGCGAGAAACAGAGGGGCTGAAACAGAGGGCGAGAAACAGAGGGGCTGAAACAGAGGGCGAGAAACAGAGGGCGAGAAACAGAGGGACTGAAACAGAGGGGCTGAAACAGAGGGGCTGAACCAGAGGGCGAGAAACAGAGGGGCTGAAACAGAGGGCGAGAAACAGAGTGGCTGAAACAGAGGGCGAGAAACAGAGGGGCTGAAACAGAGGGGCTGACACAGTGGGGCTGAAACAGAGGGGCTGAAACAGAGGGCGAGAAATAGAGGGGCTGAAACAGAGGGGCTGACACAGTGGGGCTGAAACAGAGGGGCAGAAACAGAGGGCGAGAAACAGAGGGGCTGAAACTGAGGGGCTGAAACAGAGGGGCTGAATCAGAGGGGCTGATTCAGAGGGGCTGAAACAGAGGGGCTGAATCAGAGGGTCTGAAACAGAGGGCGAGAAACAGAGGGGCTGAAACACAGGGCGAGAAACAGAGGGGCTGAAACAGAGGGCGAGAAACAGAGGGCGAGAAACAGAGGGACTGAAACAGAGGGGCTGAAACAGAAGGGCTGAAACAGAGGACGAGAAACAGAGGGTGAGAAACAGAGGGCGAGAAACAGAGGGGCTGAAACAGAGGGCGAGAAACAGAGGGTCTGAAACAGAGGGGCTGACACAGTGGGACTGAAACAGAGGGGCTGAAACAGAGGGCGAGAAATAAAGGGGCTGAAACAGAGGGCGAGAAACAGAGGGACTGAAACACAGGGCGAGAAACAGAGGGGCTGAAACAGAGGGTGAGAAACAGAGGGCGAGAAACAGAGGGACTGAAACAGAGGGGCTGAAACAGAGGGGCTGAATCAGAGGGCGAGAAACAGAGGGGCTGAAACAGACAGGCTGAAACAGAGGGCGAGAAACAGAGGGGCTGAAACAGAGGGGCTGAAACAGTGGGGCTGAAACAGAGGGCGAGAAACAGAGGGGCTGAAACAGAGTGGCTGAAACAGAGGGGCTGTAACAGAGTGGCTGAAACAGAGGGCGAGAAACAGAGGGGCTGAAACAGAGGGCGAGAAACAGAGGGGCTGAAACAGAGGGGCTGACACAGTGGGGCTGAAACTGAGGGTCTGAAACAGTGGGGCTGACACAGTGGGGCTGAAACAGAGGGGCTGAAACAGAGGGCGAAAAATAGCGGGGCTGAAACAGAGGGCGAGAAACAGAGGGACTGAAACAGAGGGTGAGAAACAGAGGTGCTGAAACAGAGGGCGAGAAACAGAGGGCGAGAAACAGAGGGACTGAAACAGAGGGGCTGAAACAGAGGGGCTGAAACAGAGGGCGAGAAACAGAGGGGCTGAAACAGAGGGGCTGAAACAGAGGGTCTGAAACAGAGGGCGAGAAACAGAGGGGCTGAAACAGAGGGCGAGAAACAGAGGACGAGAAACAGAGGGACTGAAACAGAGGGCGAGAAACAGAGGGCGAGAAACAGAGGGGCTGAAACAGAGGGCGAGAAACAGAGGGGCTGAAACCAAGGGGGTGAAACAGAGGGGCTGAAACAGAGGGCAAGAAACAGAGGGGTTGAAAAAGTAGGCGAGAAACAGAGGGCGAGAAACAGAGGGGCTGAATCAGAAGGGCTGAAACCGAGGGCGAGAAACAGAGGGGCTGAAACAGAGGGCGAGAAACAGAGGGGCCGAAACAGAGGGGCTGAAACAGAGGGTGAGAAACAGAGGGGCTGAAACAGAGTGTGAGAAACAGAGGGGCTGAAACAGAGGGCAAGAAACAGAGGGGCTGAAAAAGAGGGCGAGAAACTGAGGGCGAGAAACAGAGGGGCTGAAACAGAGGGCGAGAAACAGAGGGGCTGAAACAGAACGCGAGAAACAGAGGGTCTGAAACAGAGGGGCTGACACAGTGGGGCTGAAACAGAGGGGCTGAAACAGAGGGCGAGAAATAGAGGGGCTGAAACAGAGGGCGAGAAACAGAGGGACTGAAACAGAGGGCGAGAAACAGAGGGGCTGAAACAGAGGGCGAGAAACAGAGGGCGAGAAACAGAGGGACTGAAACAGAGGGGCTGAAACAGAGGGGCTGAAACAGAGGGCGAGAAACAGAGGGGCTGAAACAGAGGGGCTGAAACAGAGGGTCTGAAACAGAGGGCGAGAAACAGAGGGGCTGAAACAGAGGGCGAGAAACAGAGGACGAGAAACAGAGGGACTGAAACAGAGGGCGAGAAACAGAGGGCGAGAAACAGAGGGGCTGAAACAGAGGGCGAGAAACAGAGGGGCTGAAACCAAGGGGGTGAAACAGAGGGGCTGAAACAGAGGGCAAGAAACAGAGGGGTTGAAAAAGAGGGCGAGAAACAGAGGGCGAGAAACAGAGGGGCTGAATCAGAAGGGCTGAAACCGAGGGCGAGAAACAGAGGGGCTGAAACAGAGGGCGAGAAACAGAGGGGCTGAAACAGAGGGGCTGACACAGTGGGGCTGAAACAGAGGGCAAGAAACAGAGGGGCTGAAAAAGAGGGCGAGAAACAGAGGGCGAGAAACAGAGGGGCTGAAACAGAGGGCGAGAAAGAGAGGGCGAGAAACAGAGGGACTGAAACAGAGGGGCTGAAACAGAGGGGCTGAAACAGAGGGCGAGAAACAGAGGGGCTGAAACAGAGGGCGAGAAACAGAGGGTCTGAAACAGAGGGGCTGACGCAGTGGGGCTGAAACAGAGGGGCTGAAACAGAGGGCGAAAAATAGAGGGGCTGAAACAGAGGGCGAGAAACAGAGGGACTGAAACAGAGGGCGAGAAACAGAGGGGCTGAAACAGAGGGCGAGAAACAGAGGGACTGAAACAGAGGGGCTGAAACAGAGGGCGAGAAACAGAGGGGCTGAAACAGAGGGGGAGAAACAGAGGGGCTGAAACAGAGGGGCTGAAACAGAGAGGCTGAAACAGAGGGCGAGAAACAGAGGGGCTGAAACAGCGGGCAAGAAACAGTGGGGCTGAAACAGAGGGCGAGAAACAGAGGGGCTGAAATAGAGGGCGAGAAACAGAGGGACTGAAACAGAGGGCGAGAAACAGAGGGCGAAAAACAGAGGGACTGAAACAGAGGGGCTGAAACAGAGGGGCTGAAACAGAGGGCGAGAAACAGAGGGGCTGAAACAGAGGGCGAGAAACAGAGTGGCTGAAACAGAGGGCGAGAAACAGAGGGGCTGAAACAGAGGGGCTGACACAGTGGGGCTGAAACAGAGGGGCTGAAACAGAGGGCGAGAAATAGAGGGGCTGAAACAGAGGGGCTGACACAGTGGTTCTGAAACAGAGGGGCAGAAACAGAGGGCGAGAAACAGAGGGGCTGAAACAGAGGGGCTGAAACAGAGGGGCTGAATCAGAGGGGCTGATTCAGAGGGGCTGAAACAGAGGGGCTGAATCAGAGGGTCTGAAACAGAGGGCGAGAAACAGAGGGGCTGAAACAGAGGGCGAGAAACAGAGGGGCTGAAACAGAGGGCGAGAAACAGACGGGCAGAAACAGAGGGCGAGAAACAGAGGGACTGAAACAGAGGGGCTGAAACAGAGAGCGCGAAACAGAGGGACTGAAACAGAGGGTGAGAAACAGAGGGGCTGTAACAGAGGGCGAGAAACAGAGGGGCTAAAACAGAGGGCGCGAAACGGAGGGGCTGAAACAGAGGGGCTGAAACAGAGGGGCTGAAACAGAGGGCGAGAAACAGAGGGGCAGAAACAGAGGGCGAGAAACAGAGGGGCTGAAACAGAGGGCGAGAAACAGAGGGCGAGAAACAGAGGGACTGAAACAGAGGGGTTGAAACAGAGGGGCTGAAACAGAGGATGAGAAACAGAGGGGCTGAAACAGAGGGCGAGAAACAGAGGGGCTGAAACAGAGGGCGAGAAACAGAGGGTCTGAAACAGAGGGGCTGACACAGTGGGGCTGAAACAGAGGGGCTGAAACAGAGGGCGAGAAATAGAGGGGCTGAAACAGAGGGCGAGAAACAGAGGGACTGAAACACAGGGCGAGAAACAGAGGGGCTGAAACAGAAGGTGAGAAACAGAGGGCGAGAAACAGAGGGACTGAAACAGAGGGGCTGAAACAGAGGGGCTGAATCAGAGGGCGAGAAACAGAGGGGCTGAAACAGACAGGCTGAAACAGAGGGCGAGAAACAGAGGGGCTGAAACAGAGGGGCTGAAACATTGTGGCTGAAACAGAGGGCGAGAAACAGAGGGGCTGAAACAGAGGGGCTGAAACAGAAGGGCTGAAACAGAGGGGCTGAAACAGAGGGCGAGAAACCGAGGGGCTGAAACAGAGGGCGAGAAACAGAGGGGCTGAAACAGAGGGGCTGACACAGTGGGGCTGAAACAGAGGGCAAGAAACAGAGGGGCTGAAAAAGAGGGCGAGAAACAGAGGGCGAGAAACAGAGGGGCTGAAACAGAGGGCGAGAAACAGAGGGGCTGAAACAGAGGGCGAGAAACAGAGGGGCTGAAACAGAGCGCGAGAAAGAGAGGGACTGAAACAGAGGAGCTGACACAGTGGGGCTGAAACAGAGGGCGAGAAATAGAGGGGCTGAAACAGAGGGCGAGAAACAGAGGGACTGAAAGAGAGGGCGAGAAACAGAGGGGCTGAAACAGAGGGGCTGAAACAGAGGAGCTGAAACAGAGGGGCTGAAACAGAGGGCGAGAAACAGAGGGGCTGAAACAGAGGGCGAGAAACAGAGGGACTGAAACAGAGGGCGAGAAACAGAGGGGCTGAAACAGAGGGCGAGAAACAGAGGGCGAGAAACAGAGGGCGAGAAACAGAGGGGCTGAAACAGAGGGGCAGAAACAGAGGGCGAGAAACAGAGGGGCTGAAACAGAGAGGCTGAAACAGAGGGGCTGAAACAGAGGGGCTGAAACAGAGAGGCTGAAACAGAGGGCGAGAAACAGAGGGGCTGAAACAGAGGGCAAGAAACAGAGGGGCTGAAACAGAGGGCGAGAAACAGATAAGCTGAAACAGAGGGGCTGAAACAGAGGAGCTGAAATAGAGGGGCTGAAACAGAGGGCGAGAAACAGAGGGGCTGAAACAGAGGGCGAGAAACAGAGGGGCTGAAACAGAGGGCGAGAAACAGAGGGCGAGAAACAGAGGGACTGAAACAGAGGGGCTGAAACAGAGGGGCTGAACCAGAGGGCGAGAAACAGAGGGGCTGAAACAGAGGGCGAGAAACAGAGTGGCTGAAACAGAGGGCGAGAAACAGAGGGGCTGAAACAGAGGGGCTGACACAGTGGGGCTGAAACAGAGGGGCTGAAACAGAGGGCGAGAAATAGAGGGGCTGAAACAGAGGGGCTGACACAGTGGGGCTGAAACAGAGGGGCAGAAACAGAGGGCGAGAAACAGAGGGGCTGAAACAGAGGGGCTGAAACAGAGGGGCTGAATCAGAGGGGCTGATTCAGAGGGGCTGAAACAGAGGGGCTGAATCAGAGGGTCTGAAACAGAGGGCGAGAAACAGAGGGGCTGAAACACAGGGCGAGAAACAGAGGGGCTGAAACAGAGGGCGAGAAACAGAGGGCGAGAAACAGAGGGACTGAAACAGAGGGGCTGAAACAGAAGGGCTGAAACAGAGGACGAGAAACAGAGGGTGAGAAACAGAGGGCGAGAAACAGAGGGGCTGAAACAGAGGGCGAGAAACAGAGGGTCTGAAACAGAGGGGCTGACACAGTGGGACTGAAACAGAGGGGCTGAAACAGAGGGCGAGAAATAAAGGGGCTGAAACAGAGGGCGAGAAACAGAGGGACTGAAACACAGGGCGAGAAACAGAGGGGCTGAAACAGAGGGTGAGAAACAGAGGGCGAGAAACAGAGGGACTGAAACAGAGGGGCTGAAACAGAGGGGCTGAATCAGAGGGCGAGAAACAGAGGGGCTGAAACAGACAGGCTGAAACAGAGGGCGAGAAACAGAGAGGCTGAAACAGAGGGGCTGAAACAGTGGGGCTGAAACAGAGGGCGAGAAACAGAGGGGCTGAAACAGAGTGGCTGAAACAGAGGGGCTGTAACAGAGTGGCTGAAACAGAGGGCGAGAAACAGAGGGGCTGAAACAGAGGGCGAGAAACAGAGGGGCTGAAACAGAGGGGCTGACACAGTGGGGCTGAAACTGAGGGTCTGAAACAGTGGGGCTGACACAGTGGGGCTGAAACAGAGGGGCTGAAACAGAGGGCGAAAAATAGCGGGGCTGAAACAGAGGGCGAGAAACAGAGGGACTGAAACAGAGGGTGAGAAACAGAGGTGCTGAAACAGAGGGCGAGAAACAGAGGGCGAGAAACAGAGGGACTGAAACAGAGGGGCTGAAACAGAGGGGCTGAAACAGAGGGCGAGAAACAGAGGGGCTGAAACAGAGGGGCTGAAACAGAGGGTCTGAAACAGAGGGCGAGAAACAGAGGGGCTGAAACAGAGGGCGAGAAACAGAGGACGAGAAACAGAGGGACTGAAACAGAGGGCGAGAAACAGAGGGCGAGAAACAGAGGGGCTGAAACAGAGGGCGAGAAACAGAGGGGCTGAAACCAAGGGGGTGAAACAGAGGGGCTGAAACAGAGGGCAAGAAACAGAGGGGTTGAAAAAGTAGGCGAGAAACAGAGGGCGAGAAACAGAGGGGCTGAATCAGAAGGGCTGAAACCGAGGGCGAGAAACAGAGGGGCTGAACCAGAGGGCGAGAAACAGAGGGGCCGAAACAGAGGGGCTGAAACAGAGGGTGAGAAACAGAGGGGCTGAAACAGAGTGTGAGAAACAGAGGGGCTGAAACAGAGGGCAAGAAACAGAGGGGCTGAAAAAGAGGGCGAGAAACTGAGGGCGAGAAACAGAGGGGCTGAAACAGAGGGCGAGAAACAGAGGGGCTGAAACAGAACGCGAGAAACAGAGGGTCTGAAACAGAGGGGCTGACACAGTGGGGCTGAAACAGAGGGGCTGAAACAGAGGGCGAGAAATAGAGGGGCTGAAACAGAGGGCGAGAAACAGAGGGACTGAAACAGAGGGCGAGAAACAGAGGGGCTGAAACAGAGGGCGAGAAACAGAGGGCGAGAAACAGAGGGACTGAAACAGAGGGGCTGAAACAGAGGGGCTGAAACAGAGGGCGAGAAACAGAGGGGCTGAAACAGAGGGGCTGAAACAGAGGGTCTGAAACAGAGGGCGAGAAACAGAGGGGCTGAAACAGAGGGCGAGAAACAGAGGACGAGAAACAGAGGGACTGAAACAGAGGGCGAGAAACAGAGGGCGAGAAACAGAGGGGCTGAAACAGAGGGCGAGAAACAGAGGGGCTGAAACCAAGGGGGTGAAACAGAGGGGCTGAAACAGAGGGCAAGAAACAGAGCGGTTGAAAAAGAGGGCGAGAAACAGAGGGCGAGAAACAGAGGGGCTGAATCAGAAGGGCTGAAACCGAGGGCGAGAAACAGAGGGGCTGAAACAGAGGGCGAGAAACAGAGGGGCTGAAACAGAGGGGCTGAAACAGAGGGTGACAAACAGAGGGGCTGAAACAGAGGGTGAGAAACAGAGGGGCTGAAACAGAGGGCAAGAAACAGAGGGGCTGAAAAAGAGGGCGAGAAACAGAGGGCGAGAAACAGAGGGGCTGAAACAAAGGGCGAGAAACAGAGTGGCTGAAACAGAGGGCGAGAAACAGAGGGGCTGAAACAGAGGGGCTGAAACAGTGGGGCTGAAACAGAGGGCGAGAAACAGAGGGGCTGAAACAGAGTGGCTGAAACAGAGGGGCTGTAACAGAGTGGCTGAAACAGAGGGCGAGAAACAGAGGGGCTGAAACAGAGGGCGAGAAACAGAGGGGCTGAAACAGAGGGGCTGACACAGTGGGGCTGAAACTGAGGGTCTGAAACAGTGGGGCTGACACAGTGGGGCTGAAACAGAGGGGCTGAAACAGAGGGCGAAAAATAGCGGGGCTGAAACAGAGGGCGAGAAACAGAGGGACTGAAACAGAGGGTGAGAAACAGAGGTGCTGAAACAGAGGGCAAGAAACAGAGGGCGAGAAACAGAGGGGCTGAAACCAAGGGGGTGAAACAGAGGGGCTGAAACAGAGGGCAAGAAACAGAGGGGCTGAAAAAGAGGGCGAGAAACAGAGGGCGAGAAACAGAGGGGCTGAAACAGAGGGCGAGAAACAGAGGGGCTGAAACAGAACGCGAGAAACAGAGGGTCTGAAACAGAGGGGCTGACACAGTGGGGCTGAAACAGAGGGGCTGAAACAGAGGGCGAGAAATAGAGGGGCTGAAACAGAGGGCGAGAAACAGAGGGACTGAAACAGAGGGCGAGAAACAGAGGGGCTGAAACAGAGGGCGAGAAACAGAGGGCGAGAAACAGAGGGACTGAAACAGAGGGGCTGAAACAGAGGGGCTGAAACAGAGGGCGAGAAACAGAGGGGCTGAAACAGAGGGGCTGAAACAGAGGGTCTGAAACAGAGGGCGAGAAACAGAGGGGCTGAAACAGAGGGCGAGAAACAGAGGACGAGAAACAGAGGGACTGAAACAGAGGGCGAGAAACAGAGGGCGAGAAACAGAGGGGCTGAAACAGAGGGCGAGAAACAGAGGGGCTGAAACCAAGGGGGTGAAACAGAGGGGCTGAAACAGAGGGCAAGAAACAGAGGGGTTGAAAAAGAGGGCGAGAAACAGAGGGCGAGAAACAGAGGGGCTGAATCAGAAGGGCTGAAACCGAGGGCGAGAAACAGAGGGGCTGAAACAGAGGGCGAGAAACAGAGGGGCTGAAACAGAGGGGCTGAAACAGAGGGTGACAAACAGAGGGGCTGAAACAGAGGGTGAGAAACAGAGGGGCTGAAACAGAGGGCAAGAAACAGAGGGGCTGAAAAAGAGGGCGAGAAACAGAGGGCGAGAAACAGAGGGGCTGAAACAGAGGGCGAGAAACAGAGTGGCTGAAACAGAGCGCGAGAAACAGAGGGTCTGAAACAGAGGGGCTGACACAGTGGGGCTGAAACAGAGGGGCTGAAACAGAGGGCGAGAAATAGAGGGGCTGAAACAGAGGGCGAGAAACAGAGGGACTGAAACAGAGGGCGAGAAACAGAGGGGCTGAAACAGAGGGCGAGAAACAGAGGGCGAGAAACAGAGGGACTGAAACAGAGGGGCTGAAACAGAGGGGCTGAAACAGAAGGCGAGAAACAGAGGGGCTGAAACAGAGGGCGAGAAACAGAGGGGCTGAAACAGAGGGGCTGAAACAGAGACGCTGAAACAGAGGGCGAGAAACAGAGGGGCTGAAACAGAGGGCAAGAAACAGAGGGGCTGAAACAGAGGGCGAGAAACAGAGGGGCTGAAACAGAGGGGCTGAAACAGAGGAGCTGAAACAGAGGGGCTGAAACAGAGGGCGAGAAACAGAGGGGCTGAAACAGAGGGCGAGAAACAGAGGGGCTGAAACAGAGGGCGAGAAACAGAGGGCGAGAAACAGAGGGACTGAAACAGAGGGGCTGAAATAGAGGGGCTGAAACAGAGGGCGAGAAACAGAGGGGCTGAAACAGAGGGCGAGAAACAGAGGGGCTGAAACAGAGGGCGAGAAACAGAGGGGCTGAAACAGAGGGGCTGACACAGTGGGGCTGAAACAGAGGGGCTGTAACTGAGGGCGAGAAATAGAGGGGCTGAAACAGAGGGGCTGACACAGTGGGGCTGAAACAGAGGGGCAGAAACAGAGGGCGAGAAACAGAGGGGCTGAAACAGAGGGGCTGAAACAGAGGGGCTGAATCAAAGGGGCTGATTCAGAGGGGCTGAAACAGAGGGGCTGAATCAGAGGGTCTGAAACAGAGGGCGAGAAACAGAGGGGCTGAAACAGAGGGCGAGAAACAGAGGGGCTGAAACATTGGGCGAGAAACAGACGGGCAGAAACAGAGGGTGAGAAACAGAGGGACTGAAACAGAGGGGCTGAAACAGAGAGCGCGAAACAGAGGGACTGAAACAGAGGGTGAGATACAGAGGGGCTGTAACAGAGGGCGAGAAACAGAGGGGCTGAAAGAGAGGGCGAGAAACGGAGGGGCTGAAACAGAGGGGCTGAAACAGAGGGGCTGAAACAGAGGGCGAGAAACAGAGGGGCTGAAACAGAGGGCGAGAAACAGAGGGGCTGAAACAGAGGGGCTGAAACAGACGGGCTGAAACAGAGGGCAAAAAACAGAGGGGCTGAAACAGAGGGCGAGAAACAGAGGGTGAGAAACAGAGGGCGAGAAACAGAGGGGCTGAAACAGAGGGCGAGAAACAGAGGGTCTTTAACAGAGGGGCTGACACAGTGGGACTGAAACAGAGGGGCTGAAACAGAGGGCGAGAAATAGAGGGGCTGAAACAGAGGGCGAGAAACAGAGGGACTGAAACACAGGGCGAGAAACAGAGGGGCTGAAACAGAGGGTGAGAAACAGAGGGCGAGAAACAGAGGGACTGAAACAGAGGGGCTGAATGAGAGGGGCTGAATCAGAGGGCGAGAAACAGAGGGGCTGAAACAGACAGGCTGAAACAGAGGGCGAGAAACAGAGGGGCTGAAACAGAGGGGCTGAAACGGTGGGGCTGAAACAGAGGGCGAGAAACAGAGGGGCTGAAACAGAGTGGCTGAAACAGAGGGGCTGAAACAGAGTGGCTGAAACAGAGGGCGAGAAACAGAGGGGCTGAAACAGAGGGCGAGAAACAGAGGGGCTGAAACAGAGGGGCTGACACAGTGGGGCTGAAACAGAGGGTCTGAAACAGTGGGGCTGACACAGTGGGGCTGAAACCAAGGGGCTGAAACAGAGGGGCTGAAACAGAGGGCAAGAAGCAGAGGGGTTGAAAAAGAGGGCGAGAAACAGAGGGCGAGAAACAGAGGGGCTGAATCAGAAGGGCTGAAACCGAGGGCGAGAAACAGAGGGGCTGAAACAGAGGGCGAGAAACAGAGGGGCTGAAACAGAGGGGCTGAAACAGAGGGTGAGAAACAGTGGGGCTGAAACAGAGGGTGAGAAACAGAGGGGCTGAAACAGAGGGTGAGAAACAGAGGGCGAGAAACAGAGGGACTGAAACAGAGGGGCTGAATGAGAGGGGCTGAATCAGAGGGCGAGAAACAGAGGGGCTGAAACAGACAGGCTGAAACAGAGGGCGAGAAACAGAGGGGCTGAAACACAGGGCGAGAAACAGAGGGGCTGAAACAGAGGGTGAGAAGCAGAGGGCGAGAAACAGAGGGACTGAAACAGAGGGGCTGAATGAGAGGGGCTGAATCAGAGGGCGAGAAACAGAGGGGCTGAAACAGACAGGCTGAAACAGAGGGCGAGAAACAGAGGGGCTGAAACAGAGGGGCTGAAACAGTGGGGCTGAAACAGAGGGCGAGAAACAGAGGGGCTGAAACAGAGTGGCTGAAACAGAGGGGCTGAAACAGAGTGGCTGAAACAGAGGGCGAGAAACAGAGGGGCTGAAACAGAGGGCGAGCAACAGAGGGGCTGAAACAGAGGGGCTGACACAGTGGGGCTGAAACAGAGGGTCTGAAACAGTGGGGCTGACACAGTGGGGCTGAAACCAAGGGGCTGAAACAGAGGGGCTGAAACAGAGGGCAAGAAACAGAGGGGTTGAAAAAGAGGGCGAGAAACAGAGGGCGAGAAACAGAGGGGCTGAATCAGAAGGGCTGAAACCGAGGGCGAGAAACAGAGGGGCTGAAACAGAGGGCGAGAAACAGAGGGGCTGAAACAGAGGGGCTGAAACAGAGGGTGAGAAACAGAGGGGCTGAAACAGAGGGTGAGAAACAGAGGGGCTGAAACAGAGGGCAAGAAACAGAGGGGCTGAAAAAGAGGGCGAGAAACAGAGGGCGAGAAACAGAGGGGCTGAATCAGAGGGGCTGAAACAGAGGGCGAGAAACAGAGGGGCTGAAACAGAGCGCGAGAAAGAGAGGGACTGAAACAGAGGAGCTGACACAGTAGGGCTGAAACAGAGGGCGAGAAATAGAGGGGCTGAAACAGAGGGCGAGAAACAGAGGGACTGAAAGAGAGGGCGAGAAACAGAGGGGCTGAAACAGAGGGGCTGAAACAGAGGAGCTGAAACAGAGGGGCTGAAACAGAGGGCGAGAAACAGAGGGGCTGAAACAGAGGGCGAGAAACAGAGGGACTGAAACAGAGGGCGAGAAACAGAGGGGCTGAAACAGAGGGCGAGAAACAGAGGGCGAGAAACAGAGGGCGAGAAACAGAGGGGCTGAAACAGAGGGGCAGAAACAGAGGGCGAGAAACAGAGGGGCTGAAACAGAGAGGCTGAAACAGAGGGGCTGAAACAGAGGGGCTGAAACAGAGAGGCTGAAACAGAGGGCGAGAAACAGAGGGGCTGAAACAGAGGGCAAGAAACAGAGGGGCTGAAACAGAGGGCGAGAAACAGATAAGCTGAAACAGAGGGGCTGAAACAGAGGAGCTGAAATAGAGGGGCTGAAACAGAGGGCGAGAAACAGAGGGGCTGAAACAGAGGGCGAGAAACAGAGGGGCTGAAACAGAGGGCGAGAAACAGAGGGCGAGAAACAGAGGGACTGAAACAGAGGGGCTGAAACAGAGGGGCTGAACCAGAGGGCGAGAAACAGAGGGGCTGAAACAGAGGGCGAGAAACAGAGTGGCTGAAACAGAGGGCGAGAAACAGAGGGGCTGAAACAGAGGGGCTGACACAGTGGGGCTGAAACAGAGGGGCTGAAACAGAGGGCGAGAAATAGAGGGGCTGAAACAGAGGGGCTGACACAGTGGGGCTGAAACAGAGGGGCAGAAACAGAGGGCGAGAAACAGAGGGGCTGAAACAGAGGGGCTGAAACAGAGGGGCTGAATCAGAGGGGCTGATTCAGAGGGGCTGAAACAGAGGGGCTGAATCAGAGGGTCTGAAACAGAGGGCGAGAAACAGAGGGGCTGAAACACAGGGCGAGAAACAGAGGGGCTGAAACAGAGGGCGAGAAACAGAGGGCGAGAAACAGAGGGACTGAAACAGAGGGGCTGAAACAGAAGGGCTGAAACAGAGGACGAGAAACAGAGGGTGAGAAACAGAGGGCGAGAAACAGAGGGGCTGAAACAGAGGGCGAGAAACAGAGGGTCTGAAACAGAGGGGCTGACACAGTGGGACTGAAACAGAGGGGCTGAAACAGAGGGCGAGAAATAAAGGGGCTGAAACAGAGGGCGAGAAACAGAGGGACTGAAACACAGGGCGAGAAACAGAGGGGCTGAAACAGAGGGTGAGAAACAGAGGGCGAGAAACAGAGGGACTGAAACAGAGGGGCTGAAACAGAGGGGCTGAATCAGAGGGCGAGAAACAGAGGGGCTGAAACAGACAGGCTGAAACAGAGGGCGAGAAACAGAGGGGCTGAAACAGAGGGGCTGAAACAGTGGGGCTGAAACAGAGGGCGAGAAACAGAGGGGCTGAAACAGAGTGGCTGAAACAGAGGGGCTGTAACAGAGTGGCTGAAACAGAGGGCGAGAAACAGAGGGGCTGAAACAGAGGGCGAGAAACAGAGGGGCTGAAACAGAGGGGCTGACACAGTGGGGCTGAAACTGAGGGTCTGAAACAGTGGGGCTGACACAGTGGGGCTGAAACAGAGGGGCTGAAACAGAGGGCGAAAAATAGCGGGGCTGAAACAGAGGGCGAGAAACAGAGGGACTGAAACAGAGGGTGAGAAACAGAGGTGCTGAAACAGAGGGCGAGAAACAGAGGGCGAGAAACAGAGGGACTGAAACAGAGGGGCTGAAACAGAGGGGCTGAAACAGAGGGCGAGAAACAGAGGGGCTGAAACAGAGGGGCTGAAACAGAGGGTCTGAAACAGAGGGCGAGAAACAGAGGGGCTGAAACAGAGGGCGAGAAACAGAGGACGAGAAACAGAGGGACTGAAACAGAGGGCGAGAAACAGAGGGCGAGAAACAGAGGGGCTGAAACAGAGGGCGAGAAACAGAGGGGCTGAAACCAAGGGGGTGAAACAGAGGGGCTGAAACAGAGGGCAAGAAACAGAGGGGTTGAAAAAGTAGGCGAGAAACAGAGGGCGAGAAACAGAGGGGCTGAATCAGAAGGGCTGAAACCGAGGGCGAGAAACAGAGGGGCTGAAACAGAGGGCGAGAAACAGAGGGGCCGAAACAGAGGGGCTGAAACAGAGGGTGAGAAACAGAGGGGCTGAAACAGAGTGTGAGAAACAGAGGGGCTGAAACAGAGGGCAAGAAACAGAGGGGCTGAAAAAGAGGGCGAGAAACAGAGGGCGAGAAACAGAGGGGCTGAAACAGAGGGCGAGAAACAGAGGGGCTGAAACAGAACGCGAGAAACAGAGGGTCTGAAACAGAGGGGCTGACACAGTGGGGCTGAAACAGAGGGGCTGAAACAGAGGGCGAGAAATAGAGGGGCTGAAACAGAGGGCGAGAAACAGAGGGACTGAAACAGAGGGCGAGAAACAGAGGGGCTGAAACAGAGGGTGAGAAACAGAGGGCGAGAAACAGAGGGACTGAAACAGAGGGGCTGAAACAGAGGGGCTGAAACAGAGGGCGAGAAACAGAGGGGCTGAAACAGAGGGGCTGAAACAGAGGGTCTGAAACAGAGGGCGAGAAACAGAGGGGCTGAAACAGAGGGCGAGAAACAGAGGACGAGAAACAGAGGGACTGAAACAGAGGGCGAGAAACAGAGGGCGAGAAACAGAGGGGCTGAAACAGAGGGCGAGAAACAGAGGGGCTGAAACCAAGGGGGTGAAACAGAGGGGCTGAAACAGAGGGCAAGAAACAGAGGGGTTGAAAAAGAGGGCGAGAAACAGAGGGCGAGAAACAGAGGGGCTGAATCAGAAGGGCTGAAACCGAGGGCGAGAAACAGAGGGGCTGAAACAGAGGGCGAGAAACAGAGGGGCTGAAACAGAGGGGCTGAAACAGAGGGTGACAAACAGAGGGGCTGAAACAGAGGGTGAGAAACAGAGGGGCTGAAACAGAGGGCAAGAAACAGAGGGGCTGAAAAAGAGGGCGAGAAACAGAGGGCGAGAAACAGAGGGGCTGAAACAGAGGGCGAGAAACAGAGTGGCTGAAACAGAGGGCGAGAAACAGAGGGGCTGAAACAGAGGGGCTGAAACAGTGGGGCTGAAACAGAGGGCGAGAAACAGAGGGGCTGAAACAGAGTGGCTGAAACAGAGGGGCTGTAACAGAGTGGCTGAAACAGAGGGCGAGAAACAGAGGGGCTGAAACAGAGGGCGAGAAACAGAGGGGCTGAAACAGAGGGGCTGACACAGTGGGGCTGAAACTGAGGGTCTGAAACAGTGGGGCTGACACAGTGGGGCTGAAACAGAGGGGCTGAAACACAGGGCGAAAAATAGCGGGGCTGAAACAGAGGGCGAGAAACAGAGGGACTGAAACAGAGGGTGAGAAACAGAGGTGCTGAAACAGAGGGCGAGAAACAGAGGGCGAGAAACAGAGGGGCTGAAACCAAGGGGGTGAAACAGAGGGGCTGAAACAGAGGGCAAGAAACAGAGGGGCTGAAAAAGAGGGCGAGAAACAGAGGGCGAGAAACAGAGGGGCTGAAACAGAGGGCGAGAAACAGAGGGGCTGAAACAGAACGCGAGAAACAGAGGGTCTGAAACAGAGGGGCTGACACAGTGGGGCTGAAACAGAGGGGCTGAAACAGAGGGCGAGAAATAGAGGGGCTGAAACAGAGGGCGAGAAACAGAGGGACTGAAACAGAGGGCGAGAAACAGAGGGGCTGAAACAGAGGGCGAGAAACAGAGGGCGAGAAACAGAGGGACTGAAACAGAGGGGCTGAAACAGAGGGGCTGAAACAGAGGGCGAGAAACAGAGGGGCTGAAACAGAGGAGCTGAAACAGAGGGTCTGAAACAGAGGGCGAGAAACAGAGGGGCTGAAACAGAGGGCGAGAAACAGAGGACGAGAAACAGAGGGACTGAAACAGAGGGCGAGAAACAGAGGGCGAGAAACAGAGGGGCTGAAACAGAGGGCGAGAAACAGAGGGGCTGAAACCAAGGGGGTGAAACAGAGGGGCTGAAACAGAGGGCAAGAAACAGAGGGGTTGAAAAAGAGGGCGAGAAACAGAGGGCGAGAAACAGAGGGGCTGAATCAGAGGGCGAGAAACAGAGGGGCTGAAACAGAGGGGCTGAAACAGAGGGTGACAAACAGAGGGGCTGAAACAGAGGGTGAGAAACAGAGGGGCTGAAACAGAGGGCAAGAAACAGAGGGGCTGAAAAAGAGGGCGAGAAACAGAGGGCGAGAAACAGAGGGGTTGAAACAGAGGGCGAGAAACAGAGTGGCTGAAACAGAGCGCGAGAAACAGAGGGTCTGAAACAGAGGGGCTGACACAGTGGGGCTGAAACAGAGGGGCTGAAACAGAGGGCGAGAAATAGAGGGGCTGAAACAGAGGGCGAGAAACAGAGGGACTGAAACAGAGGGCGAGAAACAGAGGGGCTGAAACAGAGGGCGAGAAACAGAGGGCGAGAAACAGAGGGACTGAAACAGAGGGGCTGAAACAGAGGGGCTGAAACAGAAGGCGAGAAACAGAGGGGCTGAAACAGAGGGCGAGAAACAGAGGGGCTGAAACAGAGGGGCTGAAACAGAGACGCTGAAACAGAGGGCGAGAAACAGAGGGGCTGAAACAGAGGGCAAGAAACAGAGGGGCTGAAACAGAGGGCGAGAAACAGAGGGGCTGAAACAGAGGGGCTGAAACAGAGGAGCTGAAACAGAGGGGCTGAAACAGAGGGCGAGAAACAGAGGGGCTGAAACAGAGGGCGAGAAACAGAGGGGCTGAAACAGAGGGCGAGAAACAGAGGGCGAGAAACAGAGGGACTGAAACAGAGGGGCTGAAATAGAGGGGCTGAAACAGAGGGCGAGAAACAGAGGGGCTGAAACAGAGGGCGAGAAACAGAGGGGCTGAAACAGAGGGCGAGAAACAGAGGGGCTGAAACAGAGGGGCTGACACAGTGGGGCTGAAACAGAGGGGCTGTAACTGAGGGCGAGAAATAGAGGGGCTGAAACAGAGGGGCTGACACAGTGGGGCTGAAACAGAGGGGCAGAAACAGAGGGCGAGAAACAGAGGGGCTGAAACAGAGGGGCTGAAACAGAGGGGCTGAATCAAAGGGGCTGATTCAGAGGGGCTGAAACAGAGGGGCTGAATCAGAGGGTCTGAAACAGAGGGCGAGAAACAGAGGGGCTGAAACAGAGGGCGAGAAACAGAGGGGCTGAAACATTGGGCGAGAAACAGACGGGCAGAAACAGAGGGTGAGAAACAGAGGGACTGAAACAGAGGGGCTGAAACAGAGAGCGCGAAACAGAGGGACTGAAACAGAGGGTGAGATACAGAGGGGCTGTAACAGAGGGCGAGAAACAGAGGGGCTGAAAGAGAGGGCGAGAAACGGAGGGGCTGAAACAGAGGGGCTGAAACAGAGGGGCTGAAACAGAGGGCGAGAAACAGAGGGGCTGAAACAGAGGGCGAGAAACAGAGGGGCTGAAACAGAGGGGCTGAAACAGACGGGCTGAAACAGAGGGCAAAAAACAGAGGGGCTGAAACAGAGGGCGAGAAACAGAGGGTGAGAAACAGAGGGCGAGAAACAGAGGGGCTGAAACAGAGGGCGAGAAACAGAGGGTCTGAAACAGAGGGGCTGACACAGTGGGACTGAAACAGAGGGGCTGAAACAGAGGGCGAGAAATAGAGGGGCTGAAACAGAGGGCGAGAAACAGAGGGACTGAAACACAGGGCGAGAAACAGAGGGGCTGAAACAGAGGGTGAGAAACAGAGGGCGAGAAACAGAGGGACTGAAACAGAGGGGCTGAATGAGAGGGGCTGAATCAGAGGGCGAGAAACAGAGGGGCTGAAACAGACAGGCTGAAACAGAGGGCGAGAAACAGAGGGGCTGAAACAGAGGGGCTGAAACAGTGGGGCTGAAACAGAGGGCGAGAAACAGAGGGGCTGAAACAGAGTGGCTGAAACAGAGGGGCTGAAACAGAGTGGCTGAAACAGAGGGCGAGAAACAGAGGGGCTGAAACAGAGGGCGAGAAACAGAGGGGCTGAAACAGAGGGGCTGACACAGTGGGGCTGAAACAGAGGGTCTGAAACAGTGGGGCTGACACAGTGGGGCTGAAACCAAGGGGCTGAAACAGAGGGGCTGAAACAGAGGGCAAGAAACAGAGGGGTTGAAAAAGAGGGCGAGAAACAGAGGGCGAGAAACAGAGGGGCTGAATCAGAAGGGCTGAAACCGAGGGCGAGAAACAGAGGGGCTGAAACAGAGGGCGAGAAACAGAGGGGCTGAAACAGAGGGGCTGAAACAGAGGGTGAGAAACAGAGGGGCTGAAACAGAGGGTGAGAAACAGAGGGGCTGAAACAGAGGGTGAGAAACAGAGGGCGAGAAACAGAGGGACTGAAACAGAGGGGCTGAATGAGAGGGGCTGAATCAGAGGGCGAGAAACAGAGGGGCTGAAACAGACAGGCTGAAACAGAGGGCGAGAAACAGAGGGGCTGAAACACAGGGCGAGAAACAGAGGGGCTGAAACAGAGGGTGAGAAACAGAGGGCGAGAAACAGAGGGACTGAAACAGAGGGGCTGAATGAGAGGGGCTGAATCAGAGGGCGAGAAACAGAGGGGCTGAAACAGACAGGCTGAAACAGAGGGCGAGAAACAGAGGGGCTGAAACAGAGGGGCTGAAACAGTGGGGCTGAAACAGAGGGCGAGAAACAGAGGGGCTGAAACAGAGTGGCTGAAACAGAGGGGCTGAAACAGAGTGGCTGAAACAGAGGGCGAGAAACAGAGGGGCTGAAACAGAGGGCGAGCAACAGAGGGGCTGAAACAGAGGGGCTGACACAGTGGGGCTGAAACAGAGGGTCTGAAACAGTGGGGCTGACACAGTGGGGCTGAAACCAAGGGGCTGAAACAGAGGGGCTGAAACAGAGGGCAAGAAACAGAGGGGTTGAAAAAGAGGGCGAGAAACAGAGGGCCAGAAACAGAGGGGCTGAATCAGAAGGGCTGAAACCGAGGGCGAGAAACAGAGGGGCTGAAACAGAGGGCGAGAAACAGAGGGGCTGAAACAGAGGGGCTGAAACAGAGGGTGAGAAACAGAGGGGCTGAAACAGAGGGTGAGAAACAGAGGGGCTGAAACAGAGGGCAAGAAACAGAGGGGCTGAAAAAGAGGGCGAGAAACAGAGGGCGAGAAACAGAGGGGCTGAATCAGAGGGGCTGAAACAGAGGGCGAGAAACAGAGGGGCTGAAACAGAGGGCGAGAAACAGAGGGGCTGAAACAGAACGCGAGAAACAGAGGGTCTGAAACAGAGGGGCTGACACAGTGGGGCTGAAACAGAGGGGCTGAAACAGAGGGCGAGAAATAGAGGGGCTGAAACAGAGGGCGAGAAACAGAGGGACTGAAACAGAGGGCGAGAAACAGAGGGGCTGAAACAGAGGGCGAGAAACAGAGGGCGAGAAACAGAGGGATTGAAACAGAGGGGCTGAAACAGAGGGGCTGAAACAGAGGGCGAGAAACAGAGGGGCTGAAACAGAGGGCGAGAAACAGAGGGGCTGAAACAGAGGGGCTGAAACAGAGACGCTGAAACAGAGGGCGAGAAACAGAGGGGCTGAAACAGAGGGCAAGAAACAGAGGGGCTGAAACAGAGGGCGAGAAACAGAGGGGCTGAAACAGAGGGGATGAAATAGAGGGGCTGAAACACAGGGGCTGAAACACAGGGGCTGAATCAGATGGGCTCATTCAGAGGGGCTGAAACAGAGGGGCTGAATCAGAGGGGCTGAAACAGAGGGCGAGAAACAGAGGGGCTGAAACAGGGGGCGAGAAACAGACGTGCAGAAACAGAGGGCGAGAAACAGAGGGACTGAAACAGAGGGGCTGGAACAGAGAGCGCGAAACAGAGGGACTGAAACAGAGGGCGAGAAACACAGGGGCTGAAACAGAGGGCGAGAAACAGAGGGGCTGAAACAGAGGGCGAGAAACAGAGGGGCTGAAACAGAGGGGCTGAAACAGAGACGCTGAAACAGAGGGCGAGAAACAGAGGGGCTGAAACAGAGGGCAAGAAACAGAGGGGCTGAAACAGAGGGCGAGAAACAGAGGGGCTGAAACAGAGGGGCTGAAACAGAGGAGCTGAAACAGAGGGGCTGAAACAGAGGGCGAGAAACAGAGGGGCTGAAACAGAGGGCGAGAAACAGAGGGGCTGAAACAGAGGGCGAGAAACAGAGGGCGAGAAACAGAGGGACTGAAACAGAGGGGCTGAAATAGAGGGGCTGAAACAGAGGGCGAGAAACAGAGGGGCTGAAACAGAGGGCGAGAAACAGAGGGGCTGAAACAGAGGGCGAGAAACAGAGGGGCTGAAACAGAGGGGCTGACACAGTGGGGCTGAAACAGAGGGGCTGTAACTGAGGGAGAGAAATAGAGGGGCTGAAACAGAGGGGCTGACACAGTGGCGCTGAAACAGAGGGGCAGAAACAGAGGGCGAGAAACAGAGGGGCTGAAACAGAGGGGCTGAAACAGAGGGGCTGAATCAAAGGGGCTGATTCAGAGGGGCTGAATCAGAGGGTCTGAAACAGAGGGCGAGAAACAGAGGGGCTGAAACAGAGGGCGAGAAACAGAGGGGCTGAAACATTGGGCGAGAAACATACGGGCAGAAACAGAGGGTGAGAAACAGAGGGACTGAAACAGAGGGGCTGAAACAGAGAGCGCGAAACAGAGGGACTGAAACAGAGGGTGAGATACAGAGGGGCTGTAACAGAGGGCGAGAAACAGAGGGGCTGAAACAGAGGGCGAGAAACGGAGGGGCTGAAACAGAGGTGCTGAAACAGAGGGGCTGAAACAGAGGGCGAGAAACAGAGGGGCTGAAACAGAGGGCGAGAAACAGAGGGGCTGAAACAGAGGGGCTGAAACAGACGGGCTGAAACAGAGGGCAAAAAACAGAGGGGCTGAAACAGAGGGCGAGAAACAGAGGGTGAGAAACAGAGGGCGAGAAACAGAGGGGCTGAAACAGAGGGCGAGAAACAGAGGGTCGGAAACAGAGGGGCTGACACAGTGGGACTGAAACAGAGGGGCTGAAACAGAGGGCGAGAAACAGAGGGGCTGAAACAGAGGGCGAGAAACAGAGGGACTGAAACACAGGGCGAGAAACAGAGGGGCTGAAACAGAGGGTGAGAAACAGAGGGCGAGAAACAGAGGGACTGAAACAGAGGGGCTGAATGAGAGGGGCTGAATCAGAGGGCGAGAAACAGAGGGGCTGAAACAGACAGGCTGAAACAGAGGGCGAGAAACAGAGGGGCTGAAACAGAGGGGCTGAAACAGTGGGGCTGAAACAGAGGGCGAGAAACAGAGGGGC
Organism: Chiloscyllium punctatum; assembly: GCF_047496795.1. NCBI lineage: Eukaryota > Metazoa > Chordata > Chondrichthyes > Orectolobiformes > Hemiscylliidae > Chiloscyllium > Chiloscyllium punctatum. The sequence goes on along the minus strand of NC_092763.1, from coordinate 25,576 downwards.
TGAAACAGAGTGGCTGAAACAGAGGGGCTGAAACAGAGTGGCTGAAACAGAGGGCGAGAAACAGAGGGGCTGAAACAGAGGGCGAGAAACAGAGGGGCTGAAACAGAGGGGCTGACACAGTGGGGCTGAAACAGAGGGTCTGAAACAGTGGGGCTGACACAGTGGGGCTGAAACCAAGGGTCTGAAACAGAGGGGCTGAAACAGAGGGCAAGAAACAGAGGGGTTGAAAAAGAGGGCGAGAAACAGAGGGCGAGAAACAGAGGGGCTGAATCAGAAGGGCTGAAACCGAGGGCGAGAAACAGAGGGGCTGAAACAGAGGGCGAGAAACAGAGGGGCTGAAACAGAGGGGCTGAAACAGAGGGTGAGAAACAGAGGGGCTGAAACAGAGGGTGAGAAACAGAGGGGCTGAAACAGAGGGCAAGAAACAGAGGGGCTGAAAAAGAGGGCGAGAAACAGAGGGCGAGAAACAGAGGGGCTGAATCAGAGGGGCTGAAACAGAGGGCGAGAAACAGAGGGGCTGAAACAGTGGGCGAGAAACAGAGGGGCTGAAACAGAACGCGAGAAACAGAGGGTCTGAAACAGAGGGGCTGACACAGTGGGGCTGAAACAGAGGGGCTGAAACAGAGGGCGAGAAATAGAGGGGCTGAAACAGAGGGCGAGAAACAGAGGGACTGAAACAGAGGGCGAGAAACAGAGGGGCTGAAACAGAGGGCGAGAAACAGAGGGCGAGAAACAGAGGGATTGAAACAGATGGGCTGAAACAGAGGGGCTGAAACAGAGGGCGACAAACAGAGGGGCTGAAACAGAGGGCGAGAAACAGAGGGGCTGAAACAGAGGGGCTGAAACAGAGACGCTGAAACAGAGGGCGAGAAACAGAGGGGCTGAAACAGAGGGCAAGAAACAGAGGGGCTGAAACAGAGGGCGAGAAACAGAGGGGCTGAAACAGAGGGGATGAAATAGAGGGGCTGAAACACAGGGGCTGAAACACAGGGGCTGAATCAGATGGGCTCATTCAGAGGGGCTGAAACAGAGGGGCTGAATCAGAGGGGCTGAAACAGAGGGCGAGAAACAGAGGGGCTGAAACAGGGGGCAAGAAACAGACGTGCAGAAACAGAGGGCGAGAAACAGAGGGACTGAAACAGAGGGGCTGGAACAGAGAGCGCGAAACAGAGGGACTGAAACAGAGGGCGAGAAACACAGGGGCTGAAACAGAGGGCGAGAAACAGAGGGGCTGAAACAGAGGGCGAGAAACAGAGGGGCTGAAACAGAGGGCAAGAAACAGAGGGGCTGAAACAGAGGGGCTGAAACAGAGGGCGAGAAACAGAGGGGCCGAAACAGAGGGGCTGAAACAGTGGGCGAGAAACAGAGGGGCTGAATCAGAGGGGCTGAAACAGAGGGGCTGAAACAGAGGGCGAGAAACAGAGGGGCTGACACAGTGGGGCTGAAACAGAGGGGCTGAAACAGAGGGCGAGAAATAGAGGGGCTGAAACAGAGGGGCTAACACAGTGGGGCTGAAACAGAGGGGCTGAAACAGAGGGCGAGAAACAGAGGGGCTGAAACAGAGGGGCTGAAACAGAGGGGCTGAATCAGAGGGGCTGATTCAGAGGGGCTGAAACAGAGGGGCTGAATCAGAGGGTCTGAAACAGAGGGCGAGAAACAGACGGGCAGAAACAGAGGGCAAGAAACAGAGGGACTGAAACAGAGGGGCTGAAACAGAGAGCGCGAAACAGAGGGACTGAAACAGAGGGTGAGAAACAGAGGGGCTGAAACAGAGGGCGAGAAACAGAGGGGCTGAAACAGAGGGCGAGAAACAGAGGGGCTGAAACAGAGGGCAAGAAACAGAGTGGCTGAAACAGAGGGCGAGAAACAGAGGGGCTGAAACAGAGGGCGAGAAACAGAGGGGCTGAAACAGAGGGCGAGAAACAGAGGGGCTGAAACAGAGGGCGAGAAACAGAGGGGCTGAAACAGAGGGCGAGAAACAGACGTGCAGAAACAGAGGGCGAGAAACAGAGGGACTGAAACAGAGGGGCTGGAACAGAGAGCGCGAAACAGAGGGACTGAAACAGAGGGCGAGAAACACAGGGGCTGAAACAGAGGGCGAGAAACAGAGGGGCTGAAACAGAGGGCGAGAAACAGAGGGGCTGAAACAGAGGGCAAGAAACAGAGGGGCTGAAACAGAGGGGCTGAAACAGAGGGCGAGAAACAGAGGGGCCGAAACAGAGGGGCTGAAACAGTGGGCGAGAAACAGAGGGGCTGAATCAGAGGGGCTGAAACAGAGGGGCTGAAACAGAGGGCGAGAAACAGAGGGGCTGACACAGTGGGGCTGAAACAGAGGGGCTGAAACAGAGGGCGAGAAATAGAGGGGCTGAAACAGAGGGGCTGACACAGTGGGGCTGAAACAGAGGGGCTGAAACAGAGGGCGAGAAACAGAGGGGCTGAAACAGAGGGGCTGAAACAGAGGGGCTGAATCAGAGGGGCTGATTCAGAGGGGCTGAAACAGAGGGGCTGAATCAGAGGGTCTGAAACAGAGGGCGAGAAACAGAGGGGCTGAAACAGAGGGCGAGAAACAGAGGGGCTGAAACAGAGGGTGAGAAACAGACGGGCAGAAACAGAGGGCAAGAAACAGAGGGACTGAAACAGAGGGGCTGAAACAGAGAGCGCGAAACAGAGGGACTGAAACAGAGGGTGAGAAACAGAGGGGCTGAAACAGAGGGCGAGAAACAGAGGGGCTGAAACAGAGGGCGAGAAACAGAGGGGCTGAAACAGAGGGCAAGAAACAGAGTGGTTGAAACAGAGGGCGAGAAACAGAGGGGCTGAAACAGAGGGCGAGAAACAGAGGGGCTGAAACAGAGGGCGAGAAACAGAGGGGCTGAAACAGAGGGCGAGAAACAGAGGGGCTGAAACAGAGGGCGAGAAACAGACGGGCAGAAACAGAGGGCGAGAAACAGAGGGGCTGAAACAGAGAGCGCGAATTAGAGGGACTGAAACAGAGGGTGAGAAACAGAGGGGCTGTAACAGAGGGCGAGAAACAGAGGGGCTGAAACAGAGGGCGAGAAACAGAGGGGCTGAAACAGAGGGCGAGAAACAGAGGGGCTGAAACAGAGGGCGAGAAACAGAGGGGCTGAAACAGAGGGCGAGAAACAGACGGGCAGAAACAGAGGGCGAGAAACAGAGGGGCTGAAACAGAGAGCGCGAATTAGAGGGACTGAAACAGAGGGGCTGAAACAGAGGGGCTGTAACAGAGGGCGAGAAACAGAGGGGCTGAAACAGAGGGCGAGAAACAGAGGGCGAGAAACAGAGGGACTGAAACAGAGGGGCTGAAACAGAGGGGCTGAAACAGAGGACGAGAAACAGAGGGGCTGAAACAGAGGGCGAGAAACAGAGGGGCTGAAACAGAGGGCGAGAAACAGAGGGTCTGAAACAGAGGGGCTGACACAGTGGGGCTGAAAAAGATGGGCTGAAACAGAGTGCGAGAAATAGAGAGGCTGAAACAGAGGGCGAGAAAGAGAGGGACTGAAACAGAGGTCGAGAAACAGAGGGGCTAAAACAGAGGGTGAGAAACAGAGGGCGAGAAACAGAGTGACTGAAGCAGAGGGGCTGAAACAGAGGGGCTGAATCAGAGGGCGAGAAACAGAGGGGCTGAAACAGAGAGGCTGAAACAGAGGGCGAGAAACAGAGGGGCTGAAACAGAGGTCAAGAAACAGAGGGGCTGAAACAGAGGGGCTGAAACAGAGGGGCTAAAACAGAGGGCGAGAAACAGAGGGGCTGAAACAGAGGGCGAGAAACAGAGGGGCTGAAACAGAGGGCGAGAAACAGAGGGCGAGAAACAGAGGGACTGGAACAGAGGGGCTGAAACAGAGGGGCTCAAACAGAGGGCGAGAAACAGAGTGGCTGAAACAGAGGGGCTGACACAGTGGGGCTGAAACAGAGGGGCTGAAACAGAGGGCGAGAAATAGAGGGGCTGAAACAGAGGGGGAGAAACAGAGGGGCTGAAACAGAGGGTGAGAAACAGAGGGGCTGAAACAGAGGGCGAGAAACAGAGGGGCTGAAACAGAGGGGCTGAAACAGAGGGGCTGAAACAGAGGGCAAGAAACAGAGGGGCTGAAAAAGAGGGCGAGAAACAGAGGGGCTGAAACAGAGGGCGAGAAACAGAGGGGCTGAATCAGAGGGTCTGAAACAGAGGGCGAGAAACAGAGGGGCTGAAACAGAGCGGCTGAAACAGAGGGTGAGAAACAGAGGGGCTGAAACAGAGGGGCTGAATCAGAGGGGCTGATTCAGAGGTGCTGAAACAGAGGGGCTGAATCAGAGGGGCTGAAACAGAGGGCGAGAAACAGAGGGCGAGAAACAGAGGGGCTGAAACAGAGGGTGAGAAACAGAGGGGCTGAAACAGAGGGGCTGACACAGTGGGGCTGAAACAGAGGGGCTGAAACAGAGGGCGAGAAATAGAGGGGCTGAAACAGAGGGGCTGACACAGTGGGGCTGAAACAGAGGGGCAGAAACAGAGGGCGAGAAACAGAGGGGCTTAAACAGAGGGACTGAAACAGAGGTGCTGAATCAAAGGGGCTGATTCAGAGGGGCTGAAACAGAGGGGCTGAATCAGAGGGTCTGAAACAGAGGGCGAGAAACAGAGGGGCTGAAACAGAGGGCGAGAAACAGAGGGGCTGAAACATTGGGCGAGAAACAGACGGGCAGAAACAGAGGGTGAGAAACAGAGGGACTGAAACAGAGGGGCTGAAACAGAGAGCGCGAAACAGAGGGACTGAAACAGAGGGTGAGATACAGAGGGGCTGTAACAGAGGGCGAGAAACAGAGGGACTGAAACAGAGGGCGAGAAACGGAGGGGCTGAAACAGAGGGGCTGAAACAGAGGGGCTGAAACAGAGGGCGAGAAACAGGGGCTGAAACAGAGGGCGAGAAACAGAGGGGCTGAAACAGAGGGCGAGAAACAGAGGGCGAGAAACAGAGGGACTGAAACAGAGGGGCTGAAACAGAGGGGCTGAAACAGAGGACGAGAAACAGAGGGGCTGAAACAGAGGGCGAGAAACAGAGGGGCTGAAACAGAGGGCGAGAAACAGAGGGTCTGAAACAGAGGGGCTGACACAGTGGGGCTGCAACAGAGGGGCTGAAACAGAGGGCGAGAAATAGAGGGGCTGAAACAGAGGGCGAGAAACAGAGGGACTGAAACAGAGGGCGAGAAACAGAGGGGCTGAAACAGAGGGTGAGAAACAGAGGGCGAGAAACAGAGGGACTGAAACAGAGGGGCTGAAACAGAGGGGCTGAATCAGAGGGCGAGAAACAGAGGGGCTGAAACAGACAGGCTGAAACAGAGGGCGAGAAACAGAGGGGCTGAAACAGAGGGCGAGAAACAGAGGGGCTGAAACAGAGGGGCTGACACAGTGGGGCTGAAACAGAGGGGCTGAAACAGAGGGCGAAAAATAGAGGGGCTGAAACAGAGGGCGAGAAACAGAGGGACTGAAACAGAGGGCGAGAAACAGAGGGGCTGAAACAGAGGGCGAGAAACAGAGGGCGAGAAACAGAGGGACTGAAACAGAGGGGCTGAAACAGAGGGGCTGAAACAGAGGGCGAGAAACAGAGGGGATGAAACAGAGGGCGAGAAACAGAGGGGCTGAAACAGAGGGGCTCAAACAGATAGGCTGAAACAGAGGGCGAGAAACAGAGGGGCTGAAACAGCGGGCAAGAAACAGAGGGGCTGAAACAGAGGGCGAGAAACAGAGGGGCTGAAACAGAGGGCGAGAAGCAGAGGGTGAGAAACAGAGGGCGAGAAACAGAGGGGATGAAATAGAGGGGCTGAAACACAGGGGCTGAAACAGAGGGGCTGAATCAGATGGGCTGATTCAGAGGGGCTGAAACAGAGGGGCTGAATCAGAGGGGCTGAAACAGAGGGCGAGAAACAGAGGGGCTGAAACAGAGGGCGAGAAACAGAGGGGCTGAAACAGAGGGCGAGAAACAGACGTGCAGAAACAGAGGGCGAGAAACAGAGGGACTGAAACAGAGGGGCTGGAACAGAGAGCGCGAAACAGAGGGACTGAAACAGAGGGCGAGAAACACAGGGGCTGAAACAGAGGGCGAGAAACAGAGGGGCTGAAACAGAGGGCGAGAAACAGAGGGGCTGAAACAGAGGGCAAGAAACAGAGGGGCTGAAACAGAGGGGCTGAAACAGAGGGCGAGAAACAGAGGGGCCGAAACAGAGGGGCTGAAACAGTGGGCGAGAAACAGAGGGGCTGAATCAGAGGGGCTGAAACAGAGGGGCTGAAACAGAGGGCGAGAAACAGAGGGGCTGACACAGTGGGGCTGAAACAGAGGGGCTGAAACAGAGGGCGAGAAATAGAGGGGCTGAAACAGAGGGGCTGACACAGTGGGGCTGAAACAGAGGGGCTGAAACAGAGGGCGAGAAACAGAGGGGCTGAAACAGAGGGGCTGAAACAGAGGGGCTGAATCAGAGGGGCTGATTCAGAGGGGCTGAAACAGAGGGGCTGAATCAGAGGGTCTGAAACAGAGGGCGAGAAACAGAGGGGCTGAAACAGAGGGCGAGAAACAGAGGGGCTGAAACAGAGGGTGAGAAACAGACGGGCAGAAACAGAGGGCAAGAAACAGAGGGACTGAAACAGAGGGGCTGAAACAGAGAGCGCGAAACAGAGGGACTGAAACAGAGGGTGAGAAACAGAGGGGCTGAAACAGAGGGCGAGAAACAGAGGGGCTGAAACAGAGGGCGAGAAACAGAGGGGCTGAAACAGAGGGCAAGAAACAGAGTGGTTGAAACAGAGGGCGAGAAACAGAGGGGCTGAAACAGAGGGCGAGAAACAGAGGGGCTGAAACAGAGGGCGAGAAACAGAGGGGCTGAAACAGAGGGCGAGAAACAGAGGGGCTGAAACAGAGGGCGAGAAACAGACGGGCAGAAACAGAGGGCGAGAAACAGAGGGGCTGAAACAGAGAGCGCGAATTAGAGGGACTGAAACAGAGGGTGAGAAACAGAGGGGCTGTAACAGAGGGCGAGAAACAGAGGGGCTGAAACAGAGGGCGAGAAACAGAGGGGCTGAAACAGAGGGCGAGAAACAGAGGGGCTGAAACAGAGGGCGAGAAACAGAGGGGCTGAAACAGAGGGCGAGAAACAGACGGGCAGAAACAGAGGGCGAGAAACAGAGGGGCTGAAACAGAGAGCGCGAATTAGAGGGACTGAAACAGAGGGGCTGAAACAGAGGGGCTGTAACAGAGGGCGAGAAACAGAGGGGCTGAAACAGAGGGCGAGAAACAGAGGGCGAGAAACAGAGGGACTGAAACAGAGGGGCTGAAACAGAGGGGCTGAAACAGAGGACGAGAAACAGAGGGGCTGAAACAGAGGGCGAGAAACAGAGGGGCTGAAACAGAGGGCGAGAAACAGAGGGTCTGAAACAGAGGGGCTGACACATTGGGGATGAAAAAGATGGGCTGAAACAGAGTGCGAGAAATAGAGAGGCTGAAACAGAGGGCGAGAAAGAGAGGGACTGAAACAGAGGTCGAGAAACAGAGGGGCTAAAACAGAGGGTGAGAAACAGAGGGCGAGAAACAGAGTGACTGAAGCAGAGGGGCTGAAACAGAGGGGCTGAATCAGAGGGCGAGAAACAGAGGGGCTGAAACAGAGAGGCTGAAACAGAGGGCGAGAAACAGAGGGGCTGAAACAGAGGTCAAGAAACAGAGGGGCTGAAACAGAGGGGCTGAAACAGAGGGGCTAAAACAGAGGGCGAGAAACAGAGGGGCTGAAACAGAGGGCGAGAAACAGAGGGGCTGAAACAGAGGGCGAGAAACAGAGGGCGAGAAACAGAGGGACTGGAACAGAGGGGCTGAAACAGAGGGGCTCAAACAGAGGGCGAGAAACAGAGTGGCTGAAACAGAGGGGCTGACACAGTGGGGCTGAAACAGAGGGGCTGAAACAGAGGGCGAGAAATAGAGGGGCTGAAACAGAGGGGGAGAAACAGAGGGGCTGAAACAGAGGGTGAGAAACAGAGGGGCTGAAACAGAGGGCGAGAAACAGAGGGGCTGAAACAGAGGGGCTGAAACAGAGGGGCTGAAACAGAGGGCAAGAAACAGAGGGGCTGAAAAAGAGGGCGAGAAACAGAGGGGCTGAAACAGAGGGCGAGAAACAGAGGGGCTGAATCAGAGGGTCTGAAACAGAGGGCGAGAAACAGAGGGGCTGAAACAGAGCGGCTGAAACAGAGGGTGAGAAACAGAGGGGCTGAAACAGAGGGGCTGAATCAGAGGGGCTGATTCAGAGGTGCTGAAACAGAGGGGCTGAATCAGAGGGGCTGAAACAGAGGGCGAGAAACAGAGGGCGAGAAACAGAGGGGCTGAAACAGAGGGTGAGAAACAGAGGGGCTGAAACAGAGGGGCTGACACAGTGGGGCTGAAACAGAGGGGCTGAAACAGAGGGCGAGAAATAGAGGGGCTGAAACAGAGGGGCTGACACAGTGGGGCTGAAACAGAGGGGCAGAAACAGAGGGCGAGAAACAGAGGGGCTTAAACAGAGGGACTGAAACAGAGGTGCTGAATCAAAGGGGCTGATTCAGAGGGGCTGAAACAGAGGGGCTGAATCAGAGGGTCTGAAACAGAGGGCGAGAAACAGAGGGGCTGAAACAGAGGGCGAGAAACAGAGGGGCTGAAACATTGGGCGAGAAACAGACGGGCAGAAACAGAGGGTGAGAAACAGAGGGACTGAAACAGAGGGGCTGAAACAGAGAGCGCGAAACAGAGGGACTGAAACAGAGGGTGAGATACAGAGGGGCTGTAACAGAGGGCGAGAAACAGAGGGACTGAAACAGAGGGCGAGAAACAGAGGGGCTGAAACAGAGGGGCTGAAACAGAGGGGCTGAAACAGAGGGCGAGAAACAGGGGCTGAAACAGAGGGCGAGAAACAGAGGGGCTGAAACAGAGGGCGAGAAACAGAGGGCGAGAAACAGAGGGACTGAAACAGAGGGGCTGAAACAGAGGGGCTGAAACAGAGGACGAGAAACAGAGGGGCTGAAACAGAGGGCGAGAAACAGAGGGGCTGAAACAGAGGGCGAGAAACAGAGGGTCTGAAACAGAGGGGCTGACACAGTGGGGCTGCAACAGAGGGGCTGAAACAGAGGGCGAGAAATAGAGGGGCTGAAACAGAGGGCGAGAAACAGAGGGACTGAAACAGAGGGCGAGAAACAGAGGGGCTGAAACAGAGGGTGAGAAACAGAGGGCGAGAAACAGAGGGACTGAAACAGAGGGGCTGAAACAGAGGGGCTGAATCAGAGGGCGAGAAACAGAGGGGCTGAAACAGACAGGCTGAAACAGAGGGCGAGAAACAGAGGGGCTGAAACAGAGGGCGAGAAACAGAGGGGCTGAAACAGAGGGGCTGACACAGTGGGGCTGAAACAGAGGGGCTGAAACAGAGGGCGAAAAATAGAGGGGCTGAAACAGAGGGCGAGAAACAGAGGGACTGAAACAGAGGGCGAGAAACAGAGGGGCTGAAACAGAGGGCGAGAAACAGAGGGCGAGAAACAGAGGGACTGAAACAGAGGGGCTGAAACAGAGGGGCTGAAACAGAGGGCGAGAAACAGAGGGGATGAAACAGAGGGCGAGAAACAGAGGGGCTGAAACAGAGGGGCTCAAACAGATAGGCTGAAACAGAGGGCGAGAAACAGAGGGGCTGAAACAGCGGGCAAGAAACAGAGGGGCTGAAACAGAGGGCGAGAAACAGAGGGGCTGAAACAGAGGGCGAGAAGCAGAGGGTGAGAAACAGAGGGCGAGAAACAGAGGGGATGAAATAGAGGGGCTGAAACACAGGGGCTGAAACAGAGGGGCTGAATCAGATGGGCTGATTCAGAGGGGCTGAAACAGAGGGGCTGAATCAGAGGGGCTGAAACAGAGGGCGAGAAACAGAGGGGCTGAAACAGAGGGCGAGAAACAGACGTGCAGAAACAGAGGGCGAGAAACAGAGGGACTGAAACAGAGGGGCTGGAACAGAGAGCGCGAAACAGAGGGACTGAAACAGAGGGCGAGTAACAGAGGGGCTGAAACAGAGAGCGAGAAACAGAGGGGCTGAAACAGAGGGCGAGAAACAGAGGGGCTGAAACAGAGGGCAAGAAACAGAGGACGAGAAACAGAGGGGCTGAAACAGAGGGCGAGAAACAGAGGGGCCGAAACAGAGGGGCTGAAACAGAGGGCGAGAAACAGAGGGGCTGAATCAGAGGGGCTGAAACAGAGGGGCTGAAACAGAGGGCGAGAAACAGAGGGGCTGACACAGTGTGGCTGAAACAGAGGGGCTGAAACAGAGGGCGAGAAATAGAGGCGCTGAAACAGAAGGGCTGACACAGTGGGGCTGAAACAGAGGGGCTGAAACAGAGGGCGAGAAACAGAGGGGCTGAAACAGAGGGGCTGAAACAGAGGGGCTGAATCAGAGGGGCTGATTCAGAGGGGCTGAAACAGAGGGGCTGAAACAGAGGGTCTGAAACAGAGGGCGAGAAACAGAGGTGCTGAAACAGAGGGCGAGAAACAGAGGGGCTGAAACAGAGGGTGAGAAACAGACGGGCAGAAACAGAGGGCACGAAACAGAGGGACTGAAACAGAGGGGCTGAAACAGAGAGCGCGAAACAGAGGGACTGAAACAGAGGGTGAGAAACAGAGGGGCTGAAACAGAGGGCGAGAAACAGAGGGGCTGAAACAGAGGGCGAGAAACAGAGGGGCTGAAACAGAGGGCAAGAAACAGAGGGGCTGAAACAGAGGGGCTGAAACAGAGGGCGAGAAACAGAGGGGCTGAAACAGAGGGCGAGAAACAGAGGGGCTGAAACAGAGGGCGTGAAACAGACGGGCAGAAACAGAGGGCGAGAAACAGAGGGAGTGAAACAGAGGGGCTGAAACAGAGAGCGCGAAACAGAGGGACTGAAACAGAGGGTGAGAAACAGAGGGGCTGTAACAGAGGGCGAGAAACAGAGGGGCTGAAACAGAGGGCGAGAAACGGAGGGGCTGAAACAGAGGGGCTGAAACAGAGGGGCTGAAACAGAGGGCGAGAAACAGAGGGGCTGAAACAGAGGGCGAGAAACAGAGGGGCTGAAACAGAGGGCGAGAAACAGAGGGCGAGAAACAGAGGGACTGAAACAGAGGGGCTGAAACAGAGGGGCTGAAACAGAGGACGAGAAACAGAGGGGCTGAAACAGAGGGCGAGAAACAGAGGGGCTGAAACAGAGGGCGAGAAACAGAGGGTCTGAAACAGAGGGGCTGACACAGTGGGGCTGAAACAGATGGGCTGAAACAGAGTGCGAGAAATAGAGAGGCTGAAACAGAGGGCGAGAAACAGAGGGACTGAAACAGAGGTCGAGAAACAGAGTGACTGAAGCAGAGGGGCTGAAACAGACAGGCTGAAACAGAGGGCGAGAAACAGAGGGGCTGAAACAGAGGGCGAGAAACAGAGGGGCTGAAACAGAGGGGCTGACACAGTGGGGCTGCAACAGAGGGGCTGAAACAGAGGGCGAGAAATAGAGGGGCTGAAACAGAGGGCGAGAAACAGAGGGACTGAAACAGAGGGCGAGAAACAGAGGGGCTGAAACAGAGGGTGAGAAACAGAGGGCGAGAAACAGAGGGACTGAAACAGAGGGGCTGAAACAGAGGGGCTGAATCAGAGGGCGAGAAACAGAGGGGCTGAAACAGACAGGCTGAAACAGAGGGCGAGAAACAGAGGGGCTGAAACAGAGGGCGAGAAACAGAGGGGCTGAAACAGAGGGGCTGACACAGTGGGGCTGAAACAGAGGGGCTGAAACAGAGGGCGAAAAATAGAGGGGCTGAAACAGAGGGCGAGAAACAGAGGGACTGAAACAGAGGGCGAGAAACAGAGGGGCTGAAAAAGAGGGCGAGAATCAGAGGGCGAGAAACAGAGGGGCTGAAACAGAGGGCGAGAAACAGAGGGGCTGAAACAGAACGCGAGAAACAGAGGGTCTGAAACAGAGGGGCTGACACAGTGGGGCTGAAACAGAGGGGCTGAAACAGAGGGCGAGAAATAGAGGGGCTGAAACAGAGGGCGAGAAACAGAGGGACTGAAACAGAGGGCGAGAAACAGAGGGGCTGAAACAGAGGGCGAGAAACAGAGGGCGAGAAACAGAGGGACTGAAACAGAGGGGCTGAAACAGAGGGGCTGAAACAGAGGGCGAGAAACAGAGGGGCTGAAACAGAGGGGCTGAAACAGAGGGGCTGAAACAGAGGGCGAGAAACAGAGGGGCTGAAACAGAGGGGCTGAAACAGAGGGTCTGAAACAGAGGGCGAGAAACAGAGGGGCTGAAACAGAGGGCGAGAAACAGAGGACGAGAAACAGAGGGACTGAAACAGAGGGCGAGAAACAGAGGGCGAGAAACAGAGGGGCTGAAACAGAGGGCGAGAAACAGAGGGGCTGAAACCAAGGGGGTGAAACAGAGGGGCTGAAACAGAGGGCAAGAAACAGAGGGGTTGAAAAAGAGGGCGAGAAACAGAGGGCGAGAAACAGAGGGGCTGAATCAGAAGGGCTGAAACCGAGGGCGAGAAACAGAGGGTCTGAAACAGAGGGGCTGAAACAGAGGGGCTGAAACAGAGGGTGAGAAACAGAGGGGCTGAAACAGAGGGTGAGAAACAGAGGGGCTGAAACAGAGGGCAAGAAACAGAGGGGCTGAAACAGAACGCGAGAAACAGAGGGTCTGAAACAGAGGGGCTGACACAGTGGGGCTGAAACAGAGGAGCTGAAACAGAGGGCGAGAAATAGAGGGGCTGAAACAGAGGGCGAGAAACAGAGGGACTGAAACAGAGGGCGAGAAACAGAGGGGCTGAAACAGAGGGCGAGAAACAGAGGGCGAGAAACAGAGGGACTGAAACAGAGGGGCTGAAACAGAGGGGCTGAAACAGAGGGCGAGAAACAGAGGTGCTGAAAAAGAGGGCGAGAAACAGAGGGGCTGAAACAGAGACGCTGAAACAGAGGGCGAGAAACAGAGGGGCTGAAACAGAGGGCAAGAAACAGAGGGGCTGAAACAGAGGGCGAGAAACAGAGGGGCTGAAACAGAGGGGCTGAAACAGAGGAGCTGAAACAGAGGGGCTGAAACAGAGGGTGAGAAACAGAGGGGCTGAAACAGAGGGCGAGAAACAGAGGGGCTGAAACAGAGGGCGAGAAACAGAGGGCGAGAAACAGAGGGACTGAAACAGAGGGGCTGAAACAGAGGGGCTGAAACAGAGGGCGAGAAACAGAGGGACTGAAACAGAGGCCGAGAAACAGAGGGGCTGAAACAGAGGGCGAGAAACAGAGGGGCTGAAACAGAGGGGCTGACACAGTGGGGCTGAAACAGAGGGGCTGTAACAGAGGGCGAGAAGTAGAGGGGCTGAAACAGAGGGGCTGACACAGTGGGGCTGAAACAGAGGGGCAGAAACAGAGGGCGAGAAACAGAGGGGCTGAAACAGAGGGGCTGAAACAGAGGGGCTGAATCAAAGGGGCTGATTCAGAGGGGCTGAAACAGAGGGGCTGAATCAGAGGGTCTGAAACAGAGGGGCTGAAACAGAGGGCGAGAAACAGAGGGCGAGAAACAGAGGGACTGAAACAGAGGGGCTAAAATAGAGGGGCTGAAACAGAGGGTGAGAAACAGAGGGACTGAAACAGAGGGGCTGAAACAGAGAGCGCAAAACAGAGGGACTGAAACAGAGGGTGAGATACAGAGGGGCTGTAACAGAGGGCGAGAAACAGAGGGGCTGAAACAGAGGGCGAGAAACGGAGGGACTGAAACAGAGGGCGAGAAACAGAGGGGCTGAAACAGAGGGCGAGAAACAGAGGGGCTGAAACAGAGGGGCTGAAACAGACGGGCTGAAACAGAGGGCAAAAAACAGAGGGGCTGAAACAGAGGGCGAGAAACAGAGGGTGAGAAACAGAGGGCGAGAAACAGAGGGGCTGAAACAGAGGGCGAGAAACAGAGGGTCTGAAACAGAGGGGCTGACACAGTGGGACTGAAACAGAGGGGCTGAAACAGAGGGCGAGAAATAGAGGGGCTGAAACAGAGGGCGAGAAACAGAGGGACTGAAACACAGGGCGAGAAACAGAGGGGCTGAAACAGAGGGTGAGAAACAGAGGGCGAGAAACAGAGGGACTGAAACAGAGGGGCTAAAAGAGAGGGGCTGAATCAGAGGGCGAGAAACAGAGGGGCTGAAACAGACAGGCTGAAACAGAGGGCGAGAAACAGAGGGGCTGAAACAGAGGGGCTGAAACAGTGGGGCTGAAACAGAGGGCGAGAAACAGAGGGGCTGAAACAGAGTGGCTGAAACAGAGGGGCTGAAACAGAGTGGCTGAAACAGAGGGCGAGAAACAGAGGGGCTGAAACAGAGGGCGAGAAACAGAGGGGCTGAAACAGAGGGGCTGACACAGTGGGGCTGAAACAGAGGGTCTGAAACAGTGGGGCTGACACAGTGGGGCTGAAACAGAGGGGCTGAAACAGAGGGCGAGAAACAGAGGGGCTGAAACAGAGGGCGAGAAACAGAGGGGCTGAAACAGAGGGGCTGAAACAGACGGGCTGAAACAGAGGGCAAAAAACAGAGGGGCTGAAACAGAGGGCGAGAAACAGAGGGTGAGAAACAGAGGGCGAGAAACAGAGGGGCTGAAACAGAGGGCGAGAAACAGAGGGTCTGAAACAGAGGGGCTGACACAGTGGGACTGAAACAGAGGGGCTGAAACAGAGGGCGAGAAATAGAGGGGCTGAAACAGAGGGCGAGAAACAGAGGGACTGAAACACAGGGCGAGAAACAGAGGGGCTGAAACAGAGGGTGAGAAACAGAGGGCGAGAAACAGAGGGACTGAAACAGAGGGGCTGAAAGAGAGGGGCTGAATCAGAGGGCGAGAAACAGAGGGGCTGAAACAGACAGGCTGAAACAGAGGGCGAGAAACAGAGGGGCTGAAACAGAGGGGCTGAAACAGTGGGGCTGAAACAGAGGGCGAGAAACAGAGGGGCTGAAACAGAGTGGCTGAAACAGAGGGGCTGAAACAGAGTGGCTGAAACAGAGGGCGAGAAACAGAGGGGCTGAAACAGAGGGCGAGAAACAGAGGGGCTGAAACAGAGGGGCTGACACAGTGGGGCTGAAACAGAGGGTCTGAAACAGTGGGGCTGACACAGTGGGGCTGAAACAGAGGGGCTGAAACAGAGGGCGAAAAATAGAGTGGCTGAAACAGAGGGCGAGAAACAGAGGGACTGAAAAAGAGGGTGAGAAACAGAGGTGCTGAAACAGAGGGCGAGAAACAGAGGGCGAGAAACAGAGGGACTGAAACAGAGGGGGTGAAACAGAGGGGCTGAAACAGAGGGCGAGAAACAGAGGGGCTGAAACAGAGGGCGAGAAACAGAGGGGCTGAAACAGAGTGGCTGAAGCAGAGGGCGAGAAACAGAGGGACTGAAACAGAGGGGGTGAAACAGAGGGGCTGAAACAGAGGGCGAGAAACAGAGGGGCTGAAACAGAGGGCGAGAAACAGAGGGTGAGAAACAGAGGGGCTGAAGCAGAGGGCGAGAAACAGAGGGGCTGAAACGGAGGGCGAGAAACAGAGGGCGAGAAACAGAGGGACTGAAACAGAGGGGCTGAAACAGAGGGCGAGAAACAGAGGGGCTGAAACAGAGGGCAAGAAACAGAGGGGCTGAAACAGAGGGCGAGAAACAGAGGGGCTGAAACAGAGGGGCTGAAACAGTGGGGCTGAAACAGAGCGCGAGAAACAGAGGGGCTGAAACAGAGGGCGCGAAACAGAGGGGCTGAAACAGAGGGGCTGAAACAGAGGGGCTGAAACAGAGGGGCTGAAACAGAGGGCAAGAAACAGAGGGGCTGAAACAGAGGACGAGAAACAGAGGGGCTGAAACAGAGGGGCTGAAACAGAGGGCGAGAAACAGAGGGGCTGAAACAGAGGGGCTGACACAGTGGGGCTGAAACAGAGGGGCTGAAACAGAGGGCGAGAAATAGAGGGGCTGAAACAGAGGGCGAGAAACAGAGGGACTGAAACAGAGGGCGAGAAACAGAGGGGCTGAAACAGAGGGCGAGAAACAGAGGGCGAGAAACAGAGGGACTGAAACAGAAGGGCTGAAACAGAGGGGCTGAAACAGAGGGCGAGAAACAGAGAGGCTGAAACAGAGGGCGAGAAACAGAGGGGCTGAAACAGAGTGGCTGAAACAGAGAGCGCGAAACAGAGGGACTGAAACAGAGGGCGAGAAACAGAGGGGCTGAAACAGACGGCGAGAAACAGAGTGGCTGAAACAGAGGGCGAGAAACGGAGGGGCTGAAACAGAGGGGCTGAAACAGAGGGGCTGAAACAGAGGGCGAGAAACAGAGGGGCTGAAACAGAGGGAGAGAAACAGAGGGCCAGAAACAGAGGGACTGAAACAGAGGGGCTGAAACAGAGATGCTGAAACAGAGGGCGAGAAACAGAGGGGCTGAAACAGAGGGCGAGAAACAGAGGGGCTGAAACAGACGGCGAGAAACAGAGTGGCTGAAACAGAGGGCGAGAAACGGAATGGCTGAAACAGAGGGGCTGAAACAGAGGGGCTGAAACAGAGGGCGAGAAACAGAGGTGCTGAAACAGAGGGCGAGAAACAGAGGGCCAGAAACAGAGGGACTGAAACGGAGGGGCTGAAACAGAGATGCTGAAACAGAGGGCGAGAAACAGAGGGGCTGAAACAGAGGGCGAGAAACAGAGGGGCTGAAACAGAGGGCGATAAACAGAGGGTCTGAAACAGTGGGGCTGACACAGTGGGGCTGAAACAGAGGGGCTGAAGCAGAGGGCGAGAAACAGGGGCTGAAACAGAGGGCGAGAAACAGAGGGCGAGAAACAGAGGGACTGAAACAGAGGGGCTGAAACAGAGGGCGAGAAACAGAGGGGCTGAAACAGAGGGCAAGAAACAGAGGGGCTGAAACAGAGGGCGAGAAACAGAGGGGCTGAAACAGAGGGGCTGAAACAGAGGGGCTGAAACAGAGTGTCTGAAACAGAGGGCGAGAAACAGAGGGGCTGAAACAGAGGGCGAGAAACAGAGGGCTAGAAACAGAGGGACTGAAACAGAGGGGCTGAAACAGAGGGCGAGAAACAGAGGGCGAGAAACAGAGGGGCTGAAACAGAGGGCGAGAAACAGAGGGGCTGAAACAGAGGGGCTGAAACAGAGGGCAAGAAACAGAGGGGCTGAAAAAGAGGGCGAGAAACAGAGGGCGAGAAACAGAGGGGCTGAATCAGAGGGGCTGAAACAGAGGGCGAGAAACAGAGGGGCTGAAACAGAGGGCGAGAAACAGAGGGGCTGAAACAGAGGGGCTGAAACAGAGGGTGAGAAACAGAGGGGCTGAAACAGAGGGTGAGAAACAGAGGGGCTGAAACAGAGGGCAAGAAACAGAGGGGCTGAAAAAGAGGGCGAGAAACAGAGGGCGAGAAACAGAGGGGCTGAATCAGAGGGGCTGAAACAGAGGGCGAGAAACAGAGGGGCTGAAACAGAGGGCGAGAAACAGAAGGGCTGAAACAGAGCGCGAGAAACAGAGGGTCTGAAACAGAGGGGCTGACACAGTGGGGCTGGAACAGAGGGGCTGACACAGAGGGCGAGAAACAGAGGGTGAGAAACAGAGGGCGAGAAACAGAGGGGCTGAAACAGAGGGCAAAAAACAGAGGGGCTGAAACAGAGGGCGAGAAACAGAGGGTGAGAAACAGAGGGCGAGAAACAGATGGGATGAAACAGAGTGGCTGAAGCAGAGGGGCTGAAATAGAGGGGCTGAAACAGAGGGGCTGAATCAGAGGGGCTGCAACAGAGGGGCTTAATCAGAGGGGCTGACACAGAGTGCGAGAAACAGAGGGGCTGAAACAGAGGGCGAGAAACAGAGGGGCTGAAACAGAGGGCGAGAAACAGAGGGGCTGAAACAGAGGGGATGAAACAGAGGGCGAGAAACAGAGAGGCTGAAACAGAGGGCGAGAAACAGAGGGGCTGAAACAGAGGGCAAGAAACAGAGGGGCTGAATCAGAGATGCGAGAAACAGAGGGGCTGAAACAGAGAGGCTGAAACAGTGGAGCTGAAACAGAGGGCGAGAAACAGAGGGGCTGAAACAGAGGGCGAGAAACAGAGGGGCTGAAACGGAGGGCGAGAAACAGAGGGCGAGAAACAATGGGACTGAAACAGAGGGGCTGAAACAGAGGGGCTGAAACAGAGGGCGAGAAACAGAGGGGCTGAAACAGAGGGCGAGAAACAGAGGGGCTGAAACAGAGGGCGAGAAACAGAGGGGCTGAAACAGAGGGCAAAAAACAGAGGGGCTGAAACAGAGGGCGAGAAACAGAGGGTGAGAAACAGAGGGCGAGAAACAGAGGGGCTGAAACAGAGGGCAAAAAACAGAGGGGCTGAAACAGAGGGCGAGAAACAGAGGGTGAGAAACAGAGGGCGAGAAACAGATGGGATGAAACAGAGTGGCTGAAACAGAGGGGCTGAAATAGAGGGGCTGAAACAGAGGGGCTGAATCAGAGGGGCTGCAACAGAGGGGCTGAATCAGAGGGGCTGACACAGAGTGCGAGAAACAGAGGGGCTGAAACAGAGGGCGAGAAACAGAGAGGCTGAAACAGAGGGCGAGAAACAGAGGGGCTGAAACAGAGGGGCTGAAACAGAGGGCGAGAAACAGAGAGGCTGAAACAGAGGGCGAGAAACAGAGGGGCTGAAACAGAGATGCGAGAAACAGATGGGGCTGAAACAGAGAGGCTGAAACAGAGGAGCTGAAACAGAGGGCGAGAAACAGAGGGGCTGAAACAGAGGGCGAGAAACAGAGGGGCTGAAACGGAGGGCGAGAAACAGAGGGCGAGAAACAGAGGGACTGAAACAGAGGGGCTGAAACAGAGGGGCTGAAACAGAGGGGGAGAAACAGAGGGGCTGAAACAGAGGGCGAGAAACAGAGGGCTGAAACAGAGGGCGAGAAACAGAGGGGCTGAAACAGAGGGGCTGAAACAGTGGGGCTGAAACAGAGGGGCTGAAACAGAGGGCGAGAAATAGAGGGGCTGAAACAGAGGGCGAGAAACAGAGGGGCTGAAACAGAGGGGCTGAAACAGAGGGGCTGAAACGGAGTGCGAGAAACAGAGGGGCTGAAACAGAGGGCAAGAAACAGAGGGGATAAAACAGAGGGCGAGAAACAGAGGGGCTGAAACAGAGGGGCTGAAACAGAGGGGCTGAAACAGAGGGCAAGAAACAGAGGGGCTGAAACAGAGGGCGAAAAACAGAGGGGCTGAAACAGAGGGCGAGAAACAGAGGGCGAGAAACAGAGGGACTGAAACAGAGGGGCTGAAACAGAGGGGCTGAAACAGAGGGCGAGAAACAGAGGGGCTGAAACAGAGGGGCTGAATCAGAGGGGCTGCAACAGAGGGGCTGAATCAGAGGGGCTGACACAGAGTGCGAGAAACAGAGGGGCTGAAACAGAGGGCGAGAAACAGAGGGGCTGAAACAGAGGGCGAGAAACAGAGGGGCTGAAACAGAGGGGCTGAAACAGAGGGCAAGAAACAGAGGGGCTGAATCAGAGATGCGAGAAACAGAGGGGCTGAAACAGAGAGGCTGCAACAGAGGGGCTGAATCAGAGGGGCTGACACAGAGGGGATGAAATAGAGGGGCTGAAACAGAGGGGATGAAATAGAGGGGCTGAAACAGAGGGGTTAATCAGAGGGGCTGCAACAGAGTGGATGAATCAGAGGGGCTGACACAGAGTGCGAGAAACAGAGGGGCTGAAACAGAGGGCGAGAAACACAGGGGCTGAAACAGAGGGCGAGAAACAGAGGGGCTGAAACAGAGGGGCTGAAACAGAGGGCGAGAAACAGAGGCTGAAACAGAGGGCGAGAAACAGAGGGGCTGAAACTGAGGGCAAGAAACAGAGGGGCTGAATCAGAGATGCGAGAAACAGAGGGGCTGAAACAGAGAGGCTGAAACAGAGGAGCTGAAACAGAGGGCGAGAAACAGAGGGGCTGAAGCAGAGGGCGAGAAACAGAGGGGCTGAAACGGAGGGCGAGAAACAGAGGGCGAGAAACAGAGGGACTGAAACAGAGGGGCTGAAACAGAGGGCGAGAAACAGAGGGGCTGAAACAGAGGGCAAGAAACAGAGGGGCTGAAACAGAGGGCGAGAAACAGAGGGGCTGAAACAGAGGGGCTGAAACAGTGGGGCTGAAACAGAGCGCGAGAAACAGAGGGGCTGAAACAGAGGGCGCGAAACAGAGGGGCTGAAACAGAGGGGCTGAAACAGAGGGGCTGAAACAGAGGGGCTGAAACAGAGGGCAAGAAACAGAGGGGCTGAAACAGAGGGCGAGAAACAGAGGGGCTGAAACAGAGGGGCTGAAACAGAGGGCGAGAAACAGAGGGGCTGAAACAGAGGGGCTGACACAGTGGCGCTGAAACAGAGGGCGAGAAATAGAGGGGCTGAAACAGAGGGCGAGAAACAGAGGGACTGAAACAGAGGGCGAGAAACAGAGGGGCTGAAACAGAGGGCGAGAAACAGAGGGCGAGAAACAGAGGGACTGAAACAGAAGGGCTGAAACAGAGGGGCTGAAACAGAGGGCGAGAAACAGAGAGGCTGAAACAGAGGGCGAGAAACAGAGGGGCTGAAACAGAGTGGCTGAAACAGAGAGCGCGAAACAGAGGGACTGAAACAGAGGGGCTGAAACAGAGGGCGAGAAACATAGGGGCTGAAACAGAGGGGCTGAAACAGAGGGGCTGAAACAGAGGGCAAGAAACAGAGGGGCTGAAAAAGAGGGCGAGAAACAGAGGGCGAGAAACAGAGGGGCTGAATCAGAGGGGCTGAAACAGAGGGCGAGAAACAGAGGGGCTGAAACAGAGGGCGAGAAACAGAGGGGCTGAAACAGAGGGGCTGAAACAGAGGGTGAGAAACAGAGGGGCTGAAACAGAGGGTGAGAAACAGAGGGGCTGAAACAGAGGGCAAGAAACAGAGGGGCTGAAAAAGAGGGCGAGAAACAGAGGGCGAGAAACAGAGGGGCTGAATCAGAGGGGCTGAAACAGAGGGCGAGAAACAGAGGGGCTGAAACAGAGGGCGAGAAACAGAGGGGCTGAAACAGAGCGCGAGAAACAGAGGGTCTGAAACAGAGGGGCTGACACAGTGGGGCTGGAACAGAGGGGCTGACACAGAGGGCGAGAAACAGAGGGTGAGAAACAGAGGGCGAGAAACAGAGGGGCTGAAACAGAGGGCAAAAAACAGAGGGGCTGAAACAGAGGGCGAGAAACAGAGGGTGAGAAACAGAGGGCGAGAAACAGATGGGATGAAACAGAGTGGCTGAAACAGAGGGGCTGAAATAGAGGGGCTGAAACAGAGGGGCTGAATCAGAGGGGCTGCAACAGAGGGGCTTAATCAGAGGGGCTGACACAGAGTGCGAGAAACAGAGGGGCTGAAACAGAGGGCGAGAAACAGAGGGGCTGAAACAGAGGGCGAGAAACAGAGGGGCTGAAACAGAGGGGATGAAACAGAGGGTGAGAAACAGAGAGGCTGAAACAGAGGGCGAGAAACAGAGGGGCTGAAACAGAGGGCAAGAAACAGAGGGGCTGAATCAGAGATGCGAGAAACAGAGGGGCTGAAACAGAGAGGCTGAAACAGTGGAGCTGAAACAGAGGGCGAGAAACAGTGGGGCTGAAACAGAGGGCGAGAAACAGAGGGGCTGAAACGGAGGGCGAGAAACAGAGGGCGAGAAACAATGGGACTGAAACAGAGGGGCTGAAACAGAGGGGCTGAAACAGAGGGCGAGAAACAGAGGGGCTGAAACAGAGGGCGAGAAACAGAGGGGCTGAAACAGAGGGCGAGAAACAGAGGGGCTGAAACAGAGGGCAAAAAACAGAGGGGCTGAAACAGAGGGCGAGAAACAGAGGGTGAGAAACAGAGGGCGAGAAACAGAGGGGCTGAAACAGAGGGCAAAAAACAGAGGGGCTGAAACAGAGGGCGAGAAACAGATGGTGAGAAACAGAGGGCGAGAAACAGATGGGATGAAACAGAGTGGCTGAAACAGAGGGGCTGAAATAGAGGGGCTGAAACAGAGGGGCTGAATCAGAGGGGCTGCAACAGAGGGGCTGAATCAGAGGGGCTGACACAGAGTGCGAGAAACAGAGGGGCTGAAACAGAGGGCGAGAAACAGAGAGGCTGAAACAGAGGGCGAGAAACAGAGGGGCTGAAACAGAGGGGCTGAAACAGAGGGCGAGAAACAGAGAGGCTGAAACAGAGGGCGAGAAACAGAGGGGCTGAAACAGAGATGCGAGAAACAGATGGGGCTGAAACAGAGAGGCTGAAACAGAGGAGCTGAAACAGAGGGCGAGAAACAGAGGGGCTGAAACAGAGGGCGAGAAACAGAGGGGCTGAAACGGAGGGCGAGAAACAGAGGGCGAGAAACAGAGGGACTGAAACAGAGGGGCTGAAACAGAGGGGCTGAAACAGAGGGGGAGAAACAGAGGGGCTGAAACAGAGGGCGAGAAACAGAGGGCTGAAACAGAGGGCGAGAAACAGAGGGGCTGAAACAGAGGGGCTGAAACAGTGGGGTTGAAACAGAGGGGCTGAAACAGAGGGCGAGAAATAGAGGGGCTGAAACAGAGGGCGAGAAACAGAGGGGCTGAAACAGAGGGGCTGAAACAGAGGGGCTGAAACGGAGTGCGAGAAACAGAGGGGCTGAAACAGAGGGCAAGAAACAGAGGGGATAAAACAGAGGGCGAGAAACAGAGGGGCTGAAACAGAGGGGCTGAAACAGAGGGGCTGAAACAGAGGGCAAGAAACAGAGGGGCTGAAACAGAGGGCGAAAAACAGAGGGGCTGAAACAGAGGGCGAGAAACAGAGGGCGAGAAACAGAGGGACTGAAACAGAGGGCTGAAACAGAGGGGCTGAAACAGAGGGCGAGAAACAGAGGGGCTGAAACAGAGGGGCTGAATCAGAGGGGCTGCAACAGAGGGGCTGAATCAGAGGGGCTGACACAGAGTGCGAGAAACAGAGGGGCTGAAACAGAGGGCGAGAAACAGAGGGGCTGAAACAGAGGGCGAGAAACAGAGGGGCTGAAACAGAGGGGCTGAAACAGAGGGCAAGAAACAGAGGGGCTGAATCAGAGATGCGAGAAACAGAGGGGCTGAAACAGAGAGGCTGCAACAGAGGGGCTGAATCAGAGGGGCTGACACAGAGGGGATGAAATAGAGGGGCTGAAACAGAGGGGATGAAATAGAGGGGCTGAAACAGAGGGGTTAATCAGAGGGGCTGCAACAGAGTGGCTGAATCAGAGGGGCTGACACAGAGTGCGAGAAACAGAGGGGCTGAAACAGAGGGCGAGAAACACAGGGGCTGAAACAGAGGGCGAGAAACAGAGGGGCTGAAACAGAGGGGCTGAAACAGAGGGCGAGAAACAGAGGCTGAAACAGAGGGCGAGAAACAGAGGGGCTGAAACTGAGGGCAAGAAACAGAGGGGCTGAATCAGAGATGCGAGAAACAGAGGGGCTGAAACAGAGAGGCTGAAACAGAGGAGCTGAAACAGAGGGCGAGAAACAGAGGGGCTGAAGCAGAGGGCGAGAAACAGAGGGGCTGAAACGGAGGGCGAGAAACAGAGGGCGAGAAACAGAGGGACTGAAACAGAGGGGCTGAAACAGAGGGCGAGAAACAGAGGGGCTGAAACAGAGGGCAAGAAACAGAGGGGCTGAAACAGAGGGCGAGAAACAGAGGGGCTGAAACAGAGGGGCTGAAACAGTGGGGCTGAAACAGAGCGCGAGAAACAGAGGGGCTGAAACAGAGGGCGCGAAACAGAGGGGCTGAAACAGAGGGGCTGAAACAGAGGGGCTGAAACAGAGGGGCTGAAACAGAGGGCAAGAAACAGAGGGGCTGAAACAGAGGGCGAGAAACAGAGGGGCTGAAACAGAGGGGCTGAAACAGAGGGCGAGAAACAGAGGGGCTGAAACAGAGGGGCTGACACAGTGGCGCTGAAACAGAGGGCGAGAAATAGAGGGGCTGAAACAGAGGGCGAGAAACAGAGGGACTGAAACAGAGGGCGAGAAACAGAGGGGCTGAAACAGAGGGCGAGAAACAGAGGGCGAGAAACAGAGGGACTGAAACAGAAGGGCTGAAACAGAGGGGCTGAAACAGAGGGCGAGAAACAGAGAGGCTGAAACAGAGGGCGAGAAACAGAGGGGCTGAAACAGAGTGGCTGAAACAGAGAGCGCGAAACAGAGGGACTGAAACAGAGGGGCTGAAACAGAGGGCGAGAAACATAGGGGCTGAAACAGAGGGGCTGAAACAGAGGGGCTGAAACAGAGGGCAAGAAACAGAGGGGCTGAAAAAGAGGGCGAGAAACAGAGGGCGAGAAACAGAGGGGCTGAATCAGAGGGGCTGAAACAGAGGGCGAGAAACAGAGGGGCTGAAACAGAGGGCGAGAAACAGAGGGGCTGAAACAGAGGGGCTGAAACAGAGGGTGAGAAACAGAGGGGCTGAAACAGAGGGTGAGAAACAGAGGGGCTGAAACAGAGGGCAAGAAACAGAGGGGCTGAAAAAGAGGGCGAGAAACAGAGGGCGAGAAACAGAGGGGCTGAATCAGAGGGGCTGAAACAGAGGGCGAGAAACAGAGGGGCTGAAACAGAGGGCGAGAAACAGAGGGGCTGAAACAGAGCGCGAGAAACAGAGGGTCTGAAACAGAGGGGCTGACACAGTGGGGCTGGAACAGAGGGGCTGACACAGAGGGCGAGAAACAGAGGGTGAGAAACAGAGGGCGAGAAACAGAGGGGCTGAAACAGAGGGCAAAAAACAGAGGGGCTGAAACAGAGGGCGAGAAACAGAGGGTGAGAAACAGAGGGCGAGAAACAGATGGGATGAAACAGAGTGGCTGAAACAGAGGGGCTGAAATAGAGGGGCTGAAACAGAGGGGCTGAATCAGAGGGGCTGCAACAGAGGGGCTTAATCAGAGGGGCTGACACAGAGTGCGAGAAACAGAGGGGCTGAAACAGAGGGCGAGAAACAGAGGGGCTGAAACAGAGGGCGAGAAACAGAGGGGCTGAAACAGAGGGGATGAAACAGAGGGTGAGAAACAGAGAGGCTGAAACAGAGGGCGAGAAACAGAGGGGCTGAAACAGAGGGCAAGAAACAGAGGGGCTGAATCAGAGATGCGAGAAACAGAGGGGCTGAAACAGAGAGGCTGAAACAGTGGAGCTGAAACAGAGGGCGAGAAACAGAGGGGCTGAAACAGAGGGCGAGAAACAGAGGGGCTGAAACGGAGGGCGAGAAACAGAGGGCGAGAAACAATGGGACTGAAACAGAGGGGCTGAAACAGAGGGGCTGAAACAGAGGGCGAGAAACAGAGGGGCTGAAACAGAGGGCGAGAAACAGAGGGGCTGAAACAGAGGGCGAGAAACAGAGGGGCTGAAACAGAGGGCAAAAAACAGAGGGGCTGAAACAGAGGGCGAGAAACAGAGGGTGAGAAACAGAGGGCGAGAAACAGAGGGGCTGAAACAGAGGGCAAAAAACAGAGGGGCTGAAACAGAGGGCGAGAAACAGAGGGTGAGAAACAGAGGGCGAGAAACAGATGGGATGAAACAGAGTGGCTGAAACAGAGGGGCTGAAATAGAGGGGCTGAAACAGAGGGGCTG